>NW_026914718.1:7234120-7836963 GCF_034315485.1 Pezoporus occidentalis | reverse complement strand
GCTTAAAAATTCAGAGGTGAGTTCGAGGAATGAATGCATCAAGTAGAAGCCTCCTCTCCTTCACATGGATGCCCTCATTCCCACTCAAGTGACTGAGAGGAGACTAAGGGCCATTAATTTTAAGACATCTATAATAAAAAGTTACAGCTTGTCGACAGGACAATCTGCTGCTGTGTGGAGCAGCTGCTGGCAGGTGGCAGTGTTGGAAGACCAGAGCCCTGCAGCCAGCAGCCTGAGCAGGGATGAGCGGGAGCTGCTGCCGCAATCAACCTGAACCACAGAGCTGGTTATAGCAATCTAAGCCACATGTGCTAACGGCTTGCTCCTACAGGAGCGAAATGCTCTCTTGGTTTGCTCTCAAAATGGGCTTTTCCTTTTCCCTCATCTGGCATTGGGCTTTTGCTGTCCCCGCCATTAGTACAACACAACTTATTTTATCTGGAAAACAAAGCAAAAGACAGTCTTACAAAGAGACCCTATTTATTGTTATTTTCCAAGTACAAACCTTAATCAATTTACTGATTACTTTTTTTCTTAAGAGAATTGGCTATGCAACACTGCAGCTGGCATAGGTAAGAAATCCTCCCTACCATTTCTTCTTGGCTTCTGATTTAAATGAAGCACGCTCAGTTAAGCATTAATACCTGATCTGTACTACTGCCTGACAGTACCACACAGAGCGAGCAATGAACTGACAATCATAAGTGGTCTTTTTCAGCTTCGACCATCAGGATATGTTGGTATAATATACATGAGCAAACTGGGGTAATCCTGCACTGATCTGTTCTAACTTCTGTGAGTTATGTACCTTCCTATGAGTAATAGAGCCATTATTAAAGAAGCAGTATTACAAGATTTAATAATTATACTGACCTGTGCCCCAGTCTGACTAATGAAATCCTAGATAATTCTGCATGTGCTAAACCCCAAAATTACTCAAGAGTACACAAAAAAAAAAAACAAAACCAGAAATAAGCAACTATACTAGCAATAACAAAGTAGAAATCTGTTAAAAACCCATCTCGTTTTAGTACCCATGCACCCAGGTCAGATGAACCGAAGACCTTCGCCAAAAAGCAAACACACAGCCACTTGGGCAAGAGAAAAAAAGTACTTCCAAAAAGCAGCGTAATTCATCTACCTGCCTCTGGGCTATCTAAGGCTCTTTCAGAGGGAGATGAGAGATTGAATGTGCCAGAGGTGGGCTTTTGGTGTCATTACACAGATCTGCAGGGGGTTTCTGCCAAATCCCAAAGTCCTCTGACAGTAGCATGCCTCTAAATACATCATTTAGAAGCAATAGGTAAACAGAGACAGAGAATTGTATTTACTTTGGGAAAGTATCAGTCACATGGCTTGTATATATTAGCAGGTGAAACCCAGGAGAGTAAGCTGAACCTCTTGTATCTGAAGAAAACAACTGATCAACATTTTTAAGGCTTCACAGAATTTTAAATATGTATTTACATGTGGTGTATGCTATTTATTTTTGGTATCTTTAAATGGAGACTCTGAAGGTAGTGCCTGCTTTTAACACTGTTAGGTGTGGATCAAACTGGCTTTAATATCCTTATGTTTTGATCAAACTGAAATCAGCCTGTGCGGCTGTAGCGTGTATGTGTCAGTATGGAAATCAGTAAGATAGCTATTATTAAACAAACAGAAGATTACAATGCTGGAAGTACCTTGGGCTCACTGTTGTAATAGATCACATAATTTCATAGAATAGTTAGGGTTGGAAAGGACCTTAAGATCATCAAGTTCCAACCCCCCTGCCATGGGCAGGGACACCTCACACTAAACCATCTCACCCAAGGTTATGTCCAACCTGGCCTTGAACACCGCCAGCGATGGAGCATTCAGAGCTGGGCAGCCCATTCCAGTGCCTCACCACCCTCAAATTACAAATTTAGACCCTTCCCCAGGAAATACACATCAGAATAGCCCTGATGAGGTCCATGAGAATAATCACATCATGGGCAGAAGGCCCTCCTGTAAGTAGCTGTTGCAGCAGGTCCTCAGAGGAAACCAGGATAACTCCATTTAAAAGGGGATGACTACAACAAGATAGGGATGCTCCTGTGTTCTGGTTCAACTCTGTGTTGGGTTATCCAAGGAACAGGTCTCTTCTCCCAAGGGGGCTACAGTAGATCTGAGGGAGGCAAAAATCACCCCTGTACTTACAGACTGTGCCAGGCAAGCTGCATTGCTTGGGTGGCTTGCTTAGGACCTAAGAGATCATCTGGGATGGTATTTCATAGAATCACAGATGAGTTTGAGTTGGAAGGGACCTGAAAGCTCATCTAGTTCCACTAGACCAGGTTGCTCCAAGCCCTGTCCAACCTGGCCTTGAACACTGCCAGGGATTACTTAACTTTCACAATTACTTTCTCAGACAGACTTGTTTTGCAGCATGTGTTTACCTTCAGAAATGTTCATATGAAGAAAGAAAAATATCAAACAATAAATCACAGAACTGTGGGTTCCACAGGCCCGCAGTGGAGCTGCTTTCAGTTCTGTTGTGCCAGAAGTAATGAAAGCAACTGGAATTCTGAAAGATCATTTCTGTGCATCCTTCTCTAAAAATAAAAAATCATCCCCACACTCCAAATGACAATGAGTTGACACCCGAGCATTCCACAAAACAACAATACAGGCCATCTATTAAAGAAAGCAACAGCATGAGCACACAGCACTCACAACAGTTCCATGCTTTGCTTCTGGATTCACTCCAACTGGCTCAACACACAGCACAATTCCCAAAATGCAGGAATGTTGCTGCTATGAAGCACTTGGAGGACAACAACCAAGCCTCAGCTTTGTAATGATAGGATTTCAAAAAATGGCCATTTATTTTTAAATAGTCTCTGTGGTTTGTAAAGCTGTTTCTGCAGAGCATGGAGAGGATAAAGCACACATACTTCCACAGGCTTTCAGCTGCTGGCCCAAGTGCAGAAAAGGATTAAGACAAGACAGTTCGAATTAACATGATGCAAACTAGGAGAAATGAGGAAGAAAAGATGGCTCTGAAAGCTACACTTTGTTTTCCCATAGAATAGGTGCAGTGCAAACTAAGCATTTTTTCACAGCTAGCAGGATCCAACCAGACTGCAAAAGTATGAGGCATGGGAGCAGCTGAACAATAGCTCTATTCACCCGCAACCAAGTTCTCCAAATCCAGAGTCTCACTTTTGGGGTTCCCAGTCTGAGCCACGTGCCTTGAGTTGAACTGGGGTAGCTAAAAGATGAGCACAATCCAAATTATCAGGTAGGTTTGATAACACTTTAGTGAGGGAAAGGACAGGGACTGAGCCAAGCCTAGCAGAGACAGTGTGGTACATGAACCCAAAAGATATCCTCTTGGACATGCAGTGGAGATGGAGAGAGACATGGGGCCCTGTAGAGAGAAGCAAAATACTATTATACCAGTTTATAAATGTTATTCTATATTATTCTGAGCACCACCTGGTGCTATACTTTACAAACAGTGGAAAATATATAAAGGGGAGCTAAGTGACACCTCTGACATGAGCCACGCAGAGGCATGGACCTGGGTGAATCCATGGTGAATTTTGAGGGATGTTGGCACAGCCTGACTGTGCCAGAGCAGGAGATTTACCCTGGAGAAGTAAAACTGAACATCCCTGCTTCTGCCCTGCTCAGGAGCAGAGAGTAGCCTGCTCATGTGTGGGGAGAGGAGAAGAAGGGCAAAAGGGATAGTGCATGGTTCTAGGGCTGGCGAGGAACACTGTCAAAGCCTCAGCTACCCCTGTTCCAGTTTGTTCTAGCTGAGAATCAAACCCACAATCTTCTCACCACAGCAGCCACATGACTAACAGTCTAGTGCTGAGTAACAATGAAGTAGGCACAAGAAATTAAGAAGGAGAAAGGTTTTCCTTTTGCTTATACCCTCTGGCTGTTTTTTTCTGAAGAAAAATGCCCTCTGGCCACTTCGGTGAGTAAGTTTACCATTATAGAAACTGCTCTACCACACCCCTGCATGGTGAATCAGTGCGAGTTATACAACTTTGATCTTTACAAGTGGTTGGATCTTCTTACCTCTGCTGTGCTGCTCACTTTACCTGCAGCGGTGCATGACTGGTTCTGAAGGAGAGGCAGCTATAGACAGGGGCAGAAGTGATACAGAGAAGGAATATTTTGTTTTTAAACTTGGTGAATAAAAACTTACAGCAGTGAGGACAATGACCAGGAGAGGAATGAGTTTCAAATCAGAAGTCAACGTGGAAGTGATCTGGTGACGAACCTTTATACAAAAAGTCACAGCGCATGCAGGTTTCCATAAATGTTACCACAAAGCCTCCCCTGGCAATGCTATAGCAACCCAAATACATAAAACACACAGGTAAATCCTGAATTCACATCCTAGCTCAACCCTCGAGGGATGGACATGCCTGCTCTTTTAAGGCCTAACTCAGCTAAACACTCAGGGTTCAGATTTTTGCACCGGGTATCTTCAAATGACAAGAGAGATGGGGGAGGATTTGTAGAAATTGTTCTGTCCAATGCAAGAATCCTGAACAAGTAGGACGAAGGCTGTACCGTTATGCCTATTTGGTTTTGTGCAGTCATTATCAAGCTGAAGGTAGGAAGCTCACTAGGCTTAGAAATTAGGTCCTCCCTCAGCATGCTGTAAACTGGAAGCCAAAAAATCAGTGGCCAGGTTTGAAAAAGTTGATCTTGGTAAGAAGCAAGAAAGGTTAAATGTACAAACTCTGTTACTCATTGAGATTTATTTGCTCAGTTCTAATTTTAACTTTGGTTAGCCCAATAAAAGGTATCACATCACTGTCTGGGTAGCTGTTGTACAAAAAACAATGCAGCTACCAACCTTCCTCCGTTGGATGACATACTTGGGCAGTAGCCCTTTAAAAAAAGCTTCAACTTCTTAAGAGCACATTTGGTTTTCCATTCATTATTTTCCTGATGCTGAAAGTAGTGTTATTCATCCCAGAGAAGAATAGCTACATTGTATTTTAAAGGTTTCACCAAAACACTCATTTTGCTGCAAGTTTTCCTTCTTTCAGAATTTTAAAACACATGTACAAAGTGGCTGCTGGGCAAACCCATCAATTTATGGTCAATGGTATCCGGGAGAAAAAAGGAAGAAGCAAATAGGAGAAGAAATGAATGTTGTGATTGCAAGAGTGACTGCTATCTACAAAAATGTGGATGATAAGAAGGACTCCTCCCCCCATGAGATGAGCTAGTGAATGGTGAATGTGGAATGACTTTGTTAAAAAGAGAGACCAAAATAGAAAAATTAATTCTGAATACACTAAGAGTGTACTATCCACAATCTGCAACCACCTGCATGTTCATAGCTCTCTTCCACCTTATCTTTGCTAACCTTTCCTGCGGTACTTAACAGAAGACCACCCTTTACCTTTTCCAGTCTTGACTGCCTGCAGTGAGGAAGTATCATCCACTTCTGCTTGGACCTTGCTTTCCTGTGATCCTCAACCTCTTAATTCACAGTGATGTGGAACCAGAAAGGCACAACTGACACGGCAGTGATAAATCATAGCTCTTCTGAAGGGCCAGCCATATTGTCCATATTCTTGTTTGGTTGTTTGGCCACAGAAACATTCACTTTTACTCTTTTTTTACTGATATCAAGCTGTTTGTTACCACTGAATCCAGCCCTGCTGCTTGATCATCGAACACCCACATGTACTAACCCTGAGGGCACAGTCTTACCCAGATGAACAGGATTCCTATTCTCAGAATACATTTCTCTGTGGCAGCTGGCATGGGAGCTTTAGAACACAATCCTGATGAGAATCCAGATCCCTGGATCTCCTCTTCCTCCTCCCAGGCCCTCCAGTCACTACCAGAGGGGACAAATCCTTACAGATGAAATACTATTGCAATGGGAAAATTTGACTGCTTCTGGGACTTGCACCTTGAGGTCTGTAAGGCAGCTGTTCGGTGTCATGCTGAAAGATATGTGTCGTGCCACCATGAAATATCCAGTTAATGCTGGAACATGGCACTCAAACATGCTGCCAAGAGAAACCCTCTTTGTTTCTACCAGATCAGAAACAATCGCACAATGTTAACCAAGCTGTATGCTTACCAGTTCCTAGTTACAGTCATAGCTCAAGCAGAAGGAAGACACTACACATCCAGACAGCTGGAAAAAACAGTTCCTGTTATATATCTAGCAACTTGACTGTTCTCCAATATTTATGGATCCCAACTGCCTCCACTTCATTATACCATCAGGGGAAGAAAACGTACAATAATCCCCTTTATGTCTCCTGTAATTGAATCCAACCATGATTATAACATATTATGGGCACTTGAAGCAACTATTAATTATTGAATACTTGCTTCATAATGAATTGGAGTATCATCTGCCATAGACCAACTTCTTCATATATTCTCTAACTCATCCAAGATGCTATGGAACTGGTCTATCCTTCAAAATGAATAAAGTAATAAAATCAATACAATAAAACCTCTTTTCTCTCCCAATCACACTGCAGACTTTGCAATACAGTCTCACCAGATTTATGAGAGTAAGGAGAACTGGCTCAAGCCATCATTGGATCAAAATCCTTGTTGTTTTCTAAGGTTGTCTAAGAATAGCACCTATGTTACATTCATTAACAATGATAAAATGTCTCAGTATAAGAGGAGACTGGAGCTGCCAGGTTTTGAATTGTATGTGAAATTCAGGAAATAGTAATAACAACAACATCAATTTAGAGAAACCATAGCAACTTTTTAAGAGATAGAGGGCCCAGCTTTCTGTTGCTCAAATGCCAAATTAAGTAAGCGCATTCTTGTTAATAGAACATGTCCTGGAAATACATCCCTCCAGTATTCTCTTGGTTGGGAAGGATGCTGTTCACTGCTGGATTTCCTAAACTGTTTCATAGTGCTGCTTTGGTTGTTCAAAAGCTGCTATACTTCATCCTGAGAGTGATTTCATCTTATGAGTGGCTGAAGTAACATGTATAAAATGCTCTGTGGTTTTACTTGTAAGGGCCCATTCCCCATGCAGCATCACTCTCTACAGAGAAGCAACCACCTCTGAGGTGGAATGCTGAAGCTAGTTAATTGATACTGACTAGCTAACACTCATGCATATTGTAATTTTGGAATAGTATCTTTTGGAGAGACCCTCATAATTGATTACATCAGCCAGCTAGTTAAACTGCGCTTGTATGTCATCTTATTGTGACACAACTCTGGTAGAAGAGTACGGATGCTCTCCTGTCAAAATCAATGGCAAAATACTCAGTTAAATTCAATGAAAATAGATTTAGGACTCTAATCAGTTTACAGTAATGACTTAGGATGACCGACCTCCCTTTCACAATTTCTGATCAGGCAGGCAACAGCTGACATAATTGGAAAAGCTCTTATCTTGCCTCTGCAGCTGAACACACTGTCAGCCTGCACCCAGCTGGAGCTGTGGTGGAGGGTGATCTATGATTTGTAATGATCATCCCCACTTAGGAAGCACTCCAAGTCTCTATTCTGCCTGTAAAGATGAATCAAAGTATCTTATCAAAAACTGCTATCATTTTTCTCTGTAGCTTTAACTGGTTTTGTAAAAAATAATTTCCAAAACAAATATTTCTTATTATGAGAGTGTAGTGTTAAAGTGGTGCTAGCAAACAACTGAGTAATACAATACGCTCATGGTACATCAAATGGAAAATACTCCCATTAGAGCTAACATCAATCTACCAGCTATGGCTTGAGATTGTGGATCTCTTCCAGGGCTCCTGGTTACTTCCATGTTGTTTTTCCTGCTATAAAAACACAATTTTGCTCAATCCTTTAATTTAAGAATGAGGGTGGATACCAAAATCTTCAATACAGCAGATTCATACAAACACATTGATGCCTTATACACACATAGTAAAACTAAGCACATGACAGGGCACGTGAAGGAAACATCAGCCTACAATGAGTGCATATGAAAATATAATTGTATTTTACTTCCTTTCCTGCTTTCAACATTATGAAATTCTTGGGAAATGCCACAGTATTTTAAAGTAGCAATCATTCAAAAGTGTTTGCATATTGCATCTGTTTGTACTCCTTGCTATAGCAAATACAACCTTGTTATAGCAAAAATACAGCAATAAGGACACATTGTCAGGGAGCACCAGGTCATATCAGTTAACTGGGTTATGCTTCCATCCCATGATTAACTATATCATTTGCTAACAGAAGTACTAGGTGTCTCTGCTGGTCTCCTGGATAAAGCATATTCTCCCATATTAGCAGCTTTTATATAGCAAACAGCAAGCAACCTTGAAAAAGAGGACAGAAATAATAATTCCTGGTACCACTGACCATTGTAAGAATTTATAAGACAGGAAACAGACAAGCAGGGAGGAGTTTCAGACTCCAAACAATGTTTTTCAGTCTTGCTATAAATACCAACCTTGAACTTGGTCTACTGGAATATTAGGATAAATTCTCACAGACAGAATGCATTCTAAACCAGTACTAGATTGGGTCACTTCTGCTAATTATAAGCCCTGCCCTGTAGGCAGCGAGTGCCTCGGCCTCCCACTTGTTTCCAGAGGACCTGAGGGTGTTCCATCCCCTCAAGAGGATCAAGGTTGAAATCAGTGGAGAGCTACACAAACTTTACCTTCGAGCTGGAAAGGAACACAGTCATCTGTAAATGGCACATGAAGATACCACATAAATACTGGAGGAACCTTATGCTACAAGGAAAACGAACAAAGCAGCATGATGTCAAGGGGTGACAACAAACAGGGCTTTGGGAAAACTCAAGGTTCATTTTAAATAAAGAAGGGATGCAGAAGCTTGGTTTCAGGAGTATGTCATGTATTTCACTGCACCTTTACAGCAGTTTTTAAATGGATTATTTATAAACAGGATATTCTGATAAGAAGAAAGATACTTACTCAATATGACAAATACTATGTGTGTGTGGGGGGGGATATGCTGGAAAGTGTTCACATAGAAATACAATCTGCGCAGCAAACTTCAGTTTATGGCAGTAAATTACTCTTTCTAAGCAGTACAAGAATATTGGAACTTATCTCTAATGCTTGCTGTTACAGTAAATGCTGAAGAAAAAAAGACAAAGCATTCAAAACCCAGCCCCTGGAAAGTAAAGAAATGTTGTTTCTCTGTGTCATAGTTTAATAATAGTTGGACAGAAGAATCAATCTGGGGCTGAAAACCACAGTCCTAGTTTGAACTCAGCACTGTGTTCGAAGCCCAAAAGATCAGCAGAGCCCAGACCTCCAGATTTTGGTCATCAGAGCAGTAATTGTTTTAATCTGTTTTTCTACATTGCAACAGCACAAAAACAAAATGAAAGAAAAGCCCTTGGACAATAACATTCAGAAAATAATCTCTACCAAGAAAATCAACTCCAGAAGGATTTACCTGTTTAATACAAACACAAAAGTATGAATTTGACATTGGAACTTACTTGAGAAAATGTATTTCACAGTGCTCTAGCACAAATATAATGGAGTTGCCGTGACTCACAGTGTTGTTTGCAAACTGCCAAAAAATTCCTTTTAGATATATGTATACAAAACTAATTTCAAAAAGATCATAATTACACATTAATTTTTATCTGGGAGACATACACACTTCACCTCAAATAGCTAAACATGCAGACAGGCTGTGTCTTCAACCTGACCAGAAGAACTGACCAGGCACTACTCTCAAATCCTGTTCAACAGTTTGATTGGGCAGCAATGCCTGTCTTGGCCTCCGAAACATCACTGATGAGAACCAAACATTTGGTTCCCCTGAACTAGCAATGCTTCCCGACACTTTACAGTTGGCCAACCCTCTTCACTTCAAAACTTCCTGTAATTGGCCTGAATTTTTCCAGCCAAAAAGAACTTTCTTAAAAATTCAAACTCCATTTAAGAACTGCGAAGAATTACTTTACAATATTTCCTCTTAGCCTGCTGCGTAAATGACTACGTTTCAATTGCTTCCTTCCTCTGAATTAGATGGACTGTTTGGCATTGGTGGAAACTAAGTAATTTCTACTCGATGCAACTTTCAAATCCTGATGCTACCAAATACTGCAATTTAGTGCAATGTACAAAGAGGTCATACATTACTCCTATAGATAGTTCTACCCTTTTTTCCTCCCTCCTCTTTATTACCAGTATGTTTTCCCCTTTCTGTAAAACTATTCTCATGAGACTTCATTTTACAAAGCATGCAGCGGAAAAGGCAAGAGTGCTTCTGAGCCTTACATCTTAAAATGACAGAAAATAACTTAAATAAGAGTGCACAATATAATTGACCTCAGTGCCTACTCACTGTTTACCCTAAATTCCCAATGAAGCCAGGCAGCTCTGAGCACTGGGATCACATTCAATAATGGTAGATATGACAGAGTAATACATTTCACGGAAGTCTCACAGTAGTCTGCTTTCCAGCTATATTATATGCCTATAGCTTAGGATTCTTTGGTCCAGGATTCTACACTGTTATGGTACAGGCTTCCAGTAGTAACTGTGGTTGATTTTTCTAGATTACCTAGTAGCTGCTGACAAGAGGACAAAAGAAGTTTTGAGATCTATAGTTAAAGTTTAAACCTAATAGCTACAGTAATTGATTAGCTCTCCATGGATTTTCTTTGGTCACTGAGGTGTGTACAGAGACTACAGGAGATTATTTTATAGAGTAATTTTGGCAGCGCAGCAGGGTAACTGGACAATGGGATGGATACCACCCTCCTGACAAAAACCACGGGGGAGGGATCAGAGCAAAGACAACTCAGCCAGCAGAATCACTCCATAGCAAGCAGGGGGTAGGATTTTTTCCTTCCTGGGAAAGCAGCAAGATTTCTGGCCCCACAACTTGTAGATACCTGAGGTCTCCTGGGGGACAGAGTAATTTTTACTGGGAGTCACTGCCCGCTTCAGTCCTAGAGGTATCAGAACCCAGTTCCCTGGCCACTTAGCTCTATTTAATATTTAGTAGCTAACATGTTGAATAAGGCTCTGTAAAACATGGTCATATTATGTTTACTGAACCAGAGTAGGACCAGATAGTTAAGCAGCAGATGCAGACGTGGCACAAGGTTGGTTTCGTACTGGGGGTGCATATAAAAAGGTTGAAAGTAGATACAGAGATGATAAAGGTTGATGGTTTAAGACATCTTGAAAAATAATGTCCTTTTTTTACCCACATACCAACCTAGCACCACATCAACTGTCACAGCCTCTGCTGAAACAGCATATAAGTGAGTTGGAGGGATCTCTTTGATGGCTACAACAGGAGCTGGTCAACCCCTGTTTAGGAGAGTGGGATGTAGAGATGGCTCATGCAATTGCATCTACCAGAAACTAAGCTAAGACAAGCATTGCCTTTTGATTCTGCTATCCAAAAGGCTGCAACATATTTTGGTATGAACCAGCAGCAGTCAGGAGAGGCCTCATTCAAATGCCTGTTTTTACACTTGACCCACGTCTCAGTTATTTTCAGTCCCAAGTACCTTTTACTGATATCTCAAATCACTCTCTGGAATCCAGACATGAGCCAGATGCTTCCAAATCCAAGGTCCTCTCAAAGGTCACCCTAGTTGCTGAGTGTTGCGTTTCAGGCACCTTGAATGAACCTGAATTTCAGAAGGCGAATAGTCAGCACTTTCTAAAAACTCAACCCTCAAAGCACCCTCCAACTGGATTAATAAAAATTAAGGCACTTGGAAATCAGTTGTTACTTCTGAAAATCTTGCCCATAACTAGAACAGACTGATTGACAAGAATAACAGAACTCACAGGTAACCATAAAAAGATCCATGTGTTGCTGTGCTCAAGGTACTTACAGTGTAAACTTTATTCACATTCATAGTGACATAGTTTATGGCAAAAGGGTTTGCCTTTTCTGTCCAGTAACCATATTTTACTCTGTATCTCTAGAGAGCAAGAATCTGCATAAGCAATGAGAGGAGAAAAAAGAAGGTTGATGGATTACCAGTTTTTCTTTTGGTGGTGAATTCAGTTGTCTGGAATCATGAATGTTAGTACAGCAGGAAACGAGATAGATATCTTTTGTCAAAACTGTGATATAACAAATGTTAATATAATCTCAAAGGGAGTTACCGTTCAGAGTATCTTTAAGAAAAAAAAGATAAACCATATCCTTAAACAAAGGTTGCTTTTAACTATGTGTAAATAGTCTTTGATCAATCAACTGAATCCTTAGAAAGGGATAACATAACACAACACTCCTACCACAGTTGGGTAAGTGCTTAAACTTTGTTCACGGAAAGGATGCTAGTTGGCAGGGAGACCCAGCTCTGTATCTGTATAAATTAGCACAGTCCTTCTGGAAGCTGCAGTCAGTGCAAGGTAAAACGGGTTGGTACTGATGCACTATAAATGCATCTGACATCAGAGAGAAATTCCTCCCAAGGGCCGTCTTTGGATTTCATGGCTCTTCTGCTTCCTCTGCTGATTCCCCAGACAAGCCTATTAAGAAGAAAGAAGATGCTTAAAAATTCAGTGTATCTGGCAACTACATGCACTACATTGTTGACTTCATCAGTTTGTAAAACCCTTGGTTATAGCTGGAGGAAACAATTTATTACATGCAAAGCAGTTATGATAAAAAAGCATAACTTGCAAATTCAAGCACTCACAAGTTTAGAAAATAAAAAAAAATAAGGCAGTAAGGGCAATTTGACATCAGCTGTTTTACGCATATGATGGATGACAGAGTCTAAGTTATAAAATCACAGACCACTTTCACATCATAGAAACATGACAGAGAACAACTGGGCATATGATCTGAGACACAGTTACTCCAATCTACCTGCATTTTGCCTGTCCCTTTTTCTAGGTAGAACTGGCAATACATATTGCAAAACAATAGAAAATTGGCTCCATAAACCCATTAACAACTATTTTATTCTATATATTTTTTTTTTTTTTTAATACCAGACTAACATTTTGGAGAAGGGGAAAATAGCAAAACCCTTGTATTGAAGATAACTTCTGCCTCAACCCAAAACTCTGAGTTTCCTATTTTCAAGTACCAGTTCAAGATATGAATGCATCCTGTACTGGATATCAATCTTTGCAATAATGAACCTGACAGAATTGAAAAAGTGGGTAGAAACTCATAAAAAGTTGCTTGGAAAATCCAGGGAGAAAAAGAACCGTGGATAATCACACAAATTTGTAGAGGCAAATACTTGCATGACTTTACATTGAACTGATTATTTAACCCAGCTCTTATTATTTAACAGGTCCACTCTTAATTTGTGTTGAAAATGATTTAACTTAAATTCTTTTCTAATAAATGTAAAGCAATCCAAAATATACTCGCACCATCTCCACAGGATATATGAATAATAATAAAAAAAACACACAGCTTTTATGTTTTGTTCTGTGGTGTTTGGGTTTGGTTGTGAGTTTTTTTTATGAGCCATTTCTGAAGAAAGCTGAAATCCACACACCCCCAATGAAGTGAAATGATCCAGAAGGTCCGCAGAATAAAATCTGAGCATCCAAGTCTTCTAAATTCAAACCACCACTTGCCTGTCAGCCCAACCGCCTTCACAGTCTCGTTCACACAAATTTTTGCACCAACAATATATATAATTCTAAAAGAATATGCTTTCATTTACACCTGTGCAATTCCTCATCAACAAAACCAGATACATTTCTTTCTTCAGTTTTTATTTTCCACTGTCAGTGTTTTTTGGAGCTTGGTGTTTTCAGGATTTACAATGCTTTACTGCTGGTACTAAATTCAACAAACTTTATCTCAGGCCTTGAGACTGAAGGAAAGCATCAGTGAAGCTAACAGAGCAGGAGATCAAGGATAAAATCACCAAGATACAAAAGACTAAAGCAGTAAATTTTCAGCACCAGCTGGAAGCCCAAGGCCCCCGAGGCACTAAGAAGTTCCCTTTACTGAAGCTTCTACTGGTTTCTTTCCTTTTTTTTTTTTTTTTCCTAAAGGACAATTAAAAATACCATGTTAAGAGCTGTCTCTGGTTTACAAAGGTCAGCCCTCAAATGGCAGCTCTTTTGTTCAAAACTCTCATCACGTAGCACATGCTGGGATGCCAAAGGAACCAGCAGCAGGTCCCATCTTGTTTCATTAATGATCTAGGGGAAGGAGGTAGGTAGCACAATAATGTAATGTGTGGATTATAAGAAACTAAGATGAGCTACAAATGTTGTTGAGGAGAAAGATTGCTCTAGGACTAAGAGATTAACAAGGTTGAGAAAAGATAAAAAGAGACACCATTTGCAATACACCACGGAAATAACAATCTTAAACACAGATACCTTGCTGAGGAAAGCCCTGCAGAAGTAGCATAATGGAAAAAGTTGTTTAAGACATGCATCTGCAGTGAAATACCCCATGTAGAATACTCCATGTAGCTCAATGCAGTGTAAAAGACACTGCAAAGCTCACAGTTAATACTGTCCCTGACTATATAGCTTTGTTGAGATCACATCTGGAGCTGTTTACAGCTCTATACTACATAAAAGGTACTTCCCCCCACCATAATCAAGGAAAAGAGTTTGCAAGAATTATGAAATCAGTTTCTGCCCACTCTTAGAAAAGCTGGACACACACATAGTTCAGACGAGAAACAGCAAGAAGGTGCTATGATTATGGTCAGCAATTTGAACCTGAACAGAACAGCCACAGAGACCAGGAGGCACTAACCTCTGCATTAGCATTGCTCGCTAAGCTACACGCTCAAGACACGTAACGCTGCCACTATACAGTGTCCTCAACTTCAATACATTTGAGGACTGGATAGAGAACATCTAAAGCAGCATAACAGCACTGAAATTAAGGAAGGGAGGTTTACAAAAATACTGGGGAGAAGAGGGAAATCTTACTGAAAAGGCCTTCTTGATGCATCTTTACTAGGCTGAAAATACAGCATGTTAAAAATTAGAAATTATGAAATTATAATGCAAAGAAACTCATTTGAGCCATAAAATAGTGCCCAAGATACTGCTTTCAAAACCTGTTATTTCCATGATACTGACTTACCACAAACAACCCTTGTGTCTGTTTCTACAAATTGCCATGCCAAAACGGGCAACATGAAGGGTTACCTTCAAGCACGTGAACCCCAGTGGATCCACAAAACGTAATGCATTAACTGTAATTATGGGCTGGCAAAACTGAAGTAATATAGCAGGATTTACCTCAATTTCACACAACTTTGCCCAACAGCACTATCCATGACTATAGGGAACCTGCACTGATCAAAGAACTACCACATGAGTAAACTGCAGGAGACGTGAGAGGACAGGTGAGGTACAAACTGCAGCTCCAAAATGGGAGGCAGTATGAAAACTTGCCTTGCAATAAGCAGCCTTCCCACTTCTGCCCTGTATGTTTTCAACATGCAATAATAACTGGTCATCTAGGAGAACAATGTACACGTCACATTGCTCTAACTGGCACATGATACATCATAGTATGTGAGATGGTTAACACCAGAGAGGTTTTCATCAGCATATTCTGACAAGCCCAGGCAGATCCTAAGAAATACAGGTTATATAAAAAAAATAAATCTGTATATTATGGCTCCTTTACCTCAATTCATCAGGAAAAAAGCTTCCTTCCATCTTCATATCCCCATTATGAAGTTCTCAATGTTTCATTTTATAGGTCATCCAAAAATCCTATCAGAATCACACTGGTCTGAGCACACAGACAAATGTTTATTAAAAGGTTCATACCCTCTATTTATGAACTCAGCTATGAACTGGGAAACTGCTTCTGGAAATAAGCATGATAAATTTTAACTCCTCTGCAGTAAGCAACCCCAGAATTCCTGGAGGGAAGATTTTGAAACAGAGTTGATATATATGATCCAATTAACATCCTGACTAGTAACATGAGATTGCATTTATCCGAGGTCAAAACCAGATTCCACCTTCAGTCACTGAAATTGCACCAATTTTGTATATTTGTCAGTCAGAGCACATTAGCATCCTCATGAAAGCAGCTTCTATAAACAAAGACACAGAATTCCTCAGTCCTGTTAATTTACCTCTTGAAAAGCATGACTTAATGCATACATGTCATTCAGTCACAGAAAGGTCATTTCTAGATAAAAATGTATTTTTGAGTCTTGAAAACTGAAAGTTCAAAGAAAATTAGTTACAGTGACAGAAGCACCAAAGACAGCTAAAAAAAAAACCAAGTTTCTTGGAACTGTTATTCATGCAGGTTGGGGGTGGTGGAATAAAACAACAAAACCAGCAAACCAAAACCATTTAAAGGGAGGGATGATATTTGATCATGACAGCAGAAGGGAGGAGAAAGGATTGTTTTCTGTAGTCATAAATTTTTCACACTAAGCATGATGGTGTAAGGTTTAAAGATGTTCAGGTTAAACAATTAGGCAATGGAAGAAACTACCCAAGGAGGTGGCTGACTCAAGAATATGAGAGGTTTGCAAAGATAGGGTCGATGAAATCCTAGGGGGGGATTAGTAAAAAGGAAGATACACAGGCTTTGAACTGGATGACCTAAAGGATCTTCTCCAATCCTATCATTTATGCTGCTATGATTCATCCTAAGGAGAACATTTTGGACTCCTATGAATTACTGGCTTAGTTTCCTGGACACTATTGTACATTAGTGTACTCCGAAGCATGCATAAAACCAAGTCAAACTTGGCTTTGAAGTGTCTGATCTACAATATTCAATGCTTTCATACAGTGACTCAGAAAAGTGCAGTTATAACAAGACGACAAAAGTTACTTTAAGTTAGAGAAGGGAGGCACCCCTTTCTTAAGCTAGTCCCACTTAAAAGAGGAAAAAAACACCCCATCTCATAGCCTGATGGTTAATATCGCTATTTCTAGACCTGACATGAAACAGCTTTAGAACAAACTACAGCTTCAAGGTACATATTTTTCATAAAATTCTGGATCCAAAATGAAATGTTCCAGATGACCAGAGTTAACAGCTTTTCACTTTTTTGTTAACAAAAGACAACAGATTTTTCCCAGCACTGTCAGGTCACATTTCTGAAAATCACAATAATTTTCCCTTTAAGAACTGTATTCACTGCTAATAATTTTCTTTATTGTTATAAACCGCTTAAGGAAATATATGCTGCTTCCTTTCTCTTAGTATTTAATCTTTATTCCATGAACACAATCCAAAGGGTTTTCCAGAAAGCTTAAGAAAGCAACAGCATCTTGCTTATCCCAAGCAAACTGACACACTCAATTGGAGTGCCAAATAGATTAGTGTAAAATTGTCAACTCCGATGTGGTGCAGAAGACTGATCACCATGATGGACAAGCTACAGACTTTCCTATACTGCTTTAACAGGGTAAACTGGACTTGATCAGTATCCTATATCACTTCTCATGGAATAATAAACTGAGAGTGAGCCTTACCATTGCCTTCCAAGACACCAGTGAGTCACTGATCACTGCACACATGATTTAAAAGCACTCAGGTTTGTATCTGAAAGGGGAGAAATGGTAGCTGAATGAGGGGGAAGCATGGACTAACTCATTAGAGAACTGTGTAAATCAAATAAATTGGCTTTTCATTTAGGAAACAGAGTGACTGAAAGGACATAATTCAGGGAACTTTTCTTTGTCCATATACATCACAAGATTGAGAATGTGAAACAACAGTTTCCATCATTCTCAAACATGCCCCCTACTTACTGCAATTAATATGGCAAGTCCAACCTATATAAAGCCATGAAGAATGAAGTTGCTGAACTGCCACAAAATAGCAGGGGTAGAAGGGGCACCTCTTACCTTGGGGATAGCAGGGTCTGCTCCCACAAAACTTAAAAAACCTCTCTAAAAATCTTCCTTTTTGTCACTCTGCCATAGTAGTGACATGTAGTAGCAGTGTAACACAATGGAGATAACAAGGCAGTGACAACCACAAAGACAACATTTACCAAGTGTCCAAGATTTTCTTTTTTTCTTTTTTTTTAATTAACTTTTAAAAACCTTACAAAGCTCTTGTGCATTCATGCCCCTGGGCAGTGGCCCTCAATGGCAACTCTGCAGACTCATGCCTGTAGCAACTCAGGCCAACTGTGAAATGGGACATGATGGAAAATTTAGTGTCCTTTCCAAGGTAATTTCTTTTGTTTTGTCTTTGTTTTCCAAAGTACAGCAACTAAATATCCCTATCATCAATTCTATCCTATAATAATATTATAATTAATATAAATTACTATTAATATAATTAAATCATGCTGTGCTTCTTTTGTATAATATTGCATTCTTCAGCCTTCATTACATTATATGGTGTACATACACACACCTTTTATGTATCCCTTCTACAAACTTTTCTGTTGAGAACCCCAGCACCTAAAAAGCACTAGAGCTGCCACCAATGGGTCCAAGGATTGAATTGCATTGAATTACCGCCCTGGTTTGGGTAAGGTAAGGAGGTGTGCACCAGTTCACAGTTGCTGGGATTATCAAGTACTCAAGCTCTAAATGGCAGAGTTCAGACTCCTACGCTTAGAACGCTGCAAAGTTTCTGTGCTTTCTTTAGGTCTGCTTTGCATTTGGAAAACACCCAAGACACATAAAATGTTTCTAATATAAAGTTACCGAATTTGAACATCAGGAAAAAACATCCAGTGATATGACCAAAAAAATTCAAGGCACACAGCTGCTTTTCCTGATGACCACAGGCACTTACATTACATATTCACACACCCCCATACACACATATATACACACTGCTGGAATAAACACGTTCTGTAAAACACAAAGAGCTGTCAACACACCGAATCTAGCTTACATTTAAAGGTATCAAGGAGAAAAGAGGAATGGGATGCTGGTAAGTTCAAAGCCATGTAGAGCTCTATAAGCAGCACTGTAATAACAGTATTCTAAGCTTCATTCAGGAACCGAAAAACAATCCATAAATTATTACAGACACAACTGAATCTGTTTGCATGGAGACAAGCTACTTAAAAAGCAGTTACTATCTTAAATGAAGTCACTGATCATTACTGTGAGAAACATAATTCCAATTGCATGAAAAATGCCTATTTTCTCCAAATACCTGGCCTATCATAATCAACTATCAAATCCTGGGCCTTTTTCTAGGAAAGCTTGCAATCTTTGAGAAATGGTTATTTTCCTGTAGAGATGATTACAGGAAGAAGTCACAAATGACACATTTCAGCTGGAAGAGGTATTTCTTGCCAGGAAGTAAATCCCTTAAAAAGCGTTTGCTTTTTAGTGACCAAACTTCCTTTCTTCCTAATTAGCGATCACCCTTTGTTAGGGCAACAAATTAACGCAGTGGCTTCTAAGGAAAATATGCACAACACAAATCTAAAACTTAAGTAATTCCAGCCACACAAATGTCAATGATTCGATTTACTCTTCGTCTTATACCTTCCCATTCACTGCAACCCCAAATCCTATTAAATTTTTCAGAACTGTTGGCTCTTTAATAATTTGCTGACAAAAAAAAAACCAAACCAACATCTATTTGGGCCATATACATTGAGATTAGACAGATGATAATCTATTAAAAACAGGATCTTTTTTGCATAGACGTTAACTCTTTGTTTTTTCCTGGGGAGAAGTAATGCCATAGTAATCAGTCTTTTGCCTGCTTGATTCCTTGTGCTGTTTTGTTGACTTCCCAGACAGCCAGACCAGCCAGCTGACTATTACCAAATCCTTTATCTTGCCAGACAAGCGATCACCATGACAGATAGGCAAAACTCCAGGGGTAGGTTAGCTTTAGGGCAAGATTTTCCACCATTTTCATATGAATGGTAATGAATCCTACTCCTGGAGACAGCCACCCAGTGTCTGCCTGCAGGAAGATCCAAGATCCTTCATGGATATGAAATACAGATCGATAGATAGATATTACAGTAAATTTCTACTCTTGTAGGCTGGCTGCAACTCATAATTGACTTCTTAAGACCTACAACCTCCCCATTAGTCTAACTTCAAACATTCCTCATCGACATACGTAACATTAGCTAATACTGAGAAAACTTTTCAGCTGAGATGATTTGCCTTAGAGAATTGCAAATGCAGGTCAAACAAACCATCAGTCACGTATCTGCTGAATTTGTCAGGTCAATTTGGCTTAAAAAAAAAGTAAATATTTACAGCATTTTTGGTATTTTCAAAATAATTTTAATTTTCATTTAACACCAAACGATTGCAAATAAGCTTCCTTGAGTATAATGTTGGGTTTACTTCTAAAAGTAAGTTAGCAGATACAAATCTAAGCAAAATACTTCATTTGAGCAGAAAAAGAGAAACCTGAATCAATTACTGGAAGTTCTCCCAAAACAACAGATTTTCTATTCCAGAGCTCTATTCTTGTGTGTACCTGTATCTTCAGTCAAAATAGTGCAGTTATCCTTTTAATATGCATGATATCACTGTGAGACTGAACCTTTCAACAAGTTTTGCTAAAATACATATTACATGCAAAGTATATGCAGCTGTAGCCAACACCAGCTTCAGTAAAATATAGAATAAAGCGTGTTAGATTCATACAGGAAAAAAAAAATCTCTTTATGGATAATGAGTCTGCTATAGACTTGCATTTAAGGCCTTCTTGTGCAAGTTTAACTTGTATGTCCACAAGACAACTAACTACCTTCATACGTAAACATAAGTTTCTCCAGTAGAGACTTCTAACATTTTCTTTACAGCCTACAGTATACATAAGTCCATGGCTCCTGGGTACCAGGAAGATAAACAAAAGAGGAGAAATTCCTCAAAGGAACAGTGCAAACAGTGTGATTTTGTGGAAAACAGAAGAGAGGGAGACAAATCAAATAGCTAAAGGCAAAGCAACATTAGGAATTGTTTATTTCAATGAAGAGATATAAAAGAGAATTGAGAAGCTGAAGTCAAGGAAAGGACTATTCAAGGCTGCTTTAATGCCATGTATTCTCCCCAGAGAAGTGGTGAACGCTACATGGCTTATGACATTTTCAAATTAGTACCACAATGAAGACAACAATCTGGTGGTGTCAGGAGATGGTCAAGCTGATAGAACAAGAGTTTTCCATTTCTAACTCCTATTATCATACAACAGATCTGAGGTGCTACAAATTCCTCAAGTGTTTTGTAATAGTCACAGAAACATCAGCTTTTGCTTACCATGAAGTATTCAGCAACTGAATACTCTTCAGTGTGTTGCTCCTTTTAACAATGGAACATTACAGGGCAAATGATAAAATCATATTCAAGATTTCCATGGATTCTTCTGGAAATAACATACAACAGGATTTTACCATTTGATGTCATTTTTCCTTTGGAGTCTTGTGGGAAAAAAACATTGGTAGAGAGGCAGGTTTGAGGAAAAATGTGTTTCGAAAAAAGAACAACAAAGGAAAAAAGAATACTTTGGGGTAATACTTTCCAATCTTGAATTTCACACATTCCTTTTAAGCTACAGTATATGAGAAAAATGCTTTAAGAGGTTTCTTTTCTTTTTTTTTCCAAATGCAGTCTTTCGATAAGTCTCAGTGTTGGCTTAAAAGCAAATGAAGAAAATAAAAAGAACCTGTGTTAAAGTAACAGATGATATTTCTTCTAAATGGACACTAAACTCCTTTCTGTTGCTCACCAAAAATATGTATCTGCCTTTATTTTTTTGTGTCTATCTCCTTTCATCCCCACTAAAATCTTATATTTTAAAAATGCAAAGGATGATTTGGGGGGTGAAGAGTGTGCTAGAGGGGTAATGTAATAGCAGTGTGTATTTTTTTATCGTATATTCTAAAATGTCTTAATATCTCACTATACCAAAGACCTGTAATGTAATTCTCCCTGTTTCTACTATTTTTTCCACTGGTAGCAGTTTTGTCTCATACACATGGAAGCAGAGTCGCATGCTGCTACATCCCTGGATACTTCCAAGCATATCTCAGCCACATGATTCCAGGCATATCTTAGCTATAATGGCAATTTCAGTACTCACAACAAAAACTGTAAAGCTACTCAGATTTGATGATCCAACTGGGGGTTCAATAAGGCCCAAATCTGCGCATTTCTGAAAGAGGAGTAGAAATTTCTGGGCCCTCCAACCTCACACCGAAATCAGCAGAACCAAAATGAGGGCAGCTCTTTGTGGGACTGAACCTTTCAGTACCTCCAGAAAAGCAGTAGAAGCCAACACACTCACATCTAAGGCTTAGAATGATGGAAGTAACAGTTTTAAATGTATTATGGATTTTCTCACAGGCTCAGGAAGCAATAAAAATTAAGTATAGTCAGACGGCAGGAAAGCAATATAGTTTTCATAATTTTTTTGTGACTTTAGGGAAAATATGCTCAACTTTTATAGACAGCCGATTCAATGTTACAAATTTCAGGAAATGTCACTGCAATGGGATTCCCACAATGAATGCAGGTTGAAATGACTGTATTCTTCAAGGACACTGCTCAAAATACATTCAGATCACGTAAATAAGGTAGTTTCATTAGAGGGCAACACAACTTGCTGCCCTAGATCACAGACTTCTCCTGGAACTGGACAGTAACGACTAGGAAGAGCAACAATTTCATTCTGATGGTTACCTAATGTTAAAATTATTTCTTCATTGGGCAATAAATCAAGTGCCTGGAGAAAGCTAAGAAAGCAAAGATGAACATGCTAAATCAGGAAAAAAACCAAAGCAAAACCAAAACTAACCGTGAGTAGTATACTATTATCAACTAAATATTAATTAATGCAAGCAAATGATTTCTATTCAAGTATGAAAGTCACGTTTCCCAGACTCAGCAGCTGTATCTGTATCACAGAAGGAGCTGCCTTTGGAGCTGTTCCACCTCCATAGTCTCCCTCTTGTCCACTTGAAACAGCCTAAAGATAGCTCAAGTCATGCTTCAAGGTAACCTACCTGACAGACGAACCTCACAGGTTTCTTCCTACTCCAATTCAACTTAATGCTGTTCTTCCCTACTTGATGCATGGAAAGTCCACAAACCTGTGCTTGACACAGCATCTAGACTACCACTACCTGTCCTTATTTATGTGAGCAATAATGTCTGCCTCACTAAGAAGGTGGACATCCAGGTTTTCACAAGCCACCCTGAAGACAGTGAAAGTTCTCCTCAAATATGCTATTTAGTTTATAGGACAGCTCTTTAAGGACTTAGGTTTACTAGTTTGGAGAGTAGCTAACTAATCATGCATGATACTTAATCAGCTTCAATTCCAGGTCAGAAAACTGCTTCCAATCACTTATGCATATGATCAGCTGAGCTCAGTGGAACTGAACACACGTATATGTTCAAGTTGGGTGCGTGCATAAACACTGTATTAACAAAGAATTGAAGTACAGCTGTTAAGTGCTTTCCTACATAATGCCCCAGAATTCTCTGATGCTACATTACTGGCTTTTTTTAATCTTTGGCATTTTACTGTGCACATGACTTGCAAGGAATGTTGTTATGGATTTTTTTTGTGGGAGGTTTTAAGTCTAAGAAGAATCTGGTGACATCACCCAAGGAAATATCTAAATCATATATTACATTTAACTCAACACATTTTTTTTAGAACTTTCTTAGGAAAACAGATGCTTTTCTGTCTCCAAAGTGTTCTCAAAGGAGACTCTGCTTTTCACAAGGCATTTCTGATCTCTCACTGCAGGAGAGCTTTACTTCACAGTTCACACAGGGCTCCAAAAGCTCCACTGGAGCCTCTCAAATGGATAGTTTGGGCAAAAATGTAAAGAAAGACATGTTACTGAGAGCCATTCTGTTGCAGCAAGAGTGAAATCTTAATACAGTAGATGAAGATTTATCAAAATGTAGACATAGTCCCACTATGCCTGCCCATTATCTGCTTCTCCTAAGATCTTGCAACAAGCTGGATGCTACTACTTCTCTCCCAATGCATATGCAGTTTAGAGGTCTTATTGCTGTAATCAGGGATTTCATTGGAAGAAAGGCAACATTCATCACATGTAAGATGTTTTGAAAGGAGCTGTGAGTTAAGGTATAGATTTTTGCTTTTAACCCTTACTTGGAATGGTAAAAGTGTTTTCCAGTCTGTCATCCATGAATTCATGGTCTGCAGCCCATGAAATCACAAACAAGAAAATAAACATCATCCTTACAGTATTTTCAGCTAAAGGTGCGAAGATACGATCATCTGCAGGAAATGGGCCAGCAGAAATACATGACTGTGAAAGTGTGAAAGCCACTCAACCACGTGTGAAGATGAAAAATAGAGGATCAAATTGCAGTTTTACCAGTATTCATTTAAACTACAGATGATAAACAAGAAAATAGTAAAACATGAACAACAGTGTAAAATGAAGTTTCAAATATACTATTTCCAGGAGCACCTACCCTTCTTTCCTGCCTTTTGGAAAGCAGTAAAACAGAAGCACTTTCAAAACCAGTCCATTTAACAGGTTGCAGTAAAGACTACCAAGCAGCTTCCTTTAAGCATGGCGGAATAGTTTGCTGGCTCATGCTTACCATGGCCAGAGCTTCTCCACCCACACAGGAGAATTCAAATTGTGTTGTCAGAAACAGTATTTGCCTGAAGGATTCCATACACTTTACCAGCCTCAGTCCCTGTGCAGTAGCTTGGAAAAGGATGGTTAGTCATTTTAACAAGTTACAGACTTAAAAAGGAATGAGCTGTTCTCCCACGTATCGCACATCATGCATGGGATGACAAGTTAAATGACTTCATGTTTGTAAAACTAAACCGGATCATACTGAGATACCTATCTTCAGAGATGGTGCAACACCACCTCCTATTCAAGCCAAGACTCTTTGAATAACTTCCTAGAAATGCTTCTAATATTTTTTTACCTTCTAAATTCCAGGGGCAGAATGCTCTCGTCCTTCATTTTTTCTCTCAGATCTGATCTAGAAACTCTGTTACCTGGCATATGATGCCCCCTTCACATGACAATACCCAGATCTGGCACATTTCAAACCTCATCTGTTTTACACGCTCTTCGAGGAGAGACAGAAATATACACAGAGGATGATAAAATCTGAATGCATTATAAAATAAATCACTTATCTTTGTGAGATCTTTCTGTGCCATTTTGACACACTGAGCTCTGGACTCAACAACACACTGAGCTCTGCGGTTGGACTCTATGATCTTACAGGTCTTTTCCACCTTAAATGGTTCTGTGGTTCTATGATTACTGCAATCTATCTAACACTCTGGGTGAAGACCTTCGTAAATGTGAATAAATAAATTAATTAACTTAATTATCTGATGGAAGTAATGTAGGAAGGAAGTAATGTAAGACTCTACCATATCTTCATTAAAGGCACATCCTCATTTGTCCACAAAGCACTAATCACCTACTTTCTTAATCAATGGGTATTCAAATCATGACAGAAAGTGGCACTGGGCTTCAGGGTGGGAAAAAAAGGTGACCTCCAAAACTCAATGGGATTATGAGTCAACTGAAGTCATGAGTCAACAGCAGCCTATTGCTGATTGACACTGCCTCACCAGTAGGTGTTACTTCAGCCATTAATGCAGATTGCTGTACGGCTGCAGGGATACGCATGCCTGCCAAGGAACATAAAAAACATCCAAACCAAACTGAAATCTGACAGATTCTGAAAATATCATGTAACACCCTGCTCTGTATATGCAACAGCATCCAAAGGCATGTTTGGGAGAGCTGACCACGACCACACCCGTCCTATGCCTGCAAATAAGCCTGAAGGTTTTTCACTGACAGCCATCCTACTTAATCATTTGAAGCAATGCTTGGCTATTTGATTGCTGTGATTTAACACAGTAATAACAATAATCCAGACTATGCTTAAACCACTCACTGTACTTCCAAAACTGTTTATTAGCATTGGCTTCTGCTTTACAACGATTTTCAACACTCTTAATACTGAAGTTCCTCCACTGGCACCTCTGAGAAGGCCAAGACTATATGAAAGAGGCAGCCTTATTTTTTGTTTGACTGAGTACTTGATAACTGCATTTAATTTCACAGTTTATTTATTTAACCTCAGCTCAGGCTAAAGCCATCTAAAATACCGTGTGCATTGTAACTTAGGTCCAAGACAACACAGTCTCTTTGATTTCTTGAAATGAAATTCAGTAGCTCCTCTTCAAACCATAAACCTATTGCAAGGCCGTCATTCATAATCCCATCCTTCTATTGCAATCATAGGGTGAAAATTCAGGTCCCCATGCTCTACGTATCTGAGCAGAGTAACAGACATATCAGAGTGAGGACTTCTGTCATGCTTTCACTAAATCTCATCTTTAAAGCTAGTACTTTTCAACTGGTAAGCAAGCTTCTTTCTGAAGACCCTCAGAATGGGAAACTCATCACTTGGCAGCCTCTCCTATCCTATTCTTTCAACACAAATAGCACTTCCAATGGCCTGGAATGTCTTCTTTCTTACTGTATGAACTTCATCCTTCTTAACATTATAATCCACAGGAAATGAATGCTTAATTTAAGACTTGCACCACAACAGAAGTCAACATCTTACCAAGCAGTCATTAAGACTGGACAAAGAAAAGAACACTTCCCCTTAAAAGTAGGGTTTCTTCAACAGGCAAAGCACTAGAGCAACATACAACATAACAAAATGATTTGTCTGTTGAACATAAAATATCTCACATTTGTACTCTGAAAAACAATATCCAACCATTTAATGTACACACATTTTTATCAATGTTTCTGTAACACTTTGTCTACACAAGTATGGTATGTGAAAGGCAGAAGTACACAGCCTTTCATCTACAGATGACAGGAAAGAACAGTGTTTCTGTAGGAGACATTTTTGCTGTAAATCCAATGCTTATAAAAGCAGTGCAATTGAAAGCAGGTGGGACACAGTACAAGGGTTCCTCATCATTCTATGCATACAGCTCATCTCACCCAAATAATAAAACCACTATGCTTATTCAGTCTTGTACTTCTCTTAAAATCAGGCCACTCAATTGTGCCAAATAATGTGTTGTCCAACTTGGACTAAACCAAGAACACTAAGCTCATTTTCCTAGTGAACTGTGCTGTACTTGTACGATTTCTACATTACAAACAGACTTTATCTATAAGAAAAAGAAATTAAAACTTTCTAGAATCAGGACTCTTTCCGATTTCTTATGTTACTGGTGAAATTTTAAAGGATAATATACTTGAGATTAAAACTTTAAAAGAACATTATTACCATGATGAACATATACCCACAAGATAGTATATAATTAGGTAATTGTGTACATATATATATTCACTGCCAATTCTGCACCTTCACTGTATTTATATTTGATCTGATAGCTGGAAGACACTCAGACCCTTTTCTTTAACACGGTACAGTGTAGATAGCATCATCCTTTACACTCATTAAAGATTAACAAGTTGCTAACATTCAGGTTTTTGCTAAATTAGAAGTAAGATAAAGGGGAAACTTGCATCTCATTCTGTTGAATTGTTAACAGTGAGAAAGAAAAACAAAGAAGATAAAGAGGGATTTAAACAGTAAATCTGCTTATAGCTGAACTTGTTGAGATGAAACAGAGGCTATAAATCAATTTGAAATAGTTGGAAGTATTAAAAAGATTAGGTAACTTTCTGCCAGTTCTTCTGAGACCTGCCTATAGCTTTGAATTGCCAAGAGGCCAGAATAATGAAATCAGAATTTTTAAAGTCTGATTCTTAATGCTTTTATTGAACAAATATATGTAGCCTGAACTGTGCAAAGTCTATGACTGCAACTCAGTTCTGGAAGTGAAATGCTTGCTTTATGGAAAATGTTGGTATTTGCAACAGGTTTTCATTCTCAGCTATATAAAAATATGGAAATATAACAAAGAATTAAACTTTTTACTACACTGCAGATTGGCAATGTCACCATACAACAAGTTGTGGTTATGAAGAACAGCTTCATACAAAGTCTCACTTCCTTTCCTAATTCCAATTCCTGATTTGTTAGATTAACATACTCCATCTCCCACAGCTAAACCCAACTATATCCCTTCTCACTCCACAGTACCCTCAGCTAACCCTTCACATCTACCAGTTTCCACCCAAGCAAGAGCCACGAATTAGGCTGGTTTTGAGGTAAGAGCGTACTTACTCAAGATAACGTCAAAAGCAACAGGTAACTGTTAAATTCCTCTTTGAGCCTTCCCCTAGTAATCTGAGCCTTTCCTTTACACCCACCTGACAACCTCTACAAAATCTGTGTGAAATTACATATTTTTTGAGATGTTTATCTCTCTTTAAAATGCATAGGAAACTGGCCACGGGGGTTCAACGAGGGTGGCAAGAGAAGAACAAGAGACAACCATTATGATAACATAAGGTTTCAAAGCAGGTTACAAATGGAAGGCATTTTTATAACACACAAAGTAACCAGACACAACTGGACATTCTGAATTTGTAAGTTTGAGAGATTCCAGTTTAGCAATCCAAATGTCCCATTTCAATATGTCCAATTACTTCATGTCAAACAAAAACACATGCATTTTCAGCTTGGTGTCCTGCAATCCATCTGTGTTTCAAGATGTATTCACGAATTTGTGTGAAAATCATTACATAAACTAATTCACCACAAAGGGGAGAGGAAATGGTATTGGTGATTTTCCCTGGGTAAGAGGAGCTTCAGATGAGAAATTCTGGAGAATCAAGAAAACACTCAAAAATCAAAAGCCCACACCCTGACATTTAATTATATGTTCTACTAGGAAAGCAGTCTATAAGGAAGCACTTCTGAGTTAGAAGCTCATATTAAACTTAAAAAAATAACCCTATGATTTATACCATCAGTTAGCTTTATAAAATGCCACATGTTAAAAAAGCAAACATCATTTAAAAAGCAGGGTGAATTCAATACCTCTAAAAAAATGCCTTCCTGATTATAAACGTTCTGCAGAATTATGATACTGAGAACTGCATTATTCAAAGAGACAAAGAAAATGCCCTTTCAGTGGATATGCCCAATTTTACCTCCAGGTTTCTGTGGATCAGAGCATGGGGCTCATTAACACAAGCTCTGCCCTATGTGTGTATGATCAACACGTTGGCAGGACTTCAGCAGATACCTCTATGCACATGTACAAACTCAGTGCCAGTGTTGCATTCTCCATCACAGCCCTAAGCATAGCTCTGCCAGTCCATGTGAGAGGTGTCTAGAAGATAATAGAGTGAACAGGAATCCACAGAGCAAACACTTCTCGTAAGGGTTTGTGAAAACAGGCTCTCATTCTCAAAAGGAAATAATCCTCAGGTCCTTTTATTTTTCTTTTAACATGTAGTTTTAGATGATGCACTGAATTAACATAAGCTGGTACCACACAGCCCTAAACTGCACCACCAAACTCCTTGATGGATCAGCAAAGAACGGAAGCTGTGGTTATGCATCTGGAAAAGTCACACCAAACACAGAGTACCTCTGTGCTGGGGAAATTCTCCATTGGGAATGTACAAAAAAACCTGCTGGAGGTAAACTGAGCAAAATTTGACTGTTTTAAAGGAATACTGGGTATTACTGAGCAGCCATTAGAAAGCTGCTCCCTCACTGGGGCACACTACTAAAGAAAACACCGCATGGTAACATGAAAACATATGCCAGCAACATTCACTGTTCGCAGATTTTAAAGAACAGAAGGGCTTAGACTATGATGGTCTCAATACAACCATCTAGTCAGATGCCTGGAATAATACAGAATATAGGATTTCACCCAATAATTTACTCAACAAGCCCTTAACTTCAAGTTGAGCTTTTTGATGTAAAAACTTCAAGTGAAGAATGAATCACATCTGTAAGGAAGTTATTCCTCTCTGCCCAGAATTTGTCCTTTATTTCTAGGTCCAAATTCTTCTTGCTTCTGCTTCCAGCCATGTACATGTGCAATACATTGGCTCTAAAATCATTATCTGGTTTTGTTCATCTCTACTTTACATCAAACAAAACACGAGAGGAAGTAAAAAAATAGCTGTAATATGCACATTACAGAGCACTTAATCTCATGTCTAGTGTCATACAAAGTACGAGATAACGATCCTGAATATAACACACATTGTCTACAGGAACTGTCATTGCTTGGATAGCAAGTTCAATTTGCCAGTAGTAGAAGGATTAAGTCTAGGTAAAGCACGTATCCAAGCAAACTATGCCCAACATGGATAGTTTCCCCATGTGTCAAAGGAGTGCTTATGGAACGAAGGAGGCAGAAATGACGCTTGCCACACTGTGCTTCTGCAGTTTCAGCAGAATTTTCTCCACAGGATATGGAATAGTCTGGTGGACTTTTCCCTCCTTTTTTTCAAGGCATGTTTGAAAGCCAGATGACTTATGCAAAAAGCTTTGCTTTACTAAGTCCTCCGACTGCCAGTAATTTTCTTTATAACATAACAGTACTTCTTTTTAAAACAAATTTGCTTTTCTCTGGCCATAACTATGGAATAGGAGCTCAGTCCTGTGTTCTGTGTCAGTCATTACAAGTGTGGAGTGGAGATGCTAAGAGTCCTGGCAAACTGAATCTGGGCTTTATAAACTAAAAAACTTGCACTCTGCACATGGAAATGTTATACCAGAAAGGTCCCTACTGTTTAGGACACTGATGTTTTCTTCAGAAGGCACTAGCAGACATATTTCCCTAGAAGTCTTCAACTTTAGTGCTGTAACGCAGTAACAACGGTGGAACAGCTTTTTGTTAAGAAAGGTTCATACTTAATAAAGAAGAAATCGTGAAGCGTGTAAAGAGATGAAGACAAACTGGACACTTGTCCAGTGTCCTTAACATGACATATGAGCATGAGGTAGGAAAACAAGTCATACGGGAATACAGTTGCATTAAGTTGTATCAGTGGTTTAAGAGGGAAAGGGAAGAATGCAGTTTTATGGTATTTCTGAAACAGGGGTGGTTCTCCACCATCTCTGATGAATGATACAGACCAAAGACTGCGGCTGGTGGTAAAATCTTCATCCAGGTTTGCAAGATTAAATGGCACACAGGAAGAGAGTAATGCAAGCCAAAACAGAGTTCCCTGTGGAACACTGGCTGAGCTGAGGTAGCAGAATTCATAGTGTAAACCTAAAATTGCAGGAAAACTATAACTTTACTCTGTTCCTCAACAAACCAAAAACAATACCAGGAACAAAGCTACATCCACATATACGTCATCTTTTCCCTCAAGCCCTAAAGCCATTCCTGGCACCTGCTCTGCGGAAGGTGATGTTACTAAAGACAGCAGCTTCATAATTTAGGCATATGTAGACACTGCCCCCCTCATTGGGTCATCCGCCTGAGAATCAACAGGCTACTGTTGCCTTGTTTCTGACCACTTCCTGACTACAGTTTAGCCATTGAGTCTTTCACCACTTGTTTTTTATTTGATTTGCAAAACCAAAAAAAAACAATCTTCCCCATGGAACAACAGGAATATTGCAAAGTATGCAGTTTGTGACCAAAGGGGCTAGGAACTGAGGCAAGACATTTGCTGGTACCTAAGCCACAGGTCAAGTTGGTTGCCAGCTAAGCCAATATTTCTGGTTTGAAGCATCTGCTGAACTCTCTCAAACAATAAGAAATATTTACTCCACTATGGAAACAGAATACCAAATGTAAGAACGGCTGTGTAAATAAAGTGGAAACTCATTCCAGACCAGTGACCCAGAGGCCAGTTATTTCTGGAATATAAAGAAAATTAACCCGGGATTAAGTCTTAAAATTTAAAGCTATAATTCTACACTATGAATGCATACACAGGAATAAAAATGGCTCTAAAATAGAAAATTTAAAGAACTGGTTACTTTTGAGATGTTTCTCTGTGAATACATCCGACTTTTTATTTGACTGTCAACTTTAACAGGTACCTGCTGAATGAAAGAGCTGGGATTCTGATTTTTGACCTAGTGAATAATTTTGTATGTTTTATTGCATATGATTGGATATAATATTGTAATATCATAAATATTTTGTAAATAAATCTATTATAATATTTTATGGCTATCTCATAACTTTTATTTATCCTCTTTTAATTAACTTTGGGATTAGTTCTTCCCACACAATTAAGCTTCAGGCTTTACGTAAACTCTATATTGCAAATGCCTGCTTGAATTTGCTTACACAGCATGTTTGCTTAAAAATGCAACCAGTCAATCAAGCAAAACTGAATAACAGCATTTCAAAACTCTGCATAGAACTTAAATGCTCAAATGAGTTCAGGGTTACCCAAATCCCACTGAAATTTGATTATCATTATGCTCCTTAGCACTACTTCAGCATGGAAATGGAAACCTGAAAAGAATCAAGTAGCCACTTACCATCTATCTCCAGAAAGTTTATAGCAAGCACATTTCATTCCCCTTGCAAGCTGTACTGTTAATGCTCAGCGCTGGCAGTAGGGTGGAGGGAGAAGAGAAAGAAATACTTCTGCTGACCACCACCACCTTATTTTCTTATGCCTCAAACCAGCTGTACATCTGGTTTTCTATCTACCTATTCCTATTCCCAACTAGCCAATCTACACAGATGAACCTACTCTCTGACAATAACCACACTTGTTTGCACACTGACTAGCAGATGGGGAAAAGTATTCTGCTGAATTGAAACTGCACGTTTATACGTTGCCATGTAACATGGCACAGGGAAGAACTTACACCTACACTTAAGCCTGCATACACATATTTCCATTTACTTCTGTGACACTACTCAGAAGTTTAAAGTTAAGCATGATCCAATTTTTCAGAATAAACTGGGTAACTCCTGCTTCCCATTTCCCTCTATGCCTTGTGTTTCTGCCTAAAATAAACCTTTCTTTACCTTTAAGAAAATAGTCGTTCAAGAATTATTCTGGAAAAAAGCACAGGAATGGCATACATAATCCTATGTAGCCAAATAGCCACCTTTTGACAGTGATCCCAAGCAGATACTTCGGTAGTGTGCATAAAGCAGAGGGCAAACAGAAAGCAACGTCCACCTTTCAACACTCCACAGCTAGAAAGTTTCCTGAGCTAGGATCAGTTTTACACCTTTGTAGCTAGTAGTTTTCAACTGACTTTCCTCTCATAAACTCATCCTATCATTGAACCAATCTGTACTTTGGGTTTCCACAACATCCTGTGGGAAGGTGTTCTACAATTTAGATGCCATGTAGGAGGGTATCCCCTTTATATTTTATTTTTGCAACCTGCTGCCTAGTTTTTCACTCAGAGGCCCCAGTTTTAGTATTTGAGAACCACTGAGCAATTCCTCCTGACTCCACACTATCCAAGATTTTCATTGTCTCTATAATATTATCTCATGCCTTATTCACTCCTCTTCTATTCTAGAAAAATAATACAACAAAATACCTGGTCTCTAGCTTAAATTTTGCCCTTTGGATGTGTCTCCTCCCCCTTTGTCTTTGTTATCCCCATGGACTATGACCAGCATCTCGTCATTTTATAATAGATACTCTAAGTGTCTTGATAAGTCTATCACCTCTGCACACCAATCTCCTACCTCAAGTAGGGATTTGTCCCTCTTTGGTCAAGTGATCACAGCTGGATAAATTAGGTTTTTCCCGCAGCCAGACTCTGTTCCAAAAAGACTTCCAGTCATGTACTCTTCCCTGGGAGGAGATAGCACAGGTATGGACAGTTCTATCTGCAAAAGGTGCCATTGTTCCAGGAAGTGAGAGACACATGATACCAACATGGGTAGAGTGCTTTCTTACACCCTTTCAGACTCCACGGCTCCTCTGGTGCCAAATATCTGCCAGCAGAATGTCCTCATTCATGACTGTCACAAGCACTAACAGACTCACAAAATAAATGGATTCATAACTGAACCTAATCCCCAGACTGTGACAGAAGCCATTTGAGTAATCCCTTATCTGTCAGGGCTGTGCTCCACTTCCTCTCCACATTCCCCACCGAAAAGGGCAGAGATGAGTGGAGTAGTTAGTTGTGGGAAGCTGCTGGCATGGAAGGAAACTCCAGCTGAGCTTCTAACGGAAACCACCTGCCTCCTGGTTATGACAGAACAGAATTTCTCATTATATTCCCTCTATACTACTTACTTATGAGACAGGAGATTTGCAATGTCATTAAAAAAAAAAAAAAAAAAAAGGGAAGGCAATTTAAAAGGATAAATGCATATGAAGAAAGTTGAAAATGAAAGACTATTTTTCCCAGTTAGTACACACAGTACCTTAGTGGGTTAGTACAACAAAACACATACAAATAAGATTCAAACTGTGATGAAAAACAACAGAAACAGAATGTAAGAGTTATGGCACCAATTTTCATCTCAAGATAATGTCATCATTACAGACAGTAGGAAAGAAATTCCTTCTGCTTTCAATAACCAGTGTACTGCTGACCAGTGAACATCTCAGCTCAGGTTCCCAAAGCAAATACTAAGCACCACTGGCATGAGTCCTTTTCCCCTCCTTCTCCACCCCAGTTATGTTTTCTGATTTGGGTAAAAGTCATGCAAGGCATGTTGAAAGTTAAAATCCCTAACACGCTACTCTTCAAAGCAAAAGAGCAACAAACAGGTATGTTTATATCCTACAGCATTTAAAAAGTAACAATGGAAAAATGCTTTGTTGTAGATCTAAGACTTTGGTAAAAGCTGATTCAATGCATTAGCTCGGTTTTGAACGTAAAGCTACCAGAAACAGCATGCCACGGTGCCAAAAAAAGATGGATTGATTTGAGAGGATAACCATACCTTATGCTATGATCCTATTAGATCTTGCAAACACAACTGCCTTGGACCAGTGTGGTAGCTGGCACAGTAAGCTTCCAGGGGAAAAAGGTGCTGCCAATCCACAACTGATGACAGAGCAGATGATATGCTCCATTCTTTAAATCAGTACCAAACTATTGAGGCATGAATGTTACAGAAACTTGTGTGTATTAGAGGAGACACCTCACTGAATGGAACATCACAACACCTGGGAGATAAGTCTTGGTTAGACAAAGACCATTTGGTGGGACCTAGAAGCACACTCTTAGCCCCTTGTAGTCATCAGAAAGGCAGTGGAATATAACCTACAACTAAGGAGGGAAAGTAACAAGCAAACAGAAATGCTGGCTAACAAGATTCACCCTGCAGTCTCAGTGGGATATAGTATTTTCTTCATGCTCTGTCCTGAACTGTTGTGTAGTGTTGCTATGTACGATTAACTACTTACTGCATTCCACCCCAGGGGTGGCTCCATTTCAGTGCTGGGTGAAGTGATCCTTATTTAAACATTACTTAGCTCACAGGAGTGCTGTGAAATTTAATTAAATTAATGCCTGCAAAGTGCTTTGAGGTTCCCAGATGAAAGGTGCTATAGAAATCCAAAGTACTATTAGTGTTCCTAAGAATGGGTGAAGCAATTTGGATAAACTAAAAACCTACATAAATCTTCCCTCAAAGCAAAAGGTTTTTGTAGCTTCAGTTAACCTGGTTTTTATTTCTATTTTAATTTTGAAGACCTTTATAATTATTGACTTCACCTTCATTGGAATGAGCATTCTATAACTATACAGGACAGAGCATACTAATACTTCATTCATTTTCAACTTTGACTTCACCTCTGCTTCTAAAGGCACTCTTACTATTTCAAACCAGTCTGCTCAAAAAGCCACCTTTTTATCTGTGATCCATTACATTGACAACTTTATTAGATAAGAAATAACCAGGTCTTGGATCTTCAGTGAATCTACAGTTACAGAATTAGCAATCAACTGTTACTGGAGAGTTAGCCCTTGTCTCTAACTCTATCAAGCAACAATAACATGCTGAAATGAAAAATGCAAGCTCAAAGTACGACATCTCAATTCTATAGACAGAAGAAACAATAGCTTTTGGAGAAGAAAACAATAAGCTTGGAGAGATGGGATTTTCTCCTCAATCTCCATGACTGCTTTTGGAACAATACAGTTTTTTGTATGTCCAAACTAGGACACTTCAGGGACTCGTTTTTTCTTTAAAATAAGGTTCAAAAGATTACAATCAAAGTACTCTGTTACCATGCAAACAGAGGGCACCCTTTTACATAAACAGCTTCCACGTAGCTGAAGACTATGTAAGAAATGCATTTCTAAAAAGCATAACCACAAAGCATTATTAAAATCATGTTACAACATGTAAAACTTATATCAAACAGAAGGTAATTACACCCTAGAAAGCTCATAAAAATGCTTGTTCTCATGAAATTCTGGGCTTTGTTTCCAAATCAAAGCAATATGAATAAATATCCTAAACAGAAAAACTGTAGGAATGGAGCTTTCAATTCTTTTGAGATTTACCCCTCACCATTTATTTCCTTTGGAGTCTAGAAACGAGGGGAGGAATGCTGCAACTCTGTCACCTGCAAGGGAGCACCAAGGGATGCAAGTACGTAAAACAGTACTTGCTGCTGCACTCCAGTATCACTTTATTCAATGCAGACTGAGAGGAATTTTTATTGATTCAGTGCACTTTGGGGGTTTGGCATCTAGTTACAGGTTGTATAATACTACTGTGAGAAACCATTTTTAACCTTGAGTATGCATGACTGCTTATATGACTACTTTTATGTTATGAGGTAACTATACAGGAACAGAGAAGGCTGTGGTCAAAAGGAAGGAAGTCCCAGTCTCTGCCCTATATATATTTGCTATAATTGCCATCCGCATATAAAAATATACGCTTGGTTTGACTAAAAACACACAGAATATGTGTTCTTTTTTAAGGAAGACAAGAACATCAAAATAAAGCAAGACAGTAAAAGCATCGAATGTTGCCCAAACGTGAAAGTACAATTTGGTGAGCGAATAAACACCCACCAGCCTAGAGACTGATCAAAATACAGTGTCTACTTAAATGCAACCATAGAAGTGACATCTTGTGACTGTACTAGAGCTTACACATTAAAATACCACATGCCACAACTTCTCTGGTGAACTGGCCTTATCAGATTCCGTCACATATTTTCTCTGCCTGTGTTGCCTACCACTGTGGACAAGCAACCATCCGTAGAGAGATTTCCACTCATTCAGAGATGCCAAAGAACCCATGCAGGACACTCCCCTCATTTAAGTCTGCATATGTTCATTACCTATTATTTTTCAAATGCCTAATATACTAATATTATTATTATTATTGTTATTATTTCAGTTGCTTCTCTGTTTTCTTCTCTTTGCAAGCTGTACAATAACAATCTTCGTCAACCAGCAATTCCTCCTCAATTCCTTTCATACATGGCACTTCAAGTCTTATCCATATCTCCTTGTTTTCTGCCCCAGACTCAAGTTCAAAAACCTTTTAAAGGTTTTCTCTTTAAATTCCCTTAAAAATTGCACACATTTTAAGTGGAATCCCTTTTTCTTCAGTAGGATCCCCTCCCTTCCTAAATAACTCAGAACTACTTATTTTGCATACCTAGTACCCCTGTATCACTGCATTATTCTGGTCATCTTTCCTGTCTTTTAAAATAATATGCATTCCTTACACAGACCTAAAATTATTTCCCACAGCTATTCCTGAAATTTTAAACAGTGGGGTTTTTTTCTCAGTTTAATACAAACAGTATTTATACAATGCCTTTCATCCAAAAGCTTGAACTTAACACTTTACATTAAGTTTTATGGTATCTCTGTGAAATGCATCTTTAGTTACAACTCTCTTCCCTCTGGGTAAGCAAGCCTATATCTGTGTCCTGAATCTAATGCAGCAGGGACCAGAAAAGCCTATGGGCATGGGTTCACCCTTGGCTGAGAATCATCTAAGTATGGGCTGCAACCCAGAATGAAGGCCCACCCTTCCTCCTTCTCCCTCCTCTTGGGTCCTTGTGAATAGGACAGCCAAACCAGGCAATGGATCCTGCTGAAAACAGACTTCTTTTGTCAGGATGCTTACTTTCTCTTAGCTCATCTGACCATTCCACTGACCATGATGACACCATGATGGTGTCACCATCAGCACAGCCCCCACTCCTTTCAGCAGGAGCTTGGACTTAGATAGGATTCAGATAATTGTAAAATTGCAGCCACAGTGTAGAGACAGGTAAAATAGCTGCTCTAAGCAGTCATTAACACAAAAGGGAGTCTTATCTCCTGTCTATTACTCCAGCTGCTTGTTCCCAATCCTTCCTCGTGCTGGTGCCCATCAGACTTCACAGCTGAACCACCACGTAACACTATGCAAAGCTAAACTGGCAAAAAAACATACAAACACTCTTTTCCTGGCGGTTCAGTGAACAAAGTACTAGCACATGGTCTAGGTAGGGGATGGGCTCTGGAGCACAGGGCAGCAGCAAGAGGAAGAAAGGAGAACTATCTCTTCTTTCCAGCAAGAAGTGATCCTAGGCCAGGTCAGTCATTTCATGTAACTCCACACTAAAGGATTTCTGTAAGGGGCCACAAGCTAGTGAGTTGTGAGAATTAATGCAGATGTACTACCCCTTGTGGTGCTGTACACGCAAACACTTTAGACCATTATCGCAAATAGCCTTAGAGATATTTTGTCTTGCTCTTTGTTTGCCAGTATTTGTTCACTTCCCACTTTCTTTCTCAGCCTCTTATTTTTTAATGTCTTACAATTCATCAAATAAGCTCTGCTGAGTGTTTACCAACTCCCACATTCCCCAGTTACCCAAACTCTGAATCACACTATTCTCTGTGCATTAATCCCCTTCATCTTCCTTAACCATTTTTACCTTTCCCCCTAATTCTTCCAAACATTTCTCATAGCACAACACTAGAAGTGGCATTTACCCAAATTTACTTTCTACTTATGATTGTGTCTTTCTTTCACATGTCTCTGAATTGCCAGTCCTCCCCCTTGAGCTACCTCAAACTCAGTTTGTCTCCTCCATTAAAGAAGGGCCACCAACCTCTTTCCAAACCCAAGAATGGGCAGTGGTCATGCAGCATGCACTGCAACAGAATCCCATCCCAAGCACAACACATACAAGTCAGTAGGGACCATACAGCTACTAAATGATATATTCAGTGTCTCAGTCAACCAATTACCGCCATTGCCAAGTGTGTTATGAGCACCATCCCATAAGGAAGTTTTAAAATGGATTTCACCTTCTGTCTATTGGCTTTCCATCAGACCTAATATTCAAAGCTAATTAGACTGGGTTAATAGACAATGTTGAATGAAAAAACATATAAAAAGGCAAAGAACAAGAGTTAAGCAATATCCTCAGTAGAGCAACCTGATCCCATGAGGTACTGAGTGTCCAGAAGTCCAATGCTATTAATGTGAGGGTACCAACTGAGCAGTAAATACCTGTACTGTCTCTACAACAGTGTGTCACCACTGATCTAAACAAAGTTTATGTGTTAGGCTATATAGCTCTGCTCCCGTGAATCTCTAGAGACTCCATTTACAGCAATGTTTTTCCTGAAAAGAGCAGATAATCTCTTGCCTACATGGCATAATCACACACACAAAAGCAGTTGTGAAAATCCCTCAGCACTGCTCCAGTCATGAGAACCTGTGGTGGTCCTTCACCTTAAACTCTTGACCAGTCATAAAGCATTAAAGAACTATACATTTGCATAAACACATAGGCTATTGCAGGCCTCTTCAGAGAATGAGATGTACATTCCTTTAAAATAAGAAAACCTTTTTAATTTTTACTGCAGGGTCACAATGTATTTTATAATTTTAGTTCTTATTTTTAACATCAGGGCATGTTTAGGTTACTGTACTTTCTTACACAAACGGTCATGCAAACAATGAAACCCCAAAGAGAATGTGTTCCCCACCTTCAACTTAAGAAGTCTCCAAAAGCCAATTTTAATACATGATTACTAAGAGGACAAATTGGCTACTCTGTCAACGAAGAACACCAAGAAGTCGACTAGTCTTCTTACGAGATGGGCAAAGATGAAATGAGATGAATATGCAGCTGATGAAGGAAATGTATAGTGAAAACTCTTCAGGATGGTACTTAGCCTGTTAGCAGAGGGCTCTGCCTTGCCAGCTGCCAGAGCTCAAACAAAGCCTTTGATGAAATCACAACTACCCTTGTCTCAGATTCACACACACAAAAAAAGGAGACTGTGGACAGTTTAATTATCACAGAACCATTACCATCAGCAGCAGTTTCATAATCTTGAAATGCTGCCATTCTCAAAAGCCATTTGCCTGGAAAAAAAGAAGATTCTTAAAACACAAGAGGCTGTCATACTGTCCAAACAATAGAGCAATTCTTATACAATCAGACGCCACAACTAATTATTCAAAACAAAAACACCCCCTCCCCATTTTTAAACAAGGGAACAAAGGATGTAAATTTTATCCAGAAATATTAGATTTTAAGTGGAGTAAAAATATCCAAAAATCAAAACAGATGAACGCTGTAGACTTGCCGTTCTTTCATGCCTCTACGTGCACAAAACTCATTCTGTGCTAAAGGAATGAGTACATACACTGTTCCTGGTTCTAACAAATGCAATAAAAAATAATAAGTAATAAAACAACTTCTGTAGGAGTTTTTCTGGTCACTTTCACTTACATTTCAAAGGAACTGCCTGTTTCATTCACACTATCGTATTTAGGTTAATCAAACCGTATTTTAGTTTTTCTTTGGCTCCTATAAAGACTGTACTGATATAGTGCCTATTACGATAAGTGTTTCAATGTTCTTTCTTCTTACCATTAGTCACAATTTCCTAATGCTGATATTTTGCCAGGAAGACAGAGGAAGCAGTTACAAATGCAAGTGATTAGTATGTGTGCAAGTGCCTTGACACACAGTTTTGGTCACTTACTAATACAAATACTGAGCTGGCCTAAGGGTATCTTTGTGTCATTTTCCATTAATAGAAAAATATGAACTCTTTGTAACAAGTTGCTACTAAGAATTATTTCCTTGACTTCTATCGAGTTAACTTTTCAAACATCTGATGTTTGTTACTCATTTTGTACAGCGTTTGGACATTCTAAAACCTCAGTAATCAAAGCAATATGCACATTGGAGAATGTTCTTTTTGTTAAGTCTATACTGGTCATATATCAATCATCTGACTATACAGAGACTGGAGTAATTTCAGCTTATTTTTCTTCCACAAGACAGATCCATATGTAACAATTATACATGCAAATAGTGCCCAAATACATGGGAAAAAAATACATGAAGAGAGAGATGGCAAAATCTTCTGCCTGTTGACTCGAGTAGGGCCATAACTGCATTCCTACAATTCTGGCTTAAGACATCCTGTTTGAGAAGGTAAAAGGAGTCCAAAATGATGGAGTCATGAAGAGGAGGCTCAGAGGCTGGAATAAAAACACACTGCCAAAATAGGAAGACAAGCAAGAGACAGGTAGAAAGAAAGGGCTGCAGGAAAAGCACAAGTAAAGCTGGAAGTCTGAAAGGTCAGTGTGAAAGCAATGAAGTGAGAGGACCAACGCAGATGATTCAGGCAGCAGATGGTAGCTAATGGAGGCAAATAAAACCAGTGGCTGCCAATAAAGGAAGTCAAAGATGTATCTGCTTTGCAGTACCTCTTATTAGACATAAATGAGTGGGAAGAATATGGTTATTAGCTATCAGAAGGTTTCTGGACTAGCAGGAAGGTTCAGGAGACGTACTATAAGGAGGTCAGTAGCATGCTTATCTGAGCCTGAAGTGGGCCTACAGGCAGACTTCTCACTTCTGATATCCCAAAACTTGGTGGTAGTAGCATGGGGATTTGGGAGGTATGCATGGGACATACGGGGAATGGACGCAATAAAGGTAAGCAGAACCAGCCCAAGGCTTGAAAAAAACCAAGTGACAGGAGCAGACTACTGAAGAAGTAAGGATTGTACCTGGAGGCGATGAATACTGTAAGTAGCAGCTCCTGTTTCTAAGGTGGCTGACCTGCATTAAGATTCAAAGAAACCCTCTGGAAGAAATCCAAAAGGATTTCTCCTGCTCCAGGAGGGCCCTGGAATTTGTGGTCACCTAGTGTCCAAGAGAATGTTTCTCTGGCTGACCCGAAATAAGAACAAGGCAGAAAAGTTTTCTTTGCTTCATTCTTCTGAGCTGGCTGCTGTTCCCGGAGTCTCATAAACCAGAAGCAAAACTGTGTAAGACTGCTTTTACCAAAATATATCAGTGGGCATCCATAGAAGCAGGTTACTGTAACCAAGACATGCCTTCCTTGATTTTACCTAGGTATTTCCTAACTGCATTGGAAGTGGAAGAATGCTTCTTCCTCCTTCTTGAATGCCTGCGTGGGGCTTCTTCCTAAGAAACAGAAAATTAACAAGTCATTTGGGAAAGGTGTGCTACACTGTCTTCATTATCTTTATAACAGCCCACTAGGAACTAGGAATAACTTTGAAGATGGCTTTAGCTCACATCCACATCCAAGTAAGTTCTGCACAGCCAGCAATACAGAGAACTCAAAAGTCACTTCAGTGATGTCTGCTTCCATTGCCAATGCAACTTTTAATTCTGCTCCTACCAAAGAAGGTGTCTAGAACAGAATGTTTTAAATGCTGTGTGAATGTAAGGCCAGGAAAAAAAACAATCCCTTCACTTCCGTGGAATCAGTTAAGGGAAGAATAAATTACAAACCAAATTCTAGATGTAACTAGAGTTGAAGTGAGGTGAACTAGTAAACCAGCAAGTTACCGCTGGCATCCCGTGAGGCATTTCCATGAAGTTTACCTTTGCTATCAGTGTATGCAGGATTCAGATACAAATTAACTGAATTTACAGACAGGAGGAAGAAATATTATTTGGAAAGATACCACATTAAACAATAGATCAAATGCATAATAAAATAGGCATCTTTTATTTGGGAATTAACATAAAACTGAGCAGAGGGAGAAACACCACCATACATTGTCGACAGAACAGAAATGTATTTAACACTTCTTCAATCTTATATAAATAGTGAGCTTATTCTATGAAGATTTATGACACTAATTCCACTAGATTATTTATTTTAAATGAGGTATTTAAATCAATTCACAAATGGATTGTTCCACGCCAACTTGGATAGCTCACAGGCACTGTACAAGGATTTGAACAGAGTAGCCCTTTTGGCAGGGGAGGGGAAATAGTCGTGTTTTCCCTTCCTCATCAAAAAAGGCTTTTCTATTAGAAATATAAACTCAAATCCAGGGTGACAGCTCATCTCTCCCTAAATCTAGGCATGTTTTTTTAAAAAGCCTATGAAATTATAAAGAGTTAGGAATCATATACAAAATAAAAATATGACAGAAAGGGAAGCTTTCATCTCTCATGGAAGCAAAGACTGTTTTTGTTGATACATATGGAAAAAATTAGGCCCAATTATATGTTGTGCTTTGGCACTGGGGTTCCAGCTTCACCACAGGCTTATTTTTTTCACAGATATACCATTACAGCCAATTCTACCCTTGAACATTTGAACTCAAACCTTGTAACACAGGCATTTTTGTTGCTAGATTACTTGTACCATGGATGAAATGGTCTGTGTTACTGTTGTACTATATTTAGATGTTAAAAAAGTTTATCTGTATAGACTTCAGAGAATATATAGTCATGAAAATAAAATAAGCTTAAACCATCTCACGAATAAAGCACACTTTATGGCTGCATAATTTCTTGTTCTCAGAATTAGATTGTGAATTACAGTCCTTGGTATCATGAGCAAAATATTCACTCAAGTTTTTAATACAGAAAAAAATATTTATGTGCTAAATGTGTCAATGAAGATAGCTGCTTTTTCGTGTTAAAAGGTGATGTGATTACTGAGAACTAGTTCAGCTAATCCTTCAAGACAGAAAACTGCTGATAAGAAGAGGAAAATGTCAAGAGTTTCAGAACTCTTTTGCTACAACAGCCAGAGATGTCAATTTACTACAGCCTGATTTACTAGAGCCAGTGGACTGCTTAAATATGACTGGTCACACACTGAGCAAGACAATGCTCTCTGGCAGATACAGCATTACAGACAACTGGATGCTCGCTTTCTCCTGAGATTTTTCAAAGGATCATAGAATAGTTAGGGTTGGAAAGGACCTTAAGATCACCAAGTTCCAACTCCCCTGCCACGGGCAGGGACACCTCACACTAAACCATGTCACCCAAGGCCTCCTCCAAGAATATCCTTAGCCAGCATGGGGCTGGAAAGTGTCTGCTGATTTCATAAATGAGGATATGAAGGATCCATCCCTCCCCTGCACCACAAATGAGACAATCCCGTTCAAGCCTAAAGACAAAACTTGGGATCCTGATATAAAAAGAAATAGAAACACTAAAATTTGTCCTCTTCACCTCTGTCTTTGCCCCCACACTAATCATAGAATCATAGAGTGGTTTGGTTTGGAAGGGACCTTAAAGCTCCTCCAGTTCCAACCTCCTGTCATGGACAGGGACACCTTCCACTACAGCAGCTTGCTCCAAGCCCCATCCAACATGATCTTGAACACTGACAGGGATGGGGAAGCCACAGCTTCTCTGGGCACCCTGTGCCAGTGCCTCAGCACCCTCATAAGTGAAGAATTTCTGCCTCATTTCTAATCTAAATCTCCTCTCTGTCAGTTAGAAGTCATTAATCTCCTTGTCCTGTCACTACAGGCCCTTGTAAAAAGCCCCTTTCCAAATTTCTTGTAGGCCCCCTTTAGGTACTGGAAGAATACCTAGATGCAATTCAGCAAATATTTGGAATTACAAAAGCAAAGCCAAAACTCCTGAGAAAGATAAGATACAAAAAATGGAATTTCCATGGGGTGTGGGGAGATGAGGATGGGGGAAGGGTTCGATATAGACATTGACATACTTTTCAAATCTGTTGTGTTCAAGAGCTGAAAGTCTTACTAAAGCATCGGATTTCACAAGACGTACAACTGAGAACTAGCAACGTCATCAATAATGTAGGCACGTTAACTGGAATCCCTTTGCCAAAAAGTGTATCACCTGTAAGACTTAAGAGAATGCACAGAGAAGCAGTTAATGAAAAAGATGTGCTCCTATTTCCGAGGAGAAGTTTTGGAAGGAATTTGGAGAAAAGTCATTCCTTAAGGGTTGTTTCAGTCCAGGAGCATTAAACACACAGAAAGAAAGTAAGACTTCAGAAAGACTGTACGCACTGGAAGACACACTGTACACACGCTTTCTTGCTGTCACCAGAAAGTGACAGCAGCCCAAAAGGAGGAAGCAAAGCAATGGGAGAGACAGAAGAACAGAGCTTGTAAGAGAGACAGGGGGGAAATTATCTTAGAAAAATATATTTCTATTGTTTTTGACTAGGACAGATGATGGGAGAGGAAGCCACAATGAAGAGATCACAGCAGTTACAGTAATAGCAGGAAGGACAAGAAGGGGAAAAAAAATATATCAAAAGTGTGAGGTTTACATCTCTGCGGCTAAGTCCTTATATGAGTTTCATTCCATTTTATTCCTGTACACCAAGAACACCAAGACATAGAAATCTTAAAAAATTGCATTAAAATACCTGGAGCACCTATGAAGATCATTAGCTGTATCTGGACTAAAGATACAAGCTTCCCCAAGATCAAATGAATAAGTAAAGGTGGCCAAGCTGTCTCTAACCTGGAAGAATGAAATGCCAGAGCAGGCAAGCCATCAACCGTCTATCTGCAGTATTTCCTAAATGCCTAATATACCTCTATATACAATATCACCTAATTGAAATACTATAACAATAATTGGTTCTTCCTGTACTTAGACAAGAATGAACATTATACACAGAAAATGGAAAGGGACACTAAAACCAAACATCAACGACAAGGGAGGAATAGTCAATGGAAACATGATGCATGTACTGAATACTAATAACTTGAGCTATTGTGGCTTAAGGAGAAGGGTACTGAAGTTTCCCCTTGGTTAGCAAAAGCTGCTGCAAAAGTAGGAAAGGATTATTTTCAAACAGATTCATCTTTAATAACAACTACATGAACATAACAGGAAAAAATTCTGCAGATTCAGATTGTTCAATTAAACCTTAAAATGACTACAAGTTCTTCAAGAATTAGCAAATTATGTATCCTAAAGAGTTGACAATATCTCCTCACTTTAAAACTAGGGGGAGGAAAACTGAAAGTGACTAAATGCACCCACCTTTATCCAATCTTTGGTGAATACACCAGAAACATCTTTTGCTGATGCCTATAAAGGATGTGTAATCGATCTTAAAAATTAGTATTGTCCAAGAATGTCAACAACAGAAATCATCAACATTATTAAACAGAATGTGAACTTAAATAATTTATTTGAAATTAACTCCAGCCATCTTGAAAATACCAAAGATGCTTTTGTGAATACAGTGCCCCCCTTCCAGTCTTCCACAGGAAAATACAGCTACTGTTGGTATCTACAGTCTTGACAGTATGGATAATCACACTCAGATAAGATCATGCTGTCTGAGCACTGCAAAATTACATAGTTCTGTAGTCTGCTACATGCTTTTCATTACATGCACAAAGACAGAGTAAGCTGAAAATCTGAACCAATATAGCCCTCTCTTTTACAGCAATCTACCTGGCAGGCTCATGCCACATTTTCTCTGGATTATCCAAACCAAATTTTCAGCTAAACCCCAGAGTTTGATAAGTAGACTTGAATATGAACTTTATGATAACATTTTAGGGCTCTTGTTTAAAAACCAGCAAAGTAAGTACGATATAGGGGGGGGGGGGGGGGGGGGAGGAAGGGGAACCCCCCAAATATACAGTTTTTTAATATATCTATTGTTTATTTACAGTTTTCCTATATTCCAATTTGCCTATTTCCCAAAAAACTCTATTAAGGAGTTTATGCTTTCATAGGATCTTGGCTACCCTAAATTTAGAATAAAAAAGTTATCATGGATGAAAAAACAACTGCATCAAAACTAAATTATTACAATGAACAGTTATTATATTTGGCCTGGCATGTCACGTTTTTATGTTTTCCCTCCAGCCTTCCTAATCCTGCTTCAGAACATAAAGCAGAAAAATCACACATTTTTTTTGCACTATTTTTTCACTGACTAAATATGGGACAGCACACTAAAAAGTTAAAAACACGAACCAGTAATGCATCCTTCAAAGGTGGGCACTCGCAGTAGAGCAGTTACATTTCCTTACAGCACTGGCTCTTGATTCAGTGGTATTTGAAAGAAAAAATAATGCTGTTTTATATTTTATGGTTCCTGGAAAGCTTCCTAGGATAACTTCTCATGAATGACACTTCATTTAGTAAAAGACCAAACTTTCTCACAGTAGTTTCACAATGCACAATGAGAATGATGCTGAGATTGCAGAAGCCTGAGCTAGTAAATCTGCACAGTGCTACAGAGTACCGTGTGTCTTAAACAGAGTGGTCTACTTAACACAGTGGCTGTGGGAGTAGCATAACTGTCTTCACATGCCACTTTCGCTTTTGGAGTGAAAGTGGGGTTTTTGTTCATTAATATAAAAAAGTCATCCTATTCTATCCACATGATGAAATTTTCTCAAATATGCCTCAAATAAACCTCATGTTACCACCACAGAAGTGGAGCAGCAATCCACAGACAGGATTAGCTACATGCATCTGGGATCACTCTGGAAAGTTGAAGCAATTAAGCAAAAAGGTTTGAAGACAAAAGAGTCCACTAGCACTTTCTACACCTTATGAAGGAGTATTTTTTGCACCCTGGTGGCACACTCTGCCCTCATCTTAATTCCAGGAGATCCTTCAACAAGACACCCATCCAATTTTGGTTTATGTGCTTTACTTCTCAATCTTAAATAAACTCACTCTTTCTTAAGCATCCCTACATACACAAGCACTCTGGAAACAATTCAGTGCAATCCTTTTCCTTTCCTCTGCCTCCACAGAGAATTCCGCAAGCCACAGTTTTAAAGAAAACACAGTTTATGAGTCAAAAAGACTGTTTGGGAAAATACAGAGTAGATGACAGATTTGTAATACAATATGGAACGTGCATGTGTGTACGAAGGGGCATACAGGTTAAATTATTGCCTGATGGATTTCCCATGGCAGTGAAATATAGGCAGTCATTCTGACCTTTTCAAAGTTGTTCATTGGAATTCTGGTGGTGAAAAACAATCACTAAAAATTATTTTCTGCAATAAACAGATGGCTCACCTTTGCAAAGGAGCTCTCAAGTGTTCAAGGGCATGGATAATGACTCCCGTATTCCTTATGTCCAACCTGCTGGTCATGAGGTAAGGAAAAAGCAGAAATAACTGGAGCGACCATAACTCTGACTAGACTCTTGCTTTTAGACAGCCTTTTGGGTGCAGAACAGGTACGCGTAATTTATGACAGCTATTAGCAGAATAATTTTGAACACTACAGAGAAGCAAACGGACCTATGGTGCTCATGTATGCTGCGTCATCTAAAACTCTAAGTCAGTAAAAATCAGTCCAAGAAAGTAATACATTTTTATTGGACACATCTTTTGGGAGTTTTGCCTGAGTAGCATTACTTCTTTTTGGCCTGAGCAGAAAGCCAAAATTTAGCATCCTTAGGGTATTTCTACTACAAAGGAAAAAATGAGAAAGTCACATTATTCCTTTGAAGTGACTTTTCACTAACATGGTTATTTGCCTTTCACTCAGGATTGGGCCTGATCTTAGCTCCCTCTTTGCTTTCCTCTGAGGCTGTGTTTTCACAATGTTGTGTCCTGCTATTCTCCGCAGGCTCAGTTTCTTTCATATATTTCCACAGAGGCCAGGTTGGACAGGACTTGGAGCAACGTAGTGAAAGGGGTTGGAACTGGATGACCTTTAAGGTCCCTTCAACCCAAACCAGTTTGGATTCTATGAGAGGGAAGGCTTACCAGGAGTTCTGATGGGCATGTCTGTGCAGATGCGGCACCAAGGACAACACACAAGCTTGCCAAGGCTTCTCAGTGCTCTTTGGGACTGCTGGCTTGTGCCACCTCATTGCCACTGCTGGTGCCATCAACACAAGAGTAAAGCTTCCTGTGCTGAAGTCACATTCCCTTACTGTCTGGGACATAGAGGTGAACAATGTTCAGGAAGGCTCCTCTGTCCACGTATGTTTTACTGAGAGTTAACATTAAGTGGTAAAATATGTCTATATTTTGGGTAGAAACAGTTTCAGTCTCTCACTCCCTCAGCTGATTCCACAGAAGTTTTACTGCTTCTTACTCTGAATAAAGTCTTAAATTGCAATGTAATAGTAGTGTCATTTAAAAAAACAACAAAGTGATGGGTCTGGGATTTAAGTTTTTGATTGGATTCAGAGAAAACATCGTTGAGGAACTGTTCTAATGTAACAGGTTTGGAAGCAAAATCAAGAGAAATAAAATTATCCTAAATTCACAAAAATAAAATTGCATATTTACTGCTTGCTCTGCACCACACAGCTACAAACTACAGCACTTGCTGTCAATGAATGATGCCCACAGCCCAGACTGAAATTACAACAGACAACCCAACCGTGGAAGATGCTTTCTGTCTTCAGAGATGTTCACTGAAGCTCAGACCTTCTCACAATAAAGACTTGAAAACACTGCAGCAGTTTGTAGCTCCTACCCAAATACCATGATTTCACTCAAATTTAGTGAAATCTTGACCTATCAAGGAGGGTGTTTGGGGATTTTACAGGAGGTGACAGATTACATATATCTTATTTTGAAATTAATGCTATTTACTTTTTATGTTTAGTATCAGTAATATATTTTTCCAGATTCTATGTGATTAATGTACATGTATTTATACACATGCACAGAAGCAACATTTTGATCATGCTGCTTTGAAGTAGGGAAAAAAAAAAAACCACAACTTTTTTTTAAGCAATCACTACCCTTTTGATGTGGCTCTGGTACAAGATTACTTAACTAATCAACTAATCATTTCATTTTAATGATGCAATGAAAATACCACAAGGCTGTCCTTAGAGTCCTAATTACTACTAAAGGGATCTAAGGGGGTACTTTAAAATATACTCATCCTGTACTCTGTACACCATAAATTCAATTAGCAAGCTATATGTTCATAGTTCTATTAATATACTTTAGAGAAATACTTCATTAGTGACATGTATACTAAATACTTCATTCCTCTTTGTACCAGTTGCTACCCTAATTATGATTTATTCCGGTGATTAATTTTAAGACTCTGATGTAATGCAAGATTACTTTTAGTAGCAAACAGAAGTAAGATTTAACAGTAGATATATTTATCATTCTCAAGAAGTTAATAGTCTATCTTCAATAAAAAAACATTCCCCTTTTCCAGGGAGCAAATGCCCAAGTTAGATACAACAGCAAAATTTTAACCATGGTACTGCTCAGATTTCTTGCTTTATTGTCCCAGCTGAAGTGTTTTTCTGTGTACTATCCCATGTCTCCCTCATTTTTAGATTTCAGTGGTATTTAATTTTAAAAGGCTCTACATAAAAGGACAAGTTTAAACATTCTAAATAATGAAATTAGATCCTTAGGAATTTTGGAGGCAATTAGGAAGAGAACAGTGCCCCAAATACGGAGTTTTATAGGCTTGGTCTAAATTCTTCTCTGAGGAATTGTTAAAATAATTGTCTTCCTTCCAGGAGGAGCTTGAATATGCTGTTAAAATTCAACAGGCTTATTATTAGCTATAACATTCAAGATCAACGTTAACAACTAAAGTATTCAAGACTGACATTCTTAAAGTAGCTTTTCCTTTTCTGAGTCCTTCTTTCAACCTGTCAAAGAGAGAAAACATGGGGTTTTGTTCATTTCACTGGAAGTGCACAGAAGCTGCATTTCACTGTCCACCATCACAGATTTCTTTTTCTATTACCTTCTATTTATAAATGAAAACAGATGAATGCAAGTCTATAGAATTATGGCTTCCTTTATTCTAGTGGCAAAAAAGTTTATACGTAATTGGCACATAATTTTATCCAGTGGTTTAAACTTCTTCTTGAAGCTGAGAAAGGAACCACTTTGTTTAAGAACCTGATGGTTTCATTTCAGTGCAATCCATCATATTTTCTGATGCTAGTAAATGCCGACTGACTAAGCAGCACTGACCTACTGCACTGCTTGGTGCTCAGGAGAGCTTCCCAGTTTCAGTCTCAAGCCTAAAATGCACACCAGTACAATGGACCAAGGCAAACAGTGGCTTATCAATAATAGAGAAAGGGTGCTTTAAGAAGATGGAGCCCAAATTGTCCTTTTGCATTAATGGTAACAGGAAATGGAATTCCATTTAATGTAAAGCAGAACTCTGCTCCATTATGCCAATACAGTATTAATGAAAAGTACCTCTCTACATATTTCACAGTTATATTTCAAGTTTATTTGAGGTATATATTAGAGCTTAACGCTTTGGTTTCCTGCCAGCACTCAGATGGCAAAAACTGCTTTGTATTTTCATTAAGTTATTTCTGGGTCAAACAATTAATTATCAGTCCTTTTACATGCTTCATGAGCAATTAATAAATGCCAATTCTGAAAGATGACTGACAAATATATGGCAGCTCAGTATGCTTTTGAGACAGTAATAAAGTAAAAGGTAAACATGAAATGTCCTCCACACTAGCTCCAGAACACAGGCCAGGTCTTCAGCTCAAGTGAAATCAGCACTAGTCCATTGACTTCAGTAGAATGGCACTGATTTTACATGCAATGAGGTTTGGCTTTTTCGTAAAGATACTAGCTCTTTCAAAGCATGAAACCATTATAATATATAACACACTAATAATGTTCTTGTTTCATCTGTAACCAGTTTCACTGTAACCTAGCAATTGACTTCATTACATTACATAGGATCCAGCTCACTTAATGATAATCATGCAAAAATTAGGCATCCACTTTGTTATAATAAAATAGACTTTGACAGATAATGGAGAAAGGAATTCACAACCAGAGAGTAATCCTCTGCTTTATGTAAGACATCCGTCTCAGAGGGAGATGATTTTAATCCCATCCTACTTTTCTTCATCTCCTCAAGCCTAAGTAGCTAGCAGTGCTCACGCATCCAGCTTTGAAACCATCATTGTGAAAAGCTGTTGATTTGGCTACAGATTTCTTTTTCTGCAGTTTACCTGGAGCTGAAAGACGAATTAATCACAGAACAGGATATACGTAAGTAGCTGATTCTTTCCTACATTATGAACAAACTAACACTGATCAAGTCTTCTCTTTTTAAAACCTATGTGGAACTGCACGAGTTGAAAATAGTCAGGATGTGCAGCACTAATGTTTTTCAACACACCACAAAGATAAGTCCCTTTAAGATCACAAAGCAGTACTGTTTCCATCTTAAAATACAATGTACTCCAACACTGAAAGAATAAAATGGGAACAGATTATAAAATACAATCCAGTCATTAGCCTGAAGTTCTTTACATCACGACGAGATCATACGGAATCACTTTGCCCTTTTTAATCTCTCTTGCCATTCAAAAGAAATGAGTTTGGGAAAATTTTAGTGGATGAATACATTTGTGTGGATGGATACAAAAATCCCACTTTTCAAGGCACTTAAGTCATTCAGCCAAGGACACCCTCTTTTATAATGCACACCTTGTTGTGTGCTGTAACTCGCACAAAAATATTATTCATACAAAGTTAGTAATAACATACTTTTAGCATTATGATAATAAACATTGTTAACAAATGTTCTATAGTTGGCAAGGACACTGCTCCACCTTACGCTAGCTATTAGCCTTGCAGAATAAAGTTTCACTTCCTAAATAGATAAAATAAAAATTAAATCCAGCCCGTTTTAGAGTTCTTTTTGTAACACTACCTGGATATGAAAATCGCTACAGAAGCATTTAAGTTGTTCTGTAACATTTGTTACAGAACAAATGAAGGTTAGAACTCATAAAGAAGTTTTCCACAGTCTTTTTAAACTGGAAAATGCAAATTTGCACACTCAGAAACGGGAACAGAGGATGTCAAAAATACCTCCAGGTAGGATATTAACTTGGAAAGAGAGAGTCTTCAGCTCATGTGCTAGATTCCACTGTTTTCCCAGATACCCAGGCATTCTCTTCCTATCAGTCTATTGGCTCCTTGGAGGTAACTGACTCACTTTGTGCAACCATTTCATTTTGGGTAACTAAAATTCACTGAAGCAAGGATGTGAAGTCAAAAATCTCCACTTCGTATTCTGTTTTTTAGTACAGAAAGAAACTGAGAACTGTCTTGCAACCCAGCTCTGGCTGTCATGAACAAGCTAAAATCCCAGGTAAAATAGAATACCCTGAAGCACTCAAAACCTTTCAAAATGTCAACTCAGACAGATTTAATGGCTACTACTGCTCTTTTCATTCTAGCCACATCATTAACAAAAATCTGCCTAACCCTTTGCAGCATTTGGACAAGTAGCCAACAAGTAGAAATACATGACTATGAACACTGATACTCACTTCACCTCATACCATTAATACAAATGGCCAATGGGATTCACTGCCACAAGAGGAAGAGTTTAACATAATTTCCAGATACATTAGTCTGTCTAAAATCAAAATATTGAGAAAATTATGTGAAGATTAAGATTTATCAATAGGATTATTCTTCTGTGTAAAGCTACTGAAAAGGTAAAGGCTCTTTTGGTCTAACACCAGGTTCTTTGTACTTTAGTCTACAAGGATGCCAGAGAGTGACTTTTCTTCACGGACTGTAGCGACAGGACAAGGGGCAATGGGCTCAAACTTAAACAAGGGAGATTTAGGTTAGATATAAGGAAGTTCTTCACTATCAGGGTGGTGAGGCACACTGGCACAGATTGATGAAGGAAGATGTGAATGCTCCATCCCCAGCAGTGTTCAAGGGGATTGGAGCAACCTGGTTTAATGGAAGGTGTCCCTGCACGTGGCAGGGGCTTGGAACTAGGTAATCTTCAGGTCCTTTTCAATCCTAACCATTCTATGATTCTGCTGCTAGCAAGAATCCTCCATGACTGCTTCAGTCTCATCTTCCATCACTCAACCTTTAGTTGTTTTTAGAATTCATGTATTATTTGGCTGCACTTTACAGTAGATGATGAATCATATCTGCTTCTCTTTCTTACCACACTGTATCCAGGCTACAGGGAAAAAAAGATTAGCCAGAAGTGCAGATCACAGCATCAAAAGAGTAAGTGTCTTGTACTGCTTTTATCAGAAATATTACACGTAACACACAATTGAGCAGGTCACATTAGGAAAGAAAGCTTATTTCAGGAAAATAAAAAACAGTGGGTTTAAGTCAGGGAGCTTTGAATGTTGCTTAATAATCACTGTAAGCTCAGATGGCTCCCTACATGCAAGTGATTCTGTGAGTCATCATCCTAATTATTCAACTTTAAATACTTGAAAATCTTGCACAGATACACTTACATGCACTGAAGTGCATAAACCCAGCAATGTGATCAATAGAACAAGATGGGAGCCTCTTGGCTTGTCATCACACACCCAGATTAAAAATACTGCAGTTACCATTTGAACTCTGCAACAGAGATGGCTAAGTCATCCTCCCCTGCCTGTACCTTCATAAAGAGGTGATAATTCCAGCACTCAACAATGCTCCACAAAGGAAGTTCCAAAAATACCACCATGGGCTTGTACATCACTGCCTAACACAGGATATGCTTAATGCCTGTCAGTGTACCCGTCTTCCATTAACACCTTCCTTTAACTGCTCAGTTTACTAGCCCATGATTCATTTCTGTCAGAAAAATACTTTGAAATTTTCTAAAATTATTCAAATTACCATTATAACTGGCACCAGCCTAACCCACATTCACTTTTTCCACAGCTAACTGCAAGCATCAGATGGGATTTAGAAGTCCTACATTTCTGGATAGAGCTATGAAAAATATCACACTTTGCTGTGACTTTAACTGGATTCCTGGTTTCATTCCGCACAAAGTTTGTGCTCTGGCTAAGATGAGCCACAGCACTTTCCTTTGCCAGGTTCCCATTCAGCACCTTCAATTCCTACGAAGTTGACAGCACTTTGATTTTCAACTTCACATCACCCCAGCAAAACATGTAGGAGGCTTGGGAATAGTTGCTGGTTGTTCCCTTTCTTTCTCATGAAAATGATAATGCCACGTCACTGTGGCTGCTTTGCAGTCCTGGATGTTATCAAGAGCTTTCTGGATTTTTTCCATTGTGCTTGTTTTGCCTTATTGGAAGAGCACAAACAGAAACTCTGTCTTGAAGGTGAACAGCTCTGCTGTGAAGCCTCTGACCCCTTCCAGCAATTTCTGTAAGAAGTTAAACATTCACATTTGCTTTTCTGAAGTCATTCACTAGCCTTTCTATAAGGAAAAATAAATCTTCTTCACTAATGACCACTAATCATCATACTGGGTTGAAAAAAAAATGTCTCAAATCCATTTTTCCTTTGATTTTGTCTTTGGGGAATTGGCTCCAGTTAATACATAGCACACCCCTGCCTTGGCTAACCAGCATTGGCTGGAGGTGATTTATCCGACTGCCATTACCTAGGTAATTTGCCATGTATCATTACACCGTTGACCAGTGATTTGGGAGTCCCAGCAGTATCCCTGGGATGTAAAACTAGTGAGAACCTACTATATGAAAGCTGGAGTTATTATACTGCTCCTCTCTGAGCTATTTAAGCTACTTTTAGGAGACCCTGGAGCTTGCTCCTTGAAGTGCAGTATTTATTTTTCATGACAGTTGCAGACTTAAAAGCTCAGGGCCTGATCCAAAGACTCTTGTAGTCAATGGCAAACTTTCTACTGATTGCCTTTGCATCGAGGCTTCACACACTATGTGCAGAAGTTATAGCCACAATAGGACCCTGTTTTAAAGACACAAATGATAGTTCATGAGGGATGAGCCTTTACACTTACCCCTATTGCTGCTAACAGCTGAGAAGAGGAAGAATAATGCTGCAGATTAGTTATATTGCCAATTCACAAGTTCATAGGAAGCAAGAAGACCCCTGATTCAAGTCCTCAATTTTACAGTTTGGAAAATGTTTGGTCTCTTGTTCATTCTCTTTCACACACAGGATTCACTGGGGGGGACTCATTAAAATGTCCTTTCCCTTCTAACTGTTCAGGATTTTTGTGGATGGAGTAATTTCTACACAAAGTTTGCAACTATCGGTTGTTTGGAAAGTTCTTTGCATGAAGGAGGGAACAAAATCCCCAAACAAGACCATAATACAGCTAAATCACTCCTTTTACTTCAATATTAAAGCTGCTTTAGGGTTTATGACCCAGAGAAAGTTTGTCTCATTACCAAAAGGGAATGAATTTACACCTTGAAAAGACTACTTAGAGTACAGACTGTCATCAGATTGATGGTGCTTCTAAGTAGCTAGAATGGAGCAATGACATATACTGAAGGCTATCTTAATCATACATAACTAATAGTTTAGAGATTAAACATATTAATATACAGATGAACCTGGTTTTAAAATACTAAATAGGAATTCTCCTTCTCTGTGTCAGAAATGGTACAAACAAATCCTTTTAAGACCAAGCATGCAAAGGTCTTTTTTTCTAATATAGAGAACACAACCTGAAAAACTAAAAGCACTTTTACAGCTAAAGACAAAAAAGAACAACAATAAAAGCTTATGAAAAGGTAACTTGCCTTCACACCCGCCACCCCCCTCCAACCAGGAAAAAAAAAACATTTAAAAACAGAATAGAGTAAAATTATTAATGAACTGAATTACGCAGATTTTGATTTTTCACATAACAGAATGAAAGCAACCTCCTAAAACATCTATAGCGCCTATTTCCAGACCACGCATCCTCCTGGCCTTCCTCTTGACTCCAAAGCTAGCTGTAGGATCTTTCAACTGGAATATCCTTGTTTCACACCTGCCTTACAACAGGGACATATGTTTAAGTTATTACATTATGCACATGTTCATATGACCTGCCAGGAGTCAAGGTTTCTGATCTGTAAAGAAAACAATGGCTTCCTATTACCAGTTAAGCAGTATATTGTGCGTATGAGTGCGCTACAGCACAACTGCTGGGAAATTATATGCACCACATATACTCCTTTGACCAGTGCCAATATTTTCCCCTGTGTCTAGCTTTTACACTCTACTTGTACAAACTCTTCTGAGGATTCCTCTACCTTATTCATGCCATAAACCAGACCTAAGCACACCTTGGCCACAGCAGCTGCCCACAACCCTTTCTGAAGAATTCCACAGAGAGGTCGGCTCTGCTTGTTAAGACATTTAAGGTGTCTGCTGTATTTAAGTCAAGCTTAAAAAAAAGTAAAATTGAATGGAGTCTAGTAAGAGAGAACAATTCCATGTAAATGAAAAACATGTGCAAATGTTCAATAGGTCAACTATGTAAAAACGTGTTATATACTGTGTTTATAGGTATTTTATTCACAGACAAGGTTGGCATTACGTTTTTATTGATATCCTGGTGAAAAGCATGTTAATCTAAGGGTTGCAACCCCCTTTTCTCTGCATTTTAATACAGACCTCAAAACGGTATAGTAACGTACAATTATTTTCCAAACATTAACTTGCACTTAATTTACATGATATTTTAACTGTAAATCACTTCTGACTTTGTATCCAGATTTATTTGCAGGTGACCCACAAATATCTGCCATTCCTATTCATATGATGTATGAACATTTCTTAACTTCAAAGCTGAGATTACAGATCCAAAATCAGAATCCAATATTACACTGCAGGCTCATCTTCAGTTCAAAGTGACATTTTACTGCAACTGATTAGACAATCTGATCCAAATAATACAGTGTCACGTTTCGTTGTGCCTGGGAACATCCCAAATTTGGCCAAAAGAAAGTAGGCTAAGTCTAAACATGAATGCCCAAAGATAAAAGCTATCACATAGCAAAGACCTTGAGGGTACAGAAAATCTATTGACAGCAAAAAAACAACTACAGGAGGAAATTCGTGCCTGCAAATAGTATTTACTTTCAGTGAAACTAATAATATGATTGTGAATAAATATGATTTAGGCATGGTAGTATACTGAGGCCTCTATTTCTTGATTCATTGTAAGGTGGTTTTGACCATACTGCACTCAACAGACTTGCTGAGGAGCTTCAGTCACCTCGTGAAATCCTATGCAACCTGGTTTTAGATCTGTTAGACTTTGGACTTTTCTAACCATGTATCTGAAAGCAATTCAAATTTACATAGTTCTGGAACTGTACCAATTCAGCACATTATGTCTATATTGGCTCCTAAAAAATCATCCCAATTCAGTACAGCGTGTAGCATCACAGAATGGTTTGGTTTGGAAGGGCCCTCAATGATCATCCAGTTCCAACCCCTTGCCATGGGCAGGGACACCTTGCACTAGAGCAGGTTCCTCAAAGCCCTGTCCATAGGGACATAGTAATCAGTCAGGTACTGCTAGGTACCAGTAATGTCAGTACAACACACAGGATTCACTTATCACCTCAGCAACTGTCCTCATCCAGCTATACCACTAATGCATTTAAGGAACTAGAAGTAGTATAGGGAACACATGAGCAACTATGGCAGGAAGTTGTTAGGTGCTGGGCTCACGACTCACAAATGTGCTTTCCATTTACACCTGGTCCAGCCAGAGCCTGTAGACCAGAAAAAGCCTTTGATTAAGGCTGGGAGGTGTGACTGTAGAATACAGAAAACCATTTGTAGGTTATGTCCTTTCTCAGGCACCATTTAAGAAGCAACCATGGATACTGGACTTACAGAATTTTTATTATACTTTAAATCAATACTCATGCATGATACAAAGGGTCAAATTCAATGAGATATGCTATCTATACTCCTACCTATAATAAACGCATTTAATACATAGGTATTAATTATATTGTAGGTTATAAACCTACAATATAAACCTATGTGCAATATATATTAACTAGAGGAACAATATTGCTCAATTTTGTTTTCCATTTACTAGCTTTAGACTTGAAACAAGATTTTCCTCTAAATACAAACAAATCAAATGAAAATAAAAGAATCCTTCACTCACAGAAAATACCATACTGTGCAGTTAAAGGTCCTCTTTTGCAATTGATATGCATAAGAAGAAAATCTTAGCACCAAGTACAGATAATTTTCAAACCACTCCTTTATTTTTTCATGGATAACATCGGACATTCAATGAATGTTCAAAGAGAGAGGGATACAGAAAACTGGGAAAGCTGAAGTTAAGGCTATGTTAAGACTATTATGCCTATGCATAATTAATTCCATTTGTAACATGTTTCTATGTTCAAATAATATAATTTTCAAAGATATAAAAAGGATGTTGACCTACACCCTTTCAGGAAACAGCAGAATCCTCAATAAAAAGACATAGGCTGCACAAATTAATTAGAATTAAAAGGCCAAATTTGGGGCTAAAGAGGTGCTGGAAATACTCCACTAATTTGAAGAGTGAAAAGAGAAGATGACAAACCCTCTGATTCTCACCAAATGATGTTAACTCCACCATTTCCATAAGCAGACACTTCAGGTTCTATGTCAATATTCAACTCATTTCAAATCCTTTTTTCAGTCACTGATTACTCCACTGAAAAAGATATCTACACATCTAAGCATGAACCCACATGTCCATGAGAGTATATTCAGAATTTTAAATGGCAGCATTTATGACACTGATCTGAGAACATTTATTTCAAAACGCATCTAGAAGAAAAGAAAAATTATGTGGATTAATATGTTGCCTTTTAAAACTGCTATTAAGGGTAATTATTTGCCATTATAAATTATTTTTGTAAAATCTTACCACAGGAATTACCTGTTAAAAGATATGTTTCTACTGAACATATCCAGATTTTCCATGGTAAATCCTAAAAAATCATCCCTCTGCTTCCTCCTCATACCTACTTCAAAGAGAACTTACTTATCTAGTGTGCTAATTTTTTAAACCATGGTTAACCTCTACTACAAGAACTGAATAATAAATCTGTATTCCCTGCTGCTTCTTCCATCTTTCCAGGGTTTAAAACACTGTTCCATCCCATAAACACAATAAAGTATACACACGTGTACACAGCCCTTTTCTATGTTTTTCATATCAAATCAGTAGCTGCCAAGTAAAACCAAAAAAGACCCATCCTGCAGAAGCTACTGAAACTACCCTCAAGAGAGTATTAGGCATGTGATGCATCTGGAGGATGGGGAAGACAAAGGACAGAGATTTCAAGAGGAGAAAAATGACAAAAAGGAGAAGATTAATTGGATTAGGAAGGTAATCCCCATATCTCCAACACACATTTCCCACATCCATGCCCACTCTTCCATTCTAACTGGTTTTGACCTTCAAACAATCATTATCTATATTTGATGAGACTATCTTCTAAGACACAGTTACTTTCTGCTTGGCCATGATTTCTTCCGCCTTTATAACCTGAACTTCCAAACTCCTTATCAAGACCAATTTGAGTACCACACAGGTAAAATTTAATGACATGTTATACATGAACTCAAATCTGATAATTTAGGAAATAGTTGTCACGGATGAGATGGATCAATTATAAGACAACTAAATACCTACAGTTAAGCAGCCAGAGCTGCTTAATTTCATTCTACACAAACATATGAAATGCTACATAAAAACAGATAACTATTTTAAATATTACAAAACTCCTCCTAACAGAATTCAGTTTGAACAAATACCATGCCCAAGATGAATAATCAACCTTCTACTGATACATGCTTCATTAAATGAGCACCCCAGTGTAATCTGCTACACAGAAAGGCACTTGCAAAAAGAATTTCAATGAGCGTCACCATCCAATGAACATGAATCTGAAATTTGAAATGCAAGAGACATTTCAACAGAGGAGCAAAGACATTAAATACTGCCACTGAGGAGAGGATGATATATATAGAAGAGAAATACAAAAAAAAAAAAGAAGTTGGTGGAATTTTTTAGACAGAATGAAAACAATGTAAAATTGCGATAGACAATGGGAAGAGTCACATAGCTCAATCACATGGAGCAGGATTCGATACAGGGCATATTATTCAAAGCAATGTTCTGAAGACTGAAATTTCACAATCTTACTTCCTTGGGTTTGATCTGAACTAGATTTTCAAAAGCAATTAAAAGCAACTCTGCTCTTTCTGAACAAAACACCCAAACCTCATTTTACTCTTGAAAACACACTAGTTCTTGAAACAAGCATTTAAACCATACACATTTTATTTCTTACAATTTCCATTCAACTTATTTATATGGAGAATGGGTGAACTGCAAGAATTTTTGGTAGCCTTATCAGAAGATATAAAAAAGTACAGATACTGGGAATAGGAAATCTTATAATGAAAAGCATGATACAGCTCAAAACCCTAAAACCAAACTGTGCTCCCTACCATCTGGCTTTCTTTTGCATGATTTTATGTCCATAATAATAAATAAGTCAGGTTTAGGAGTGCCAGTTTATTAAGTATTTAAAAATGGCTAAGCTACAGCAGCTGCCTGGATCTCACAGCATGTCCAAATAGACCAAATGTTCCCTGTTGGTAACAGTATATTCAAATACAAGTATTACAATTATGGATTGATACTAATAAACACAAGGTTTAATTTTAAATGGGGCTTAAAAATCCATTTCCTTCCTTTACCATTTCCTATTTATTTTTTAGCTACTGAATATTCCTGGACAGTTAGCAAAAATCTTAAACATTTCATCACTTTGCAGCACTGTTGAAGGCTTTGGATGTAACAGTACAATATTTCTGAATTAAAGTTACTTTTCTGGAATCAAGTAAGAAAATACATACCATGTCTGTATATTTTTCTTTTCAAACTTTCATTTTAGTTCATGCCTTACAGTTTCAGCTCACCAATTCCTATCATCTGCACCAAGGCTGACAGTAAAAGAACAGGCTTTTAATGTCACCACTCCTACTTCTTACTCTCTCAATTAGACTTTTTGGTCTTAGCAGCCTATGAAGATGATTGAAAAGAAAGTATTTTTCATCTGGATTTAATTTATAAAATGTGTAAACTCCATTTCCGATATGAGGCAATGTTCCCAACCAGCTAATTAGGATGTTTGACCCTTTGGGTAGTCATTTGGATTAGGGCACTAGGAATTTTATTGCTTTAAAGGAAATCTCTAGGTAGCAGAAGGACAATTGAATTGTTAATAAAACTTGCTTTAGAGAACCATTGCACATCAGGTGCAGCATGGAGAAGGAAAAGAAGTTAACTATAGAGCTGTAGAGCTATGAGTGCTCTTGGTTAAGAGTCAGCAGCTGTAGACAGCTCTCACAGTCTATTTATCAGGTTGGTTAGGTCTTGTCATTTAGAGTCCATGACTGTGATTGTATTGTAAAAACTAACTTTGTTTCCAGTTGCTTGGACGTGAAGCAAGGCAGCCATGGAAAAAAAAGCTCATGGAAAAGAACAGCTGCATACGACCACCTTAATGACTGATAGAGGACGAGGCCTATTGTATACATACTACAGATATAAAAAGACATAAGAACTACATGCAAATCTCATAAAATATTCCAATGTTGACTAGCCCTTCTCAAAATTAGAAACAACATCGGACAAAGGTGAGGCTAATTTTGGAGACCTAAACAACCTATGGAAAAGATGATCTCTGTCTTCTGCCCACAGGAAGACCGAACGCAACCCAGTATAACGACTTTGAGCTGTATGCTGCAATATGCATTCTAGTATTTGGCATGAAAATGTAATTTTTATGCCAAAGATTTTTGCTGTGACATAAGGATGACAAAATACTTCAAGCCAAAAAGAAAGAAGTCTGCTTTTAAAAAAAACATTTTAATCATCTGGAATTTTGGAAAAGAATTTTCCAATCCAAAACACAGCCTGAATCAAAACTAAGTTGACTAAAACAAATTTTTCTTTTTCTCCAAGAATCGTAGAATAGTTTAGGTCAGAAAAGACCTTTAAGATCAGCAAGTCCAACCATTAAGCTAGGTCCACCACTATACCAGCTCCACAAGTGCCACATCTACACATCTTTTAAATGCTTCATGGAATGGTTACTCCTCCAATTTCCTGGAAAAGCCTGTTCCAATGGCTGACAACCCTTTCGATGAAGAAATTTTTCCTAATATTCAACCTAGATCTCCATTGTTCAGAGTCCATTTCCTCAAGTCCTATTGCTCTTTATATGGGAGTAGAGACCAACACCCATCTCACTACAACCTCCTTCCAGGTAGCTGTAGAGAGCGATTAGGTCTCCCCAAACCTCCACTTTTCCAGACCAAACCATCTCCATTCCTCTCACGAGACTTGTTCTGAAGACCCTTCACCAGCTCTGTTGCCCTTCTCTGGCTCCGCTCCAGCATCTCAATGTCTCTCTTGTACTGAGGGACCCAGAACTGAACACAGGATTCAAGGTACGGTCTCACCAGTGCTGCAGGGGAAGATCACTCTCCTAGTCTTACTGCCCACACTATTGCTGATACAGGCTAGGATGCTGTTGGCCCCCTCGGACCTCTGGGCACACTGCTGGCTCATACTCAGCCAACCACTGACCAACACCCCAGGCCCATTTCCAATGGGCAGCTTTCCAGCCACTCTTCCCCACGCCCGTAGTGTTGCATGGGGTTGTTGTGGCCCAAGTGCAGGACCCAGCACTGAATCATCTCCCCTCAGATTACGAGGGCTTCATTCTGCTCCCCATCCCTGTCTTCCAGCTTGGAGAGCTGGGTACCCAGAATAAAACTGGTTTTAATACTAAAGACTGAGGCAAAGACAGCACTAAGTAGCTCAGCCTTTGTCACTACTTCTGTCCAAAGATTCCTCTCCCCCTTTGAGACAAGTGTACCCCATCCATTGCCAGCAGGCCTGCTGGTGTGTGAACTGACCCATGAGACACTACCAAAACTGCTTTTCAGATTTGTGCTGAATTTGTTACGATTTACTACTAGAAATTCAAAAGTTAGGGGCATAAATACATAGGAAGCTATTTGCAACTAACAATGGGTATAAATGATCACTGAAACTATTCATGGATTTCACAGCATCCAAGAAAGAAACTGATCTGAACTAGTTTATCACTTTTCTATTCTGTGGAATGTTATCAAAAGCAATAAATTTTTAAAATAGACATTTTGCAAGTTTTGGTTTCCTCTATAACAAATTTCAATAAGCCAAAGTTTTCTATAGATTCCATATATCATTTTACAAAGTCTGAGAAAGAGGGATTTGTTATCCCAAACTAGTAAATCTAGGATAGTCAGAATCAGACTGTATAGGAAAGAATCACCTAAGTAATAAGCAATTTCCTGAGTTAAGACACTATTTTTCAAGTTCTGAGTAGTTTTACTTGATGCTATTTCAACAAAGAAAGTTGATGGGGCTCCCTGAAGCACTTGCAGCTACTCAGCTCCCCATCAGAAATGCTCACCTTTTCCAGAGCAGCCTACAGTCTGCTTCCTTAACCTATTCCAGACAAAACAAGTGAGGTTAACCTAAAAATTTAAATGGGAGGGTTTTGCTAAGCAAGGTCATTTTGTCTGAAGCAGTTTAGACAGAATTCAGCAATTAGCTCCACTCAGGAGTCTAAATTGTTGCTAATCTCTGACAGGGTGGGGGGAAAGAGAGGGAAGAGGGAGACAATCTGTGGAAAGGTTACGGATTATTTCTTTTACTGACAAGCAAAACACAAAACACCGGATGTCTGTGACCTAAAGCATTAGACAATTGCACTTGTGAGTTTTATAATGCGTATTGCAGGGAATAGAAATCTTTGGGAATTAAAGCCTGTCTGGATTGGTTAAATCATCAGATGCAAAGTGTTAGAATTGCTGGCCTTGTTTCCCTGTTTAATCTCTTGCTGAGGGAGCCCCCAAGGCACTCTTTAATTGTGTTTATACAGCAAAGCAATGATATATCACATGTGGCAGTACAAAAATATTTTCATGCTGATTATATAGGTTTGTGTAGCTCTGATTAAGGTACTTCTGTTTTAACTTTACAGCTGGATTTTCACATTTACATGTGAAATTCTAACTGAACACTTGCAGGATTTGCACTCACCTAATTAAAGAATATTAGCAAAAAATTACATCTGGTTTGGTTTCATTCTAATTGCATTTCTTTTACATGATTATATTTAAATAGAATTCCATTCAGATGTTTACTTGTATTTATTGCACGTACCTTCACAAACAAAAGCAAGCCTGTTTCCTTGGTGATCACCCATGCAAGCGGCAGACTACCTAAGATTAACTGTAAACCCAAGACCTAATTGTACATCTCTCTTAAGAAAAGCAGCTTGCAATCGTTTTGTATTTTACTCAGCTGTTGCTGCAACACTGCACACTGTCCAAGCACAAATAGTATCAGATACAGTCTTTAATCATAGCAGATTCAATTCTCAAGAGTAGTTAGAGTCACATGTAAACTACCACATGAAAAAAAAACCAAACTTTTCTTTTGTAAAGTCTGGCAGATGTCAACCAAACTGCAGCTCCCACAACGTAACTAGTCTGAAGAAAGAAAATTTGTCGGGTTTAACTGCTATAAACAGTCTCCATACACAGCAATGCAAGCAAGGAAAAGACAGCTCAAACCTCAAAAGCGAAGACAATCCCTCATTCCTAAAAAAAATCTCAGGTCTTGTTTGAAATTGCAGCTAACAGAGTTCTGTAAAATCTTGTTTATATATATTTTACAAAAAATATATCCACTCTTATATAGGAACTGCATGTATAAATGTTTACAGGTACCCTAATGCTATGTACTACAGAAGTAAACTGCAACTTCAGTTCAGCAGTGTTAAGGATTTGCTTAATCTATTCTGAATGTGGGTTATAATGATCATCACACTAGATTTTTTATATTGTTTAGTATGTGTAACAGCTTTGCTGAATGGAAGTATTTTCTTAAGATACAGCTGGGTAGCAGACAAGTATGTAGCAAGTGATTCAGGCACAGAATCACTCAAGTGCTTTGGGTTGGAAGGGACCTTAAAGTTCATCTAGTTCCAACCCCCTGTCATGGGCAGGGACACCCTCCGCTAGACACGTTCCTGTATGTCAGGTCTCAAATAAGCTGCAGATTTATTTATTTTTTTTTCACTTTTAAAATATGTTAAGTAAAATTAATGATCCACAAACAAGCCAACATGAAACTTTTCTGTTCAAATGATCCCACACAGCCTGTGCAGAGACCTCCAAAACCTGACATCAGTTTTACGCACGACACATGCTAGACACAAAAGTAGAAAGTCAACAGTTAATCCAAATCGGTTTGCACTGGTTTCTGCCACTGCCAATACACATTTGAAATCAGATGTGTCTGTCTGCATGTATACCCGGTGCCTAACAGGACATATCATAGTCTTTGCACACTATTTTCAAAAGCAGTTTAATAAAGGTAAATAAGCCAGTGACTCTTTTAAAAAAAGAAACAGCACTCAGTGCTCAAATTCCATTACATTTCAAAGGAATTCAAGAGCTCAACTCCCTTAAGGTCTTTAATGTATGTTAGCTACATACCATTTATCAAAACAGGAACTATTTGATCCCCACTTGTGTAAAAAAAAGATGGGCACCAAGAGGCAGCTTCAGCATCTTAAAGTCAGTGATTTACATATATCAATTTAACCTTATATATGGTGCCTCCACAGTCATTACCTAATAACTACTTTATTGCTTCCTGACAGGGGCCTCCTTCACTGCACCGCAGCCATTAAATAATACACTCAGGTTCCAACATCTCTTCCACATCACAGGTCTATCACTGCATCACTCATCAAGCAGTGGTAAGAGTTCAGAAAAAAGCTGATGACTAGACCAGGTATGATTTACCTTTCCAAAAGAACTCAGGAAAATTTTCACACAGCGCTGCTAACTCAACTGGATGCACCCAAACCACCTCTTAGAAACTGACTTCATTAAAAATTTCCTTAACACCACACACTGCCTTTGAGGAGGTATTTGAAAAGTAGATGCTCAGATGTTTTTCAAGATACCTTCCTGAAGTCACGGATGGCTCTTCATTGCCATCTAGGCAATTTTTCATTCTTCAACTTGGCAATTCTTCTTACACTCTGTAGTAAAGGCAACTGTCCTTCTTATCACTCAGTGACAGCATGTAATATTTAACACAAAAGGGAAAAATACAAACATACAAGGCAACTACTCCCTCAGTATAGATCAGCAAGAACAAAACTAACAGCAGAACATAGAGGCTGACCTCATGTTGTTTTGTAACATAAGCACTTTCCACCCAAAGGGCAAAAGTCAAGGAGGGTTTGATTGTGGAGTCAAAATAGTCTTACCACTCTGTTATTTTAACCTCCCTTTCCTCCTCCTGATTATTCCACTCAACATAACCTACAGCCTTTAGTGATAAACCTGCTGGCACACAATTTATAGAGAAACAACACTTGACTCTCTCTCAGCTACTTATCTTTTTTAAGCAGTCAAAAGAAAAACCCCTACTATATATAGTGACTCCTTGGTGTCTAGCCTTCCCCACCACCCTTGTGTTTTTGTATGTGCATTGGACACAAAGGTTTTAAGCAGCAGACAGACAGCAGTTCACTTTCGCAAGAGGACATAACTTTTTTCTTCACAGAGCTGAAGGCAGCTGGTAATGCGTGGTTGATCACGAAAAGTAACCATGAAGGGATGGTAAGATCATGTATCATTGCCTGTACTGAAGAACCCAAGGCCCTTAAGTTTATGCCGCTACTTGAGAATTGGTATGTACTTGCATGGGGTTCAAACAAAACATAGCTTATTCCTTTGTGAGAATAAATTAGGTCAATAACATTTTCATAACTAAGTAAGCAGCAAAGGGGAAGCAAAAAATTACTAGGCAACAAAATGACTTTTCTATTGTTACCAACCTGAGATTAATAACATAACTGATGCATGGAGAAAATCAAAACAGTAAGAGGATGTTAAAGGGAAAAAATATGGATTTATACATCTTCAAAATATCTAAGAACGAAAAATATCAACAAAAAAGCATAAAAGAATTATATCAACCAATTCCAACTGTGGGTTCTGCATGCTTACACACGGATTACATACGAACCCAGAGGAACCTAACCTGATTTTTGTGTAACATGTTGAGTTTGCAGAACTGAAATTTATTAAATCATTCCTTTGCTTTTTATTCTAATAGGAAAATGTATCATATTTTATTTAGAAACTTTCATTAGAATACTCTTAGAAGCTACGAATGATATTACTATTTTATTCTACAGTAAAAAAAAAAGTCTTGAAGAAAATACTTTTTTTCTTAATTTAAACAAGCTTTTAATCAGTAACTCCCCCATGGTTTCAAAACCCAACTTGTTCACAATCTATGGACTACATATGGTGACTACTGAAGCTGACCATTAAAAAATAAATAAATCAAATTAAGTGTACTTGAGAAAGATGTTGGCCTTCTGAGACCATGCCAAGTGCAAGGTCCTACACCTGGGTCAGAGCAATCCCAGGCACAGCTACAGGTTGGGCAAAGAAGAGATTCAAAGCAGCCCTGCAGAGAAGGACTTGGGGGTGTTGGTTGATGAGAAAATGAACATGGGCAGGCAGTGTGCGCTCGCAGCCCAGAAAGCCAACCGTATCCTGGGCTGCATCAAAAGAAGCATGACCAGCAGGTTGAAGATGATCCTGCCCCTCTACTCTGCTCTCGTGAGACCTCACCTGGAGTATTGTGTGCAGTTCTGGTGTCCTCAACATAAAAAGGACATGGAACTGTTGGAACAAGTCCAGAGGAGGGCCACAAGGATGATCAGGGGACTGGAGCACCTCCTGTATGAAGACAGGCTGAGAAAGTTGGGGCTGTTCAGCCTGGAGAAGAGAAACTGTGTGGAGACCTCATAGCAGCCTTCCAGTATCTGAAGGGGGCCTATAGGGATGCTGGGGAGGGACTTTCCATTAGGGACTGTAGTGACAGGACAAAGGCTAATGGGTTCAAACTTAAACAGGGGAAGTTTAGATTGGATGTAAGGAGGAAGTTCTTAACTGTAAGGGTGGTGAGGCACTGGACTGGTTTGCCCAAGGGAGTTGTGAATGCTCCATCCCTGGCGGTGTTCAAGGCCAGGTTGGACAGAGCCTTGGGTGAGATGGTAGTGTGAGATGTCCCTGCCCATGGCAGGGGGTTGGAACTAGCTAATCTTAAGGTCCTTTCCAACCCTAACTATTCTATGATTGTATGATTCTGAGAGAACAGAACTGCAAAGGTTTCTGCAATACAGATCTCCTATCTGCTTTTCATAGCTTTCTAACACAGATTAAAGGACAATATGGAATAAGGATAATGCTGTCCTGAAAACAACTGTACAAGAAAATGCACCTACAGGCAGTGGCAATAACTTGACTTGGCTCTTACATCAATAAGAATGAGTATTCTTGTGTGTTGGCCATATGCAGGTTGCGTAAGAGTGTTGGAACTATGAAGAAATAGCCAAGGGACTCATTTATATCTGTTTTTGCAGATGAGACAATTTAATATGAGGATCCATGGGGTGTATGGCTGTAAATCTTTGACTGAAAATTACACATGGAGACAGAAAGCAATGGTATTACTGCAATAGTTTGAGCCTAACAATGAACATCTCAGAGCCCCTACAGCATCAAGTACAGGGTGCCAAAGACATAAATCACTAGCCTGAATGAAAATGAAAATGTTTTATTTGTGTAAAAACATGAGAAAGGGTGACTTAATAAGAGAACAAAACCCTCACTATATCCACTTGATTTATAAGGGGTTTTATCTATGAGATGACAGTACTTTGCATTACATTTCTCTGCAATAAAGGCATGAGTTCTACTTCACTACCAAAGTGAGCACAATAATACATCAAAGGTTTTAGGAAAGATATATTTGATGATATCCCTTAGTCCATAAAGTAAAACAACACTTATTGTCATTTCATTAATTCCAACCATCCAGAAGTATCTCAAAAAGCAGTGAGCAGGCAACCTCACTACTATATTAACACAGCTTTACCAGAAAGACACTGCCATGAGTCTCCTTGTGCTAAACCAGAATCATTTTCTAATGTTATGTAGAATATTTTACAGAGTTTACAGCACTAATTAATAAACTATGAATTAATACATTCATAGAAGATGACCATGGCTTTACAGAATGAAAAACTAAGTACCTTTGTTCAATTCAGGTTCAGAGGTCTTTAAAACTCTTCATGCCTGTGGTCTATGTTCTCCTGTGGTGGGAGAACGTGCAAGTACTCTCAAGCACAGGATGTCTTCAAGACCCAGAACTTAATATTCCTATTTCTCTAAGTCATGCTATCCACATACCTTGCCTGCCCAGCAGCAATAAGGTCAAACTTCTTCCAGCTCTCCTTCCTTAGCCAGCACCTGACCATCTTAGCCAGCACCATCTCATGACCACATTTTAAGGGCAGGTTAAATTAGACAAACCCATAAACCAGGCAGCATGCCTAGTTTGCCATGTTGCAGGTGAGTGAGTCTAGGTGCAGACAGAGCTTCTGCATTATCACTCTCCAGTGGAGAAAACAGAATTCTCAAGTCCCTAATGTGTGAGGCTTAAAGACAAGGGTCAAACATCTACCTTAGGCATTATACCACTATAACAAAGAGCCTCAGCTCCACCTATGTTCCTGCATCACAGTCTGTGGCATAAACCTTCAGAAACATCTGAACATAATACACAAGGTGGAGATGCGTTGGGTGGAATTTAGGTTACCTATATTTGGTGTTGTCTTCCAAAAAAGACTTCAGTAATTAAGCCTCTATTGAAGGGATGGAGTCAAGTTTCTCCACAGTGTGATCAAGATTAGTTTACATAATAAACAGAAGCTTATAATAACAGCTAGTCCTATTACCTACTATTATTGTGGCAGCATATATAACTGAGCAAGGCACATGTGTGCAGCTACCTTCTCCAATGCCAGGCTGGAGGACACATCACTTGGAGAAGCAGGAGACAGGAATCAATTCCTTATCGAAAACACGCTATGCTCCTCTCAGAATACCAAACTGCCAGGCTGCTGGCAATTTTCATCTCCGAACCTCGCCCTCCGGGTCACGATAGGCATTTACAGCTTTTAAAGCAGTATCTTGACAGAAGTATTAAAAGAACACAGCTTTTATTGCTCCCCCCACCATGAAGGGGTGATTCAGCTGCAGAACAGTACGGCTTAGAGCATGCTGAAAACACTGCTTTGCATGCATATTGTCTCCTTGTATTCCATTCTCTTCTCTATTTCCACTTCCTCCTGTTTTGTCCACTAACCGACCGCTCGGGCACAGGCTCACCTTTTACATAGCACCTACTATAGCAGGGTCACACAGCCTGTGAAATGAATAGTGTGCACGACCACACTATAAACAACCACCACCAACCGGCCTGTCAGAGCAAATTAACTAAGTATACTTTGGTGCTGCATGACTCCCTATTGCTTCTTAAGCAGTTTCTCTTACTGATTTATGAAATCCAGGTTTCTGCAATGAACTGCATGGCTTAGTGCAAAATACTGAAATTCTGCTTGACTTAGGCAAAACACTGTGTGGGCAGATCCTTCAACAGAACAACTCATACCACCATCTGCCCTTTCATCCGCATCAACCTCTTATGGATCAGCTCTCCTCATAACCACTCCAGTTGTGAGGTTATCACTCAATCCGCACCCATACCTGAACACTCAGTCCTGTGGCAAGAAGTATCTATTAGGGTTGGATGCAGGTACTCTTAGCAGACTTCTCTATTGTATCCTGACACTGTACATACCTGTAGGTGGGCCTACCTGGATGGAAGGGTAAAGCCGGGAAAGGGCAGGTTACAACCTCTTCTCCACTCCTCTATCCTTATGTTTCAACCATTAATGGATGGACTATACAGGACCTCACTGGCATTTAAAAGATTCTTCCCAGCAGTAGCTGGTTGCTACAGCTTGGTCTAGACACGAAGAATTTAACGAGTTTCCTTGTAACCCCCATTGGAAATGGCCAACTGTGAAAACTGCTGGAATTTCCCGATAACCACAGCATCCTACCCTCTATTGTAGAATAAACAACATTGACAGCACTAGAGCTCCAGAAGTGCATTTACCAGACTGCTGCAGCAACGGGGAACTTCCACCCGCTTTTCACTTTTCCTCATCATTAGTACCGATACGTGTACCATGAGCCATTCCTGCCACACTCTTACACATTCCCACAGTTACACAAGGAAGTACATATAGAAGAACAGAGAATATACAGCAAAGCAAGATTATTTCAAAAGCTTAACCTTACAGCCATTCTTCCTGTTTCTTTCATTACACATCCTTGTGACAAATACTATAATCAGTACCCTCTTCAGCCTGTTTTTATCGAGTAATTACACTAAAGATTTAATGTGCTGTATAAATTCAGACATGGGGAAAAATAATACTTAAAGTATATATCTCTTTAAACTCACCTTTACCTCAAACTACACGCAGCTATAAAACCAGCTTTATAACTTTTCTTCTTAAATCAGCACAGACTCTGGGTTGTACTGCCATAAAGACCAAGAGATACGTGATAATCTCAAATACACACTTCATACCTGTACACTTTTGGCAATAACAACAATAACAGCAATAACAATAATAATGATAATACCACCTAGATTTTAAAAATCAGAGCCAAGAAAGGTATTCTGCATTATTTTTAGCTATATCTCCACCACTACCTTTATGGAAGTCTAAAAGGAAACCTTTAAATATGTGGTGCACAGTAATTTTTAAGTGAGGAACAAGATGTCAGGCCATGAATTCAAAAAAAACAAATCCGGCCGCTTATCTAACAATAGGCTTACACTTCTTAAGAAGCAAACCCCACAAATCTCAGGAGGGTTTGACCTCCCCATACAATTCCTATCCAATATATTCAGAATTTGTCAAAACCATACTTCAGGACTCCAAGAAGTTCCTGCATATCCATTCATCAAGCTTGATTAGCCTGCAAAACAAATGGTGGGGGAGTGGCAGCTACCAGACAAGTTCAAAGGTAGATCACAAAGGGACAAGGCTCCACATGAAGGAAGATCAGCTGGCTTCAGCTGCTTGCTGCATCATCAAGCAATATGGGCATGCCCCTTATTCACCAGGACTATATCCAGTACCCCATCATTTTCTTCCTAACTCAAGAGCCAAGTCAAAGTTCCAAGCAGCCCAGTGAACATCAAATGGACAGTAGCATCAAATGGACACAAATGCTCACAAACATCACCAGACGCTTCTAGAGGATGAGGGTTGCAGGCCACCAACCTGAAAAGGGGGCCAAAAACAGAGATGAACAGAGTTGGAACGTGCATGTGAAGTACCTTGGTATGGCCTTGTTGGGAAAGACACAATAAAATATGGAAATTTAATGGCTAACAGAGGCCAAGAGTAAGAGAGAACATACATGTTCAAACCAAGATCACACTTCTGATTGCTTTTAGTCAGCCTAAACCAGGCAGCTCATTTTGAATCACATTACACTACCGTGGCACTTCTATGAAGTCCTAATCCAGACAAACAGTGCCAGACACACCGAGTCACTCGTGCCTTCTGTGAGGCCGATAAAACATGCTACAGATCCTAGACCTGGCCTGGATGGAGAAGTTTTATTTGAGCGCCCGAGCCAGTGAAGGTGGCAGGCAGCGAGTGTGCGCTGATGCGTGTGCCACGGGGAGAAGTTGAGTCACTGCTCGCTGTGCCAGCTGGACCCAAACACAAGTTTAATAACTTGGTTCACTGCAGTGATCATGCCTGGTTGCTGCTGCTGGCACAAAATGCTTTTATCTCTAAATGTCACAGGCAGGTTACTGTGGCCTGGTTTTCTTTTCCAGGAGATGAAGAGAAATGTGGAAATTCCAAGCTATAAAACCCCAGAATGAAAGAGAACAGGAAAAAAAACTAATCTACTTTTGACGTTGTTTGTTGTCGGCATAAACTGGCTCCATGATTCTAGCTCCACATTAGGAAAGGAAAGCAACAAAAATAAGCCTGTCCTCTGCGGTCAAGTTGTAATTGCTGAAATCTTGGAATTATTTTAGTGCAAGTTCGTTCTGCAAAAGGTTTTCTTGGAATGGGTCAGGGAAATATCAGGCAAAGAAGTAACTTCTTGTCAGACAACCTGAAGAAACACGTCCGGACAAGCGAGATGTAACCAACCCACTGCTTGCCAGGAAAGTTGCACGTAAATGCCACTGAATATCCTCAAGAAATGCACAATCTGTACTGCCTTCTTGTTTGATAAATTCCTTCTCCGGCTGAGGTTGGTCTGGTTTGAACTATATCACACTGCAGGAAAAGAACTGATCTCTAGTTGGGTATAAACACTACTCAGACCTTGTTCAGAGCTTTCTAACCAGATGTCAATGTGATACTGGTAAACAATCATCTTTGCACATCACAAATAGGAACAGCAAGGTCAGCAGTAAGATTTTCAGGGAGAACCTTTGAATCTTAGTGCCGTAGCTGACCATAAAATACACTTAGACTTCACTGCTCCAAAAGCTTCCAAAAAGCAAGCTAAAGTCATCCCAAAAAGTTTGTCACCCCCAAAAGCTGGCACCCAGTAGCAGAGAGACTTGTACAAAGCTCTGGCTTATCTGGTTTGCTGTGTCACAGAAAAGGCCAATGATAAAATGATGGTGAAGGATTATTTTTCATTCCTCAGTCATCAGGTTGCACATGTCTGCTGACCATTGAACTTATTTTATTTGCAAGGGCAGCAGGGAACAATAACAGTTCTCCAGCAGAAAGGGAAATAGAAAAGTTACAGAATCACACATAACCCTCCCCAACATCCTTTTAATGATCAAAGGAAAAAGATAACCATATTTCCATTGTGGATAATGTAATCTGAGATTCAGGTCACCTTCTTGACTGCTTGCTGGAAGAATTAAGTTAAGGAGCAAGTCCCAGTTTCACACTTCAAACATTCATGCCCTATTCAAAGATAATTTATCCTTTATTTACCCTCTTCCATCAAAGAAACAGTATAGATACAAAACAGGCTTTTAGAAATGTGAAGATTGTAAATTTGATCATATTTAAAAGGAAAAGAATGTTTGTGTATTTTTATACTTTTCAGGCATCTAAATAGGGAAAATAGCTCGCTCTGCTCCTGTTCATTCCAGATACAAGTCAGATGCGTCTCTCAACTAATTTGCTGCTGAGGCAAATGGCCTCACTAAGGATTGCCAAGCCTTCACAAGGCTGTTTCTAAGCTTTGAATATTGCCAAGAGAGTAAAACTGCATCCATATATGCCAGGGAGACACTGAGGAACTTCTGCATTACAATACTGAAGCTCTGTCTGGAGCTGAGATTCAGTCAGGTCTGGTTTCTTTGTGATAAAAGCTATTTCCTTAGAAATATAACAGAAGTGCAACTTTACATGGACAACCAACAAGTGTAACAAGATAAACGGTTACGGCCATTCACAGTGTCACTGCCAGACCAGACAGGCATACAAAATACTATGCTGTGTCTCACAAGGCTCATTACATAAAGCCATACAGAAAACGAAACAGGACTGAGTCAGCATTTTCTGCCAGGAAAAACATTATACAGCTTACCAGCTACTGAGGACAGGAAACTGTGAATTCAAAGAAAAAGTAAAAATGGTGTGATTCAGGATCTAAATCCCTCCTCAAAGAGAACTGGAGTGGGATGGAGTCAAGCGGTTCAGCCAGCCCACAGCAGGACGCATTAGCAGGATTACCGGAGAAGTCTTATGCTAGTTCTATACCTCAGAGTGGCAAATCATAGGATCATGGAATAGTTGGGGTTGGAAGGGACCTTAAAGCTCATCCAGTTCCAACTGTCTGCCATGGGCAGGGACACCTTCCACGAGAGAAGCTTGCTCTAAGCCACATCCAACCTGGCCTTGAACACTGCTGGGGATGAGGCAGCCACAGCTTCTCTGGGCAACCTGTGCCAGTGTCTCACAATACAAGCAGGTCTATGTACCTGCCTCGGTGCCTCCTTGGACAGTGCATCAAACCTTTCAGTGACCTTCTAATTTCACTTTCATAAATTCATTTGCATATCAAAACTTTAGGCTGTGATTTCTTCTGTAGTATTATGATAATCCACGTTAAATCAATTATGTTACTTTATACAAATGGTTTAGTCTGTATAGAGGGCAGTAAATTTTCATCTCATCAGACAGTGTGGGGACTTGGGTGCTGCATTTTAAACAAAGAGGCCAATTGTAATCAGAGCTTGGACACAGACATACAAATTTTGGCTTGAACCAGACATGATGAACAGAAACATGATGAAAAACCCAAGTCCAACATTCTTTCTAATTATTTTCACAATAAAAGTGCACTAACATAATTACTCTTGTAGAAGCAATTAATTTTTTCCCACTCTACAAATGATGCGAGGTCTAACCTTCATATTAGCTCCAAAATAAACATACCTCTAACCAAATTCCTTTGGATTTCCCTGAATAGCAAACACTGGTCCAATGGCAGAACTGAAGTTGCTCTGATTAGATAGTGGTAGCCTGATACCGAGTTCACTTTTTTAGAGACTATGAAAAGCAGTGTACCATGTGTCTGGAAATACAGCAGTGGATTGTATCTCTTCATCTCTAAGTGACAATCCAAAGCAGCATATGGATGTCATGCATAATATAAATAGAAATTATAGCTCTTACTTACCTCAGAAAAAAAAAAAAAAGGCAGATACATAGGTCATTAACTGTCTTCTCTTGGTATTTAAATAACAAAAATAAATAATCTGTTATATAGTCCAATGCAGAAGCTGTTTTACTCAATAGTAGGGAATAATACCCATAGTAGTAGAGCAGAAATAGCTGATGAAGCACCAAAAGCAGAGTTAGGCTTTGAAGATTCATGAAAACTGGAGGCTGGGAATCTAAAATGTTAGAGCTAATTGCAAAGATTTTTAAACCAGGCTCTTGTCCCTATTTTTTACACAAGGCCAAAGAGGTCACATAGGGCACTATCACATCCTTTCATTCTGAAATATTATTAATCACTCAGGATCCTTCTCTTCCTTTGAACTTGAAGTCAGAGACATCAGTCAAATGCAACATTAGTTAAAACTCAGCTTTTCACAGTCAGGGCAGTGATTCAGGTCACACCTGAATTTTCTCCAACACATCCCTATAACAGAATTTGACTCCCCTTGAGTGTAACACACACAATAAAAATATCATGGTGTAACAAGCAAAGTGTGAGAATCAAGTTAGGGAAATTCTCTATTTTAGTTCCTGAGTCCTCTTCAAACTTACTCAGTTCATGTAATGTGTCTGCTTTGGTTTCCTCCTGTGTAGATACAGTTAATTATCACTATCTGCCTCACAGTGGTGCTCTGCTGACCACTGAATTAACAACATGCTTATGCTCAGATCTGTAGAATGATCCGCAGAAGTCCCTTGCAAATAGGTGCAACTATTCCCTTCCAAGTCCCTTGTTCTCCTAATTTACACAGCTGCCTATTACAAAACTGCTGAATTTTGGTAAAGCCATTCTGCATCTAGGAGGTAACATCGTTCCCGGGAGAGAAGTAAGGCAGAGAAACAAGCAACTACCTATCACAGAAAATAAATCAGAGCTAGGATTCACCAAATGTTTTCCTTAATAAATCTTGTGCATCTTTTCTGTAGCACAAATAGAGACTACAGTTAAAAAAAGGCAGAAAATACATCAAATACTCTTCCAAAAAAAAATAGTATTAATAGAATATAACCTGGTTTGGATAATTACACAAAGATTGGCACTTGGCAGAGGTCCTTAAACAATGACAGTTAAACTTTTAGGGCCTATTTTTTTTCCCTTCCCCTTCCAAATTTCAGTAGTGGCCCCAATTCTGGGGTGATCAATGTGTGCAACTGGAAGTATTTTTCATCCAAGAATTCAGAAATGAATGGCTGCATGCCCTTCCACCATTCAAAGGGCTCTAAAGGATACAGGAAACACGCGACTGCCAGTTCAGTGACTTCTGCAACTATCACTCTATGGAAAGCGGTTGTGGGAGGCTCAGCTTTAGACTTTCTTCTGCATAATCAATAACCTTTCCTTCATTCATCTCTCAAGCCTTTTTTCTACCAGGAGGCTCAGCATTCAAGCAATACCACCTGAGCAGATGAAAGGACTAAAAAAGACAGCAAAAATGGGGGAAACATGAATGGGATTCAGATGCCTTGTGTAGCTTTCAAGATCACAGGAAGCCACAACATGAAACTCCTTTTTTAACAAAAATGCAACTTTGAACACTTCTTCACTGCTTTAAATGTACTTTCTATCTACCACAGAGGCAATTTCTCAAACCTGATAAAATATTGATATTTCAATTAAAAACCTTAGTAGTAATTAAGGATTTAAAGAGTTAGTATGGAATCTTTACTCTCGACTGATGATACTATATCGACATGACATACTGTATAGTGTGCAAAATGCAGAACAGCAACATAAAAAATACAATAAATGCTACTTTATTATTTATCTCCTGCTGATTAATTCTGACAATTAGCACCATTTTCATCCCTGTGGGCCTAATACTTTCAGAGTATTAAATTGAACAACAAGTTCTATGACACTTTTTTGTTCATTAGAATATAATGACCCATGGATTTCATTATGGAAGAGGAACGTCATCAAAAGTTACCAAGACTTGACTAAGGCTTCTTGATCACAAACACAGCCCTCTGAGCTTTCTTTTTCCTGCACTTGCAAGAAAGTTATCCCATCCAAAACATTTCTTCCAAGTGCTCACATTTCCTAAGGACTATGGAAGTGTTTGTTTTGCCAACTGTAAAGGCAGCAAGCGCAGTGTTGATATACCTACTTGAAATTCCCTTGCAATCGCATCGCATACAAACAGTAGAAAGTTAGTAAATGATTTCTCTGCCCATCAGCAATGTTTTTCCCTGCATATCATCAGATAAACCTGCTTAGACATATATTTCTGTAAATTTATGTAGTAAATTACCTTACTTCCAGTATCCCCATCCTAGCAGCTGAATCAATATGCAGAGATGTTGCCATTCTCTTTAGTGACATGATATTCCAGACGATTAATTTCCACTATAGCTTCATTTTCAGTAGTGATGCTTACGCTAGTAATCACTGCTAATGTTATATTTGATACATTTAGCACAACATTTTGCTAAATCACTAAGACAATGAGCAAATACTAAGAAAAGAATGAACAGTTAGAAAATGAAAACAAACCAAACCATGGTCCAGTGAACTCTGGCTCTGCTTTAAACACATTAGCAAATATGTACCTCAGCTCCTCATTTCTCCCACATTTCATACAGGACTATTAACCCCTTCCCTTTGGTTGGGAGTGGGAGCTCAGTGCACTGATACAACATGTTCAAAACCAGACAGCCTTCAATGGGTTAACTTCTCTTCCACAAAGGTGAAGACTTTTGCTGACCCAGTGAGAGTCAGCTTGAATAAAATTCAATTCTGCTGTAGTCAACAGGAAAGTGGGAAGGAAAATAGGATTTAACAAACAAAGCATAAGAAGTCCACAGCAGGAAATCATTATTTGGGCAATTGTTCACTTTGTTAGGAGACTGGACTGTATTAATATCTATCAGGGCATACTGCTGTGTTTGTGGTTTCTCTTTAGCGAGACGTCTGGTCTAATTAGGTACAAAGTGGTGGTACAGGCAAGTGAAATCTGCAATTGTGTGAGGAACACAGAATACATATGTCATTGATGCGTAATCTGGCACCAGCTTATTCTGGTTAAAGTTGGAGTGGTTGACTAAAATTAAATCAATACTGAAGGAAGCTCATAATGCCAATAGAAGTGGTTTACAGAAATAGTTTCACTGACCATTACAGCTGCTATGGATTAGGCATGTTAAATGGTTCAGTTCAAGTTAACATTTTTAGTATAGATAGACAAAAAACTGCAGCCACAGTATTCTGCCTGCATGTTTGCAGTTAAAAGCATTCTAGGAACACACATAACATTGTTCCAAGTCACCATTTTACATTTATCAAATTCAGTCATGCTTCTCACCACAAGAAGTTTGAATTAAAATACATTAAAATATAGCATTAAAATATATATTTGGGTGCAAGTATATTTGACACTGCAGTTAAAAAACTGATTTGTAGACAAAAATCCTGTGAACTGCTGGGGAAAGTCTGACAATCTATAGGGTTTTACAGATCATAAAGCCTTACTCATACAGTGATCCTAATCATTGTATTATGAAATATAAAAAGCTATCAATAAAAAGCAGTGAACAAGGTAACACCAGCAACGTTTGTACTGGGAAAGTTCCTTAGCTTTCCTAAGCATGAAAGCTGTTATAAGTCAGTTTCTTTAGTATACCTGAAGGTTCTGGATACAAAGCAGCACCAGAAGCAGAACACTCACCTCACAATCTAGCTGTATTTTAGCTCCTCTTTTACCAAGTAAAGGGAAATACTTCCCTGGCTGCCTGCCTTACTTAAGCTTCTTTGAAGCTATCTTAAAAGCTACAACCAGCCTCTGAGAAACGAACCTTTTGGTTACAGACTGCAGTCAGTGTGGTAAGAAAAGGCTTGCAATGTAACCCAGCCAAGGTTTTTATCAAACTCAGACAATTCAGATCAATAGGAAGGCAGGAGAGTGATGCCAATTTACATGGGTTGTGAATGCCATTCAATAGTTTGTACTGGAGAAAGATTTTGATTTACTTGGTTTAGGATGGGAGAGTGGCCCTGCCAAAACACTATTTCTCAATACTGCCGAGACTTAAATGAGACACATGCTGAATATATCACTCTGATGTATTCGTTTGTCATCTTTCATGGAATTTGAGGGATTCACTAGGGCCACTTTCTTTAACTATGAACATTTTATCCAGTTTACTGAGCATCAGCTACTCAGAAGAACTAGAAACGGTCAATATGCACAGCCAGCTATTGCAACATGCATCGCATGCATTGCATTTCACTCCTGACCCAGTAACTCCCCTTTCCCAACCTTGGTATTTCAGAAAATGGGGGTATTTATAATATCTGACACATGGCAGGACTGTCATTTGCCAGCTTTCTCAGTACTATGCTTTGACCACTTTGAATGTGCAGGGTCAAACCCAGTATCTGGCAACATGTCTGATGCTCCCTACAACAGTCTTGTGCTGAAGAGTAGAAAACTGGGGCAAGGTTCCATGTAGCAGTTAAGCCCCACATAAACCAGTCTGGGAATAAGCTGATGAGAGCCCTGTGTAGGTTACCCGTGCCTCCTCTGCTTTTCACCTCTCAGCTAGCCCTAGATTTGAGAAATCTCAACCAAAGCAGCCTCATGCTTTAGATTTAGAAATATAGAACCGCAGACTGGTTTGGCTTAGAAGGGACCTTAAAGTTCATTCAGCTCCAACCCCTGCCATGGGCAGGGACACCTTCCACTAGAGCAGGTTGCTCCAAGCCCCGTCCAGCCTGGCCTTGAACACTGCCAGGGATGGGGAAGCTACATTTACACAGAACCAGTGGCCCCCTTTGCCTCTGTAACAGAGAGGAGATGCACTGATGAGCCTGTTCACCCTCCTCAGTCACTTATTACTTAAAAATGCCTCAGCACGCTGCAGGGCTCCAATACCCCTGTGGATTTGCTAATCTATGTTTCACAGTAATGCAGGAGTTTCCAAACTTTCATACAGATTACTCAGAGATCAGCTGTATTTTAGAAATGCCAGATATCCTGCACATACAGAACAAGGATGTTTTATTAGTACTTTTGCTATTCAAGAAAAACTTACCTGACATAAGTGTTAAAATCCACATCAATTTCTCATGCTCAGTCATCTCCTCTAGCTTACAATATTTGTGGTCCAATCCCATGCCAGCTATAATTGTTCTGTTAAAGTACTGAAACCATTCTCATAAGCCCCCATGAGGGTTCTTTCTCCCTCTGGACGACATGCAATTTTCCATGTACCAAACTCATGCTATATGTTCAGTCTCCCATGCTCACAGTATAGAAAAATCTCTTCCTGCACTAACAGTATGAAATTTAATCCCTCCCTACTGCTGTCTTTTAGAAAGCAAGAACCATGGCCCTTATCCTCATACATCTCAGTCATTGTTTTCCCATGTCATATTTTTCATTGGAAGTCTCATGAATATAAAATTGCCTTCAGACTAAAACGCCCAAACCCCACAAGCCCCTACCAAGCCTGTACTAACAAAGCTTCCCTTATTTGGTGTCATCTTTCTTTTATCTTAATCTTCATTGTCAACCAACATAAGACATTTGAACAAAATAAATGCCTTAAATCTTTTTGTAGGCAAAAATAATCATTGCAATGCCCTACTCCTGTTATACACAAAAAGCAATTCAGAGATTACTTCATTTGTTAGGAAGAGGTTAACATCACCCTGTGGGCTCTTTATAGAGCTCCAGTAGTTACAAAATGTCTTTGTGTAAGCTATCAGCATTCCTGAATTTTTGTGGAACTGAGGCGGGAGGAGGGAATCAATATTAAAAATCAAGGAGCTGGAGCCTGTACATGAAATACAGTTCTGTTCCTACCACAAAGCGAAGTGGTTTTGATCTTTCTGAACTTCTCAATCATGCGTGGCCAAAGAATTCTCCGCAATGAATTATGTTTGCCTTCTATGTTAATGAAAAGCCAACATGCATAATTTATAGACGCTAGGAACCAAACATTAAAATAAAAAGTCATTAAAAGCCATAGGAGTCTTTAATGGGAGAGTCCTCACCATGTAAATGGAACTGTTATACAATATTTTTCTGTAAGATTTATTAGGTTTTATTTGAATATGTTTGACTTCGCAATGCTGTTTGTACAAAAATTCCAAGGAGCAAAACCATTAAAACCAATAGAAATCAAACAAATGAATGGTCACAAGAAAAACAAGAAGTCTGTAGAAGACTCCATTTTCTTCTGAAGCCAGTATTAAGCTTACATCTCAACCATAAATATCTTAAAAACAATGTCCTTCTTTCACAAAGATGGATCCTGACATTTTGTTTTCTTTTTAGCTTTTATGCTGCTACTCCTCAGTACAATGACTTCCTGTAAGGAGTGGTGCTCCACCAAAATAACCATCGTCCTTTTTCTAGAGTGACAGAGAAAGGCTTCTTCCAGAGGCAGGAACTGAAGAAGCAGTGTCATATATATGTATATATGATATATATTTAAAAATAACATAAGGCATCAATCCTGAGCCACAAGCATCATCAAGGAGCACTTCCACTAGCTTGCACAGCTTCCAAGTATATGTAGCTATGTATGCTTTGTAGCATCGTCATCACTGTTACTCCATCCTCATGCCATTTATGGGCTTATCTTCTATGCAGAATTAATTAAGCAACTAACCTGAAGTTACTCCTACCCTGAGTCATGTCTACCCACAAGATCTTTCATATGACAGTGCAACTTGCTTGAGATATATTAACACAGATATCCAGATACAACAGTTACTGTATACAACTGAAGTATTAATTTCCCAATGTACCCTCAGTAAAGGTCAAGTTAATACAGGCGCAAAAGCTTGAGCAAACGGTGCATGCAATAGTCACACTTACCTCACTAGACCACTGAAAATACCTAACTTGCAGCCAAATGACTTTTAATATGAAAAAAAAAGGATGTTGACAGAAATCTTAGATCTTAACAAAAATATTCAATTGATAGTGTGAGCTATCAATAACAACCTTATTCTGTGCTGATGCCAATTACTGACAACAGTTATGAGTGAGGTTAAATAACATTAGACTGCTTAGGTGCTATTTGTGTAAGCAGAGGAATGAAAGAGTTTCTACTTTGAAAACAAATAAAGAGCTGGATCTCATTCCCAAGTAAAGCCTGATCAGGCCAAAGAGTTTGAGAAGTGAGCTGGTTACACAGCACAAAACACTGTTTGCCTACAATAAAAATTGAATTGCCAGTGCAATTCAAAGAGCAGCTCTTTTGAACAATCCAATTCCCTGCTTCTTAAAACTGGTAACTGAGAAATTTGTCCTATCCATTTATTATTGCAATATTCTTTATGAATCACAAAAGAAAGTCCTGACTTGGAGAGAAGCTGTTATGAAATCTATTGCTAAGTTTAATAAGGTAACTCTATGGATCCTACGCTGCTTGTAGCAATAATTATAGATTACAAATCCAGAAACAACCTTGTTCACCTTCTAGGTAACCAACTACCTCTTGGCATCTCCTGTTCACTTGTGGTAGGTCTGTCCAAAACTTACAAAGAAAACAAGCTAGGAGAATAAATGTGTACTGCTTCCTTTAACAGCAGTTGTCTTTTCCTGAGCATAGTTTCTATGCTAAGCCATTCTTCTTCTTTATCAACATTTTAACATAAAAATATACTTCTCAAGGTCAGGCATAATAAGTTCATCATCTTAGTTCCAAGCAACATTCATGCAAAGACCTGCTCCACAGGTTGTCAAAAATAGCCTAATTTGCTTAAGCAACTGAAAGGAAGCACTGACAAGATATGACAAGACAAATATTATAAAACAGATTGGTGGGGCTGGGTTTTGGTGTGGGTTTTTTTTCATTACAGATTAAGAAAATTACTTGAATAAAAAAAAACAACAAACAAACAAAAAAAAAAGACAGAATTATTGTCAAGCATTTGCTTCCTGAGCAGCATCTGAAAGTTAAAACTATTATGTCAACTGCTTCAAAGTGTTAGCTTGGCTGTCACTATTACAGAGATTGAGTCTTCAGACACCTGAAAACCTCGCTAGCTTCATACAAAAAATATAAGCAACTTCATGTCTCTTTCCACACTTCATGATGACACTAACTCCATCATGATTAAAAGATCAGAAATGGGAGAATAATTACCATAAGGCAAAATCTTCATTTCAAATGTGATTATATTCAGTACCACTGGTCTAAGTATCCTGATGACTTCAATCAACGTACCAGTGGACAAGAAGTTGCCACCATGAAAAAATCTGTGCAGAATTTGACAGGCTTTTTTGACATTCCTGTCATGTTTAATTACATTCCTCTCAGATTTCTCTGGGAAGATGCAAATTTGACACTGACTTCTATTCATGCCTTCAGTCTTGTTCAAAACACACAGAGTTATTAGATCCCTCTGGAAATTTTAGGTCTTAACTATTATTATTAAATTTCACATAACTTTGCATTAAGAGCTTGGGCACTAAATAACATGCTGACAGCCTCAGAGGCCAAAAATTAAAATATCTTTACATGCTTTGATTAAGTTTCTCCAATACATGACTGACATACCATGGCAATATGCTGTGAAGGAATCAGTACCACTGCTGTGCCTGATTTTCCTTTTTTTTGGAATACACAGCTCAACAGGCAATGAAGTAATTACAAGGGCTCCGTAGCAACTACTCCAACAACCTACTGAATTGTCAGAAAACAAGATCTTTACTATTTGGAATGAATTTATAAAATCCCATAGCAAATAATGAGATTTTTCTCTATCCTAAATCCAAGTTTGCTGTAGGACAGTTCATGAATATTATGTAAATGCAATCTCCAGTACAAGTTAAGCATAGACCCAACTCATCAATCATGCTTTCTCTTGCCAGAAGTTAAAAAACCCACTGTGTATAAGACAGCACACTATTCATTATAGAATGATAGAATAGCATGGCTTGGAAGCTCATCCAGTTCTAACCCCTGCCACGAGCAGGGACACCTTCCACTAGAGCAGCTTGCTCCAAGCCCTGTCCAGCCTCGCCTTGAACACTGCCAGGGATGGGGCAGCCACAGCTTCTCTGGGCACCCTGTGCCAGCACCTCAGCACCATCACAGGGAACAATTTCTTCCTAATGTCTAATATTATCTCCCCTCTGTCAGGTTAAAGCCAATCCCCTTGTCCTGTCACTACAGGCCCTTGTCAAAAGTCTCTCTCCAGATTTCTTGTAGGCCCCTTTAGGTATTGAAAGGCAACAATATGGTCTACCCAGAGCCTCTTCTTCTCCAGGCTGAACAAGCCCAACTCTTAATTCGCAAACGTGTGTATTTTCAAAGAAGTTTCCTTGGCCAAATATTCCCCCACACCCCTGTTCCATGGTTAGAAACAAGTGAAGCTCAAGAAGAATTAAAAAAGCAAAACTGGGAAACCAGTAATAAAAGCAAAAAAGGCACCACAGGACATGATTTCTGAATGGAACCATGAAATAACCAAAGGACTAGAGATTCACATAAGAAATGACCATGCAACCAAAACCAATGCTCTTAGCAAAGCATGCGTCAGATGGGGCTAAATGTAGAAGAACTGTTGAAACTTCAGGTTCTTGGACTTTATCCTCTGTTTTCTACTTGCTCTGGCAATAGCCAGCTGAACAGAATCACTAGCCATGCTAATGCAAACGTCTCTGATTACAAAGCATCCATGAAGTCAGAAAAACCTCAAATGTCCAGAATTCATCTTCTAGAAGCATTTTAAATGACAATGCATTTTCCACAGCTGATAAGAATATGACTTAGTAGAATATGCACTTTGTGGTGTGATGTGATCTTCTAGTAAGAAGGTCATGCCAAACATTCCATATTTCATTATTTTCTCATGTGTGCAGGCTTTTTACATTAGAACAATTCAACTGTTATTGTACTGTATTTTCAGCTGCTCAGATTCCTAAAGTACAACGTGATTTTTGAGAGAAATTGAAAGAAATAAAAGCTTGAAAACAAAATTAAGCTGGTGCCTTTAAAATCTCTTCCCAAACTTTAAGTCATCTTGCAACACGCATCCAGTTTGTAGCACAATCCACTTTAAAATAATTGATCATTTGCAAAACCATTCTAAAATATTTACATGCTTTTTCAATATAAATGCAGGGAATTTCTTGTACACACTGTTGATTTGTATTTTCTTTTCCAAAAGTTTACAACTGAGAGAAAAAGCCCATCACAACAGCCCTCAAAATCAGTCATCTGAATGCATTCTGCACAGAAAGCTTCCCCAGTACCATTGTGAAACAACTGAACATCAAGATTCTAGAAACAATCTTCCTTCAAAGAAGATTCTAATTTAGCTTTCTAATTTTATCTTCAGCTTTTGTTCAAGACTCAGCAGCAACTTCAAAAGATCACAAGAGCAGATAGATTATTCTAGCCATACGCATGTTGTGTAAGCTCCTAGAGAGAAAGCACTCCAACCTACTCAGGGGAGGAAGCTTTCAGCCCCAGTATATGAAGTATTACTCCGTACGTATGGAGCTTGGAGCAACCCGGTCTAGTGGAAGGTGTCCCTGCCTGTGGCAGGGGTTGGAACTGGAGGAACTTTAAGGTCCCTTCCAACCCAAACCAGTCGGGAAAACACATAATTCTTAAATACTAGATTAATTAGAATTAATCATATTGTTCTCTGAGGAAACCCAAAACATTCTATGATTCTATGAATTCTGATCCTGACATGGGGTTAATTTCAAACTCAATATACCTCCGATCCTCCTACAGTAAAATGAACTTACCCACCTCTATAAATCTTTATCCTGCTTAGATGAAAGGCATTTTGTTATGTAAGTGCAAAGTCTCATTATTTATTAAAGAAGGCTTTCACTACAGCCCCTCACTTAATATTGCTAGGGCCACCCTCTACCTTTAAATCCAGCAAGACAATTATTGATTAATGACCGCATCGCCTCTATCAGAAATATAAAAGCAGTATAAACATGCCTGTGCCTGACAAATCAGCCATCTTAAGCAATGACTTATGTAATTTTATCTATCTATCCTAATGCACCCCACTTTAGTAGTTTCTAGCAGTCTTAAGTAGACACATTCACATTAGCCAATCCTAGTTCCTGTGGGTGGTACACAGGCGCTAGTGCTGAGGTGCTCTCAGCTTTAGTTTATGAGCTACTCAGAACTACACATCACTTCTCTCTTCCTCACATTTACATCTTTCAACTCATTGCAAACACAAGTTCAAATTCCCAACCCAACAGGTAGGACTAAGAAGTACAATATTGTCTTCACCTACAAATTACTTCTATTAACAACCCTATTAAACTTTATCTACACTATCCAGGGCAATATCGGCCAATTCAAAGAGAATTTACATTGACTTTGGTGACACTGTATCATGATGTGTCACTGGGATGATTACTGTAGTTCTTAATACTGAATTACACACAATACCTACCTACAAATACCGAGGACTGAAAAGGTACAATAATAATTATTAGTAAGTAAAAGCAGCCAGTTAAGAATCTATTTTTTGGAGTGCACTACTGCAAGAAACTTCCCATTTATTTCAGGGACCAGTTTTTTTGGTGTTGCTGGCCTCAATTTCCTAAGTTACCAAAATTCATCTTAAAACTACACTTTGCCTGTATGAACCCTACTGGCAAGCTGTTTAAAACCATCACTGTGCTTTGCAGATGGCAAGGGTGACTGACTTAGAAATTATTTTATCTCAGCAAGAAGTAATAAAAAGCAAGGTATTCAGCTAAAGAGTAACAACCTACCTGGAACAGGTTATATTTCTTCAAGAGTTGATATATTTAATAATCAAACGTAGGTCTACTAAGAATAAATCACACCACTGCCTGCTAAAATTAGTTATTAAAATTGTTGGACTGTGAGAGCAAAACTGTAAGAATGATAAGTGCTTGCTGACTGCAAAATGTTACATTAGCAGTAGATAAACTGACTGAAATAAGTAGACTGTGGAAATATGACAGGAGAAAACTTCTGCATCCCAAATATGAGGACAGCTTTTTAACATGGCAATAAATTATGACTCAGGAAGAATGCTGTGCACGAATAACTTTTTCATCCCTCACCACAAAAATTTGTTACAAACAATAGCTGACTACACATTAAAAATAAAACACTTTCAAAACCCATGAATTTAAGAGACATAAGAATGGCAAAAGACGTTTCGAAGTCAGAGGAATTAAAAATAACCAACCCAAACGCTCCTCTCCATTTGCCAATTAAAAAACTCATCTATAGATGATTCTAAACTAAAACAAATCCCAAACCAAACACACACCTGCAACTCCCTGTAGCAGTTTTTGTAGAAGAGCAACATTTTTTTTCCTAAAATCTGTAAAGATTACTCATCCTAAAACAAGGAAAAGACACAAGGCATGCCCTAATTGTGAAATCTAGGTCTACATAGAAGCTCTAAATCCTATCAAGCCTAACGGAAAACCATAGCTTCAAGTTACAGTGGAGCTACTAGAAGCATTTCTTTTACTGTATATTGTATTTTCACAGAATCACAGAATAGCTGAGGTGGGAAGGGACCACTGGGGGTCATCTAGCCCAACCTCCCTGCTCAAGAAGGGTCATCTATAGCACATTGCTTAGGATTGCTCTCAGAGGCCTCTTGAATATCTCCAGGGAAGGAGGCTCCCCAGCTTCTCTGGACAAACTATTCCAGTGCTCAGTCACCCTCACAGTCAAGTTCTTTCTCATGTTCAGGTGGAACTCCCTGTGTTTTGGTTCATGCCTGTTGCCTCTCATCCTATCACCTGGCACCACTGAGAAGAGTCTTGCCTCATCCTCTTGACACACTCTCTTCAGATGCTCATATACATTGGTCAGATTCCCCCCACAGCCTTCTCTTCTCTGGGCTGAGCAGGCTCCCTCAACGTTTCCTCATAGGAGAGATGCTCCATACCCTTAATCATTCTAGCAGCCCTATGCTGGACTTGCTCCAGGAGCTCCGTGTGTCTTTTGTACCGCGGAGCCCAGGCTGGACACTGTACTCCAGGTGACATCTCACCATATTATACTTTGAAAGCATTGGTACCTGCTTTATTTAGAGACTGACACTATCAAATACAGTATCTGGTCATACACAGAAAGATGACCAAACAGCAAGTGCAAACCACAGTAAGAAACCCAGCCAATCCTGATATATCAAGGGATATTGATAGTGTTAAATTGAACGTATTTCTGATCCCAGTATCCTACGTTTTGCTGAAAGTAGCGCTGCCAGGCCACAACAAATGTGTAAAAATTTGTAAGAAGCAGAGATAGCCTATGTTAAGTTAAAACACCTTGGTGCCTCTCCCACTGTTTTATTAGAAGTCCCACCACTGCACGTGGCTGCTTTCAGCTTTGCTTTATGCTTCATTTTCTCCCTTGTCCCCGGTACATTCCTTGAGCAGAGATAGTTGTTACCTCTTGTCGTGGTTTAAGTGGTGAACCCGGGACACCTCTCTAAAGAATCAGAGGCTTATAGTTCAGCATCCACAGATCTACAAGTCAATTTTGCTGCCTTCAATACAGTAGTTGCTTAAGTACAGTCTTCCAAGAGATTTAGTGTTTAAAGGAAGCAAAAAGAATCTATAAAACTTACATACCCAAGAAATCAGTAAGTTATCTGTACGACCTTTACAGTCTCTATCTCCTCCCCTTTCTTGGGAGTTCAGTGGGTACAAATGAGATCTCTATTGCATATCCATGATCCTCTTTCTTTTCCTACAACATCATGTTGCTCTGAGTTCCATTTGCTCTAAATTACTTGGTAGAAAAGTTACCTTTCTAAAAGTTGCTGTTCATCAAGCAGATGACCCTTGATCATCTTCACTGTATGATCTGTTCAGTATTGACAGAAATCAGTGTTTCTTCAGAAACACTTAAGAAAAAGAGCACCAGGTTGTTTGTAATTCAACATTGGGGAAAAAAAATCATAAAGAATTAACTTTTAGTCATTTTTTTTCAACAACTGTGTTTGCCTTTGATACAGTTCTAAGTTTCATAATATAACTGGATGGACCTGTTCTCTAGAGCTACCCATTAATCTCTGATTGTGACTCTATGCCTTTAGATTCACAATTACAGAAAACACAACCTTTCCATTGTGCCGTGAGCTTGGAATTCTACCCAAGACTTAGAAGAAAAGAGGAGAGGATGCAAGCAGCCTCACAATAGAAATGAAATTTGCAGTGTGTTAGAAGGCTATGTAAGGAATTCACAGTCCCAAACCGGTATGCATAAACTGTAGATATACACAGTCCCTATGGAAAGCTTTTACAGCTCTGCAGGAGCTGCAAATAGCAGCAAGGCCTAAAGCAAAGCCAAGGAACACTTGGAACTTCTGAGAAAGTGAATGTCATCACAGTATCATTTATGAAAGTATGCACTGAATTCTGAGAAGCTGCCTCACAAGTCTCAGTTCAACCAATGACTTTAGCAGGAGGCTTAACTGGTTTTCCTACTATCCTTCTTCTTGAACTGGTTCTATTTTGACCATTGAGCGAAAAGCAACAGCCAAGTGTAAATCTCCTAATCCCTCAGTCCTGACATTTAAATAGACAGCATGGTTGTGAACAGTGTGATTCAGATTAAATTTCCACTAAAGAACTTCCCTGCTTTAATTATTTTTGCAATGCAAATTGACAATAGTAATATGCCAAGAAATAATTCACAAACAGGCACATAAGCTGGAATTCACTCAGGAAGCTGTCACGACGCACGGGTGAGAAGTGAGTATCAGACGGCATCAGGAAGTTACCCATCAACAGAAAACTCCATATTAAAATGCTCACCTTTTGGGTCTGTATTATTTCCTGCTGATTATGACAAACTCATTGTTTCAAATCATTCTATGATTCTATGATCTGACAACATACGTAATTTAGTAACAAGTTAATTCAACCTGACCAAAACCTGTACTTAATTTTATGAAATGTGAGGATGTAACAATCAGATGAGGCTTAAAGCAAGCTGCTTCTACTGCATTCCTCTTCATCAACTCACTGAACAAATTTGAGAGGGAAGAAAATGAAAGTCCCAGCACTTTTCTTATAGGGAGGGAACTCTTTGGGTTTCTAGTTCATTGTCCCTCAAATTATGTCAAAGGCAATACAGACAACAGAAAGATCAGCAGGAGAATGAAGCAGTAGTCTCTCAGTCTATTCAAGCATCTCAAAGATGTGGTCCACCTTTCTATTCACTTCAATTTCTTCCAAACAAGACTCCAATACCATCTTTTGCTTAAACACGGAATTCCATGGTCTGTAACAGTCTTTCTTTTAACTTCCTTAGACATACAGAAAATGCAGGATGCTTGGTTGAACACACACATAAAGTCAGAGAAGGCACCCATAATTAGTGACATAAACTAAAACTACATCAGCTCAATTCCCTTCTTTTTAAGCAGAAGCATATAATCAATTGAAAGTCAGTACAACACAAATCTTGCACTAACAACTTAAAAGGTAATTTATCCAAGCATATCTTTAACTCCTACAGAATCAATTTAAATACAAATCACAAATTTGCCATTTTTGTCAAAGAAGCTGTTATTGCAGTAATTGTCAAGGAACATACAGATGTTATAGTCAAACCTCAAGCACATGGCTTCTTGCAAAAGGCGGTAGTGTCAAGGAATGTTTTGACTACACAGCATTTCCTGAATGAATGGGAACATAAGACCTTTTACTAATTAAACTGTAAATATGAAAATACATAAGGTTGATAATAGTTTAGCTTAGGAACAAATAAAAGTAGGAGATTAGATTTCTTTTTCTTTTTAATATTCTACTTAGAATGTCCATTCAGTAATGCATCACATATGCATTAGGGATAAAGGGTAACAAAGTTATACTGTTCACAGCTATAGATAATTTTTCATTGCATGTTTAATACATCAAAAGCACAGTTTTAGCTGCTACAAAAACTCAAAGCCCTTCAATTGAGTTGCACATGAGCAGGACCACTATTTTCAAGGTAATTCACACTGCTTCGTAAGCAGTTATTAAAAAAAGAGTTATCATTTTCCCCAATGGATTTTTATCCTTCAGTATAGTTAATTTTTTTTTTCCCCACAGAATAATACTGTATATGACACAGAGTCCTTTAGTGCTTTGTGTCTAAGGCCATAGGCCTACTTTTCAGAGAGCAGATCAGTCAGCCTAAAAACCAAGCCTGAAATAAGACCAAAATAAAAAACAAGACCCACAAGAATTATTAGTTCTGCTTCTCAACAGCATTTTAATGGTTTTTACAAGTTTAATTCTGAAGTTGTGCGAGAACTAGCTGGCAAAAAAACCTAAGTACAACTTATCAGGGAGAACACAAGGAAATGTAAGCTATCTTGAGTGATTCTCAACAGCTGCATTTTAAAAACAGAATCAGGACTGCAAACACATAAACTCTGATGAAAACACTGATTTATTTTTAAGTATGTTGTACTTGGAAAATCATTATAAACCAAAACAAGGCGAAGCTCAAGCAATGGAAAAGAAGCTAAAAGAAATCCATATGGGCTTCATCTTTTCACATTTTTTTCCCCAAACAAATCCTGCTGCCCTCACTGCTCTTTTCTGTACCACAAACTGTATTCCCTCCCTCTCTCTTACTCATGCCACCTTCAGTACAGAACTCAGAGTTCCTAGTCTCTCTCCTTCCCTCCCTTAGAACTAATTAACCACCTGCTTGTCATTCAGATCCTTCTCAAAAATTCCTTTCTCAAACACATTTTCTGCAACAACACTCCACAGCCATGCATTTAGGTGTGCATGCAGGACAAACCCAAATCCAGGGGAAATCTGGTCCCTAAGTGCTCTTGTGAAACTGGATCTGAAAGATCAGGCTGGAAAAATGAGAGAACAACATAGGAGGTTAAATTTATTCTGCATTTGATTCTGCAGATTGGATAGCCAATGAGCTAAAACCTGAATTGGAATTGTGGGAAAGAACTACGTCCTCAAGAATCTGTAACTTCAGGGCTGAAACACCCAAGAAGTGGATGTGTGGTTCCAGAATGCAGTCCTGGTCATTTATCTGCATAGCCTGTGGACACAGCAAAGTATCTTCAAAGTAAAGGGTCTAAAAACCCAAAAAGCTGTGTGTAGATCCACTAAGGACAAGTAAGGAATACTGTACTTTACATGTGTTGGAACTTCATCTCTTTATCATGAAAAGCATGATTCCTACCAAGTGTCTCTAGTTGGAGCAGATCAAGAGCAGCAGCTTCTGAAGACAGGCTCCTTAATAAAAATGATTGTCTCTTTGTAAAACTTCCTTCTTGTGTTGAGCTATATATATATAAATACATATAATACTCAAGGAATGCAACTCCAGTAATATCCAGGCACATCCCACTTACTCAGTTAAAGGAAGTGAAAGTGAGGGGGACTTCTAGTCCAACAGACATGCTTAGTGCACTTAAGGCATCTCTAAGGCTGAAGTAGAGCATGAGCTCAGTATTGTTTTCCTATGATTTTTATCCACTCCTCTTAAAGTCCCATTTTAAACACCAAAAGGGGTGTTTTAAATCTTGCCTTTAGAAAAGGGACACTGTGAAAGTAATCTCAGTTCAGTACAGCATCATGAAGACTAGGTGATCTAAGAAACAGATAAACTACTGCATATCTGCATTTAAAAAACAAAGATCCAAGTTGTTCTTGAAAAGTAATTATTGTCACATGTATCATTTCATGGTAACAACAAAGCACTTATATATGTTTAAGATATAAAGACCCAATTATGAAAGGAAAAGTGATCACAAAACTGGAGAGTACAGAATGTTCAATAAAAATAGTCAAACTAAAAAAAAATCCCCAAACCAATAAGAGAAAACATCTTTCCTCGATGAGAAACTCTCTGTGGTATCTCAACTGACATTTATCTGTAACTGCAGTCCCCACCTTCACTACTCATGGCATTGCCTGTGTAAAAACAGCCACGTAATGACACAAGCAATAACCTGGTCTGTCGTTTCAGAAAGGAAGAAAATTGAGAAAGACAACAAAGGAAAAGCAATCCCAGTAGCAAGGTGAAGATACAGGGTTTGTAGCTGACAACCTGCTTCTGTTCCTCAGAAGAAAACTCCTTTCCTGCATACTTAGAAAACAGCAACAGAAAACCATGCACAAACTACACTGAGAATACAAAGACCTTCAAATTTTGGCTTAGCACCATACTTATGGGTGATATAAAAGCACCAGGGGATGAGATGGAGAGCCAGTAGATGCTATATGCTGGGAAGAGCCAAACACTGCACGCAGAGTGCTAAGAGACTCTAGCTTCTGCTGAAATAATTTGCAGGCACTCGGGATCATGCCTCTGGTTGTGCACTGCCATCAGTTACACAACACATTCCTGGAACAATCTCAGCATGAATGGGCAAAGCTATGTTTAGTGCAGGACATAATGGGTTATGAATCAGGAGCACTGAAGACAAGAAGCTAGTCTCTTTAAAACAAAAAAAAAAATGTATTTCCAACATGTATTAAACACACCAGTAAAACAGTGACTGCAGCTTTGAAAATATCACTGCAACCATTTGTTCCACTTAACATACCACCTGTATGACAGACAACAAAAATATGCGAATACAAACGGAAAGTAAAATTCTACTACGGTTAAATATACCACACAAAGAGACCTTTTCATACAGCATTATCAGCCAAAATGAGAAATGTCAAAAATTGTAACATCAGTGAAGGCCACTAATAAAATTCAATTTCATCATGGCTCAAGCCAGAGGAGACTGCAGTGAAACCTGGGTAAACAACCTTACACTGTGCTGTAGAAAAAAAGTCAGAGAGAGAAAAAACAGTACCATTCCTTATTCTGATGTCTATTTCAATGTAGTAAGAGTTCTTTTTGCAATAAACTGAAGAATCAAATTAAGGGGTTTAGTCATCTAACTACCTAGTAGGCAGGTGCAATCAAGTGGCTAGGTTGACTAAATCCCCAACTAAAGCTGAGCAATTAAACAGCAGACAGAAATTTGTCCTTACAGAATTGTAAGTCATCTTTCAAAAGCAACCCCTTAGGGGAAGAAGAAGAAGAAAATAAAAGAGTCCCTTGTGCTTTCTCTAAGACTTGCAAAGTAACTGATCCTTAAACTTCACTGCCAGAAGGCTTTTCTGTTAGGATGAAATGTGGAACAAACAAACAAAATAATTTAAAATGAAAAGGACTTGTGGGAGGTACATTAGAAACAGGTATGCTTTTTTCAGTTCCCTTTAATCTCACATATAGTTTTATAATTAGACAGAGCTGATCTGAGTGAGCCAAATTAATCCATAAACCCAATTAAAGCAAAACTTTAATTGAAGTTCCTACTCTCTGGCCTGTGAACCAAGTTTTAAATTACTTTTGCCTATACCAATACACATGTAATATGCTCTCCTTTAAAGCCAGTGGCTTTGTAAAACCATGATTTCATTTTTTGTTAGAAGTCTCTGGACAAGTTCAAACACAACGCAGCCATTAACCTGACCAGTGTGGAGACAGAGCAAAAAGAAACCCTCTCTCTTTAACAAGACCTCAAATTTCTGTTAAATCAGAACTATGAAGTTACATGATAGAGCTAATTACCAAGTCAACTTAGTGACCTTTTCCTTCACAGGTCTTTTCCTTTAAACTTCTGCCCATGCAAAGCCTCTGAATCAGTGTAATTTATAGCATGCATCAAGATAACTGAACATGAGATCTAGTATTTTACGTAGAGAAGATAATTTTAGCAATGAAGCAGTACACGAGACAAGATAATCTAGATGAAAACAACTGCATCTGCAATTACCATAGGAATTCATTTAAAGCTAAAATAGAATAGCCAGAATTTTAATATTTTAATATGCAGAAGCCAGTGACTGAAATGCTGTACTCAAACACAAGTGAAAACTGAACAGAACGTTAGATTAATTCTGTTGCCTCTATCAGTGACATAAACTGTGTGCATCTACAATTTACATTTGGAACAGAACTGAGATTTTGAAGTCATCCCCCACTTTCTGCACTTTGTTTTAAATATCATGGCACAGTCTAAAAGACTACAGATGAGACTCCTTCTAGATGGAGCAACACTAGAAAATGTACCTCAATCACTAATGGAGTCCACTTGACCAAATTAGAGGTAGTCGGAAGTGAAACACCCTTAAATGTAGACAGCATGAACATCAAGCTCTCCAAATACACTGTTTCCTTCCACAAATGTTGGGGGTTTTTCTGCCCTGAATTGTTTAGCTAGCCATTACAAACACTATGTAGACCACAAGTTACACTTACTGTTGTATGCACTTTCACTTTAAGTACTGCAGAGTAAACTGTACAAACAGCACCGAACTTGTTACTTATCCCGTTCTTTGGCATCTGAACTTAAGAGTGTTTACTCTCCATAGCCCCAAGCAAATATCTGCTGAGGCTACAGTTCTACAAACCTAGTAAAAGTAAGCAACACTGATTCTGAAATAGACAAGTGCACTTTCCCAACCCTCACCTTTTAACTTCCCAGTTCCGGCTCAAACATTTTCGTACCTATGCAGAGAAGTCACTTGCATGGCCTGAGAAGTTCCCAAACAAAGACACATTCAGTCATGAATGCCTGAACCTAGATCTTCACCAATGCCATGTGGCCTCCTCCACAGCCTGCAGAAGCACTGAACTGGCATAGGCAGACATCAGGGTAAGCCCCAGAACAGTCGATGGAAAGATACCCATACCTTCACTTATTCTTCAGTTAATTCTTCAGCGGAATCTGCCTTCTTCACTAACTATCCAGAAGCTTAGGCTGTTAATGTAGGTGGAATGAATGACCAAGCTTGAAACATTTTCAGATCCTGAAATACTTTGAGACCTAAAATTAGCAGTCAAAATATAGCTCTTCATTCCTGATGCATGCTTGGTGTATTTAATTCAAAAGAAACCTTATCAGTGGTAACAATGACCTTGAATATATTGGATATATACCTATATATGATGTGAACATACAGTACACAATAGTAACATACAAAACAACTTAAGAAAATATTATGCCATCTACTTTCTCTATACTGAATAGTGAGGTCAGTGGAACAAAACTCTGACCTTTGGATTCACCGGAGACAGTAGAAAATTGTCTTCCTTTTTTCCCTTTTTAAAATGCTAGGGATCTGATAGGGCTGACCTTTGGAAAAGGCAAAAGCCTGCTTCTTTCCAGTTCTAATAGATTAAGTAAATAACCTGCATATCTGGATAAACATTCCAATTGAATATCAGTAGTTCTACATAAATCTCATACAGATCCAGATGCGGAACTCAAAGCTACATAGGCAAAACCCTTCAAATAATAAATTATATCTAAAATAACTCAGAAGTTCATTCCAGAAGTGATTTACATGTTCATAATTTAATAAGACAGTTTTGTTTATAAAGTTTTAATGAATGAGATGTAAGATACTGGCAGCTTTGTCTCATTCTACTGCTGTGAGCTCAGTAGAATTAAAGGGACAGAGGTGCGGGGACAGGTATTTCAAGTCACATAAGCATGAGAAATAGGAGTGTCTTACATGGTTAGAACTGTTTTCCTTATTATAGCATATGCTTAGCAATTATGCTTGGCTAAACACATTTTCAGGTTTCAAAGGCACCACTTAAACATGCTACAGAGCTCTGCAGATCCTCCAAAGGTGGAAAAGCCCACACTTTCCTATTCACACCCTTCTTCTCTTGGATCAACCCGATCAGTTAGTCAGACAAAACTGCACTACTGTGTTTGGTACTGCATTGATAGTGTTGGTGGTCTTAAACTGCTACTTGTTTTCCTTTCTCTATTCAATAACTACTTTTCAATACACCATCTAAAAGCATGTCAATGAATTGAGACAGCATGAAAGAAAGAATACCAGGTTTGTAACATAGCTCTGCCATAACACACTTGGCTGGGTGGGAGAGTGGGGGAGCAAGCACTTGAAGATAATTTTATGCATTTGGTTACTTAAAAATCATATTTTTAATTTAATTTGTCTTTGGTTTTTGAAAAATATTTCCTTACAATATTGTTAATCCCCAACTGGCCTAAGATACACCAAAAGCTGCTGTCAGGTATCTGCTACATAGGACAAGATTTAGCCACACTTAAAATGGATTCAGAGTTTGCTCAGCCATTAGAAAAGTGGACTTCATAAATGCTCAATATATTTATCTCTGTATAAACTAATAATCAAATAATTTTAAAGCAGCACAGGCTGATCTACAGCAAAGCTCCTCTAACTGCAATATGACAGACTGATTCTGATCTTACTTGAACTGATTGCTACCCTTAAATGAAATTAATATGCCCAACACAAGTTCAGTAAGAGAAAAGATTTAAGCCTAATGCACAACTACCTTCCAGGACTAATGCTTGAAGCATCAAAAGAGCTGCCAAATCAGCTCGCTTATCACTGTTCCACTGTCAGCATTTTTCTGTTCCTTCAGCAAAAGTGAGCTGATTTCCAAGACACACCCTTCTCTACTGGTCATAAACCTGTCTTGGAAAACAAAGCAGAATTTTTACAAACTTCTCAAATTCATCTCAATGAGAAAAATTGCCTCAAAAATACTGACTCCAGTTTCTACTGGAATGGCAGGTGAAGTGTCATATCACAGGATGAGCGGATATGAACAGATATGAGTGACAAGCAGATGTTTTCCCGAGAGAAAGGAGATGCGCAAACAAGGGAATGCACCTTGTCTATCCAGAGATTCCTGTGGAAAGTTTTGTGGGTTATTTTACACATCTATACAAAGACAGAAGGTCTCTTGGGATCTCTCTCATCATAAGCCTGTTAAACCCACTTCAAGCAATGCCTGCCAAGAACAGTCTCCCCTGAAACTATTACTTATGACAAAATCAGGCAACATGCATTACTTGATGTGCATTGCAGATTTTAAAACCCATCTCGTTTGCTGTAAAAACAGATTTCCTTTTTGGCATTTCAGAACCAAACGCATCACCATGGTTTTGCAACGAGGACAACAATAAATAACTAGCGAAATCATAGTCCAAAAATCTAAAAGGACTTTAAAACCCTATCTCAGGAACTCCAACCCAATTCCTATTTTTCTGTGGCAGCAGATAATGGCGAGGAAGCACTGATGAAACATCTGCGTTCAAAGAGTTAGCAGAGTATTTCACTACTGCAGATTTAAGGAGGTGAAGGTAGGAGGGGAGCCCCCTCCACCTGCTTTTGTGAAATAAGAACCAAGTACATCTCAAAGCTGGTACAGTGGCAATTACAAACAGAACTACAGGGCAGTCATCAGGAAAACCATCAAAGATGACTACTTTGAGAAGTACTGAAACCACAGGTAATTCAGAGACCAAATAACCCTTGGCAATCATTTGCATTTCAAATAGTAATTTAGGTGGAAAGACTTTATGAGTATTAGAGAACAGTTTATAATACCTAATTTATTCTCTCTTTCTCCATATATATATATATATATATTTAATTCCTATAGGAACCTTATTTTCTTTTCCACAAATTTTTCCCACTGATTTGCAGAAATAAATCTGAAAACATTTTCAGGTTCTCTAGCCGCATCCATACTTAACATTTCAGCTGGGTACTTGTTGGCTATTCCTTAACAATTGCATTAGATATCACTGTCGCATCTGTTCTGTGATTCTGTGAATCACCTAGAATCTGATTTAGAAGCAAATAAGTAAAATCAGCTTCACAGCCAAACTTGTGAGTTGTGCTTCTAGAGCTATTTTACCTGATATTTCTGTTGCCTTATTTGTGGCTGTCCATGTGTAAACTCTTGTACCATCTGCTCTTCTGAACAAGTTCAGAGATGTAACCTGGCAGAAGACCATTTTTTGAGCATGAGGAATTAACAGGCAAACCTCAGTTCTGGACGGAATGGCAAACTTGACGGCCATTGACCTAAACTATTATAGAAACGATCGTGAATTTAAAAGAATGGACAGTAAATACGGTGTTCTGGGTTCAGCTGTAACAGTTATGGATATAACATATCATATGGATAAGGCAAAATACAGTTTCAGGAAACCATACTGTAATCACTGATGAAATTAATGGAATCTTGCATTCATTTCCAGTATCTTTCTCTACATGTAATACAGTAACTTCTGAGTGCTACGTATGACTGTTCTTTAAAATTCAGGAACATCCTACACTCTGACAACCAGTTACCTAATTCTTCTTCTTAAAATTCAGACTACAAAATCACAGAACTGAACATGCAGAGCAGCCACTGTATCTGTACAGGAAATACAGTAGCCCTGATCACCTTTGCCTTTATAATTACCGATAACCATTAACACCTCCTGTATCTCTAGCAAGTATTACAAGCTGAACACTGAGAATAACTTGCCAGGAAGGAAAAAAGACTCCAAGATTGGAGGTGAAAGAAGACTGAACAATGAAAGAAAAAAGTGGGAGCAGAAGGAGAATCACTCCAAAATACAGCTGATCAGCAGGAAAAAAAAAACATATCTCAAATAGAGATCTTAAGGGTTGCCACAGAAGAGGGGGATGTAGTTACTGGAAAAAGAAATCAGCTTGGGCTACATAGTTTATGTTTTCTAGTTTGCCTCAAAGTATACAATACAGGTCTTGATGTTCTACATGACTATAAATAACATATTGAGGATTCAGAAATAAAACAGTGAAATACAAGATGTGACACATTACTTTAAATCAGTACTTAATTGCCAGAACTGTACTCCAGAAAGCAAATGAAATTTCATAGAGGATCTTGTGTGCCCCCCCCCCTTTTTTTGTTTTAGTTTAGTCCCAATTATTGCCTTATACTTGGTGTATCAGCTCCTCTGAAAAATCCTTTTAACAAAGGCAAAAGAAAAGAAAGAATGGCAATTTAATTTTAGACCATTCCAGATTGATTTCTAGTCCATGCTCAGATGTCTGGAATTCAGCCAGAATAAAAATTGTATTTTAGAGAAAATGAACTAACACAGCCCATGAACAGATTATTATCCTGAAGTTTAGCTGTTATAAATATTCCAAAATGTTAGAACTCCTGCTCAAGGGTTGGCTTAGCTTCATGTTCGTGATGGGAGTCTTGACCTACTCTCCATTTGACGAAACCAGAAAATGCTAAGGAGAACAGAAGAAGCAGCTGTCCTAATATGACATTTCTTTCAGGCTTACAACCAATTTTACTCCAAGAAAGACCAAATACAGTTGATACAGAAAGACCAGAGGGCGTTTTCACTTTGCCTACTATACTCCCTTGTGAGTCCAGTAAGGCTACATATGCTTGGCAGCACATGTGCTTGAGAACTTTATTGGATTAGGTCCTGTGTCCACAATTTTAGAGCTGCGAGAAAATTGCCAGGAAAAAGCATAAATGAGTTCTGGCACAATGGATTGTGAACGTAAGAATGAAGAGGCTCCCCATCATACACAAACCACCTTCCACAGCACAAAAATAAACTAGTATTTCCAGCACTGGTCCATTAGTTAACAGAACTCAGAATAACTTTAAAATTCCACTTCATAAGGCACAGCACACAGTTTAAATAAATCCTTATAACATTCTGGGCTCTTTTCTCAGTGCTGCTATTTTTTGAGGGTCCAAATGTGCTTCAGCTACTGTGGCTGAGAGTCACACAGCAGCATAAGCTTATGTAAGCAGTTGTGGCTTCCCCATTCCCTTCTCTGTCCTTGAACCAGCACTCATGCTCCTGCAATTACACGGTCAATGATTCAGGAAGCTGATTGAGTCAAAAACTAGGACACAATTTCACATTATACTTAATCATACTTAATTTCATATATTGATGGCCTGCTGCCAAAATGGTTAGTCTCATTCTCCTCCATGTATTGCGATGCTCATACCAACCTCCTCCACTGCAAAACATTTCCTTTTAATGGTCTAATTGTAAGACTAAGGTTAAAGAAAAAGCAGCTTTAACCCCATTTGGGGCAAGGTTTCAATCAGTTCAGCTCCCTAAAACTGCCTTAGCACCTGGTCATATAAACAGTAGTGCTGGCACCAGAAAGTGGAGAAACACTTTGGTGGCTGGGGAGAAGATAAAACCGTGGCAACTCTTCTGATTTAGGCCATAACTCATTTGTATACAACCAATCTAGTTTTAAGTTAGCTAACCTAGGTACTGGTAGCGGCACAGCTATGCACAACTTACACTTCCAGGCACATTTTGCAATGTGCACTGAGGAACAGTTGCAGTGAGTGTTTGCTTAATGCTGCTGACAGTGTAGGCCAGATGAAAGCATACACATGTCTTTAATCATGCTTTTCACAGTTAAAAACTTTGCTGGATTATGACTACAGGAGAGAGAACTAAAACCCATGTGATGTGGAACATGTAGTGTATTTTCTATTTTCCTCATTTTCTACTGTGCTATGTTTTTCAGTCCTCTGTTCTTACCTTACTACTTTTTCCTCTTTCCCACCAGCAATGACAGCAGTTCCCAATCTTGAAGTGGCAAGTTGTTAGCACTTGCATGCATGAAAAATAATCCAGTATCTGCTGGAATGTTAAACACACCAAAATAAAGCCCTAAAAGAACAAAATTTTCTCAATAAGCAGAGCCATGGGAGAATTCTAAGTACATACAATCTTGGTATTTTTAACTCCTAACGTTCAACTTAAGGTTTTCTTTAATAGGACCAGAGCTCACATCAGAAATCCAAGTTACAACATTTTGCTAAGGCTACTTTCCAGAAAACAAGCTTTTCTTCTAGTTTTTAAAGCAGTATTCTCTAGGGTGCCAATATATACCTGGAGGATTGCACAGCGCTACAAAGCACATCTCTCTGTCCATGACACTCAGGACACTGAAGACAGATAAGAGATCTAAGATCCAAAATACACTATAATCAGATTCAATTCATTATTAACATGAAGACAAATAAATCAAGAGTTCAAATGTGATTAAGTAGTATCTTACTTGCTATCTTACTGGATAGGAGCTATACATTGAGCTGAAAAGTAATCTGGCCTAACTGGAGTCATAAATTTTTTTACTCTGTTTAGGAAATGAGCAAGCTAAGGAACTGCAGGGTTTCTGCTGTGGTTCACCTTGCTCTGTGAGGCAGCATGAGCTGTGAATAACATGCCACCAATAAAAGCAAATGTGTCCTCACTAAGTGCCACAGTACATTTGTTTTGAGGGTAGCACAAAAGGAGAGAAACCTAGTTGTAACACCACTCCAGGAATCACATCCTGTGCTGCTACACATTTTGGAACATCTGTCTGGTTTTCTCCCTGAAATAGAGACACACTCTGAAAGTCTGTGTTAGGAAATACAAGCTATTTTTCGCATTCACTGTATCTTATGAAAGACCTAAACTTGATTAGCCTCATGCACTGGCATGCTGCTAAAGTATGGGTATAGATTTACTTATGCAATAACATGGTGGGAAGACAAACCACACCAAACAATTCTTTAACAAAGTCATCCAACCACCCTCACTCAGTGTGGTGAACTTGAATCAGTTCTTGAAGCCTAACTTCTTTTTGAAGCCTAATTTTGTTATCGTAACTGATGTGCCCCTTGATCAGAAAACATCAGAAGACCTGCATTCATTTGACCTACAGTCAAATGTACAGTTATTAACTCCTAAATTTTAATTCTCCACTGAAGTTGGAAATATGACACATTCATAGAATCACAGATTGGTCTGGGTTAGAAGGCACCTTAAGGCTCATACAGTTCCAATGCCAGTGTCATAGGCAGGGGCACGTTCCATTAGACCAGACTGCTAATTCAAGCATTATGGACAACATGTGCTGTATCTCACAACCAAGTAAAGAACCAAAAAGAGTTTGTGACAGGCCACCAGCTATGATAGTTGTGATAGCACATAGAGGTAGGGCCCCAAAAGACATTCTTATTAAAAGCAGAATATTGTCTTCTGTGAATTAGACATACCTTGACATTGGGGAATTGTGTCCCCACTCACTCAAAAAACTGCGGAAGAGCTCTTAACACTACCGAATACAACTAGAAATTAAGAGGTTTTACTGTCCATTTCAAGTGGCCAGTTTTGAGAACTACAGCCAACATAACTGGCACGGGTACTGCTCCAGCATAGCAAAGTGAGAAGAACTTTTGAGACTACTGGGATCTGGGGTTCAAGCCACTTCTGAGACCTGTCAGCCCTAGCATCACAATATCACCTACCTGTACAAACATGGACATCCCACTGCCTCTATAGAAGAGCTCTGAGCTGTACAACCTTGATGGTGCAGTAACATTTTGAATATTTTATTCTAATAATTAAGAGGAAAAAATTGCTGATACCAACTCTGGAAACATTTCAGTACTATTCACAATATTATTTAACTAAGACGATACACTCTGGCATTATATATTATCCATATAAGCAAAATGCCCATTCCTTGACAATTCAAAGCTCTAGCAATGCTCCGAAGTGGCTAATAATGGCACTGATAATTTCCACAAAATGACCTGGAAAACCTATTTGCAATTCCAGTAACACTCTCCAACAAAGAGCATGTGGGAATGTGCTCCCTCATTTCAGGCATGTCAGCAGTTCTTTAAAAGACAGTCAATGTTTCCATTGAATTCCCTTATTTTTCAAGAGGTTGCAGAGTCACCCTCAGGGAGAAAGAACTGATATTAGCAGTTTCAGGTGCTTTCATGCAATCTGGTATCTCAAAAAACAGTTCTTTTCTCTAAAGAAAGTTTCAGCCATTAGCTCATAATATGGATGTCTGCCTTCTGGAACTGGGAGGGGAGAAAGGGGCGCAAGACACTAAAATTATTTCTAAAAGAAGATACTTTGGAAAATAACCTCTAACACCTCACAATGCCTTTTTTTTTTTTTTTTTTTTCCAGCAAACAGTTCTAAAGACCTAGAGCTAATCTCCCTTTGGTGGCCAATGTTGACAAGCTATAAAGCGAGTCTTGGCATTTTGTGTAACCTGGAAAAAAGACCTGGAAAACCATTTTACAGCCTCATCCTGGATTTAACTAATACTCATCTGATATGTCAAGCACTTACATTAGTATTAACTTTAAGATTCTGAGAAAGTTAGTGAAACAGTTTGAGGACAGAAGTAACCTTTATGATGTGTAATCTGACTTTAATATAAAACTTCAGCCATCCAATTCCATCCCCAAGTTTCTGCATCAGAAAAACTCCATGGAGCACTCAATGAGTTTTGGGGATTCCCTAAAGCTCACAGTGCTGGTTTTCAGCAGTAGAGGAGGTTTTAAATTCGAGTGCTTGGCTCTGGTTTGTGCTATTGAACATCTTCATTTTAATTACCTCTTTATATGAATATTTTAGAAGCTAAAATTCTCCTCTGCTTGTCAACCTTGTTGTCCAAGGGCTTTGAACAACTGACTAGGAATTGATAATATACATGGCAGCCATTAAATCCTCCTGGATTTTCAGGACTTGGAATGATGAGAGAGCATTCAAATGTTTTGATTCATTTCTCTATCCTTTTATTCTTTTTTTTTTCTCAAAGACTGCCAACAGCATACAGGAGCCATTAACATCTAACACAAATGCACACAAAGAATAAATAGTAGAAAGTAAATTTCATACATACTCTTCCATAATGTCGACAAAGCAGCACAGATATCTGTGCTCTATCTCATTAACCAACAAAGATCAGACAAAAGAAGTGAAGCCAGGAATAATACACTAATCCAAACAACATGTGAAATTCAAAGCTATCCACATTCTGGACAAAATGATCATTTCCCCATTAGACAAAAAATTAGGTATAAAAAGTTTATTCAGAAGTCAGCATTAGGTGGGAAAGCAGATACCTTGAGAAACAAGCTTTACTGACTATTCAATGGAAAGGTTTTGCCACAGCTAGAGAAAACAACAGCCAGCGGTTCACAATTACCAGAAACAACTGGGTGTATCTGCAGTGGTCACTTTAGATGGAAACACTTCTTATGATGGAGGAAATAACTGGTGTGAGAAAACAAAAGCAGTATAAGAAATCTTACAAACACCAGTAAGGAAAACAGCATCAGCCTTCCCCAGCACAGATCAAAAGTAGCAGCAACTAACAGAAAAGTAAGACTAGTTTCTGTTCTGCCTATATTTACCAGCAGAAGTTGAGCAAGTGAATGAATCCTAGTGACAGACAATCATCTACTTATCTTAAGTCCATAGTTATGCAATACAACTGCCAAGGAAATATAAGGAACAATATTTGGTCACATGAAAAGCTTTAAAATTATCTTTTTTTTAGTATTCTTTGCATTGTGCTATAATTCCCCTTTCTTGCACACAAAACCTATTCAGAATTTGTAACAACACGTTTAACTTTGATTTTCAGTTTGTTCCATATTTAGCATGCCACTTCTACGTGCTTCTCATCTTCTAGTATCCATCAGCAGTTTCATTTTCAGGACTTGATAAGAATAAGGAAAGTCTCCTTCATAGATTCCAAAAACTTTGGACATGGCCATGAGTATGTTGTTATATGCTGCATTGCATTTTACTGCTCCACTAACTGCAACAATAGCAATCTTTTGCTAATAATTTTGAGTGTCTTCTCGAATCATAAAACTGCTCTAAACCATTTTTTTCCATTAAAGTCACTGAAGTTGAGGGCTCTCCCTACCATGACTTGTTCATTTCATACTTTTTTTCTGCGATCTCATAGCAATTTCTGAGACAACCCATGAAACAAACTGGAATTAGTCAGACTTTCTTTGACCTTTGAAGGAAACATTTTGCAAAACACCACCACAACCACTGGCATGGCGCAAACAGAAGAGATCGATCTCTCTACCTACTGCAGCGGATAATACACATTATGATATACTTGAATCTGCAAATACAAGAACATAAGTAAGACTTCCTACATTCCCACATGTTATATTACATTTCACAGGAGAGGTATGTAAAAACTCCCGCTAAAGAGAAACTGCACTTCATTTGGTATTGACTTAATGAAGGAATTCTCACATTAATCTCTTAAGCTGTACTGCTCTTTAGAAAAACAGACTCTGTGGAAAAGAAAACCTCCATAAATCTCTTCAGCTCTCCCCAGAAAAATAGGCTTTTTGTAGCCCAGTGATTTTCTTTGCACCTTTTCTTGTGGAAACAATTAGCTTAGCAATTTTAAAGTATTAGGTGGGCCCAGCTGCAGGCTCCTGGTATCTTTCCTATTACATAGCAATGTTGAGACAGAAAGAAACAAGGATCTAGTCTCACAGTGCTACAATACATCAGTGGGAATTACAGAACTGAGCTACTAATAAGGTTATGTCCTGAAGGAGCTTTCACTTACCTTAGGCCATCACAGGTTTCCACATTTCTGACGGATTCATTTCTAATTCAAGACTCTTCGTTAGCTCAAGGACGAAATATTGTCCTGCAACTGTCTCATAAAAATGCTTGAAACTGAACTCAAATTGTCCGAGGTACATTTACTACTTCAAAAGAGACCCATTAATTGGTCCTTCAGTGATTTTCAAACAATAAGCCTAAAGTCAGACCTGTTATTCTTATGAGTGGTCTTATGGTCATGAGTGTAGTAACCAGACCTGGGACAAAAGTTCAGGTTCAAAACTGTGGCCATGGACAGCTGAAAAGTGCGTTGCCAACAACACTGATTCATTCAACTGATTGTTTTGAAAGCTCATTATGGGCATGAAATCCTATTCCAGACAGCACGTACATTTTTCCAAAATGATCTTTAGCTTAATTTATACATCTCCCTTTTGTTTAATCTCATGTAGAACTCAGTTACTATTAGCACTGATTTCTGTCCTATTATAACGCCTAACCGAAAAAGTTAATTGCTTGGCCATGTATTTGAAAATACTTTTGCTGTAATTGGCAAGAATATCAGTATCCAAATGATTACCAGTGTAGCAAACAATGATAATTACAATAACAGTAGTAAGGCCATCTGAATCTTCCTTGTGTATGTTGAAAATCTAGTGCAGTTATTAGTCCAATCTATAAATAAAATATGTCTGATCTAGAGCAAACAGAAATCTTTCACAGACATGTTTTGGAGATTATTTAAACATCCTTTAAAACAAGTTGAAGATATGCCTGTTCTCATTTGTGTAGGTAAAAGACAAGATTAAGAACAGTACAGAAATAGAAGACTCAGTCAATTTGGCAACAATTTATATCCAAAAGTTCTTTACCATCTTACTGTTTGTACAAAGCCGAGTGTTTTAAGAATATTCCTTTCTGAAATCAAACAAATGAAACACTATCACAGAACTTCATCTTGTATTCTTTCACTTTGTGATGAGGTGCTTTACAGCTGGCATTTCACACAGTTGTGTATTCACGTAAATGATGATTCATGAAAAAATGAAGCACACAGCTAAATTTAAATGTGCCACTAGACCTTTAAAGAAAATTAGCTGTTTACAAACAGAGTTGTTTACACAGCCTTGTATAATTAAGCATCTTCGTGGGCTGGAATCTCATGTAGTAGTTCCTAAAATTATCCAGGCATATTAATTGAGTCCAGCAGTCTCTGATTAGAAGAGTAAAGTTGAATGATCCTCTTAAACAGCACCCACCACATCTACATGAACGCTGTCATGCAATGCTGTAGATAAAGTAACAAATACAACAAATAAAAAGTGCTAAGTAAAACTTGCAAGAAAAACTCTGCAGCTGTGCAAAGTCTGGGTGCAACTTTGGAGCATTGTTTGAGAATTTGTCTCAGAATGTCTTGTTTTACTGGAGTTTATATCTCAGCCTCACAGTCATTTATGTATAGCTGCCCATGTATTTAATCAAATGTAACAAGCCAGATGCTTCAAATTAAAGACAGTTAAAAAATCTATTCCAATACATAAATATAAATGCTGAAACTGTTCTTGGTCTTAGATGCGAGGAGTATTAAACTGTGAGAGCTTATTTACTTTTCTAAATATACAAGATGAGAACTTTGAAATCAAATCTTTAAGTCATCTAAATATTTGCACGATAGCAAAATATAAAAACTTCAACTAAAAACAGTGGCAGCACAGTAGCGAGCGCAAATGCTAAACCTTTGGTTCATTTGCTCTCATGAATAGCTCCTCAGAATTATTTGTATTTAAACAATAAATGTAAATATGAGGCCATGTTCTTGGTCGCTTTCTCAAGAAAAGACAATGATCATTCTTAATTAGCATAAACGTCAGGCAAATATTTCCCTTCAACATTTAGGAGTTCTTTTTTGTTCAAATGGGTCATTTACAGGATAGATTTACAGGATCTTTGGTGGAAAATCCTGCCAGGAAAATCCAGTCTTACAAGTTGTGAGAATTCCAACAGCTGCATGACATGACAATTGACATATCTGACTCCCAGCACTGTAAAATCCAGAATGAGTAAGCAAACTGCAAAGTGGCACCACTCTTTCACCAAAAAAAGAAAAAAAAAACAAAAAAAACACAAAAACCCCCACAAAACAACAACAAAAAAAAACCCCTCAGTCATTTTCCAGCCCAATAATTCTTTTATTCATACTAAGTTTTCATCTACTTTTCCATTAACTTAGTGGAGTTACTCATGATTTACCAGCATAAAACTCTTTACTCATAAAAGAGCAACCAGATCCTTTCTGCCTAAAATATTCAGTAGGAATATTTGTATTTATTAGAAAAATGCGTCTTAGGAAATTTTCTTTCATAGTAAGTAGCATGCAGCAGTCGCACATCAGGAACACAGAATACTTAAAGGGCTATATCCTGATCAATACATAAGTCATTATTTCATCCTAGAGCTCATCACCTGCAGAGTTTAATTGCTCAAAGCAAGGTTGTTCACCATATCCCTTAGAGATGTCTCTAGAAAGCCAGCAGGTGCAAGAACTTCCTTACACTTATTTGCTACAAACCCCATTTTCAACTCATTTAATCAGAAATATTCAAGGGAGAACCTGGGAAGTGGAGTTCTGCAAATCTCCATTAGTTGTTATCATCTAGAACATATGAAAAGTTATCCTTGCAGTCACACCACTCAAGCAGACTGCAACTCTAGGAAGAAATTCATAACTTGTAAAGAAGAAAATGGAACATGTAGAACAGCATAACAAAGAGAAAGGAAGTGCATAGGACCCACATGAAAGAGCCGACAATCACTGCATTTGTGATCATGTTGTATCTGCACTGGTATTGTAGCTGTGAGCAGTGCTGTAACAAGAGACTTGAAAGTGGACTTCAAATTGTATTCAATCTCTCCACCATGCTTCTGCAGCCCATGATGAAATCTGTGCTCATTGTCCACACTGTAACCAAAGCACTAAGATCAAAGTTTGCAGGGATAGATTTAACATGCTAACACTACTCCTCCAAATGCAGCGCACACAAACTCTGTGCCCTGTGGGGGTAAGCAGGGAGAATTTTCCATTCACTGGGACAGAGAACGCTCAAGGGAGTACCTTTGCACCCACTCAAAGCAAAAGCTGTTGGCAAGAAGCTACTCCTGTAACTGCAGTAATATCATCAACTTTCAAACAGCATGAACCTGATCCCACTCTTTACTATGGAATCACAACATACCTGAATTGGAAAAAAACAAGTAAGAAAAAAACAGTCAAGGCAAACCATTTCAGCGATAAAAAGAAAGTGTCATACAGCCATGAATTCCCCTTCCAAAGAGACTCTGACCTGGCCCAGAACCATTCATTCTCTCCTTGCACAGACTTGCAACGTCACTACTAGCTGCTACTTTCTGCTGCCCTAAATAATTATTCCAAACAAAGCCAAAAGCCTCATTGACATGCTTAGCAGCTGCTTGGAAAGTCTCAATCTAATACTCTGTATGAGGTAACTCACAAGTCTGTGGCAGGATGCTACCCTACAGCATACTTTCCCATAGCACAGCACAGTCTTCCAGGTCTGTCCCTCATTTCCCTCGCAGTTATTTGCCTAGCTCATACAACATATTTGAAGGCATATTTTCATGTCCATGTCTACTCGTTAAAGCTAAAAAGCTCTCAGCATGACCAAAGAACATTCTAGTGTACAATGCAGTGACTGGCTGTCACGTCCATACAGTACACACTACATCTCACTAACAAGAGATTAGCAAGCTCAGACACTTACGAGCAGCAAGAGTTTCATGCAAATTCACTGCTGAACTTTTGAGTTTTGGTAAATTCTACAGCCAGGGTTCAATGCCATACTATCACAAGTAGGTTGCTAGCAGTACTGCAGTTAGCTAGCTCAAGACTAACTGAACATTAGCTATGCAAGCAGCAGCCACAGCAGTAATAGACAAGCTCATAGGAAGCTCACAGCCTGTAACAGAATTTAGGTCCCCTCAAAGTCTTGAGGCTTCCTCCTCGCTCATAATTGCCCTATATTCCAACCTTCTCAACAGCACTTCTCCTCAGCAGATTTATCCACACAAGCAATTTAACTGGAAGCAAGGGTGTCCACGTTCCTTCCTCCAACACTACATTCTACTATGAACAGAATTCAACCTGTACAAAATCCTGTTGCTAAGGTTTGGTCTGGCACCAGATGGAGCAAGTACATAACAGCACTTCACACTCCATTTCAACTTTGGGTGGTATTCTTGAGTATTCAGCTGAAGGTCTCATATGACCTACAGGATACTTTGGAATATTCTAACTTGATCAGCTCATGTTATCAAATTCATTTCCATCTTCCTCTGTGCATGCACTCTTTTACTAGACATGTTTCTCCTCAAGTTTCCTACACAAGGTTACCAGCCATTGTGCCCATGTACATACCCGTCTACACTGCAAAGATCCTGTTTTTTCTCATCAGTCTTGAACTATTTGGTGGTGTAACCACAACCTACTTTTATCTATTTAAACTTCTGTCATTAAACTTTGGGATTTTTTTAATGACAATGCTGAGGCATGAGATACCAGTTCAACTGACACAGTCCAATGCAAAATATTAGCAGAAAACTCTCTCAAGTCAGTATAATTAAACTACCTCTATAGCTAGAGATATGAATAGCAAAGCCATCTTCAAAAAGAAAACAAAACTCTTAACTTACAAGCAAAATCTATCTCAAACCCCCCAGGAAATGAATGATGATATATCAAGAAAATAATTTTTACTCAACTTTGACCCTTTTTTCACTTACTGACTGGACATAGTTAAATTAAATGCAAACTCATACAAAGATACATAAGACACAACAAATACTCTTTAAGGGTTCACTGTAATCACCATGGTCTTGCTGCAGTCTCTGGTGCCCGAACCAGAATTCAGGCCAAAAATATCATGTACAGAAAAACACTGCAACACTGTGATTTCATGCCTAGTGTTACCTTATGGCTTAAGTAGCTCCCTTGGCTCTTACACACTGCTCTTAGTAATTAGAATTTCCAGACAGCTCAGTGGCAGATATTCTAGTTACTCTCCACATTGTAGCACTAACTGGCAGATGGCAGTCAATTCTTACCATGAATGAATTAGATTCATTGGTGTAACACATGGCTGTAAACTTAATGATTTTGGGGTGGTTTTTTTAAAGCTTTCAAAGTTTTCATTCTGCCTTTTACAGCCACAAAGTAACAACAGCCAGCTATGTGATGTAAGTCTCTATTTTTATCACAGGCTAAGACCTACAGTAGAATATGCAGGTGCCCATGCTGCTGCTTCTGGGTCACATGAATACATTTCTACACTTTTCCTCTTGTGCTTGTCTTTTCAGCAATGAGGTTATTTCAACACAGCAGAACACCATCTACTGAAGAACAAAGATGTGCTTCATCTGAAGGAAGATGAAGATTGCCTGCCATATGTTCTGGATTTATTGGTCTAGTTGCCCAAAGTTGGAATTTTATCAGGATTCTATCATACATCAAAGAGACGATATCCTTTTCCATTACCAGGAGGGTAATTCATACAGCCAGATGACAAGGACTGAACTCCACGTATGTCAACTTTGACAGCTTCCCTCCTTCTCATGACCTGAAGCCCATAAGGACTGGAAGTAATTAGCACTCTAGAACAGAGCTCTAGGCCTTCAGGGGATATTTCAGGTCATCTGTGCAAGCAGATACTCATTTTGGAGTTTCAAGTTACACTGTGGCATTACTATACTGTTGCATTAGATAGCCTTCTTCCTTGCCCACTATTAAAAACTTACTATTATTAATTCTACTATTGCAATTATCTATATATTTCAACTCTCTACCTGTCTGTGCAACAGTTAGCCGGGCAAACAAGCAGCTGAATATATTTTAAACACAATTAACTGGTTTTTGCAGATGTATAAGGAGTTTCTGACTACCACTGGTTGCAAGCTCTTAACTTCAACAGCAATCTATAATGAACACATCTGATTTACAAACCACATTCAAATACATTTAAAAATAGGTACTAAAGGACAAAATCAGACAATGAGGAGGGAAAACGGAGGGAAGGTAAAAGTTAGTAAACAAAATGGGAAACAGCTGCAGTCAAAGCTTAAGAACTTACCAGGCACTTTATTAAACTGCAATGTACTACTTCACAATGCTGCTTTTAAAAGATGTTAACACTATACCACAGTTCCCGGCAGCATGAAGTCTTTCCAGAATATGTGTCACCGCTGTATGCAGTGTATTTTATAGCTGGTATAATTTCATTTGATTATATCCAATAATATTTTTCTGAAATTCTAGTAAGTCTCCCCACAAAAGATAAGTAATGACTGTGCTTTAATCACCTGGCACAAAGTCTAACAACCATCCTGCAGCGAAAAGCAGCCTTTATTGCACAAAAATATCCTCAGCTTCATTTTGCCTCTTCTGTGGAAGAGGTTGGAAATAAAACCTGTGAGAATCCCATTCAAGTGTTATGCAGCACAAAACCTTTCAACTGTGAAGTTATTTAATTCCAAGACTGTTCTCTGGAGTTTAACTGTTCTTGATAGAAGTTGAATATACTCAGAATCCTACACATCATACTTTTATCACAAGAAAAAATGGAAATTATGTTAATAAAGCCTGACACATGTAATTTCTTTCCTATGTCCACAAGCACTCTGAAAATATGAGCTGTACACCTCTAAATAAAACAAAGTAGTTTTCCTTTTCTTACCAGGCTTGGATTTCTGCTTTGTGATCTGTCCATGATGGGGAAACATTGCTGTGGAGCACAGTACAACTGCTCTTTCCTCTAAATCAGACTCTGGGATCGTAGCACAACCACCTAGTTGAAAATGGAAGAACCTTAATGTGGTGTTTATGTAACAAAACAACTCCACTGGTGCATAATTAAGGAAAAGAGGTGATAAATTAGCTGACAGGAACACATAAAACTGAAACAGTCTTTATCCTCATTTCACAGAAACGTTTGTTGAAGATAACTACTACCATTGTTTAGAAGGCTGATTATGCCTTAATGACTACTTCTTATCCTGGTTTGAAAAAAGTATGAATGTATTAAGACCACAGAACATGTAAAAGTGGTTCCACATAAAACATGGAAATAATTTGATTTGTGTTAAAGATCAGATTACTGGGAGCTAGTTTTGTAATAAAATTAAGTAAGTGTGAATGAAATAACTGTACAAAGTCAACAAACCTCATGAAGATTGTTAGCTTGCCACGGAGAGTGACATGAGGACATTTTCCGGATGGGCTATGGCTATTAAATATAGTATTTTTACTATTCAGTGTTATAGATATGGAAATAAGGGGACACCTTCACAGTCCAGAAACACACTTGAGTAAGGCAACACCTTACTCAAGTGATTTAAGGATACATGGCATAACAGATTCTTTGTATTTGCACTATTCCTTTCTGATCAGATTAGAGAACACAATGCCTTACAGCTTTCAAACATGTCTAAATGCCTGTGTTTAAAATATGAAGAAAGGAATAATCTAGTGGTAGTATCACCTGAAGACAAGCTGCAGCAGCTCGCAGTACAATAGGGTGAGGTAAACGCATTTTCAAATGGTTGGCTATGATCAGGATTTTGGAGGATGTGCCACTATCCCACAACAGAAACATGACCTTACAGTAAGTGCATTGCCAACAATACAGCACACAACTGAGCTGCATCTCTTTTCCATAGCCCTTCCAGGATCATCACTAGCAAGCAAACAAATCCATGTACTTACCTATTATGTTCTGAAAGCATGTGTTTATAAACAGCACATCAAGTCCCAGTGGAGCACAAAGGCTCTTCACCTTTATGTCAAGAGTTGTTCTACTCCAGGCCCCGTAACCAGTATATAGTCTGTAGCCATACAGGCTACTCTCTCCTTTCAAGCTAAACAAGTGAAATAGTTGAAAATAAGGTTGTATTCCAATGCAGGAGAGCTACAGTTTCCCCAACACTTCCAGGAGCACTGGCAAATCAATGTGCCATATCCTGCAGCAATGTACAATGCTGTCTAGCTAGGGTAAAGCATGGCAGCTCCAGTGAATCCTGTGAAAACATTTGTTCCTGGAAATAGGGAATGCTGGGCCACCTAATCTAGCTCATGCTTGCCTCAAAAAGGTGGACCAGATGATCCTTGAGGTCCCTTCCAAGCTGGTATTCTATCATTCTATGACTCCTACCAGATGGAGAACTGATACAGCGTCTTTTGTTCCTAGCAAAGAGGAAAGACACAAGCTACCATATTCCAGATACACCCTGACATAAAGGGTAAGATGCATCATGGGGTTTATGTTTGATTTAGAGCAAGCAATTTTTTTCAGTTACAAAAGAAGGTTAGGAGTGAACGTGTCAGCAATGTGCACTTATGACCCATGACAGCTTCAGATATTTAGGATACTTGCTATGAGACTGAAGGAGGAAATGGGAAATCAGAAAAAGTCTTCATGTTAAAATACTGTAACACTGGGGCAATGTCTGACATGGCATTAAAGATAAATGTACCTACACCCTAAATGAAAATAAATATCAGTAAGCTAATATGTCTGTTCCCATTTGAAAATAGTGACTAAAATGTAAACTATGAGATATGATGAAATGGAAATCACTGTTTTAAAGGTCAAGTTAAATATTTTTCATTCATATTCTTCAAATAAAATCTACTCTATTGAACAGTAATCTGTAAATACAGGATACAAAATTAAGGTTTCCTGCACAAAATAACTACTAAGAATAGCATCAGATTTTAAAAGGTTTTAGAATATTTTCTAACAGCATGAGCGAAAACTCACCAATTATCACCTACTGAACTTCCACAGGGAAATCAAAGACCTTTTGCAATGTTCATTCTAAAAACCTGGAATTCAGTAACACATAGCCTTGAGAATTGATGGGTTTTGATGCCAAAATATGTCATTAGTCATCAACACTGAGAGTAACTGAGTAAGAATCGGAAAAGGTCTATTTGCCCCTAGGTACAACACGCTACTTGCTGAAAGGAAGCAAGACTTCCTGCTCTTGATTTTGATGCAAGAGATTTGTTCAGATTTACTTGTCACCTGACACTATCAGAAGTTAGTAAAATAAAAATTCACTTCTTCCATAACTTTATTTTCTTGACAGAGAGTAGTGAGGACTGAAATGTTACCAGTGAGAGACTATCTTACACTAAATGAAAACAAAGACGGAATACATACAGCAGTAGTATCAGCATCAATATTAAGAGTAGTAATTATTTATTCTGCAAAGACACTAACAAACTGTTAGTTTGTTTGCTGCTCTCTACAAACTGTTTAAATACTATAGTTTTATAAAGGCATTCCATGGGCTGAGAGCACTGCTCTCAGTGGGGCAGGATTTCACCAGAACTCTTGCGCTAATAATTATTTAAATTAATCACCAGACAAGAAAGGAATAGAGTAGTGATATTTTTAGTCTTCTGAGACAATGAAGATCAAGGTCTTTGTTCCCCTGCATTTCTATCTTACTCTTGTAATATTTGTATTACAGGCTGAGAGTTGGGCTTCTTCAGTCTGGAGAAGAGGAGGCTCCAGGGAGACTTTAGAGCAGATCCAGTGCCTAAAGGGGACCTACAAGAAACCTGGAGAGGGGCTTTGGACAAGAGCCAGTAGGGACAGGACAAGGGGAATGGCTTGAACCTGCCAGAGGGGAGACTGAGCTGAGCTCTTAGGCAGAAGCTCTTCCCTGTGAGGGTGCTGAGGCACTGGCACAGTTTTCCCAGAGAAGCTGTGGCTGCCCCATCCCTGGCAGTGTTCAAGGCCAGGTTGGACACAGGGCTTGGAGCAACCTGCTCTAGTGGAAGGTGTCCCTGTCTGTGGCAGGGGGTTGGAACTTTATGAGCTTTAAGGTCCCTTCCAACCCAAACTTGTCTGTGATTCTGCGACAGTTTCTTGCTCCAATAGGCACAGGTATCTGTCTTTATGTTGAATGAATATCCCTGACAACATGCTATGATTCAGGGCAGGAAGAAAAGATTGGAGACCACACTAAATCAATTGTCACACTGAAAGAACTGAAATGTTCAAAGTATTGTAAACTTTCACTAGACTAAAAAAGAAACTGGGTAAGGCACAAGCATACACCACTGAATATAATATCTAATGCACAGTAAACCAGGATTATGCGATTCAAAAACATTTAACAACTGTGAAGGACAGCTATCTGGAAAGAGAAGAAAAAGGACTTATCCTGCTAGGACTCTAAACTGCAGGGATCCTACTGAGGGTATCTACTCTGAATCTCTGTCATAGACTAACAGAACTTTAAGTTAAAAAAAATAATAAAATAAAATCAAAACCTTCCTAAATTCTTGCGTATCTCTAGAAATTTCAGAATGTACCCACTGATACTTTCTGATACATTGAATGTCCATTTTAGCAAGCATTTAAGATTTTTATGCACCTGGAATCCTAAAAGAAATCACAGCAGCAGAATAATTCATGTTCATTCATAAATGAATGGTACAAATCAGAAAAAGTGAAATATTTAAGGGAAAAGAGAGGCAGGAATAGTAGTACATAAATCTACACACTGGAAATGGTCCAAGTTGAGAAGTTCTCCAGATGTCAGTCTGTAAACAGTGCTTCATAAAATGAATTTCCCCATTAATTGTTGGCAGGAATAACATCTAGAATATGTTATTACATTTGACCCACTCTTTCCCCCTCTTCTGTGTAGCTAAATTCTTGTCTGACATCACAGATCTTTTATCAGTTGTGATAAATCCAAGAAAGCAAGCTTTGGTCAGCAAATGTGTTCGATAGGGTACAACATGCATGAAATTACACTCAAGCTAATTGTGAACTCTGTTCACCAAAGGAAATGAGACTTCTCTTGTTTATTTTCACTACATCTGTTTTTGTAACACATTTGGTTCTTGAGTTGGAAAAAGACACCCACACCCAAAGGAAACATAAACATATAATACATATTGAACAAAAATTAAGTACTGACAGTTTTCCTACAGGTTCCTATCACCATGTTTTTACACGTTTTAGCATGGCTCCAAAAGCTGAAAAACAGGAAAACAAAAGTAGTATACATCTGAAAAATGAAAAGGCACTTTGAAGGAAAGACTTTTTTGGGTTTCCCCTTTCTCTTCCACTCAATCACAATCTGTACTATGCATAAAGTTTCCATTTTCCTCTGAAATTAACATTTACAAGAATCTACAGAAAGAAGGAAGAAAAGCAGCTTCCTGAGCAGTCTTTGGCAGCAACAAAATAGTATAAATGTGAGCAGGAAGTCCTCTAAACAGCAGGTTTGGTCATCTATGTATACCATCATAGAATGGAGACCATTATACAATGTATATATTTGTCATCATTGTATACCATTATATAAAGGGCATAATCTAAACAGCAAAAAATTATTTCAGATATTCCAAAGCTATATGCAAACCCATGTTCTGTTGGGTTTTCTTTGGTGTCCACTATTTTCTGAGAAGTGTATACAAAAAATGCTGTTGAAGGCATTAGAGAATATTCTCTCTAAAACAGAGTTAATCAATTACTGCTACTGGTTCTGCCAGCTACATGTATTGAAGTCCTGTAAATCTTGTTTAGTACCTGCCCATCAGAAAGTACATTGCCTGTTGAAGTAAATGCTGCATGCAGGCTTTGTAGATAGATAGTGCTACTGCTTCTTTCCAGAAGGAGGAAAAAAATCTATAGAAGAAAACAACACATATTTGAGTGTATGGTGAGGTCCAGGGAACATTTATTCACATACTTGGTCTGGGATAGAGTGTCATTTGAATAGACACATTCCAGGAATACAAGTGTATTTCCACTGTAGAGTATAAGGAGAAAGAAGAACTAGAGAAAAGCAAAGAAGGGATTTTTTTTTTTCCTACATGGGTGTCTGATAATGACAGTGGAAAACACTCCAGGTTCAGTTCACATGTTCACTAGCAAAATATAGTCACTAACTAATCAGTTACAGATCTCAGAACATAGCACTGAAGTCTAATAGTGTGGCTACAATTGTGCAGTCACAAAATTCCACTGTTTCATGCCTGATCTGACATAACCAAATTCAATAAAATGATAGAAAATATGTCTGTTACATTCCATTAGGATAATAAATTTATGAAAAATCATACCAACTGCATATGCAGTCCAATGTCACTGTAGATCACCAAAAAATATTTTCAATGGGAGTACACAAAGGCATACCAGACTCTTGATCTGCTTTACTCTAATGTTTCTCAGCAAATCTTCCAGTTCATAAATTCTACCACTTACCCTATTTTAAGTTGCCACTATTTGCACTGAGAGCTATGCAGAGATAATTTGCACCAATTGTGTGGCTTCTGTTTGAGCTTGTAGCCTGTTCAAACATTTTGAACATGCCTGAATTCATCAAACCTTGACTTTAAAAGTTCAGGGGACTTTGGCAATATAACCTCTTTATGGGAGCAACTATGCTGTTTAAGCTATCAAATTGTCTTAGCCATTCTTAGCTACAGGTTGGGCAAAGAAGAGATTCAGAGCAGACCTGCGGAGAAGGACTTGGGGGTGCTGGTCGATGAGAAAATGAACATGAGCCGGCAGTGAGTGCTTGCAGCCCAGAAAGCCAACCATATCCTGGGCTGCATCAAAAGGAGCGTGACCAGCAGGTCGAAGGAGGTGATCCTGCCCCTCTACTCTGCTCTCGTGAGACCTCACCTGGAGTATTGTGTGCAGTTCTGGTGTCCTCAGCATAAAAAGGACATGGAACTGTTGGAACAAGTCCAGAGGAGGGCCACAAGGATGATCAGGGGACTGGAGCACCTCCTGTATGAAGACAGGCTGAGAAAGTTGGGGCTGTTCAGCCTGGAGAAGAGAAGGCTGCGTGGAGACCTCATAGCAGCCTTCCAGTATCTGAAGGGGGCCTATAGGGATGCTGGAGAGCGACTCTTCATTAGGGACTGTAGTGATAGGACAAGGGGTAACAGGTTAAAACTTAAAACAGGGGAAGTTTAGATTGGATATAAGAAGGAAATTCTTTCCTGTTAGGGTGGTGAGGCACTGGAATGGGTTGCCCAGGGAGGTTGTGAATGCTCCATCCCTGGCAGTGTTCAAGGCCAGGCTGGACGAGGCCTTGGGTGATATGATTTAGCATAGGGTGTCCCTGCCCACAGCAGGGGGTTGGAACTTGATGATCTTAAGGTCCTTTCCAACCCTAACGATTCTATGATTCCATGATTTTTCCAGGATGAGATTCAGGGCATGTGGTATGCAAGTCATACAAACAGCATTGGGAAACACACTGCTAAGAACAGATCTAACAGCTGTTCTCATTACAGAAATGTTATTAGACACTCAGCCAAGGACACAAAAATCAATATTCAGTAGTACCCTTACTAACGCAGGACTAAGAACGCAGTAACACTAAACTATATGGTGCCATTCGGTATTTACCAGAAGTCAACTGTTACTCCCTATGAACGAAGGATGAATGACTGACGTGCTTCAACCACATAAGTGTACTGTTCCACCCAACAACCTATTCACCTGATGAGGACATACTAGCTGAAAAGCATGCTCTGTGTTCTGGTATGTGTTGGGAGAGTTAATTGTTATTGAGCTTTGTAGTGCTTGGAGGACTTCCATCTGCCTTTATGTAACAGTACAACAAAATCCGCTTGTAACAAGAGTTTTTCAAGGGGACTATCAGCTGTTGACAAACACTATAAACATAAAAATGATTGCATTTTTCAGAATATGCTGCCACACACCAACACCCAGTGATTTTTGGCAACTGGGTCTCACATTTTCTTCCCCATATTCAGTGTACAAGTTCATTTAGAATGACCAGAAAAGGTTTTCTTTCAAAATGCTTAAATACAGAAGTCACAGAAGTTATAGGATATAGTGTCATCAACATTTTTTCAGAACAACATTCTTGATTCAAGTAACAAGTTCAATTCCATGCTAGCCTTCTGGGCAGCAAGAAGAATATGCAAGCGTTTTGTCATAACTAGTTTTGGTTTACACATACAAATTCAGTTTGTGCGCACAAATATATATACATGTGTATTAGGATGTATATATAAAACAGATAGAGAATTTTATGTTAAATATTTTGTTTTCTGTAAGACATTCTCCCAGCTCTGTAGAGACCGTATCTCTTGTATTGTTTCAATAACACATTGCACTAATGAGACTTAAGAGTAAAAGACACTTAAGAGTCATTTACTAGTTTACATCAAAAACTTGAAGAGGTAATACTCCCTTTGATAAACACAAGGGATTTCTACTGTCAGTTCTGGTTTCTATCTGCCAACACACCCCAAGAGAACACCTGAAAGCCAATGTTGAGAGCAGCTGGGATCTCCAGAGAATGCTTTAAAAAAATATTCATAATATTGTCTTTATGTAGTCTCTGACCTTTCTTCAGTGTACACTGAAAAGGAGACAGACTGAAACTAATGGCTGTAACCTTGATACCAAACCCTCCTGGTATTCATCATTCTGAGAAGTTTAAAGAATTGTTTCGCACTTATTCTCCTTTGTTGTGGTTTAAGACACCATTTAAAACACTTATATTTCTTGGAGCATATATAGGAAGCCTTCTTGAAGGGGAAGATGCAAGAAAGCAGACACGTATATAGACACTATATATTTGTATATATATGTACACACACAAATTCTGGAGTTACTAGTAAGGAAAGAGCAAGTCCTCATTCCCTGCAGCCTGAAGTTGAACACATAGTGCTTAGGGCAAGGTTTGCAGTTTTGTATCCAGTGAGTTATGAAAGTGTCTGTCGTACAACCATACTGCAAGACTTTCGAGGTGAGTTTTCTTTGACTGGTTGAGGAACAGATAACTATTTCCCTTCAAGGATACTGAAGCATACAGACTTAAGCAAAACACTGTTTTCAACAACAAGAGGAAGCTCAGTAATGCAAGACAGCGAACATTTTTGTTCCAGCTGTGAACATGAAATAAAAGCTAATAACGCAATTTGCTGCATAAGAACTTGTTAACACAAGGTCTTTTGCATGTTTTGGGACAGCCTTGATGAAACAGTATTCAGGTAGAAACAGTTAATAAGGAGCTTATTCCTAATCCGGATCAGAAACTGAGTGATATCAAGAAAAAACATTTGCAAGGTACACTAATGCATGATTTTGGGCAAGAGAATAAAATACAGAAATAAAAACTACTGACATCAGATGCAGTATCGAATATACTGTGGATAACAACATAGTGGACTAGTAACTGGGATTCAAATGTAGGTACTGAAGGGTATATGGTGCTCAGAAAGGTAAAATTAAATTGGTAGAGTAATACTTTATACATTTTTGTGACAGGCTACTGGAAGAGGAGTATACAGAACTGGGCAATTTGGAAAAGAATTTTAAAGTAGTTTAATACACAAAATGTCAAATTTTACCTACAGAATACCAAGATCAGATTTCAAGAGCAATTGCAGTTGCTTTAATATTATGAAAGGCATTAATCTTATTAGAAATGGTGGTGTTACAAGAATGAAAGAATATAGAAACCCCACTGAAATAATCAAAGGATGATAGAAGCAAAAGGCTCCAGTGTGATGACCAGGCAAAAGATTAACACAATTCTGAAATCCACCTGATAACATTCCAAGTAAGTATCAAGAAAGCAGTAATGAACAAGGCACTGGTAAGACATCTGCAATCCTGGGTTCAATTCCTGTTAATGTGTTCATGACAGGTTAAATAAACCTGGAAAAATTCAGCTGAAGGTTACTGAGATCATCTAGGAATAACTCCACTTATCAACACATGAGCAGACAATCGGTCTAGCTAAGAGGACTAAAAATGGAACAGACTGATCTTTATCAATAATGCGATTAGGCCAGAAATCCTCAGTCTCTGGCAAAATAAAAGATACTCTTAGATCATAAGGAATTGATCATAAATTAATTTTTACTGGAAATCAGGTTTCTGACTGCCAAGAGAGGAAGGGCTTTGAACAAACCCGGAACAGAAAGCATGGAGGTAAACAATTGTGCTCATGAATGGGACTAAATTGCCTTATTCTAACACAGAGATGGAGTTTCTGAACTAGGAATTTCTTTTTTCCCTTTCCCTCTCCTTTCTACCCCACCAAAGATTTATCTGTTAGTGTTCCAGCATTAGCCATCTATCTGTTCTCTACTCATGTGTTCTCCACTTATGAACAGTCATCTAATGATTGGTTCATTAATGAATTACTATTCTCCATTTATCTAACAATATTTTCCCAGCATTCACGCTGAACATAAATATCACAAAAAGTAGGCTACCAGGCGACTTTAACCAGCTGTAGGAAGTAAACCAGTAGTTCACAACTTCAAGTAAAAAATATAAAGATTCTGGGACCAAAATATCATTAAGAATATTTCATTTTAAAATACCAGCAGTGATATTGCTAACACCTAAAAACTCAAGTTCTGACAATTCTGGTGCCAAATTATTTGGCAAGCAGACTTACTAAATTTACATTTGGAGAGACAGTAGACTATAAAATACAGAATTCCAAGCGCTGAAATTTAGTACAAGAAATCAGACCTTGTATTTTCAAGAAGATTCTGAACTGGCCTCTGTTCTTCCAGATACTACTTGGAACAAAAGCAATTCAAGTGATGAAATAAACATGGATACAAGCATTCTTTTTTAAAGATACTGAAATAAAAACAAACATCTATCTGGTGCCTTTCCAAGATAAACAGCACATAGATCCTTGAACCTAGAAAACCAAAGCATTCATAGGAGAGAAAGCGAATTCTTTTTATAATGCATAAGTTCCCTTCCACACTTGAAATGCAACCTTTGCTGAAAATACTTAATTGTATGTTAATTATATCAAAGATAGCACATTGTTTTCCTGTATTGTAAATTTCTATTTCTCAACTGTATCCAAATATTAGATTTGTCAAAACATGCAAAACCTGAGTAATACTGTGTTTGCTAGTCTAAAAAAAGTCACTTTTACTTAATGACCAACTACGATTTGTATTAACTGTACTAGGAGCTAAGATCAAATGATGACCTATCTTTCCTCCAATATTGCAATAAGAAACGTATCTTATTTACTTTTATCCCACTATTACTCAGTTATTCATTTACTTTATATTTCACTGATCAAATAAATCCAAGTATTATATTGTGTTAGATCAACCTTTTACAGCATTATAATTTCTAGGATTGATTTGAGGAGGAATCAAAAAAAAAGCCTCTTTGGCTTCATTTAGCATCACAGTGCCCTGCAATCAATCTATTTTATTTGAAGGAAATGAACGCAGAATTGTACACTACTTTAAAATTGCATCTTATCCTGCAGACAAAATTTTGCCTTTGTTTAGAAGAACTTCCTATTTAGCAAATTTTCCCCTTTCATTATTTCACTCATACCACACCTATATTTGTGTAAATCACCCAATTTTACTAACAGCAATAGCATTCAAATGCTATGAAAATGATACAACTGAAAGATAAAGTGATCTTCCATAACTGCAATTACTTTTGGCCTTTCTTCTTAAGAATGAAGAACTTAATTTGCAAGGATTTTCCTTATCTGCAAGGATTTTCAGCAGTAGACAGGAGGTCGATGTGCTTCAGCAGATAAACCTTGAACCAACTTTACCAAGTACCTTTCTACCAAGATCAAGGTATCTGAAGATCTGAGAATCCACACTCCCAGAAACCTTTCACAACTTGGAAGAATCTTGGCAATGAACTTTTCAGAGAGGAGAAAGAGACTCAATTTGGCTAATGTCATCAAATGAATTACATCCACTAGAAGACAGCAGATATTTAGGGAGAGCTGTGTTCAAATCCAACCTGCTTTTTTGGTAAAAAGTAAGGTCTGTTTTTACAATAAAATGCTATGTCTGAAACAAAGTGGCTTTTTATACAGGAAGGCACAGGATTAACTGTTCTGTTTCATCTTATTTAAAAGCTGACATTGCTGCTACTGTCCAAAATGATAAATAAAGTGACAGAGCAAGTAGAATACAGAGATGCTGTCAGTCAGCTACTTCTATGCCTTATGCTTATTTAATTCTATCAACTCTTTAAGTTTGAAAGACCACCTTGTAACTGACTGGGACAAGGGGTTACTCAAAATAACTGGGTTTGTAACTGCGACTGGATACCCTGAAATTTGGTAAGGTACAAACTGAAAGTTGTATGACAAGGGTTGCCTCTGCTTCCTTTCCCCTCCAAATCGTATTTGTCTTGGTTTTGTACAACTTTAGGGCACGCTGAAGAAAGTCTATGGCAAATTAAACATAAATCTTGCAATACACAGTTTAAATAAAACATCATTTAGAAACGTCTACTTCATCTGCAAGTAAACTGTATAAAGCAATCCAAAGACTATAAATATATATTCAAAATACAAGTAGAAGTATCAGACAACCTGAAACTAGAGAGAAGAATGAACTGAAATGGTAGAATTTTACAGATTGCACCTTCCCACAGGGAACAGAATGTTCCAAAATCCTGCCATGCAAACCCAATACACCATTACAGAACTAGACAACAAGAAGATACCAGAATCACTAATTTTAGGCTATAAGCACTACTTGGTTTAGAAGGTCAACTTAAACATTATGTTGAATTTTCTTTTCCTGTCTAAAACCACTCTCAACTAAAGCAAAAGTAGATAATTTATATTATTTGATGGATTTTTCCCTAGGAAGCTACTAATTAAAATAGCTTCGGCTTCTCCTACACTTCAATGTCATTCCTCCTTTACCAGTTCTTTTTAAATTCTACCTCTTTCTTTCAACCCTCAAGCCACAGAACTGACATACTTCTCTACTTGTACATCACTTGAAAGAACCTAAAGTCCAAATACCTGTATCTGAGTGGCAAACCAAATATCATCTAACTATAGTTTGCTGCCATCAAACCTCTGATCTGTTATATTAACTTCTTTTGACAGTATGTTTTAACAAGAGTTGAGTAACAGCATGAGCAATTTCTTAGTCCCTACAATGCGCAGATTATTTCAAGTTATTCTAAACAAAGTGGCTACAAACTTGAGCAAACATAATCCTCTTTATATCATTGGACAGCAGAAATAGTTCATATAAAAATCAATTACATCTTTTTTTATCTTTTTTTTGTCTCGCCTGATATTAACTTTTCCTGACAGTACCAAAATTCATTGTGACCTCAGAAAGATCAGAATTCCTTCATTAAAAGAAATAACTTCATGTGAGACAGTTTCTATTATATAAAACCCACCACCACAACACAAAAAATACCAAACCCAGAAAACAAACTCCCAAAACACCCCACACCAGAAAACCCACAAACCACAGACCCCACAAAAAAAATCCCACTATGTAAACATCACACTATCTCATTTCCTTGCTTTAAAGCGTGTGTTCTTATAAAGAGTTTGTTGTATAGCCAAGCTCACTGCATGTCTGTGGCACTCTCATTCTTCTGCCTGCTCAAAATGACAGAAACATGCTGTAAGCTGTTTTGGCTCCCCTCCATAAATTAAGCTTCATGACAGAATGACCAAAGGCCAAGGATACATTTCATTGTTAAAAAGTAGTGTTCCTGTCCTTTTGCTTTAATTTGGTCATGTCTACAATTCAAGTAAAGCAGAGCAATAGTAGCCTGCCTTGAGAGTGAAAGAGTTCATGCTGAGGATTCAGTGTTCACTGATCATGCTTAAAAGGTTTGTAAATCTGACATGTTCTGAAACTTTAGATTTTGTTAATGATTTCACAAACAGGTCAGGTAAAACTTGCCACGCTTGAAAATCAAACCAGTATTTAGAATGCAACACACCCCTCAACACTGTATGAGTACATAACACAATACTATTGGATTTCGAAGACTTGAGAAAGCTTATTTTAATTGAGCAGCCATTTCAACACATAGTCATGATGTTTTATTCTATGTGTAACTAACTGCTGTTTCTCAGACCCAGGAATAACTTTAAGTGATAAAATTACTATTATTAAGCACTATAACATTTACATTAAGACATCAGCAATACTTTCTTCATCTATGGAAAAATTACATGTTATAAATACTAAACAAGAAACTCCATTGACTCAGTATAGACTTTCTCTTTCCAAATGACCCAGAACTAACAGAGAAATTGGAAAAGACACTGTCTAGATAATGATTTGCCTAAATAGAGTTACTGAAATCCAGATTTAGTTTCCATTATGCAGTCAAACAGCCTGCAGGTATAATATCTTCAGCTGGCACCAGGCTTAATGCTTTTTTATCGATCTGCCCATAGCTTAAGTGCACACATAAGGATATGGATTGTCGAACAATTCTTGTTATCTATCACTGATTATGGAAATATAATACATCTTGCAGCAGCATCTGCATTTTCTCTAACATGAAATGCTACTTACAGCAGACTGTTCATTTTAGCCTGTCAGCTCTCTAACACGTGTGGTATATTTTGTGCATCAGCTAAACAGCTGAATTTGTTAAGCACCAGCTACACAACAGGCCCTCTCTGTTACAGCCTATAGTGGAAGCCATAACATATCACTGCATTCTTTGTACTTGAGTTACATCAAACAAAACATACAATTGTAATTAAATTGCAATTATAATTCAGGTACATTCAAATTCTTCCTATTGCTTATCTTCCCCAAGGTATCCTTTGCTTCTCCTCACTTGAAGATTTCAGCCACAACAACAAAAAAGATAACAAACCAGGAAAAATACAGTATTTCAAATTCATGTTTTGTAGTTCTTGCTAAAGTCAGCCTTTGCAAAGGGTTTGGGACAGTTATTAATACTACATGCCGAGTGTTTCCTACTCGGTGCTCAGTAGGAATTAATAGAAATGAATCAATTTAATTTTCATATTTTCTTTACACTTTTACCTCCATACTTGTCATGAAGACAAGACAGCACCGTCACTGTGGCACCAAAGTTACAGGAAAAAATGAAGCTTTAACAGTGTTCTAATCTTTTTCTTTTCAGAATCATACAACCCCAGACTCGTTTGTGTTGAAGGGACCTTAAAGCTCATCCAGTTCCAACCCCCTGCCATGGGCAGGGACACCTTCCACTACAGCAGGTTGCTCCAAGCCCCGTCCAGCCTGGCCTTGAACACTGCCAGGGATGGGGCAGCCACAGCTTCTCTGGACACCCTGTGCCAGCGCCTCACCGCCCTCACAGGGAAGAACTTCTGCCTAAGAGCTCATCTCAGTCTCCCCTCTGTCAGGTTAAAGCCACTGCCCCTTTTCCTATCACTACATGCCTTTGCAGAAAGTCCCTCTCCGTATTTCTTGTAGCTCCCCTTTAGGTATTGGAAGACTGTTACAGAGTCTCTGCTAACATAACTGGCTATTTGTGTTTGCATTTCTATTAACACCACATCTGCAATGAGTTAAACATGGTTTTGTACCTTCCTTTTTGTCCAAACACTGAAGGAAGAACCACCCGAGGTGAATTCATACTCTCAAGACACTTTTAAAAGAAGTCCACTTCAGAGTTCACTTGCACGTGTCCCAAGTCAGAAGGTTACCAACCACTACATGAATATAAAGTAAAACAGCAACATACAGTACTGTCAAGTAAACAGGAGAAATCCTGACTATATTAAACCAATGGCAAAACTCCCATTGGCAAAACATCAGCGGGGCTAGGATTTCACTCTTCTCTTGTTGATCAAAACAATTTCACTGTTCAGAAGGACTAGACTAGTGACTAGTGCTTGTCAAGAATTTCCTAATGCAACCTACCATGATGATTCCTAATTGTAGATCCCTCTACAACTATTCCTTTTTCATTCCACCAAGGGAAACTGTTAACTCACCAAACATACTACAATATAATCAAAAAGCATCCACAGCAAAGATCTTGCTTTTATCTTAGCAAAAAGCCAGAGTACCAAAGCTCTCTTTAGCATAGCCTTATCACAGGTCTGAAAATGAATAATTAACCTTCCCTCAACACCCATTACTGACCACCGATGTTAATATCTGCATTAAAAAGGAATGTTTTGAACCAAGAACTGAAGCACTTTCTTGGTTTGGCAATGCTGTGTTGCAGAAAGCTTCCCATTTTTCCATGAATCACAAAGTACATACTTGAAACATAGCATGCACCCAAATCCAGAGCAGACTAACCATGAACAGTATGAACTGAACCTCTTATATTTCTTCATAGGGTTTACAATATACACTGTAACTACACTAACCAAAATGATCTCATGTACATGCAATTCAATAGCCAGAGAGAATATAGTTACCCACATGAGAATCAATTTTACACTAAACTAGAACAAAACTGGTTTTAATGTGCTGCAAAGATGACGAAAATAAAGGCTACTTTTTTTGACATAGATACCAGTTCTTTTCATTTGAAAATATTTGAGAAAACTGTTATGATATTGTACAACAAGCATTTTACTCTTGATAACTAATCAAATGAAATAATCAAGCAGAACTGGTTAATTTGTTCTCCTCAGACTAGGAAAGTATTGCAACATATTAATTTTGACAATACAGTGCCTTTGTAGGGTAACATGTCACCATAAGAACCTGACTTACTTTTATAAGGGCTTTAAGGATAGAACCATAACAGCATAGGAAAATCCTACCTGTAACATGCAATATGGCCCTTGCTAGATCTTAACCTCTTATTACCTCATCACATCTGGCTGGACTCTACATTATTCCATAGGATTTCCTTCTTCTCAACAATTTATGGGAGAATGTAATCAGACCCAGGGTATCTAACATAATGTATTCCACTAACTTTAATCTCCTGTGTAACTCCTGTCACATTATCGTCTCCTTTATCAATGACCTGATTCAAATGAGAATGTCAGATTATAACTTCATTTAAATACCCCTGAACAGCAACCTAATACCCCTAATGACTACTCTGGTTATAAGAAACCCTCTTTATTTTACAGAAGATGAAAACCAAGAATTACTAATTCATATCTATTTAAACAGATTTTAAGATTGGAAGGAAACAGTCTGATCATTTAACCAGACTTTACTCAGAAATGTCCTCCACAAATTCCTATATGTAATTCAAGCATCCATTTATTTCTAAGCTGGTTTCAAGAATGTCACCAGCAATTATTGTTACTTAAAAACCCCTCAGTTTTGACTGAAAAGTTTATTTGAAATAAAAGTGTTAGAAGTAATACATGCTTATCAGTACTCTGACAAAGTTTAAAGATAATAGTGAAAGATTTCTCAGTGCAGCTATAAAATTTCATATAGTTCAGCACCACATAATTTACATTAAAAAAGACTGTTCATAATATTTATTACCCTCTAGTTCCACTATTTCTGTTCAGCCATCCATTCGAATTGAGGCATCCTTCATCATCCACATACATCAGACCTTCTCTTTGATCTCTAATGGTAAATTTAAAGGCTGAGTAAATGTTCTTTGAAACACAGTGTGGCACAGCTGCTTATTGTTACATAGAAGACAGTAGGTCATTAAAATTGAAACTCAATTAATACAGTGGAACATCCCCCTAATCGCATCCTAACTTTGAAGTAACACCCCTTTCGGTGATATCTCTAATTTACAGTTAACTAATTTTCTCCAAGTAGAATAACAGTCAAGCTTTGGTTAAGGTCAGAATTAATAAAGTACATCTTTCATCAAAGGACAGAGAGCTACCGGCAATGCACCCTGCTGTGGTATTTGCCCTTACAATACGCAGCAAACATCCCACAGATATGCAGTCTACCACGTTAATCATGTGAAAGCCATCAAGCCTACAGTTCATAGCAGTTTGCCGAAGGCTTTTATAACCCTACAAGAAAAGTACTTCAGCATTATTTAGTTAACTATACATTATTTTTAGTAGTGCTTTAGCAACATTCTAATTAGCAAAGGGTGAGCTAAACCTTTGTCTCAAAGTTAACTGAACCAAAACCAGCCTTAGGAATTCAAGTTCATGGAGATTTTCACTTTTGCCTGCCTCCTTACCACCCCTGCGTGTGGTTCAGCCACTGACACCATTAGAAAAAAAGGAACTATTTTAAAGAATTTTCAAATATGTCAATATCTCAAACTGGTTTGGATTAGAAAGGACCTTAAAGCTCACCCAGTCCCAAGCCCATGCCACGGGCAGGGACACCTTCCACTAGATCAGGCAGCTCCAAGCCCCATCCAGCCTGGCCTTGAACACTGCCAGGGATGGGGCAGCCACAGCTTCTCTGGGCACCCTGTGCCAGCGCCTCAGCACCCTCACAGGGAAGAACTTCTGCCTAAGAGCTCATCTCAATCTCCTCTGTCAGGTTAAAGCCATTCCCCCTTGTCCTGTTGCTACAGGCCATTGTCTAAAGCCCCCTTCAGGTTTCTTATAGGCCCTTTTACGTACTGTTAGACTGTTACAAGGGCTTCCATGAGCCTTCCCTTCTCCAAGCTGAAGCACCTTGTGTTTGCTTTAATTTACATTTTCCAGCTCAAATACCAGGTAAAAGTATTAGAGATGGGTGAATCTGAGCACAGGGGCAAGGGAGACATGACTTTATGGACCTTCACTTACCACATGAACACAAGCTGAACCATTGAACCAACTTCATGAGCAGACTTAACAGCTGACTGCTCACAAAAACTGGAACTGTCATAAACACGCCTGGTCTCCAAAATGCTCTCATTCTCTAAAAATTCAATACTGATGATGCACAAATTTATAACAGTGTCAGGCATTCAGATTCAGGAAGATGTCACCCTTTTTCTCCATCTGAAAAAGCCATCAAGACCATGGGAGTGGGCAACTGATAATGAGCTTTACTACAGTCAGATCTGCTGAATGTAATCACTCAAAGAAAAAACAAGCCACAAATAAAAGGGAAATTGAGAGAGATTCTACACCTCATTGTCTGCCATCCATAACCTAAGACGTTAAAATGCCACTATTTTACTCTCAGGCTGATAAGCAAGAGTATAAGCAAAGCTTGCTGAGGCACATGCTGTGCCCCACACTCTCTAAACCCCAGCCTCTCCAACCACATGTATCTCCAAGTCTCGTGACCCAGATGCAGTGAAAACTGCCCAGTGTCGCAGTGTACTGGATCTGGTTGTGTACTATGTGCTCCCTGAAGTTCAAGAGCTCTCAAGTTAGTGTAGTTTAAGCTCAGGGAATCACTCCTTAAATGCAGTGTAGCAAAAAAACAAATAATTTATCAGGAAGGACATCTGCAGCTCTCTGGAACTTGCAACCCAAGAAAACGTTAGCTTACAATAACAGTCATTTTAAGCTCTATCATATAGTTACATATTATATAAATAATCTAATGTAGAATTTGTCATGCTTAGACTAAGACCAAAGGCAACTTCAGCTTCAAAAGTTAAAGCCACTCTTTTACCTACTAAAGTTATGAGACCTTTAAAACTTCTTTTTTTGTTGTTTCAGAAAAGCATTTCTTTGGAGGAACTTTTCTGTGTGCAACTCAAAACCAGCTGTGCTTCACAAGGAAAAACTTTTCCAAGAGCCTGGCTCTCTGCAGATTTTTGGCAAATCTATTTGAAAAATTGAAAAGTGGGGGTCTGAGCCAAACCTTACTGAAGTCTATGGAAAAACTCCCATAGATTTCATCAGCGTTTGGACTGGGCTCTAAAAAAAGTCTGAAGTAATTGAAAAATCAGTTCTGCATGGACAAAATATGAAATTTTCACTAGGTTTAGATTTATTAAGACTCCCTTATGGCAATGTGGAAGAGCAAATACATTTTAAGTGGTGTTAGTGATGTACATATAGCTTTGCACTGGTAATTCACCACAGAGTCCCACAGACTCACACATGTTACTTACACCATGTACATAATAAAAATCATGAAATCAACCAACATACACAGACACCTTTACTTCATTTTAAAAAGACCTGAATATTGAGAAAAACATTAATAATGTCATAGCTCAAGCAATTTGCTGTTTTTTCAATTGAGAATCAAACAAAATGTGAAGAGTTTCCCTTCCAAAGCTGTAAGCCAAATTCAGTGATAACACAAAAAACCCAATGCAAGTAACTATCTCGTTCTGAGCACACTGGCTCAGAACAGTTCAGAATAACGTAACACTAGCAATTTCAGCAAAGATGCATCTAATTTATGACAGTGTAAGAGAAAACTCAGGTTTACTCAACCTAAATGTGACCAAAAACAAAGCAAAGTAGCAAACGCAAAACAAATCTGTTGTGGCACCTGAAATAAAGGCCACAACATCTCCCGGTGTTTAAACAGTTGCATCTCTGCTGACTAAAGGATGCTACTTCCAGTCAGAAGAAAATGAATAAGCCATTAGCCTTTACACATTCTGGCTTGAGCTATATATCACATTAAAAGAAATACTTAAAATCCACTTAAGAGAAATGTTGCACACACATATAAAAAAAAAGAAAAGTATGGGAATAAAAGGAAATGCTCGAAAAGAACCCGATTTCAGCATTTTAAGAGAGGAGAGATGACTTGGAATATTTTCCACCACCCCCTCCCATCCCTCTGTAAATTCTTCCCCCCAACACCTTTTTGTGGATGGGTATGCTTTTCTGTGGCTGTACTTGGGAAAAGCAGACAATCACTGTAATTTCGTGGTGGTCTTTGTCTAGATAGGGACCGGAAATGAAAAGTAATGTCATCTACACTGCAGAGTTAATTATGCTCCTCAAATGCCCACAGCTCACATACAAATACCAGTGCACTCCATCAGACAGGCTGCTCTTGAAGTACCACAGGAAATGAAAACTTAAAGGAAACCTGTTAAGTGAAAATCCAAGTATGACTGGACATGTAAGACTGACTCCCTATTAATAGCATACATTAAAGACAAGGATTATGCTATATTATAAAAGTTTGGTTTTATTTAATAGATTACATCATCCGCTACAGCCTCTTAAAATAACTATTTAGGTTTTACTTTTTCACTTGCTACTATTGAGTCATCTGAACTAGAAGGTCAGAGGCTGTATGCTTACTCCTTTAAGCAACACTTTTTCCATAGTTTTAAGCAATTAGCTTCTAAGTGCAGATTTCAGAAGCTTATTTCTGCTTGTGGTCTCCCAAGGACTCAAACAACTGGTAAAATAAAGCCCAGTGACAAGCACAATCATTAGGGGAAATTCTTTCAACTGACAATTATTGTCACCAAAAGCTTACCTCAACATTATGAATCATTTGTGACCACTTATACTTAAGTGGGACATATTAAAATTTAATGGATTTTGATGTAAAGAGCCAGCAATAGGATTGTGCTCACAAAGGCACTAATGTGTTGATCCTGTGCTTAGATGAGGCAAGTTGGAATTGCAACACTGCCAACTACATTTCATAGTACAACAAATGAATGAATCCCAAATCTCAAGCGGGATTTCTTTTTTATTCATTATGCATGACATTTTCCTCTTTAAATTATTTATTTTTTTGAAGAAATGTTATGGCTTTAGCCTTCTTAACCTTTGTGCTCCTTCCCTCTGTGGTTTTTGCCAGCTGTAATACCAGTTGAGATGGGGAGATTTTCTAAACAACATAATAAAAACCTTTTCACAACCCTGTACACAAACATGTCCTGTTACACTTCCATCTTATTCTGCCCCTTCTTACAATACTGGAATCTGGAAATGTCCTGGAAAAAAAAAAAAAACAAAAACAAACAAACAAATACGTGTTTTCTATCAGTATCTTTTTTTCAATAAAAAGAAATTAATACAAATGCTTTACCATTGTTCACGTAATCCCTGAAAATTAATCAATTAGAGAACTATCATTTGAGTCCAGGAGGTTGATGAAATTTGACTGAATTCATTAAAATTAAAGACCACCTCTGACATTCTGCCTCATTCTCTTCCCATGTCTGATCTTCAGATTTTGATTTTTAAATGTGTTCATCTGACCATGCAGAATGATAAAAGAACAGGCTGCATGGCAAGCTGGCTCTCCCCAGTCTATTCATGTGCAACCTGTATTTTAACAATAAAACACAAAACTATATGTAGGAGCTACACTGCAAGACAGCAAGACATGTTTGAATCCTATTTATGCACAGGTGTTATCAGCTCATAGGATGAGATGACCTTGGGAAAGTCATTTAACTTCTCTATTGTTTAATTTTTCTTTCCACAAAAATAAATTAATAAAGTTACTAAAACAATAGAATATAAGTTTGAAAGAGTAAAGAAAGTCACAACAGAAAGAAGTTACAGAGAGTAAAGATTCCCATCAGAGAGACTAACAGTCATTGTTTCTGGCTCCACCAAGTTATTCTTCAGCTTTTCTTGAGCAACCACAGATCTTATTGCTGTAAGCACTCCCAAAATTCTCCCTAATGAATTGCTACTCCCCTTCCTTTTCAATACATCAGCTTTATGGGGCAAGGGACATATTTTAATCACAAAAATAGAACCCAAATAATTAGTTTAAGATTTTTGATATGTTACTATTTGCTTATTTCTAGACTTTTCTATTAAGATAGAACAGTTCCTTGTGAACAGCCGATACATTTCTGCAAAAATACTTTACATGTGGAGTAACAGAAGTCACATTAAAGCTGCAGCACCGTATCATGTCCCATTATACACCGTATCATGTCTCATTATTAGCTGGCATGACACAGTGTAACAGAAGTGCATGACAATGCTGAGGGCTGCAAGAGTTATGGCAACTTCTTATCATCATTCCTATGTGATTATCATCTGCAATTAGAGGGAGAGAAGAAAGTTATGTTTAAACTGGCACAACAGCTTAGCCATGCAGGGCTGCACAAATTGGATACAGAAGTACACAATGATCACACTGTTCATGGCTTCAGTCTCCATTATGCCTTTGTTAAACCTTGCTAAAATCTCTTTGCCAGATAGATCCACACTCATACCACAGGATTTAATCTGCAGTTACTTCTTTGGGACACCCAGAAAAAGGGTCTTCTACCCTTTTATTGCTACATCTCCTTGTTATTTGCTCCCTTGGGTGGCTAGTGATGGGGTTACCAGGCTCCAACTATCACGGTGAAGAAATTGTGCATGCATTTGCATGGACATCAAAGGGCACAGTATGGAGAAGAAAACCAGTGAAGTGGATGGACAGAGGAGAAATGCAAAAAATAACTGAGGAAAATCAGAAAAAAACAAACAAAGCAGAGCCATCACAGAATGGTCTGGGTTGGAAGGGACCTTAAAGATCATCTAGTTCCAAGCCCCACTCTGGTAGCCTTACTAGAAGGAAGAACTACAAAGATAGGAAGTATACTTTTTACCAAATGCCTGTTTGCTTTAAGGCAGCAATAAAAAGTATGGGAAGTTTGTACAAGCCGTTACAGTGATGATGGATCTGTGTTGGTCTTAATGCAAGCAGTACACAACTTTTCACAGAGAAACCTTTATCTGGGCACGGGAACCCCAGCTTCTTCAGGCAAAACAAAAACAACATGTACTTGTTAAAATGCAAACATATGTTAACTTCAGATTCAGATAAATATGTCTGTAAGTTTTAAGCAGTTATGAAAATGAAGGTTAGTGAACATGATATTTTAGTGATACAAAGCTATACTTCATATAGAAATAAATGTAGCCAGCAAACATTAAAAAAAAAAAATCTAAATGCAGAGTTCAGTCTTTTTGTAGCATAGAACCACAGAATCATAGAACAGTTATGGTTGGAAAGGACCTTAAGATCATCTAGTTCTAACCCCCCTGCCATGGGCAGGGACACCTCACACTAAAACCATGTCACCCAAGGCTCTGTCCAACCTGACCTTGAAAACCGCCAGGGATGGAGCATTCACAACTTCCCCGGGGGAACCCATTCCAGTGCCTCACCACCCTAACAGTAAAGAACTTCTTCCTTATATCCAATCTAAACTTCCCCTGTTTAAGTTTTAGTATCTCATACATTAAAAATTGCTTTTTCACTCATATTAAATAACCCACTTCCTGGGGGAATCAGTCCTTCAAGGTACTTTAAGGACCAACCTGTATGATTTTATGGAAGCTAGAAAAGATGAGTTCAGAGTTTTCATTGCAACAGCTAAAGCGAGTTAACATCAACTGCATATTTAAGGACCTGAGCCAACAAATTCATACGAATGAGTTGGCTTGCACTGTTTGTAAGTGTACTTTAAAGGTCTCTGGGTACATTTAAGAAAAAAGTTCTCAGCAAACTGACTTCCAATGAGAAATAGGCACTTATTATTAAGGTTCAGATTCCTGAGATCACAGATACCCACCAATGTCCTCTGGACATTTTTGTAAATGATACCGTCTCATGAAACATTTGAAACAGGTGAGGAAAACTACAAAAAAGATGGGTAAATGCCTAATGTCTTTTGGGTAATGATATTTTCCACTGACTTCAGTGGACTATCAGTTCCAATGATCAGTACTGACCAGCCTTCAGGTTTATAAAATCCTTGCAGGTAACTTGTAGCAGGCTTTCTGAATAAAACTGTTCTTTCGCTTTTCCTCAAACAGATTTTATAATCATTGCTTAAAAGCTCTATGGATACCCAATATATTTAAACTAAGAAAAAAAATATCTAGAATCATTATTTCAAGGGTTGCTAAAGGCAAAAGTAATTTATTGCTACAGGAAACCTATGGAAAATATATTAAGCAAGAATCACATTTCATAATGGACTACAGTCTTCAGTGGAGATAAACAACACTGGACTTATGTCACATCTGTGAGAAAAAAAACTACACTGGCAATTTTTAATACACTTCTCTGCACCAGCATGGGGGGCTATGCAAAGCCATCAGTTTACCGTCATCTCAGGCTAACAATACTTAAGTTCCAGGGAAAGTTTTCCAACAGTGATGCCGTGATTTTCAGCATATCTGCTGGTAGTTCAAAGTCTTGTCTAGTCCTTGCTGCTGACTTCCGTGCCTTTTTCAGGATGCTCAATTACTTTGGAGCAATTTTAAACTACATGGTTCTAACTTCTCCAGGCAAAAAAAAAATATTGTAGTTGCTTCTGAGATACATTACCGTGACAGTGAGTACAAACAGCAAGTACTACATTTTGCAAAATATTCTGTTAAAGTCCACACTATGAAGTCTGAGAATGCCGGAGTTACACTGCTTGTTTCCCTCTCCTAATGAACAACAAAGATTTCACAATTAACAGTTTTCACAATTCACAATTTTTTCAGATAGCACAAACTAGTAATAGTCTTTCTTGACAGCACACTTCGTGTACCAAGGACTTTGCAGCAAAGTTCATGTCTAATACATATATAAAAATGAATATTATTCTTCCAGGAACTCAAATCCACATGTTTTTCCAATTAGTCCTGACATTCTCCTCAAGTTTAGTAGCACGTAAACAGAATGTTCCTTAAGGAATATGACACATTCTGTTGAATCCCAGTTTTCCTATTAAGAACACAGCTCCAAAACAGGCAATATTCACTCATGGTTATCAGAACACAATTTTGAAAAAAGGTTTTTATAAGCTTATGCAAGAAATAACAAAAAGATAGAAAAAATGTCTTCCAAAGCATGACTTTGAATACATTATTGGTGCATATGTATATTTAATGTGGTAAAGCAACTTGTCTTTCAATTTAGCATTTACTCATTCAGAATCTGAGTGACAGATCATGATTATACAAAGCAAAATTATGATCAACTTGGGGAATTAAAGCTATGAAGACAAAGTGTCAAGTCACATATAGACTACCATGTTTAGGAAACTAATACCATATATCTAAATAGAGAATGAGAAACATCTGTTTAGGTAAAAAATGTGTAGGAAAGGGTCCGGCAATTGAGATGGAGCAGAGTACAGCAGGGTATACTCCCTGCTACAGATGAAAGGAAAAACATTCCACTTCGGAAAACAATCACTAAGAACTGAAAATGAGATAATTTAGTCACTATTAGTATAAAAGAAAAAGTTACTGAAGGGATGTCCTAAGAAGCTTCCAAAGCTTTAAACATTACAGAGAACATCATTAATTGCCACCTCTACCTTCAATACTCACACTAAACCAGTTTGATTTGCAGAAAAAACAATGCATATGAAATAATAGAAAAATCTTCCAGTAAGGACATGGGTAAGGCAATACTGCAAATAGAGCTCCAACAGAACCTTAGAATAGTTTAGGTTGGAAGCAACCTTAAAGCTTATCCAGTTCCAACCCCCTGCCACAGGCAGGGATACCTTCTACTAGAGCAGGTTGCTCCCGTCCAGCCTGGCCTTGAACACTGTCAGGGAAGGGGAAGCCACAGCTTCTCAACCAAACTGACACCTAAACAAATCTCCAATTAGCAACAGCTGACACCTCAAAGCAATCCTGCAAAACACACAACATATTATAAGAGACCTTTAAAGCTACAAAATTAATTCATTGCAGGACATCAGGATTTACGCTGTAAGTTCTTGCACTCATTTAACACAATACATGACAACCTGGGTGGTCTGCTTCACCTTTCCCTGGCACTGACCCACACTTTGGGTTGGCACGGCTCCCTAAGCCCCTCATCGTTCCTCTCATCCAACCGTTTACACGTTGCCAAATTCAACACAGTGCATGATACAGCCTGATGTGGCTCACACGCACAATCATATTTAGCCACTAATTCTCATTAACTTTTAATCATCCTCATAAGAACATTTTACATACTGGAAAACTATCACATCCCTTCTCAACCTTCTCTTCCTTTTTTGCTTAGAAAAAACAAAAATAAAAATTGTTTCATTTATACTTTTTGTGCTCTTCTCTGAACTCTACTGAATTTCTCTAAATTCTTCTGTTAAATTCTGTCACCCTGTAATTTCAACTGAATCTTTCTCCTGAAGAATAGAAAGAAATAATTCTGTATCTCCTCATGAAAAGTCATATTACAACATCCCAAACTTGGAATTCACCTTTAATGGGATCATGTTGCTGACTTTTATTCAGTTGCAGGCACACTATAATCCCCAGGAGTTTATTCAATGGCAACCGTGCTTAAGTTTGTCTGATTCTTGCTTTAGCTAGAGTCCTTTGCCCTTGTCTCAGCTGAACACCTCTTACCTCTTTATCAAGATCCACTACTGCTTTTTCAATGTGCTTGAAACTACTGCTTGCTGCAAAACCACAGTTTTAACACTGATGCTCCATATTCCATCACAGAAGCCATTAAGGAAAATAATGAACAAACCCAGGCCCAGCAGAGACCACGGCACACAGCTAACATATACACTTGGATTAACTACAAATACTGATAGCTATTTTCTGAAGGGCATGTTTCAAGTAGTTGCACACTTGAAGATAATCATCAGCTTTTCAATGTGGCTTCAAGCAACTTCTCTAGAAAGGTACCCTATCTCAAACATATCAAATATAGCTTCTAGAAATCCAGATTACTGCTATAGTGCTGCAATGCCAGAAGGGTTCTAGGCACTTTCAAACACATTTCTAAAAGTTGGTTGCTATAGAAATAGGAGTCTCCTCTGATAAGAAAAAGAATAGTTATTAGAAAAGTGGCACTGAAGAATTCCTCAAGATAATGACAGTTACACTATTGAACAATTATGGGACCATTTTTGGCTTGAGACTGAGATAAAACTTGGATTTAGTATTATCTTAATATTAACTCATTTTACTGATCAGCAACACAACCAGTGTTTGGTTTCCACAGTGAAAACTGTTAACACTATCAAATGTGCATATTTTTTAGTTTTAATATACAAATACATATTGTGAATTGTGAACATGTACCTCACGCCTCACCTGGCATGACAGAAGCTTGATGAGTGGCTGAGTCTGTACTTAAGGAAAGGCGACCACCTTTGGCCAATCTATCACAGAAGAGGGTGATGTTCTTCTTCAGTCTGCTGGTATCTTTGGGCATGCACAACTGGCTGCTGAGAGACAGAGCCTGTTCCTTAGAGCTCTTTGACAAACAAGTTCGTAACAAGTAAGAAATGGCAGCATCCACAGTTTCTTCCCAACCCTGGGTTACAGAAAAGGAAATCAAACAAGATTAGGTGACTATTATATGATATAGCATATTAAAAAACAAAGTAACAAATCAAGGACTAAAAGTTTGAAAATGACAGCAATACATTAAATATAATTTAATGGTTAGCAAGTGCCATGAAATCCCAGTTCTTCAGCTTGTACAAGCAAAAACTGAAATACTCCTCATTCCAAATTTAAGATTGACAAAGAAGTATCATTTATATGGATAGTATGTGACATAATAGTTAAATTCAGTAGTTGTACTAATAACAAAACCAGAAGTTTCTAGATGCAACATTCAGAATTAAGAGCAGAACTGAGATGTAAATACAGATATAATATATGGTATATAACATTATGCTGATCATATGTCAATGCCAGGGGGAAAAAAAAGCCAAAAACATATTATACATTCTTTGGAATCACTGTTTAAGATTCTGACAATACGCCAATGGCAGAGAACACCATGACTGCAACCAAAAGCTGCAGATACTCAGCATCCATTTATCAGACTGATTAACTTTAAATTACGATACCCACAGCATTAGCAGAGATGTGTCAGTGCTCTGATAAGCTGCTACTTAGATTTCTGAGAGCATCACGTCAAGCTGTAAACATTTATAAGACAGCAGTTTAGTGATCAGTGAAGTTAAAACATGCAGCTACCTATGGAAAAGCTTTCAGGAGGAAAAGCTATATTCAGTGTCACATTCAGTATTGCCACAAAATTGTTTACTCCTGCAAATAACACTCAGTAAAGACAAGAAAGTTTCTTTTCCTGAGGCAGCTCAACGAACACCTTTAAAATGGTTCCAGTTTTTAATCTCTACTATGGCCTTCAGTGACATGAACAAATCAAAGATGTGCTTTCAATTAAGAATCCTGGATAGCAGAAGTCTTTATTTTTTGTGCAAGATTATTAGGTTAATATATAAAATCTAATACATGACATCTATCTCATTCTGCAGTATGCAATGCAGAATTGACTCATTTAGATGGATTCTCTAAACCTTGAATTACAGTCTGTGATAAGATTATGTCATTAATGCAAAGTTTCTGTAATTAATGAACCTGCAAGACACTCACAAAGCCGGCTCATGTCTTTTCATGACAATGTTATAGTGCTTGAACAGATTTAGTAACTAATACAGGGCTTTGTGGTCTGCTAACCTCAGGACTCATAACATCTCTCAGTGTTCAACTACCTGTATAAGCAAATTTTATGTGCTGCCTACATGTGGAGGTAAGTACTATTTAGTTGCTATAGTATTAGTGTAGTGTCTGCTCTCTCAACACTCCTGATTGGTTGGGACTTATTTTGGCAATAGTCTTTCCTGACTGTGGAAGTATTTGAGACCACAGTCTGGACCCCCCCCCCCCCCCCCCGCCAAGCTCTATCTGGTGCTAAGGTAACAGATACCAAGATAGCTCTTTAGGCATTTAAAAAAAAAAAAAAAATAGATAAAGAAAGCTCAAGTATTCAGTTGTAATTAATACAAACCCAGATCCTTCTTGGTTTTAAGCTCTTTCTATGACACATTCTAACACCCAGTTGAACAGCAAAATCACCTACATATCCAAATTTTCATGACTAGGTAGGCATAGCATTTGAAACGATGATGGTGTAAACCCTGTTGGAGTCCACTGTCAAACAAATACGGTATATGAATTTCTTTAATTAGATAGCTATGGTGTTGGTGAAGGCTAGGGTACTACTTTTGACACAAAGAAGCAAAGGCCACCCTTCCTGACCTTGTTACCTCCTAAGAAAAGGTTCAGGACAGATGCTCACTAGTGGTCAAGTACATCAGAAACCACAGTCACAGGCACTTCATCTTGGTCCAAACATACTACTCTTAATAGCGTCCTGAAAATATGCTGTGTATGTATCAAGCATTTACATTTTGCAGAGGAACAGGATCAGTTAGCAAGGTTTTCACAGTCAACATTTCCCATTCCTGACTTCAGAACAATGATACAGAATCACAGAACCAGAGAATAGTTAGGGTTGGAAAGAACCTTAAGATCATCAAGTTCCAACCCCCCCTGCCCTGGGCAGGGACACCTCACACTAAACCAAGTCACCCAAGGCTCTGTCCAACCTGGCCTTGAACACCACCAAGGATTGAGCATCCACAACTTCCCTCGGCAACCCATTCCAGGGCTTCACCACCCTTACAGTAAAGAACTTCTTCCTTATACCCAATCTAAACTTCCCCTGTTTCAGTTTTAACCCATTACCCCTTGTCCTGTCACTACAGTCCCTAATGAAGAGTCCCTCCCCAGCATCCCTATAGGCCCCCTTCAGACACTGGAAGGCTGCTATGAGGTCTCCACACAGCTTTCTCTTCTCCAGGCTAAACAGCTCCAACTTCCTCACCCTGTCTTCATATGGGAGGTGCTCCAGTCCCCTAATCATCCTCATGGCCCTCTTCTGGACTTGTTCTAACAGTTCCATGTCCTTTTCATGCTGAGGACACCAGAACTGCACACAGTGCTCCAAGTGAGATCTCATGAGAGCAAAGTAGAGGGGCAGAATATTAAACTACTTCCTTATTTAGATTCCTCCCCCCCCCCCCCCCCCGAAAAAAACATGTGGATCAGCAAAACCATGTCAGTCAATCAATGCAGTGGTAGCTTAACATTCTTCAAATGTTCTAGAAAGAGTCCATTGGAGCGTAATCCATCCACTGACCTGTGATGGTAACAGGAAATAATCCACTCTGCAGCCAATTTAAAGAGGTTAATGAGCTGGTAAACTCTGTCTACTTTCCCACATACTGGGCAATGAAACTTAATATGTACAAAGCATCAAAAACAATCAAGCCAGGCACTCTTCATTATACTACAAATCATGAAAAATAAGACAATACAAACATCAGAATCTAGAATTCCACTAAAACACAAAGAAACACGTGATTAACTGGTGTCAGCATACAGTAGCTGAGAAGCTGGCCAATACATCCCTCCAAATAAGCTATATAAATGGAGGCAAAAGGAGCATTTAAATAAGGAAGACTGAAATATAAGCTAAGGAAAGTCAGGAAATTAAAAGTGGCTAGTATTCTGTCCTTGGCTCACACAGGTATGTTTTACTTTGTACCTTAACATTTTCCAGCCCTTGTTCTTGTATCTAATTTCCACATAAAACTGGTTTCTCAGTAGACCATAAAGCTATCTTCTCCAATTCAACGACTGTTAATGCAGTAAGTCCACTCAAATCCAAAGCAGCCTTTATGATTAGCGAAAGAGTACACAAAAAGCTACCTCTACATGGAAAAAAACCCTCCTGATTGCAATCTGTTAAAGTGATTTTATACAATTAGGAATTGATGGCTGCAAATAAGACTGCATTTGTCAGCAGTTTTTATTGGTGCAAGCAGAGCACTGAAAGAACAAGAAAAATTCTTTACCCCTTACACATTAAAAAACTAAAAGATGTTTGAAAATGAAAGTGTCCAAGTCTATACCCTACAATGAAGAATGATTCTACAGCCATGGTTGTAATATTCACTAATGGCTTTCTGTGTAATATTCTGCATATTTGAGGTTTGAAAGAAACACCTTCAACAGAAGCGTGATACCAGTAATCCATCATCCTATGACCAGCAAGCGTTGCCATAACTGCCACAGCAAATATAAGTCAAAAATCACAGTAAGACGTATTACTTAACCATGCAAATTCTTTATATTGACTGTATGATCTGAAATAGATATGAAAAATATTTAATTCATCAATTTAACTTTTTCATTGGGAAACACTTGCCTTCATATTTTGCATGTATACATTATTATTTTTCTCTTGTAGGTAATAGGAAGAGATTGGCACTTTCTTTTAACCAAATCACATACACTGTAAGACTCTGAAGACCAAATGATACCAGAAGGACTAAGACTGTAGTAGTACACATAACTTATATTTCATATATATTATCATTAAGGATTCCCAGGCATCATGGCATACCTGAGTATAACCATGATTATACATTTGCCCTCACTTTGGCATAAGGTTCAATCTAGGGTACCTAATTTTCAGGATGATTCTACCATTTGCTGAATAAGAAGAAACCTCCAAAATTATTTTCCCTGCAGGGTAAACGACCAACTTACTGTTTGTTATTCTAAAATTCTAGGCAATAAAATTGGAGGCCCATCCAGCATCTGAGATATCACACTGCAAATAAATTGGCAGGCTGCAGAAAGGGCACTGATCCTATGCCACAATATGCAGACGGAGAATGTGGTTAATAGTGAAGTTGACCAGATGACCCAATGACTCTTCTTCAATTTTAATGCAGATAATTGAGCAAACTCAATTCTGCCAAGCTATTAGCCTAACAGTGGTTTTCTTTCCTAGATGGAAGAGCTGAGCAAAGGGTTCTTTTTGAATGCAAACTCTAGTTCACCTTGTGATTCTTAATACAAGAAAAGTAGAGGTCAGTAGGCCTAACAGCAAAGACATTCAGAACCAATTCTATTCTTGTGCTAGGTAATGCAGAAGAGCAGAAACCTCTCAACAAATGATTGCTAATGATAGAGGCCCACTATGACACAGTATTATTCTACAATGGTTAGACGTTTTCATAGCTGTTTCTCCATTAGGCCACTCTGTTTTGCTTCCATTAAATCTGCCCGTTCCTTTTAGCAAGCCAGGTAAAGTGCCTTGTGATTATCAGGGGAAAAAAAAAAATCTTTTAACATTTCACAAGACTCACAAAAGCAAGAATAAGTAGTACTAAAATAGCCTCTTCAATCTGCAGTTATAATGTTTTGTATGATATTTTGCATGTCTCCAAACTGCAAGAATACTGACTCCTATTCAGGACCACAATCTGCTATAAAAGCAGCTTTAAGCAATCACTGCAATCAGCTGAACCCCATCCTAATATCAACATCTGCTGCACTGCATCAAGGAACATGTCAACCCACCATGCTAAGAATTATTTTTTCTCCATAAAAATGCCAAGTAAGCTACATCAACAGAGGCTAAAAATTCAGTTTTACTGTTCAAATAATCAGAGAACTCTAGGGATTGTGGAAAATTTACCTAGAGATCTACAAATTAATACTATTTGTCTTAAGTGTAAATAAATCATTCTACTAACACATCGGAGACTTAAACAACATTGTTCCTATGTTGTGTTCATGAGCCAGACAGCCATTTGATTCTGTATCTTAAGTCTCACCTTAACAGACTGAATTTCCTTTGAAAGCCTTTATCATTAATATTAGTCCTGAGGCAACAGCCATTTTTTAAGCTGCCTATGAAGTAACATAGCCTGGAGGGATAGTCCAGACAATTCTGAAAGAATACAAATGCCACGTGAAACATACTGCAAAAGCTATGCAGAATTGGTGCAAGCCAAATTATGGGAACTCTTACAGCTGTTAAGTCAGGAATTTGCCTGACTGTATCTTATTTCTTGATTTTAGTCACAATAATGATTTCATCAGCTCTCAGAAACGCTATAATACTTAGAAGCATACCTTACGGTATGAAAACCTAAGCATTTATGCTTCTCCAAATCACCAAAGAAGAGGTTTCTGTATCTGAAAGCACTGTATATGCCGATTCACAAGAAACACCAGCTGTGTGTCTCTCAACACTTCACTTTTACAGTGATTAAAACAAAAATTGTCTTATTTGTTACACATACAAACTAGTAATCCACTAATCCAGGGCTACTGAACTGGTAGTCTCCAACACAGACACAGACTATTAGCCAATTTTGCTGTCCTACCAGGCATCCTTACACACATTGTTCAAGCATATTCTGTATTTCCAACTGACCTATCTGTCTTGTACAGGAGATAACAGCCACAGCAGCCACGCAGATAGTGTGCAATATTTGCCTTCCTGCCAGAAAAGGAGCTGACAAACCTTTCTTGTGTCCCTGAAAAATTACTACTAAAAATGAATCGATAAAGCATTTAAGGAGACCTATTGAACAGACTGAATAAATTTCTAGAAGAAGACAAGCAAATAGTCTATATGCCTATATAGCACTCAGAAAAAATGCAGTAAAATACAACTTAAGTCTTAATGTATTAAACCTTGAATGGTCTCAAGAGACAGGGCATTTTTTAGGATGCATATGACATGGTTGAAGAATTATCACTGTAACAATACAAAAACAGTTCCCTTCAACATAGTGCATTAAAATACCTACCACTGGAATACCTAAAAAGCTGGGAAATGGTAAAATCCTACAGACAGGTGGAATTAAAGTCTGATGAAAATCCAGACTAGTGACTCAAGCTTAAATACATTCCAAATCTATTAAGTGCCTAAGAAGGATGTTTGTAGTGCGCACAGAATACTGCTTTTTGCAGCAGCTGAGATTCTTATACTAATCCTGCTCTCTAAATGTATCTTTCTTTAAATCAATATCATGTATAATAATATTGACTGATTTGATTTTCATTTCTATTGGTATTTAAAATAATTCGATTCTAACAGTTTACAGACTAATGAAAGCAGTATCAAAGTGAGAATACAACTGAAAATCCAAAACAAGGTAAGAGACAGAATAACTAAAATTAAGAAAATTAGCAAGGTATGTAGTTCTAGAAGAAGAGTTCAAACTAGTAAATAAATCAATTTCACTTTAATTCAAGGAAAAAATCCTTGAATTAAAACCATCCTTATTTGTGAGATGGGATTCTGAAGTCATAACCTCTCATGTCAAGAGCTACATTATACACCTTTAAATCTTCTTATGGATTTGGGTTAGCATACTTACCTACTCCAAACCTAACTACAATAATTCTAAACACAAGGGATAAAAAACAAATGCAAAACCCAGGGAAATACAAGGTAACACCTTGATGACTGACCACAATATGTCATGTCCTGAACAATCAAGTCCTATAGGGATCGTGATACAACAGATATTTAAGGTATGAAAGACTGAAGTATCTATGAATAATAAGAAGTGGAAGAGTGCAGAAAGGAATCAAGACTTATACAGGAAACTGCTCTATAATATTTATTCAATTAGGTTGAGATTAGCACAACAGCTCTGTGCAGACCTATTTAGCAATAACTATCGATGCTTCCATGCCATCCAGAGGGACCCTGACACACTTGTGAGGTGGGCTGATGCCAACTTCATGAAGTTTAACCATAACAAGTGCAAGGTCCTACACCTGGGTCAGAGCAACCCCAGGCTCAGCTACAGGTTGGGCAAAGAAGAGATCCAGAGCAGCCCTGCAGAGAAGGACTTGGGGGTGTTGGTCAATGAGAAAATGAACATGGGCAGGCAGTGTGCGCTTGCAGCCCAGAAAGCCAACCGTATCCTGGGCTGCATCAAAAGGAGCGTGACCAGCAGGTCGAAGGAGGTGATCCTGCCCCTCTACTCTGCTCTCGTGAGACCTCACCTGGAGTATTGTGTGCAGTTCTGGTGTCCTCAACATAAAAAGGACACGGAACTGTTGGAACAAGTCCAGAGAAGGGCCACGAGGATGATCAGGGGACTGGAGCATCTCCTGTATGAAGACAGGCTGAGAAAGTTGGGGCTGTTTAGCCTGGAGAAGAGAAAGCTGTGTGGAGACCTCATAGCAGCCTTCCAGTATCTGAAGGGGGCCTATAGGGATGCTGGGGAGGGACTCTTCATTAGGGACTGTAGTGACAGGACAAGGGGGTAACGGGTTAAAACTTAAACAGGGAAGTTTAGATTGGATGTAAGGAAGAAATTCTTTCCTGTTAGGGTGGTGAGGCACTGGAACGGGTTGCCCAGGGAGGTTGTGAATGCTCCATCCCTGGCAGTGTCCAAGACCAGGTTGGACGAGGCCTTGGGTGATACGGTTTAGTGTGAGGTGTCCCTGCCCATGGCAGAGGGGTTGGAACTTGATGATCTTAAGGTCCTTTCCAACCCTAATGATTCTATGATTCTGTGATTCATGCTAGCAACTATTTTCAAGCTACTTTAGAGCATCTAACTGAACTATTAATGTCTCACATTTTCAGGTAGTAAAAGTTGTAAATATCAGCTTTAGAAAAAAAAAAACTCTGTAAGTTTTTGTTTTTAAAGTGTCCCAGACACAGAACATTTCTGCACAGGTCTGATGTAACTGCCAAGGAGACCTTAGGGCAGCTCCAGTGCCTAAAGAGGCTACAAGAAACCTGGAGAGGGGCTCTGGACAGGGGCCTTTAGGGACAGGATAAGGGGATAAGGGGGAATGGCTTTAACCTGACAGAGGGGAGATTGAGATGAGCTCTTAGGCAGAAGTTCTTCCCTGTGAGGGTGCTGAGGCACTGGCACAGAGTGCCCAGAGAAGCTGTGGCTGCCTCATCCCTGGCAGTGTTCAAGGCCAGGTTGGACAGGGCTTGGAGCAACCTGCTCTAGTGGAAGGTGTCCCTGCCCATGGCAGGTGGTTGGAACTGGATGAGCTCTGGGACTTTCCAACCCAAACCAGTCTGTGATTTTATTTGTACAGTTACTCCTTTAGTAATGCTTGTCTGTTGTAATTCAAATACATCCTGTCTGGGATCATGAAAGTTCACACACATCATGGGTTTCTGTAGAAGCTATTCCCAAATCCTGAAACTTTTAGGGGATTTTGTCATCTTAGTTTTCTTTTTAACTTGACTTCTTACAACCATTGATCCCTTCCTGGGAACTGATGAAAGAAACTCTTGTGTGTGCTACATGAATGGAGGGGTTTGGCTTCTTCGTTGCCAGCTTCAGAGGTCTGTTGTTTTGCTTTTTAGTACTGAAATAGTCCAACACCTCATCTTTCTTTTCCTCAAGAACTTGTCACCAGTTAGGTAGGAAAACTGAGGTGCCGTTTGGGTTTTGCAGATGCTGTCAAAGCTGTCTGCAAGTATGCAAACACATCAGGAGTCATGCATCTTGCTGAAGAAGGCTATAGATCCAGAAGTAATCCTGCTACACATGAGGTCTATAAATGAGATTGAGGTTCAGCAAGATAATTTTTGATACAGGGAAGAGGAATCAGACCTTATAATTGATCTGGAAGAAAAAAGTGAATCAAACAAAGGCTTCTTGAGACATCTTATGGCATCTCACCCCATATTTTATTGTAATATCAGTGACAGACTTTGGGGAGGAACTTTTCTCTTACTACAATATCCTTTATTAGGTTACCGATATAAGATGCTATAAAAGCCTGACAAGTTTCTGTTTCCAAAAGCTGTGACATATGGAAACATGCCCACTCACATATTTTACCTCTAAAAAAAAAACCACAACTTGACAAGAAGTTTGTTTCCTATTTAAATTCTCACACTACTTTAGATCTACTCACCACTAACTTTAGACTCCGCTCTGTTGCTTCAAATTGTGGAATTTCTATTCTCTCAAAATACACAGGCTAGGACAACAAGGACAGTGGCAAACAGGATTTGCATATTTTCTTGGATAGCCAATTCTCAAGCTTATGCTAGAAGTACTGGGGTTTTTTTGGCCTGAGGCAGTAGAATCATAGAACCATAATAAAGCTGGGATTGCATGGGACCTTCAAATGTCATCTAGTCCAACCTAGCAAAGATAATTAACTTCACCATTGTTTGTACAGCCTTGTCTTATGGCCTGATTTACTTTTGAGGCATCAAAACCATATTTTGGCTATATCAAACTCTCACTTCATTGAAAAAGCCAGGAGAAGATGGCAGAAATAAATTATGCAATCTCAGTGTTCCTTTAATGTGAATTGGCCTGTCCTAACCTAAAGTGTGCCTATTGCCACCTCTGCAGATATGAGAGAATACCGGTATATCATTCTTGATCTAGGAATTAAGACAAAGCATTTTACCATTAATTAAAAGGAAAACTTCCACCTGAAAATAAATGGCTACCCTCAAAATCATACTCAAGAAGCCAGTAAGTTTTTTCCTGGGATCTTGTAACAAGATGAAAGATTCACATAGATCTACAGATCTTTCAATTAGGACCCAATATCAAGGGAATTCTCCACTGCCAATCAGCTTCTTTAAAAGAAAGAAGCCAAAAGAGTGAGTCACTGATTATCTCTATGAAGTGTTAGGTCATTTTGGTGAAAAACATGGCTGTAATCAGTATAATGCATCACTCTGGTAATTAAGCAGTTTACATGACAACTGATCTCAACTCCTGGTATGCAGCACATATTCAGTAATTACTACTGCACTAAAATATTTTAGCTTCTCTTTGTACCTGAATGAGGCAGATTACACTACCCTAACACAGAGAAAGTTTAGAGGTCCCCATCACAATATTACACAGAGAAAGATGTCTGATAACAGAAGCTTATTTAATCTATCAAACAAAGGGTATGTCTCTTGGGACAACTGCAATACTTAACAGGAAATCCAAGTTAGTTTTCAAGGAGGTAATATATGCTGGAGGCAAACTAATCACAGCAGAACACAGTTCTACCTTGACTAATTTACACCAAGAAAGAAAATCCCTGAGTAGGCTTATGCTCACTAACTGAGCCCACTGAAGATTAACTTCAGTATTTCCTAATACTGACAGAACAAATAAGGTGACAGATCAAGTTAAATACAAAATTAAAAACCAGATATGTCAGATTCTCCATTAGAAGATTTATACCAAGGCTGAATGCCTGTTCTGAGTTTCATACAAGTTCTAGAGAATACAATTTAACAAGACAAGAATTCCTAATGCACATCAAAAGCTATTTCTGCATAATTCTGTTTAAACTAATTTTATGCCATTATTACCAATCACCAAAAGTCAACCTTTAAGAAAATAAAAATTTGATGTCCCCTTATCAGCAACTGAAAAAACTGCAAATTACAAAAAAAAAAAATAAAAAAAACAATTGGACATAGTTTCTTTTGCTACTCCTTTGAAGTGGAAACCAGCCAAATAGTATTTTTTACATTACTCAAGAACTCTACAAGTCAAACCCATCTGCTATCAAGCATAAAACCTAGCAGGCTACCTAGTCTTTCCCAATGGCCTGATCTTTTCCTGCATCTTCTTACAGAAATCACAGTCACTTTAAAGTAACTCTCATGAGTCTTAAAAGACACTTCACAAATTTGGTTCAAGGTAGTGATATGGTTTAGTGGTGGACTTGGCAGTGCTGGGGTAACAGCTGGATTTGATCTTAAAGGTCTTTTCCAACCCTCATTGATTCTATGATTTTTTTCTGACACCATCTCTTTTCCATCCTTGCCTTAAAGTCTATTTTTCTACTTCATCTAATAAACACCGTAAAGTAGCAAATTTAAAGCCACAAACTTAATTACAGTAGATCATAGAGCCACTTAAAAACATGCATTTCATCCTCAGGCATTTTTTTCTTCCAAATTACAACTTCAATAGCAAAATAAGATATAATACAGACATCTAGTTAGTTGGTATGATTCCAAACATCATTAAAAGGAGTACTTCCAAAATGCCAATTTATAGCTGTTACTATTAACTATAGTATCACAAATGTGCCTATAACAAGAAAGGGGTGATTCTGAGCAATGAAACACCTGTATGTCACTATTTGGTAACATAGAATCATAGAATAGTTAGGGTTGGAAAGGACATTAAGATCATCAAATTCCAACCCCTCTGCCGTGGGCAGGGACACCTCAAACTAAACCATGTCACCCAAGGCTCTGTCCAACCTGACCTTGAACACCGCCAGGGATGGAGCATTCACAACTTCCCTGGGCAACCCATTCCAGTGCCTCACCACCCTTACGGTAAAGAACTTCTTCCTTATATCCAATCTAAACTTCCCCTGTTTAAGTTTGAAACCATCACTCTGTCTATCACTACAGTCCCTAATGAAGAGTCCCTCCCCAGCATCCCTTTAGGCCCCCTTCAGATACTGGAAGGCTGCTATGAGGTCTCCACACAGCTTTCTCTTCTCCAGGCTAAACAGCCCAAACTTTCTCAGCCTGTCTTCATACAGGAGGTGCTCCAGTCCCCTGATCATCCTCGTGGCCCTTCTCTGGACTTGTCCACCAGTTCCGTGTCCTTTTTATGCTGAGGACACCAGAACTGCACACAATACTCCAAGTGAGGTCTCACGAGAGCAGAGTAGAGGGGCAGGATCATCTTCTTCAACCTGCTGGTCATGCTCCTTTTGATGCAGCTCAGGATATGGTTGGCTTTCCATGTATCTTTGTAGACAGGGAAAAAGAAATTTTCCATGTTCTTAGACAAAAGTTTTGCAGCAACCATTTAGCAGTCTGAGAAAAAAAATGGTGACAATGGGAACACAAAACACCACTACTGTATTTACTAAACATCTAACTGAAGTGATTGCCAGGCCTAGAAAACAAGATGCAATCTGTTCTACATGGAATGGCATGTATGAGAATAATGTTGATGTTATGGTCAGAGAAGCATTTCTTTTTACGGTAACAGTATAGTCTAAACATTTTCCTTCCATTAAAAAAACAACCAAAACAACCACCAAAACACTTGCATGATCAGAATGCAGAAGGCAGACAATGTTCTGGAGATGCAGACTGCATCCAAACCCTGCTTTAAACACATCCCCTCCAAATAAAAATACAATAATCTTTTGTGCAGAACTGTCTGAAGATTAAATAAAAATTCTTCAGAGTAGTTTCTTCCACCAGTGTTTCACTCGACTGCTTGCAAGGAAATCTGAACACTAGCTAGGAGCTTCTGTCTGTAAATATCATTGGTATGTCAGAAGATTTCCCTCTTCCCTGCCTAAACTTCTTCTCAAATTACATTCAGATTCCTGTGGTACCATAACAACTTCAATACAACATGTATTTCAGTATTTTGTAAAGGTTTCATTCCCATTTCCACTCCCAATTACTGGTGGTTTATATTTTTCATCCTGGCTGCACTGCAGGATGTATATCCTTACAATATCTGTGAGGTCTTACAGTTTTAACACAGAATATTGTTAACTAATATATCAAAACCACATCAATATACGTACTGAAGTGATATCACATTATACGATATGCAACAGATTTCACCATGTTTTATCAAAACATGTGTCAAAGCAATGCAAATCCTGATGATAAAAGTGAGTCATGCAGAAAATGATTGTCTGGGCTTTTATGGGAGTCATACAAACTTTCTTTCAATTCCATTCATGGGAATGAATGCTCCTCAGTTGGGCAACTTAGTTTTTCAAATTTAAATAAGGATAAAAATCCAAAACAAATCCTGATAAAACTGTTTTGCTTTGCCTGCTATGGATCAATATAATGTGTAATACCAAAACACTGTTTCTCATCCCCAGGGGGAAATTGCAGATGATCCTACATTCACTTGGAACCCAGCACAAGCTTTCTAAATGGCCACAAACCAGTATTTCAGGAACATACCAAAATCTGCATTCACTGTACTCTGCAAAAACCTTGTGCAGAGCATGAAAATTAGTATTAATGTGTACCTAAGATAATTCATATTTTTTAGTCTACAGAAATCATTTGTGAAAGGTTATACAGAATACTGTTCAGACTCCTAAAGGAAACTGTTGAGGCATATTAATGTCAGATTCTATTTCTCTTCTAACTGTGGCATGCTACTTGATTCTAGAACCCAGTAAAAAGGCTGGACTTGAAACTAACTAGAGATTGCCTCCAGTTGTTTTAATTTTAGAACATTCAGTACTTCACCTAAAGGAGTATCTAACTGAGAGCCTTGAGCAAGGATAGAGTACAGCACTATCTTTCTTTATAGACCATGTTCCAAACTTTGCACATGATCTCACATAGTCATATTCACTAAATCAGAGCAGAATTTGCAAAGTATCATAGAATCACAGAACAGTTTCGGTAGGAAGGGACCTCAAAACTCATCCAGTTCTAACCCCCTGCAATGGGCAGGGACACCTTCCACTAGACCAGGTTGCTCAAAATATCTAAACAATGCAGGACTATTTAGAGCGCAGTCTGGAGAACACAAGTACATTACCTATACACACTATTTTATTTGTATAACTTTCATCCATTACATAAACCAATGTGCAAACACTCGAGAAAATGTAGGGCTAATGCTTATTACTGGGTGTACATGTCTATATTTTATAGTTATGTTGGAATGTGTGCATGTAAGTACATATATATATTATAGCATTTATATTAATCTCAAATAAATTGGGGCTAACCTGTTTGTACTAATAACTGGAGAGAAGCTAAAGCCAGCTAAACTTATGTGAGATCTTCCTACGTGGCTTGGTAAGGAAGGATTAAGCAGAAGTTGACTATCAACCATATCTTCCAATGAAGCCTTCCACAACCTACTCCTATTTTCCCACTTTCCTGAGAAATTGATGTAGTTTGCATCAAACTCCTACTTAATAAGCCTACTGTATCACCTCAAAGGACAGTCTTTCACAAAGCACATGGTGAAATACATAAATTTAAGCACTTAAAGCTGTGTGGCATTTTTTGAACAGGTCTATACAGATTCTTACCATCTCTTTCGTGTCTTCTGCTAATGGCAAAAATGTAGCTTCCAGAATAGCAACTTGATCAGTGTTGAGCTTCTGCCACAGACTAATCAGCATAATCACCAGATGAGTGGCACTTTTCAGCTTTGTGAATGCCTGGAATATGTTAGCTTGGTTTTCCACTGCTGCATCTGCTAGAGCTATTACCTGCAAAAATCACAAGTGTCTGTTAAGGATAATTTTACCATCCATGAACACTCAACACTGAAATTACCTTTGGCACACTCCTATTTTCCTTTAGAAGATCCTGAGGAATTCTGTTTTCCATAAACACAAACCACAAAGTATTAAATTCATTATCAAGGTTTTTCTTTTGCATACCAAGGTAACAGGATCAATCTATCTAGTATACTCAGTGTAGAAAGGATTCCGTTTAGAACATATTCTTCAGGCATTCCTGAGCTTGATCCCCATCATGATACATAATAACACACTAACTTTCAGTTTTATACCACACAAGACACAAATCTCCAGATGACCAGCAAGTCTACTGTATGAATCAAAAACAATACATTGCTTTTATGCAATTAAAAATGCAGTACATAATTATTTCCAGATGAACAGAACTGCAATCTGTTATTTTATTAGCTCTCATGTCTCTCCATGTTTTGCACTAGTTGTTTTTTATCTTTTATGCTAAGATGTAAACATTATGGATCATGTATATGAAGGCAGTACCACTTTACTTGCTAGACATCATGAAAAAAATCAAACTAAACCACCAGATTCACTTCTTCGAAGATGATAAAACAGTTGGGTTGAGTGCTTCAAGATGGGGAAAAACAGAAGAGCCATTATATGATATTCAACTCAGTTACGAAATAACTTGTCACTGTATATAATATTGTAGATTCACAGCATTACAAAAACTGGTATTCTGAGAAACTTTGCTATAAATGCCTTCTTTCTTGAAGTACAATATTTAGACATTTTCCATCACCAGTGAAAAGTGAGGATAACAGTGATTTCACTATGCAATTTCAATATGACATGTCAATATGACAAGAGATTTTCCAGTGTTGGCACTGAACTACTTCAGCTAAAGGAAAGGGGTTTATCCTGGGTGAGCACAGCTTACAAGACCTGTTCACATGAATGCCACTACATCTTCATGTTGGCTGGATAATACCTGGCTTACAGCAGTGCTGATTACCTTCACTGCCATTTAAATCAACCCAAAGCACCTCCCTCAACCACATTCTCCTTCTGTTTACTTATCTGCAAAATGGGGTAATAGGTACTTGACTGGAATTGTCAAAAGCCTCGCAGAAATGCAGTTAAATTGTAATTAGTATTACAACAGAATTTACAAAGGAAAAACTTGCAGAGCTTGATTCATTAGCATTTGGCAACAGCAGGGAAATGAAAATACTATACGATGCATCTTCAGCCGGGAATTAAAGCCAACCAGCTGTTAGCATTTGGTGGAGAAAAACTATTTTTAATCTGCAACACTGGCATTAGAGATGTGTGTGTGTGTTCCCTCCAAACTCCCATGTGACTGGGAAGATAAAGAAAACAGAGTTTTAGGGAACTATAAATATGAAACATCTCAAACAAAATGTGTTGATAGCTTTTGGTTTATATTTTAAGATGTAACGTTTCCAAACAACATGGCAAACCCACAGGACACCCATGAGCCCAAACACTACATAAATTAGAGCCCAGTAACAAAACAAAACCAAAAAAAAAAGCCCAGCTAACCATGCAAAGAAGTGAGATGTTAATCCCAAATAGAGAAAACCAACATGACATAGTTCAGTTGGAAGAGATTAATAGTATCACAAACATATAACCTGATGCAAAATCATGCCCTGTCAGTTTGCTCAGACAAAAGCTATGATGTTCTTCATACCTCATGTTCTACACAAGGTTCAGTTCCACACTGCTGTTATATTTCAACAGTTATGGGTGACAAAGCTCCATCACAGACACAACACTAAGTAGTACCCTACACCAGTTATATCCCACCACTGCAACCAGTCATTGTACAGCTATACAGCTTCACCTTTCTGAAGAAGCAAGCTACAACAGTAAAGTTTTCCTCAGTCTAACAGAGGCCTTCAAATATTTCATCGCCTTTCCTGTCCAATAGGTATTTGAGAATTCATGAATTAATTCCTCGATGATCTCTAACTCTGTGCTATATTTCAATTTATATTGTATAACTCAGGCCTTTCACATGGCATTTCACCTTAAGGATCCTTCATTTCAGAATTTGCTTTCTTTCCATTTTATAACCATGACCAAAGGAGGTGCTCACCTCTTCACAGGCTACAGATGTAAAACAAATCTCCCAGTACTCCCAAACAACACCTAATGTACCAAGCCATTAAGCTGTTTTGAAAGCACCTTCATAAGAAACCCTAAAAATACAGCTGATAGAAAAGTTTGCCTTTGGTACAAAATTCTGAAGTTCTAATGTATATTAATACAAGACAAATATACACCAGTGACATGCCTAAGTTTGTAAAGAAGAGGTGCAGTCTTGGAGTGTTGCAGGTCACTAAAACACACAGCAATTAAATCTTTACGACTGCATATATACAAGTTCAACTTTTATACTTCCAGAGAAACCAAAAAGGGGGAAGAAAACCTCATTTCTAAGTCTCAATCATTCTGTTAATGGATGAATTGACCTAATACAGCCTTCTGAGATCTGGAACACCAGGATAACACAATATGAATTACGATACTACAATGTATGATATACACATGGCATACATGGCCATGGCAGCTTTAAAAAAGCCTATACCCTAGAAAAATGGTTGCTTGGACAACACCCCTTAAGATATGTCAACCTGAAAGCCAAAGCAACAGAGAGCAGCTGGAGGAACTAAAGATAGTCTGAGATCATAAGGTTCCACAGTAAGTACTTGATCTGAGGCAAAAAGAAGAAATCTTCCCTCACAGAGGAAAATTACTGTAAACATTTCCTAAGCCATCAGGTGAAAACTCCACCTATATTGCATAAGGCCTATCATTGCCTATTTAACAATTTTCTTTTTCTTTCTTTAATGTCCCAAAGCTTTCAAACAAAACTAAAAATCAGGTTTTCAGACTTCCTAACAGCAGTGGAAGAGAAAAAAGTAGCCAGTGCAGGAAACCAGCATGGGTTGAAAGTACACCATTGAATACATGTTCTTGCAACTGATCAAAACTTGATTTTCATTTATATCCTTAAAGAAAGTTCATATTGAATATTTTTACTAAATCTCATATTCACAGTTGCACAGGTAGAGCTGAAATCCAGAAGTATTTTTAACATCTTGGGAATTTCCACCCTCAACACTATTGCCAGAATTTAAGTGCAATCATTTCCAAGCATAGAGCATTTCTCATGTTTTCAACCTTAAAGTGTTTAAGCAGAAAGATTTCTCTTCATACTCTTAAAGGTTCCTTCCAACCCATAACCATTCTATGATCCTATGCTTATTTATTGCTAAGTAGACCTCAGAAGATGTCAAGAATTTGAAAAATGCAAACTAATGGTGATTTAAGTTTTAAAAACATTCAGATTTCTCTATTATTACCACTTTCTTAAAAGATATTTTTTAGGGCACTGTTTAACATCCAGCACTAACTTCAGACTTAATAATCCCTCTTGAAAAAGGCTTGCAACATACCCACTCTTGTATATTCAGACAAGCTCCTTGGGGCAATAATGAACATCACTCTCCCAGGCTCATTCCAGTAATACAAGAAAACACAAATACAATTCCAAAAATGCAAAATGCCTTCTTATTAGCTGGCTACAATTTTGAAGAAAACTGAAAAACTAAAGGCCAAGAAGTGAGTATAAATTTCCAAGGCACTTTAAGTTGGTAGCACATTTTCTTGGAGGCCCTAGCACCACTGGGACTGGAAACTCTCACAGGTTTTATGCCATATTCTAAACCAGAAAACAGGAAACGTGTCTGACAATTTGGCTGGGAGGGGGTGGGGGGTGGAGGGGTGGTTGGGTTTTTCTTAATCAACCAAGAAAAACATAAATGCCCACCAATGGTGAAATTCACCCAACTAGTCTTGCTCGCACCTAGTTCTATCACACTGGGTTCAGCTTCTAGTAAATTTAAAGTACCTCCAGTTTTAGCAGAAACCAAGTTTGAAGAGAGGAAAAGTATGGCATTTAAGAAATACAATCACTTTACATTTCATCCATAGCCCTTCAGAGTAAGTCTTCTATACAAAATTTTTAAAATAGGAGAAATAACAGCTGAAATGTAATTATTATTAAATGGACACAGAGATGGTGAATTACCAAGACTATTATGTACTCCACAGTAAATTAATCCATAACCAAGCCCTTATACCTGGCTCAAAAGAGACATTCTGTACACAGTTCTATAAGCAAAAACGTTGATCACAAGCACATGGGTCCTCTCCTGGCAATTTTTCTTATGGAATATTTATTGTAAGGTAGTTCATTGATCTGATCCCTTCCAACTACTTTTAAACAACATCAGAAAGCAGGATCTTAATGCATATAAATCAGAAAATAGAATGCTGAGGAATGCTAGGATTATTGCTTGTCCATTCCTATTCAACAGGACAACTACTACTCTACTTCACTTTTTCACAGATTAACTCATTTCAGAGAAGGAAATAACAACTCAGTTATTAAATCTAAAACAAGATCTAACAAAGTAATTTTTTTATGATTTAAAGAAGTCTGCATCACATATCTGAGTTCACCTGGAACATGTAAGCATTTAAAGGAAAGCATTTCTTTTTCCTTACAAGCCTCTCTGTCTACCTTGCACATCTGGTATGCAGCCACATAAAAAAGTTAAAGACACCAGGCCAGCAAACTTTTACAACTGATAAAATAAGTGATAATATCCACCCAATTAATTAAAATCCCAAATATCCCTTATTCTGAGAGTAAAGATTTATGAGCAATTCCCAAATTAGTTCACAAAGTTGAAAAAACAGTGATTAGCAGCCGAATTCCCTGCACAGACCACCTCACTCAACAACCATTGTGCACAGAGCCTTTGACAGGTGACTAAAGCGTTATGGAATGCAGGCAAAGATATCCATGTCAGAAAGTGATCTTTATCAAACACTCACCTCAAGTGAGCTACTTCTAAACACTGTGGCATTCCCACATCACCGCAGTGGGTACGGGAGAGCTCATGTTGGGATTAAGTACCTCAGGCCACAACTACCTGACCCTTATCATAAAGCCTGGGCTAGTGCTAACCATGACCTCAGTTCTTAAAATGGTAGCACAGGCCCACCATGATGAGGACAAAGCATCCATTCACCATTCACCACACACTCAACATTCAAGTGAAGCACAACATGACCTCAATCTGAGATGACATCAGAGATGAAAGACACTGCAGCATGACGACCCATGCTTTATCTGGATGCACCCAGCTACCTCCTGAAATTCTACTGTCTCCCGTGAGGAATGTGGAATTACTGATCATCACAAGTAATTAATATAGCAACCTGCCTCCAGAAAATAGAAAAGCCAGATTAAGGAAGTTCACAAGGGAAGTTGTGTGGTTTTGTTTGCTTCAATGTTAAATTGAAAATTGCTACAAAGCAGTATCATAGAATCATAGAATATTTAGGGTTGGAAAGGACCTTAAGATCATCAAGTTCCAACCCCCCCTGCCATGTATCATCTGGGTTCAACTTAAACAGGGGAGATTTAAGTCGGATATAAGGAAGAAATTCTTTACTGTGACAGTGGTAAAGCAATGGGAACAAGCTGCACAAGGATGATGTGAATGCTCCATCCCTGGCAAAGTTCAAGGCCAGGCTGGACAGGGCTTGGAGCAACCTGCTTTAGTGAAAGGTGTTCCTGCCCATGGCAGAAGGTAGGAACTAGATGAGCTTCAAGATCCTTTCCAACACTAACCATTCTATGATTCTATCTATAAGAACATAACACAGTTTACACGTTAAAATGCCAGTTAGCTCAAACACTTCACGGTTTGCCGATGACACCAAGCTGTGTGGCTCAGGGAAGGAGGGAAGGAATGCCATCCAGAGGGACCTTGACACACTTGTGAGGTGGGCTGATGCCAACATTATGACAAGTGCAAGGTCCTACACCTGGGTCGGAGCAATCCCAGGCACAGCTACAGGTTGGGCAGAGAAGAGATTCAGAGCAGCCCTGCAGAGAAGGACTTGGGGATGTTGGTTGATGAGAAAATGAACATGAGCAGGCAGTGTGTGCTCACAGCCCAGAAAGCCAACCGTATCCTGGGCTGCATCAAAAGGAGCGGGACCAGCAGGTCGAAGGAGGTGATCCTGCCCCTCTGCTCTGCTCTTGTGAGACCTCACCTGGAGTATTGTGTGCAGTTCTGGTGTCCTCAACATAAAAAGGACATGGAACTGTTGGAACAAGTCCAGAAGAGGGCCATGAGGATGATCAGGGGACTGGAGCACCTCCCGTATGAAGACAGGCTGAGAAAGTTGGGGCTATTTAGCCTGGAGAAGAGAAGGCTGCGTGGAGACCACATAGCAGACTTTCAGTATCTGAAGGGGGCTATAAGGATGCTGGGGAGGGACTTTCCATTAGGGACTGTAGTGACAGGACAAGGGGTAACAGGTTAAAACTGAAACAGGGGACGTTTAGATTGGATATAAGGAAGAAATTCTTTACTGTAAGGGTGGTGAGGCACTGGAATGGGTTGCCCATGGAAGTTGTGAATGCTCCATCCCTGGTGGTGCTCAAGGATGGGCTGGACAGAGCCTTGGGTGACATGGTTCAGTTTGAGGTGTCCCTGCCCACGGCAGAGGGGTTGGAACTTGATGATCTTAAGGTCCTTTCCAACCCTAACTATTCTATGATTCTGTAAGAGCCAAATGCATGTACATTATGACATTCTTAAATGTAGAATCCTCTTTAGAGACTTTGCATGTACCAAAGCTGTCTCTTACCTCCACAAACCAAAGTAATAGTGTGTTATGCCCATGGAGAGCACTGCCAGGGATGGGGCAGCCACAGCTTCTCTGGACAACCTCTGCCAGTGGCTTACCAACTTCACAGGTAAGAACCTTCTCCTAACGTCTAATGTTTTATACTGCTGCCTATCATCTTCTGAGTTTCTTTGTTTAAACCCACAGTAACATAAAGGAATTCCTGTTGCCTCTGGTGTTCCTTCTGTGGTTAGGATTACACTTAAGACTATTTTAACGTGATTAATACACTTTTCTCTATTTGCTTGTTGTTATTTTTGTAAAGGGGTCTAGCATTTTTGAGAAGCCAGATAAAAATATTGTTAAAGGGAAGAATACATAGAAGAAAATTACTTTAAACCTGACATCCGACCTCCTCCTGACAGCCTATCCAAAAGTGAATATTGCAGCCAGTTTTACATGTGAGTAACTGCTTGTTATTTGGTAAAACTATTAAATACCAAGGGGAGGGGGGGTGTCGGGGGGGGGGCAATAATTCCTTTAAGGAAGGTACAAACATACGCTACTTTCCAATACATTTAGAAGCAAGTTCTACATTGTAAAATCCAAATTCAAAAGCAGAGTTACAAAATTAGTAGCTTATCTGAGTGAAGTAACATCTGCTACAAATTACACAAACCCCAAGAAACCAGTGAGTTACAATGAATGCTTTACTCACCCCTTCAAAACAAAAGTTCCATTTAAGCATAGGGATGTGCTAAATTATGCACAGATATGTCATGGACTCTCTGATAGCCCACAAATACTGGAGACAGAGCTTCACTGTAAAGCTGGGGTTGAATTGTCAGCAGTGTATAAAAAAGAAATACAGCCAGACATTAGCTAAATGGAGACACAGAGGTGGAGAGCTTGGTTTATACCCCAAGTATATGATATTGTATAATGATCACAAGACCATTTTACAACAAAGGACCAAATTTTAAACAGGGAAGTTGCATGCTTTATCTAGTAAAATGAGCTGGGAACCCCAACAAAGAGCTTAAACTAACAGGGACCTCATCCTGAAAATTTCTAAGTGCATTTCAGTTCAACAGCATCTACCGGTGCCCAGGAAATCAAGAGAAAGCCATTAGATCCTACTTCTGCACACAGTGAAGCTCAATGAGTAATGTTGCAGACTAGCCAATTCTGGTGGGAACATTCCATTGATTCAGTAAAGGCAGAATTACATCCTATTACAGACCATTACTCACAGTGTGATCAGTCATATGCACCTAGTGGGGAAAAAAGTATTCAAAGCATACTAGGTATCAGGTGATGAGTTTTAGAAATCCAGAATAAATCCACAGGTCATTGATTCCTACTAAGTACACAGGAAAACACATCTAACTCGGGCTCACCTCGCCTTTATGTTCTATTATAGCGAGAAACAATAAACATGCTGACAGACACATCTTTAAAAGGTTAATAAAACCAAATCCAACTAATATGTGACATAGGTATTTTTCCATCTTCACAGATGAACACAAAGCCATTCCAGAAAATCCTAATCCAACATCTCTAACAATAAAAGTATCAGTACCAAACTAACCATCAAGTCAGTCTAGACAATGAAGTCCTAAGTTAAATTCCAAGCCATTAAACTTGCCCCCCTCGATCCCATTTGCAATTTTGGCACTTGTGTTTTATACTGAACCACCTGAGGGAATTTCCAGAAGTCCCTCTTCAGGTTGAGCCAGCATATAATTTCTAGTGATTAGAAACCACAGTGACTGCTAACACAGCAACTGGGATTCAGAGTGATGAAATTAAGATAATACACTCTGGAAACAAATTCTAAACATAGCAACCAAAGAAAATGGATGGCAGGGTAATTAGAAGCTCAAACTTAACAACAATAGGAATTTCAAGGAATCTCGCACTAAAATTACTTTTCTATTTTGAGACTCTTTATAGAATTTCTCTATTATTAGTAAGTTCTTGACAAACTTGCCAATACATTTGAAAATAAAATGGGTTGGACAGAGCCTTGGGTGACATGGCCTAAGGTGAGGTGCCCCTGCCCACGGCAGGGGGGTTGGAACTGTATGAGCTTTAAGGTCCGTTTCAACCCAAACCATTCTATGATTCTATGATTCTCAAGTCAAAGTACAAAGGTTGCAAAGCATACGAACTGCTTACTTGAACACCTTGTCTTTGAATTAAAACTTTACTGTAATTTCTTTTATTTTTTTTTCCATCTCAAAGAGACATAACCATTTCCAAACAAAGGCACATCGTGATGAAATGCAGTCTTTTTAAACCAAGTCAAAACCACAGTCTATCAAACTGGAAGAGAATTCAGCAGAAGGACTAGAGTTCACCAGGTTTTACTGGATTTACTAGCAGAAAAAGAAAATGGTCTCAAAGGAGTCACGGAAAGCAGAATTTCACTGTTCATGCAAGGTGCAACACCAGGAAATTTCAAATAGGATTCTTGTGCTCCTCCACAGAGGAACTACAGCACAGACCACAACAATGCTCTCTCCACAGCAATACTCAGCAAATAACCTTTACAAACTCAAACTGCACTCTACTTCATCTGGCTTCTATCAGATTAGATATTAGGAAAAAATTGTTTCCTGTGAGGGTGCTGAGGCGCTGGCACAGGGTGCCCAGAGAAGCTGTGGCTGACCCATCCCTGGCAGTGTTCAAGGCCAGGCTGGACAGAGCTTGGAGCAACCTGCTCTAGTGGAAGGTGTACCTGCTCGTGGCAGGTGGTTGGAGCTGGACGAGCTTTAAGGTCCCTTCCAACCCAAACTATTCTGTGATTCTATGTGAACAGTTGCCATACAGGTATGATTATTTTCAGTGGTGCAGATTTCATTTTATGGGAGCAAAACAAGTTTTGATAGACCAAAAAAATATCCTACTGCCAAGTCACACAGTAAGTGGACTTAACCTAGTCATGAGGCAGCAAACAGCTTCTCATATCCCTGCCTGGGACTATCTATCTATAGAAAAACAACGAAAACAAAAAAGGAACCACCTGAAGTATCATTACTGTATATTCAATGGCAACTCTTCAGGTGGCAATCAAAAGAACATATATTTTTAGGTCACCAAAACAGTTGTGCTGCTGATAATGGCCAACTACCTTCTTCTGCACACCTGGAACTGTACCTTCTAACTCTCTTGTCTCAAACTGACAAATTAGGAAAATCTCACCTGAAATACCTTGTTAATTCACAAGCACAAAGCCCACACGAACAGGATCAGGTGCAGGTTTCTTCACACATGCATCTGCCCTAGCCACACAGCAAATTCCACCAATGCATTCTGCCAGTTAAACAAAGGAGTTAGAACTTAAGAAGGAATAAAGAACAGTACCAAAAGAAGCGTTTTTTCCCCAAATCTTACGTTCAAAGCAAGACAAGTTGCAAAACTAATAACTGTTTTAAAAAAGAAACAGTGTAAAAACTATTTTATCACAGGATTACATAACATAGGTTACTGATTTGCATCCAATAATGTAAAAGTCAACATTATGGACACATGTACATATTTATAGGATTGGGACTTTATTATTATTAATAGCATTCTATGTTGTACTCCTGCTGTGCTTCTAAATATAGATGAAGCTATATGGCTTTGTAACATTCATTCAAAATACATTATTTAACGACGCACTCAATCTCTTAGCTTTTGAAAAACATCATGAAAAAAAGAAACAGTTCAAATTTGGCAGTACAGGTGAAAATTCTTCACCCGTGCCTTTGGAAACACAACTTTTTCCCTACTTTCGGTGCTGACTTCACTCATATCACACATTGTTGTTCTTTTCCTTAAAATAAATTAAGATAGAGGAGCTAACAAAGAGATTAAAGAAAAAATCCTTCCAATATGTTTAGCACCAATCCTCTACTGGAAGAACAGCCATGTGACAAACCCACCAGTGTTTGAGATAAACACATTTTTGACCTAGCCTCACTACCTATGTACTCTGGTATGCCAATAGAAAAGCAAGGCAGTTCAGGCCACCTGGAATTAAAGAGGAACAATCTCTCACTTTCAAAAAGGCTTTGGAGGCACACTCTAAAAGAGCCAAAGTTCAATTCAACTCTACTTCCTAGAAGAAAGCCATTTTTTCCAGCAAGGAAAACACCCTAGCATCAAATGCACAAGAACTAATGCATTTATACTGCAGCCCTCCACACAAACATTTCATTTCTCAACTTCTGGAAGGCAGCTGAGTCTATGAAAGAGATGGGGCAATATATATAAGGTCTTTTTTAAGCCCTGCCCACCTAGACTTAGGTTCCCACAGGCCTTGAAGTAGGAGAACAGAAGAGAGACAGCAAGTCAGTACACTTCAGTGTTTGAAATGTGATAACTGACCTCATAACTTTCTGGTTTAAATCTAGAAAACCCTCCTTATTAACTGAGCAGAAGTTTATGGATAGTTCTACTGCATATTTGGATTAACAAATTGTACCCTCAATTATGGAGAACAGGAAAGAGCTCATTTTTCTATGCTAATATATAACCACACACATATATACCCCACTAAATTAGTAACAAATGCTCTTCCTGATAAGCTTCCTGATAAGATTTTGCTTTCAAAAAATTTCCATTGAAACACTTCTCTTGTTCCCCTGACGTAATACAGCTGAAGTTCATGCCCTGCTTCAGTCAAATCTAATAGTTTTAACTTCATTTCAACCATTACTTCTCATAACAAGGTGTACTCAAAAGGGTATTTATGTTTGCTTTATTCTATCACATCAAAGTTAGGAAAACACATCTGGGGAGCGTACGCTGTAGCCACACTATAGACCAAAAATCCAGATAAATGCTTTGTCTAGAGGGATGACTGGATAAGTTGGCCAAATATCAGAACAAATTTACTTTAATGTTTCAAGTTGGTGGAGCTCAGAAACATGATCCAAATTACACAGTTATGTCCTCTGAAAAAGTAACAACCATCTCCTCATTTAGCATCTGCTGGGGCGGGGGGGGGGGGGAAGCATTCATGATTAATAAAACTGTAAGAATCTAAGGAAAAACATCTGTCTACTTTCACTCATATTCTTACCTTTTCCAGGGCCATCTCCAGTGGCCTGTTACCAGAAACGCCTTGGAGTCTGCTTAGGAGCCCATAAAGAAGAATGGCATTTGAGATTCACATTACAGATACACGCAGCTGAGCTCAGACTGCATTGAGCTCATGTAAGGTTTCATGTAAGCAACTCCCTCGGAGTGATGCTGAGCCACTTGTCAAAAATTAGTAATGAAAATATATAAAAAATAGATAAAACCTCATATCAGGTGTAGAAGTAACTTACTGAGCTCCATCAACAGACAGCTGGCATCTGGCTAAATGATAGGACTGGAGAGAATTACTGAGCATCATTCCTGTGGGAAGAAGTACTAAAGAAAGCCTGCTGTGTAATGAGAACACAAACCAAACATTATGTTCTTTTCTAAATGGAAAATTCCTGGGGGAGAATATAAAAGAAAAATCATTTCCCAAAGGAATTAACCCCATTGCAAAGCTTATTGTTAAAGGAACTGGAGGAAGGGATGTCTGCTACCCTAATAGAGCGAAGGAGCTATGAAGAACCAGGAAGACATGCAGCATTGCTCTCTTTTGCAGCAAATACAAGAACATCACTGTTGAAAACAGAGGGAAATTTACAAAGACCAAAGAAGGTATCTAACTTTCTGTGCCTCTGAATCCAGAGGACCCATCTTCCTCTCCACTGACTACAGAGGAAATCTAACTTTCTAGATGAAAATTGCTTCTGTGAATCTCACTCACTCATAGCACAATAAAGCAAACCCCACCTAGTCAAAAGATATGCCTAGATCTTTAGCAGTAAATACTGTAATAAAACATATAAGAAATTTTATCTCGTGAGGGTCAATCTTCATTATCAATGAATGCCTTTTTTCTTTGCATAGAAGCACAATATTAAAGACAAAATTCCCAACACTTTCCTGCTGTGAATAGCAGCATGCGAAAAAGCATGCTGCAAAAGCAGCCAAGAAAGTGGTCCACAGACAAATTAACCACAGACATTTTAGTTCCCTTAAGAACAAAATTTTAGTACATTTGGGTTTGGATTCACAATCTACAGTGCTCAAAAGTTAAATAATTCTGTCTATAAGTAAATTAAAGTTTTACCTGAGAAAAGAAACTATTAAGAATATTTCTTTTATTCTATTGAAACAGGACATTCCAACTTAAGTCTATATACCACACACTTCTGTTGAAAACAAACTACAGTTTAAAAACAATAAACATAAACCAAAAGCAAACAAGTGTCCTTTTATGTGGGGCTCTTGTGGTTAGAGCATCATGTTCAAGAAAGGATAGATGTCTGACGTGCTGTTTGGACCCTTGCAGACTCATCCACAGCATACAAAATTCCACTACTTCAACTCACACATGACTAAGGACAGCACGTAAACAGCATACTATATTTAAGTTCTTTTAACTGAGATTTTACACAAGGAAAAATCAAATGCAAAATGTAAAGAAGTTAATAAAGTACGTTTCCTTCAATATATAATCATAATTAGAATCATAGAATCATAGAACAGTTAGGGCTGGAAAGGACCTTAAGATCATCAAGTTCCAACCCCCCTGTCATGGGCACGGACACCTCACACTAAACCATAGCACCCACGGCCTCATCCAACCTGGTCTTGAATGCTGCCAGGGATGGGGCATTCACAACTTCCCTGGGCAACCTATTCCAGTGCCTCACCACCTTCACAGGAAAGAATTTCCTCCTTATCCAATCTAAATTTCCCCTGTTTAAGTTTTAACCCATTGCCCCTTGTCCTGTCACTACAGTGCCTAATGAAGAGTCCCTCCCCAGCACCCCTATAGGCCCCCTTCAGATACTGGAAGGCTACTGTAAGGTCTAGTTCTTAATCATTTAATTATCTGTATCTAAATAGACTAAAATATATAATTCTTAATACATAATTATGTTCTTAAATAGCAATTTTCTGTGTGTGGATAAAACATATTCAGCTGCTATCACTCAAAAGTATTCAGAGAAACAGAAAACCTGAAGCCACCCTGAACTTTAGCAGGGTTACTCTTATGTAGTAATTCACTTGAGAAAGAGTAGCTCCATATTATATGAAAACATTCTTTCCCCCAAAGTCAGTATTTAGCATTTGCAACCTCCAAAGATCACTACCGTTATCAGCAGTTATTATCAGAGCACTGATGGACAAAATCCCTTTCAAAATGGCAAGAGGGTGCTCCTGTCAGTAATTATCCCTGCTAATTGCCCTCTTTCATTTAGTCTTTTCTAGTGAGTGTTCCTCTTATCTGTTTTTCTCCATGTGATACCAGCCAGGGCCTCTCTCAGTTCACCTGCTGCTTCATTTAATAGTCTAACCCCTCCATAATCACTTCTTTGCTTTTCAAATTTCTTCCAATTTTCAGCCTGTTTAAACTGAGCATTTATCAATTTATTTATTTATTATAAATCTGTGAAAACATGGCAAAGATAATTGGGGGGGTGTCACCTGATATAAGTTCTAATGGTAGATGAGTCAGAAACATACCTTATGTATGACAGGACATCAAGATACTCTTTTCTTTCAGCTTTCGTGATGATGTTTGACAGATGATGTATGAACAGATTTTACAGAAAGAGATTACCTGAATCTTTAATCCACCTACATCTCTTTGAAAAGCAGTGTAGGTTTAGTCCCCCTCTCCTTTATCTTCAGGTATCCCCAATCTTCCCTGTCCTTTTGTGGTGATTTTGCACAATATCCATAACAAGCAGCAGAAATGGGAGGCAAACTACAGAGAATTAACAACAATGGTAGTTACAAAACAGAATCCCCAATGTGTAACTTCTTTGTCTCTACTGCACAATAAAATTCAACAGCATATAAACAATAAGGAGTTTTGTGGAAACTGAACAGAAATTATTTTGTGAATAATTTAAACTAAACATATAATTAAGGGAATACTAATAATAATCTCCTACCTTTCCATAAATTTGTATCAACTATTATTGACTGTGTCGCAATTCTACATAACTTCCTAACGCAATTCCATTTCAGCCATGCCATTATTTTACCCAAGATGAATGTCAGGCCAACATCCTTACATTTACCTCAGTCTTCCTTCAATTCATTTGAAGATCAGCTTTAGCCACTTCTCTGGAACTACCCTCCTCTGTCACTTCTAACCCTACCTGTACAGGGAATTGTTTGTCCAAGCCTTTAGAATTCTTAAATATGAGCTAAATTGAAGATTTTAAAAGGTTTACAGTAATGTTTAATATTCTCCTTAGGGACTACTGGAAACTTTTACGTCACTTGATTAGAACACAATGTTTCTGTTTAGATCAATAAAGAACATATATTCAACATTTCTGCTTCTTTAAGTTACTATATCACATCACAGGTGCGGAAAGACAAGAAAAAAAACCACAATATAGTTACACTTCTAATAGATAAAGGTGTCCAATATGAATGCACCAGTCTCAGGCAATTGGAAATTTTCAGATTCTTGAAGGTTTAGATGCAGAATAACAATCTAGTAACCTTGTTTGCAGAATGGCCTCCTCATACTGACCCTTACACATACATTTCTAAACCCATCAGAAGAAAGCTGGAGGAAAAATATGCTATTAACTAATTAACTTAAATAGCCAGGGGATCAAATAGGCTTCTTCCCTATTGTGCTGCGTACTTCTATCCCTATCTTCTGTTCTCAACTTGAATGATACTGCTGCGAGACACGTAAATGCCTCTGCAGGAAAGAAAACCCACACCTGCACCAAACTTACTCTTTGAGCTTTTCCTTAATCTGTGTCACAAACGTAATTACTACAACTGAAATAGTTAATTTTAGCATTTCTATTTCCTTCCATTCCTCTCTGCTTCAAGAATATCTGATGCCACAAATTTAATAAGCAAAATATCAGACCATTAGCTTTAAGTTAACCACATACAGTAATTTACAACTCATTTTTTAAAGACACACAGAAAAATACAGATTTTGTTAGCAGTGTATTCTTAATTTTCATACAATGAGAAAACTATCTTCATACATATACAGGTATTTGTGAAATGTGTTTGAAAGCACCAGTGGCATTTATGATTATAATGCTGAGGTGTTTGTCATTTTGCTACAAGGTAATTATACTATCAAGTAAGGTCTTGGAGGACTGTAATTAAGCTTTCCACTACATTTTACACTCTGCAACCTTTCAATTCTATTACAAAAGCTTAATGTAAACTGGAAGCACGCAGGCAGTTATGTTCCACAGTCATAGGGCATCGCTCCAGAGGTACTGCCTTCACATTAATGGTCAGATTTTGCTTCTAATCTATGGTCCTTGAAACTGGTGGGGGCTATAGGTTTACTCAGGATTTGTCATGGGAGTTAGTAAGGACTCAACCACTAAGGATTCCTGGGTTTTATTCTCCATAGCTAGGGAGAATACTGCATAGAGTATTTATAGAACAGGATATTTTGAGACAGAGAGAATTTGTATATTCTCCCTATATATGGAAAATATGTATATTCTATATTTAACATAGAAAAGAATATTTATAGGGACACATCTCTGCTGAAACTATTCTCTCAAGAAAGCATTTAATTTGAGTAATTGTCAGGGAAAACATGAGACTTCTCTATCTGGTCCTACTCCTAGCCATTTTTAGGAGCTGAAAAAGTAAAGAGCTTTTCCCTATATCCCATTACAACTACTTTTACTGATGCTCAAGTAATTGGTGATGTGACAATAGCCACCAATATACCTGTCAAAACACATACAGTCCATGTATTGCCAGAACCAGATCCCTATAATTGAAAGGGTAATACATTAACTCATGGTGCCACATGTACCCTTGTGGGTAGCAAGAAAAGCATATGTTTCCGTAACATCTTTACCACTTTATTTTCAACCTTATTCTGACTGCTTGGCAGCCCATAAAATTATTTTAATGTAGAAATGCCCAATATTAAAAGCAAATTTGGCTCTTTAATCTTGTTCCATTATATAATGTTTCAGCTCAAGAACTAACAGAAAAATTAGGAGCAGTAAACTCCCACCACCTTTTTCATATCACTGCTACAACACTGTAGCCTGCATTTTTTCTCATTCTAACACAATTTGTAATTGTGTTAAAATGTATTAGATGAATGGTCTTTAATTTGAGTCATTAAACACAGACTGGCTAGGGTTGGAAGGGACCTTAAAGCTCATCCAGTTCCAAACCCCTGCCATGGGCAAGGGCACCTTCCACTAAAGCAGGTTGCTCCAAAAACCCTGCCCAACCTGGCCTTGAACACTGCCACGGACGGGGCAGCCACAGCTTCTCTGGGTACCCTGTGCCAGCACCTCAGCACCCTCACAGGGAAGAGTTCTTTTCCTAATATCTAATCTAAGTCTAACCTGTGTCAGTTTAAAGCCATTCCTGCTTGTCCCATCACTACACACTAGTCTGGCTAATTTTTACTGTGGTTTGTTATATGTTTAAGTTCTAGATAAGGGTCTCCCCTTAAACTTAAGCTTCCTTACCATATCCTGTAGCACCAAGACTTAAGGACAGTTTTATGACTCCATATCCGTAAGTGGTATTGGCTCCTTATCAAATATATTGCATGCAAACTTAATTAAAACATGATGGCAAACAAAGAAGAAGTTGATTTAAGATCAAAATATAAAACATCCAAGCATAAAGCACAAAATGCATGTCACTATAGGCCAATATACAAAAGTACAACTCTTCGTCAGGTTATTTACGCGTGCAGCAAAGCATTTTTTTGCTAACAAGTCAGAATCTGTGCAAGTCCCTAGCAAGTTGTGATAATAAAGGACAACTTTACAACCAACAGTCCTCCAGGCCTTTGAAGTGAATACAAATAGTAAATCCAATCCTAACAGCAAAAGATGACCTTTATTGTTTTGAATTGGGTTTCTACGTCTTCTTCAAGCCAGTGAAAACTCTCATTATCTGACAAACTTTTTACAACCACATGGTTCTAACAAACAGGTATACACCCCCATGAGAAATATCAGTGAACTTCAAACTGTACACTATGCACTTTGACCTCTGCAGTGAAACGTACGTGCAAATAAAGCTTTGAAACGGTTCAAGAAAGCAATTCCAACTGGTGCATATTCAAATGTAATTTGCATGAGAATAGTCTAATAACTCACAATTGGTGACCTTAAAATAATTTGCTTCTAATCCCCACTTAATTTAAAACCAAGTATTTTAATAAACAGACTCTCTATCAACTCTTTTTCCCATCAACAATTTTTTCTCTTTACATCTATGCTATTTTTCTACAATGTTCATTTGATGGTATTTTACCTTCTATGGAAATTAAGCATGGTACTACCAAACAGAACATTTTTGACTGAATTTTCTCTATGCATTCAGCTGCCTTCAAACTTACAGAACAAGCCTTATTACCTTCTTTGCAACCTTAGCTAGAGAATTTGATTTAGTAGAAATGTTACAAGCTCTTTGCATCTCAGGTGGAGAACATAATGTCACTTGCCCCATTTTCCTCTTTTGTCCTAGGTAGTACTATTAAAACCTTTTTAATGAATATTTTAACAAGTATATTCTTGATTCTGCACCTTTAACTCGTCAACAAGCTCTACTCCAGTGGAAACAAACAATAAAAGACCAACTCGACATCTTTAACAAAGGCTCTGTCCTTCAAAGACACCAGGGTGAAAGACCAATTTAATTAAGATAGGAAAAGAAGCTGCCAATCAAATTTTAAACCACCATTCATTAGATAGGCTAATAGATAAAAAGAGTGCCACTATTTCTGGAATCCAATCTCTTTCACTGCTGCAAGCAATATCTCACTGAACATGAATTGCTAAAAGGATTGACAGAATATATTTGGGGGGAGGGAAGGGTTAGAAATGTTCACATATTCCAGTGAATCACTCTGCCATAATGCTTGCAAAGTAACACTGATGTGTTCCCCTTGGGCAAACACCTGTTTACGAACCGGGACATACCATTAAAAGTGACTTCACCTTCTTTTATGCTCCATGCCAAATTCAGTGTAACTCACTTGGGCTATGCCAGACCTGCGTTCCATTCCCATGTTCTGAACAATTAACTGCAACCTGCAGTTTGACTACTTATCTAAGCTGTTTTAAACTGCCTGAAAACAGGAAAGCAACAGAAACAGCTTTCAGATATTCCGCCTGAACTACTGGTGCCACTAGTTTAACACAAACACACCCTCAAAGCCTACCAACAAATGAGGCAATTTATTAACTCACAGTGTACAGCACTACTCATAGAAATTTATAGAGGACCCATAAATACCAAAAGATAAACAAACAGGTCAGCACAGAGTGGAGAAAACATCCTGCTCTCAAAACTCCCCAAACGACTAAAACAAGCCTTTTGTCATCAACAACACTTTTACCATATTCAGGTATGCAACTTTTTCACACAGAGATTTATATTTTGTAGGTTTTGCTGAAAATTAACCAACTCTAAGTAATAATAAAGTAAAATGGTGATGAATCTGATGCTTTGAACAAGATCCTTAAAAGTCAACATACAAAATCAGAAACCTGCATCAGTGAGATACAGGCTATTTAAGCACCATAGATTGGTAGTCAAATGCACCAAATCTCTTCCAATAATTTTGGAGGATAGGAATACTCTAAACAGCTGAAAGTTCACTGTTATTTTAGGTACCTAAATAAGGTGCAGGAACCTACAGTAGAGTATGTAAATTCAAAAGTGGCACTTTTAATATAAAAAAAAATTCACCCATCTGACATTTATTTCCATACACTCTCATCTTTATTATTGCCATCAGTCACCTCTTCTTTTGATTGTGCTGTATAACTGTAGATCACAGTGGTTAGAAATAACACTATAAAAATTGACTGGACATTATAAACACACACTGGTTCAGCTGTAGAGGACGACATCCTGGTTACCAGGCAAATGTCTGCTTTCTGCTAATACACAGTAAACACATACCATCTAAACCAAATTGGGGTTAGCTTGCTACATCACTTGCTCCAGTAGCAGAGACTTCAAAGCAGCGAAGCCATCTCAGTGCCTTCCCTACCACGCTGCCCAACCCGCCTCTGCTGCCTGAGTGAGCCTATCTGCCTTATACCCACAGACTGCCTCACACCAAGTTCATGAGTAGTCCTGGCTGCCAGGATCTCCATGTGCTCTAAGAGGACATTTGGAACATGATGCATGTTCGTACCCACACACCACATTTGAGGGAGCACTGAAGCCTCTGTTAGAAAGCAATGCAGATACAGGGTCTATATCATGTCCCCATACTCCATGCCAGGCGCTGCTGTCCTTGAGTAATCTGGGGTGAAACAAAATTCACTTTGAAGCCCGTGACAGCCAAACAGAAGGCACAGACTTGCCAAAATGGTTCTAACATGCTAGACTGGTCCTTTTTCTGGTCCTAGACTTTAAGAGGCAAGATCTACACCTGCTAGCTAATGCTTTTCTCAAGTTTCATGCGAGGCCAAAGCCAGACAGACATAAGGATTGCACACTCAATGTTACTGACTATTAAGACACTCTACCAATCTAAGAGTTTATATCAAACATCTACAGGTAGATTCTTTATTCATTAATGGAAATATAAATTTAAAAAACTTTTTTAAACTTGAGAAAACTATTGCCAGGCTATTTCTTAGAGGCATTTGATAAAATACATGCTCAAAATAACTAGGATGAATGCATACTACAGTGTGTTCTCAATGGTATATGACAGTCCCCTGTATGTTCAAAACTCTTTAATGATAATAGTCAAATGAGGAAAATATTTGCCTTATATATTAAGCCTGTAATGAAAAATTATCGAGTTGTGAGATAACCAAAAGAAAGGAAACTTCTATTAACAAACTTACTTTTATGTAATTAGGAATAGTTTCAAAAGATTCTCATGCTTCACATCCCCTTCTCCACCCTAGACAAACCAGAAAAATTACATGTCTTGTAATTCCAATTACAGGCGATTACAAGTGGTTGGTCCAATTGCCTCCATAGTCTTTTTGATAAGGGTAAAAAACACATTTATGAAAACTATATCAAAGTATTACAGTAACCAGGGCTTTGCGTGCTCGTTCTTTCAGATACCTTATTCCGTGAGAATGGCAAATTACCAGTTTTACCTGGAAAACTGACAGAAACTGACTCATTAGAGTCACATGGGCAGCTTGGATATCCCATCACTGCAGAAACCCTGACACAGAAGTACAACTGCTGCTGCAGCTTACTCAAAGTTAGACAATCTCAACTGTTATAACTAAGATGCGTTAAGTCTCAAAAGATCTGATACCTAGCTGAAGCAAATTAACACAGAATCACAGAGTGGTTTGTGTTGGAAGGGACCTTAAAACTCATTCAGTTCCAACCCCTGCCATGGGCAGGGACACCTTCCACTAGAGCAGGTTGCTCTAAGCCCCTGTGTCCAACCTGGCCTTGAACACTGCCAGGGATGGGGCAGCCACAGCTTCTCTGGGCACCCTGTCCCAGTGCCTCACCACCCTCACAGGGAAGAACTTCTGCCTAATGTCTAATCTGAATCTACCCTCTTTCAGTTTAACATCTTGACATTCACTTATTTGAAGGCTGATCCACCTAGCACAAATACCTTAATGAGTTTGTTCAGAAAACATGGCAAATCAAAAAAGGCCAACAACAACTTCTGCCAAAACCCAGTATTTCTCAAAAAATAATTTCACACATTATCTATAAGCTTGACTATGTCATTATACAAAATCTGCACATTTGGACATCAGAATTCTGTCAGTAACTCACTAAATTACCAATCTGAAAGATAGTGCTAATACCTTGGAATAATGTAAAAGAAAAGTAAGGGGTCCTGTTCTCCATCATGGCTGAGCTTTGTGCATTACGTTGGCTTTCAGCAGAAGTGAATTGAGCCATTAATACTTAGTCATCTGTAGCTACAGACACCAGCTAGACTCAATTTATCTAGTCTCAGGGGTACTCGAGCATGGCCCTCTATAGAGATCTCATGAGCAACTCATAATTCTATATCCTCCTAGAAGGATCTAAAAAACCAAGATCTAAGAAGGTAAGCACAGATGACAAGATCCTCCAGCTGCTACATGAACACCTCAGTCAGACACAAGACAGCTCTGGCCCAGAAATTTTACAGGAGGATTTTTAGCACTGTGCTACTCCAGTAAGTTCAGGTACAGCACAGCAAGCCTTCAGAACTGCAGCATGGCCAGAATTAACTCCTATCTGCCTGTAATAAATGTGTAGATACACCGCACCAAAAGCGGAATTCCCATAGGATTATTTTTGATACTGAGACGGCACTGTTGCAGAGCCAAGGATCTTGCCCAATCAATGTAATGTTGAAATGTAAAACATATACGACTGCAATCTTAATTTTAGCTCACGTCAATGGTTTCTCATTATTATGAGAGGAAGAAAGTGGCTCAGTGTTGAAAAACAAGCATTTCAGCTCTGGGCTCAACTCTGCCATTAATTCCTTATATGCTAAATAACTAGAATAAAATCTCACACTTCAGTCTCAAATGACAGATCAAAACTACAATGTAAATTACCCAAAAAGAGAACTCTGTTCCATCACATTTCTGCCAAATTATATAACGTATTAGTTCTAAACAAAAGAAAGCATAACATCCAACTTGGATGATGTACAGCCATGTCTCCACCCAGCAATGGAGGAAAGGTTGTCCCACCTGGTTTATTATAAACACTTAACATTTAAACGTGGATATCTTTTACAACAGCTGAAACTCCAGAAATCAAACTGGATTTAAGCTGCTAGAGGTATTCTACAGTAATATTTATAACCTCTGTGGTTTACATACATATACACAAACACAAATACGTATTGGCACACATTATATTACACATTGTGTAAATATACATCCACCTATCAGCTATACAAAATAAGCCTTGAGAAATCTATGCATTTCCTATGCACTTTCACAAAACTGCTGTGAAATTAAGACAAAGATGAATACAGTTCTCCAGATTTTATTTCTTTCCAACTTTCCTGTTTAACAGGGCACAATGCCTGCACTAAACAGAATTGGCCCTTCCAGCAAGGCCCAAAGCAGTGTTATAATGGAGTCTCAATTCAGTTTCAGAAGTGAACTGTAGCATCATGCAGCTAACATGCATAGAGCACGCTCTCTCAGGGGTAGTATTCTGCTGCCAGAACAAGGGAGGCCCACTTATTCAGCTGACCTCCCATCCTGAGAGGTATTAGGACTCCCCCTCAAACTACTGCATCTCAGTCCTGGCACAGGTCCAGTACTGCACTCGTTTCACAAATGTGCTTTCAGAGCCAAGACATCTGCGTACTTCAGTGACATGCGAGTTATAAAAGGAGTGTTTATATCCAACTTCAGTATAATGTTAAAGTTTAGCAGCCACAAGACAGCTTTATACAGTGACTGGACGTTACTTAAAGGCTGCATTGTACTTCCAATGACAGTACTCAGCAAAATAACTAGAACTCTATAAATTAATTACACTTTCTTCTAATAATTACCAAACTCTCCTGGGTTTATAAATAAGATGGCCCAAGCACCAGGAAACGTGGCAAGAAGCCCAAAGACTGATCTAATATTTATCCCTCCTGACCAGTACTTCCCATTATCATTGTTCACTGCAGGAAACACCAAAGTAAGCCTCAAATCATACAAAAGGCAGCACTGCAGCTGCTGAGCAGCCCGGCCTCCTGAGTGTGCTTTGTCCCAAGGATGAGTCCTCTGACAGGATAACCCAATGGGACCAAATTTCTTTCATGCCAGTGAATCCTATTCCTCACATGGCATTTAAAGTCTTCAGTTCTGTTCCTTCACAGTCCAGTCTGCCTATATCCATCGCTCACTCCAGTAAACTCAAGCTAATAAACACTACGTACATCCAAATATTTTCACAATGGTTTGAAAGGAATGCAAAAACCAGTGTTTTCAAATACCTGTCTAGCTCTTACAGACAATAATGGCATATAGTGCTTGCCTACAAGAATTAATCACTTGTCTTACAACAAGACAGAGAAAGCAACTTATGCTCATAAAATGCATTATGACAGCATTTTTAAAAAGCCACTGCAATGAGTTGAGAGTGCAAATATGTTGTATCATCATTCATCTTCATCTAAATCGGGGTTGAAAAGTCACAACTGCTAACAGAGATACCTAGACAGATACCATATTGGGAAAGGAATGCATGAGTAAGAATAGAAGAAAACATTTGAAAAAAACCCACCATTTGTACCTAATCTTCCATGGAAGATGTTCCAACATTCCCTTAAGAACCATGCCCACTCTGCTTGTTACTTTAATCTAATGTTCCTGCTATCATTTGCTCAACATTTCCCTTTCAAATTTCCCCATAAAATCCATTTACTAAAATGTATAGTGAAAGGTATAGGAGTACACCTTTAAATAAGTGAAGAACAGAGTGGTGTCAGGACTTCAGTCATTTGATAGAATAATCTAAACAGTCTTTGCTGACTATAAATTATTTTCTATTTTAGTATAATCAATCATACCTCCCTACTTCTGCCTTTCCTTAAAGCTTTTAAAGCCAGATTCACTGGGAATTTGACTCATTTCCATTAATAAGAAGAAAAGCAGAAGCATGCAGTACCAGTTTGGAAAGGTTTACAGATGCTTTATTTCCTCAGAACAGCTAGAATGCACATTCCTCTTCTCCCTTTCACCTTGCAGGTTCCTACTGCTGCTTGCATCTTCCCATGACTTTCTATACACATACCCCAAATTCCCAGCCTGGTGGCTTTCATGCTCCCCTGCATCAATTTCCTTTCACTGCACACATTTCCTTGTACTCCAGAATTAATATACATCCAATACATCAATTTTTATCTCTTTAATTATTTCCACTCTGATGGAAAAATATCTGCAAGGATAAAATGGGCCAGATATAAACATTTTACACAGACTGGGTTTTCATCACTTTTATCAGGTAACATGTTTAAAATCTCAGATTTTAGTCACGACCCTTAGGAAAGTTTGGCAGCAAATGCTGCCAAATAAATAGTCCTTTTTGGATGGTTTGCAAATTAAAAGATTTGGCAGGTCTCAATTTTTGATGGTAAACTCTGTTTTCCATGAACAATGAAATAAATTCCCCGTTAAATGTGTAATTCAGCTCCATCTTAATTACAAAGCTCCAACTGGCTCCTTACAATGTTTTATGCCCTTTGCAGATATGTCTAGCGCTAAGGCAATGCAAATAAATTCAGAATTCTTTGGGAATACAGTATTTAAATACAGTACACAAAGCTTCTTCTGTGGAGCTGGGGTCAATACTCAGTACATTACGTTTTCTGAGACTGCTCTACCACCGCCTTTCCATAAAGCCTTACTTGTAGGGGGGTAGGAGGGAAAGCATTTTCCTGTCAAAGAGCTCATCTGCTAGCACTGCAATGAATACGACATTTTCAGCTCCAAGATGAATGTGGTGTGAAAGGAACACAGGTATCTATGGTCCTCCCAGAACTAACAGCAGTGTGTTATGAATATTCAAATAAACATCTGGATTCCCTTTAGAATTAAGCTGGGAAGGGAATGCTATGTTGAGAATAGCGGATTGGGAACAAGGATTCAGACTTCTTTTCTGACGCTAGAAATTGTTACATGGTTTCTGGCTCTATAATGAATATAAAAACATGCCTACATATTTTAACATATTCATTTTGCAGAATATTCAGCAATTAAAAATCTCAACGTAAACACAGAGTATTAAAATTTTCAAGGAGAATTTTCAAACCTATTTCATTTTCAGGCCATTTAATTTTGTGGGGTTTGAGTTTTTTTATTGGTCACATCTCAATATGGAAAAATACAAAATCATTTAAAGAACACAAAGAGAGTAGAAAATAATAACTCAAGGGAAACATGCATTTAGCTGATCTCAAAGGTTTCCTTTTCAATTTTCTTCCTTTAGCCCTGGGAAATACAAATCAATTTAAATTTCAACATGAACAAGAAATCTTTACAGAATGCTCCATACAGAAAATGTTTCAATAGAACATTCTGACAACTACAAATAATTCTGAAAACCTGGACATTGGCTAATAGTAGTTAATGGGCTAATTTTAGTGACTCAGCATTTTTCAATTATACTTTGTCAAAGAAAGCTAAATAGCTCCCAAGAAGATACATCCTGAACTCCAGAATAATGGAAAACGCTCTGTGTGTAGGGCAAACATTAAAAATTAAAAAGGCTTGTTAAATGTGGCAAAGAAAAGAAGAGCAAGAGAAAGGAATGGGACATATCTACAGGAGACATTCAGGAGACCAGAAATAAAGAGGCTCCTGCCCACCTGGATTTGTAGATGTGAGAAGGCTTTGAATTAAAACAAATTTGTACAAGAAAATCCAGTAAAAGTCATAAAAGTACTTTCAATTGAGGCTCAAAATATTTTAATGACTATTCTTTACAGATGACAACCTGTGTTATGAAACTACTGAAAAGTATCACAGAATCATAGAACAGTTTGAGTTGGAAGGGACCTTAAAGCTTATTCAGGTCCAATCCCCTGCTGTGGGCAGGGACACCTTCCACTAGAGCAGGTTGCTCCAAGCCCCTGTGTCTAACCTGGCCTTGAACACTGCCAGGGATGGGGCAGCCACAGCTTCTCTGGGCACATGGCAGTATTTTTTCTCCTTAATTATTATTTTATCCTTTTTATCCTTACATTTATTCAGAATAACAATAACCATGAGCTGGAGCAATAGCTTTAAAAGCAGTGACTGTTGAGTACAGTTTCTCTGTTACACTCATAAGGCTCTACGCTGTAGTCTTGGTACATTTGCCTTTTGCTTCAAGACAAAAGCTACATGAACACAAGCCATAACAAGCCCTCAGCAAAGCTCAAGTACTACCAAATCTCTTCATGTGCCAACTTAGTTCAATTCTCTTATCAGTGCTCTGCTGCTTCCTCATAATTCATTAATAATCCTCACACCTCGAGTGGAATATCAATTGCCACATTGGAAAACTGATGCTGGTGTTTAATTGAACATTAGTCTTCCTCCCACTACTTAAACATCCCAGGAGCTTGCAATGTGAAATTCAAGATACAGAAAATTCCACAATCTTATGATCACAGGTTTATGAATGACTCACCACTAAAATCAACCAGTGGTTTCAATGGATGATAAAACAGGAGTCACAGCTAGATTTGAAGGAATACTCAACATTGCTGGAAGAGGGAAACCCATAAGCAAAACAGTGTAAGACTTTCTATCAAGTTTTTACATTTAGAGGATGAATTTCACAGATTAATCGACTAATTTGTTATTTTTCCTAATGATATACACAGCTGTAAGCCTCTGAATCCAGTCCCTTTGACCTGATATGTGTAAAGAGCAAGATTTAGCAAGCCAAGCTGGTAGAAATATAATTGTTGGAACATACTAAAATACACAGCAAATTTTAATGCCAAAACAATACTTGTTCCCATTGCTGAACTTTTTTCCATCTCTTTGGAACTATCGGTGAGATTGCTGGGTTTTGATTTAAGAGGCATTACAACATCAAAGCTCTCAAAGAGGATTATCAACTCCAATAAATTAATCAGAGCAATAAAAAGGCACTTAAACAGAATATTTCAAATATTAATATGAAGCACAGTTAGCATAACTTGCACAACAATAATATTTTATAAGGAATAAATAGCTATGAACTGCAAAGAGAAAGGTAGATGAAGAAGAATATCTTCAAAAATTGTTCATTTCACCAGTTAAAAGCTTGAGACTCTGTCTTAAGAAATAAGTGATCCAGCCAACAAAGAGTTCACCCAGCATGGCTTTCCACCCGGGCTGTGCTGCACAAATCCACTGGCCACAGGGCAAATGGAACCAACACATTTTAACAGAGGAGGTTGTAGGCAGCTCCACCTCCATACCAGCAGTTACACCACTTGCAAGCCCTGAAAGGGCAGCAAGGTCTCCCAAGAACATTGTTCTTTTTTGACTGCAGAAATGCTAATGAGTTGCTTCCTTGTTTTTCTACACAATCCTTTTACAGCTGCAATGACCAAAAGGGAGACTTGTCTACAGATGGTGTCTCCCCAGCGCACTGCCCATGGGTTGGAGGTGCATTTGATGCTACACCACAAGGGGCTCCCAACATCTAAAAGGACATAGGAGTATCTATGCTTCTTACAGCGTTAGCTCCCATAAGCAGGATTGTGAATGAGACCTCACAGTCTGAGTGCCTTTCTCACTGGCATCACAACTGACCAGCAGCTTCCAGTGCAAAATGACATCTCATGCTTATATTCTCATCCTGCTGCTGGCTTATCACACTGCAGCTGGCAAACACATGGTACTCCAGGGCTTTGCAACAGTTCCTGCTACCCACTAAAGCCGCAGAAAGCAAAATCCAGGCAGGCATCTAACTGAAGCTGCGTATCTTTACACAGGACCCTTTACACAGGGGTTAAAGCACTGCCCTAAGAAAGCACGACACTCAACCCTCCTTACTTCCTATTAAGCTCCCTAATCATCAGGATGAAAAGATCCTGGGATAGGACCCTCCAAAGCTGGACCCAAACGCAATACGGAACGCAAAATTTATAATGCCAGAAAATAAAGAATACAAACTGCAAGCCAGTGAGAAGAAGTATATTCTAAGCCACTGAGCTGTTTGGCTATGGCACATCCTACTCTCGCCAGACTAAATTCTTTCCCCATAACTGTCCTGTTCACTGGAATGCAGTCAGATGTACTATTCTGAAGGTCAAATACCACGCAAGATATTGCAAAAGTCTTTCTTCCTCATATGCTGGATAATGTCAGGTAAAGGGGGAAGGAAATACACCAGGAGAGGTTTCATTGATTTTTGGACCATTTGCCTGAAGCCTCCTCCCTGTTTTTTCAAGCAAAGAGGTTCATCCTACACTGTTTTAATTAGGATTTTGATCAATTCTTTAAAAATAAATTGTTGTAAGTGTCTGACATTATATTTGCATGCTGCAGTTAGTGAAGATGAAGCATTTTAAGTGCTCAGCCGACTCACATGTTTCTGAAACACTGACAAATACATTAGACAATGAAACAAAGTCTGATTTGTAAAAACTAACGTAAAATCAAAGCCTGAATATATAAACTCTCACTGAAAATAGTAATTTACCCGCAGTCTTTACACTAAAAGCTACTCAACACCTCACAGAATTTTACTACAATGAAAACACTGCTGCAAATAACTGAGTTTTCTCTACCTCATTTTCATTTAAGCTCTGAAAGGTCAGAGTTTTATTGACATATGTTCCAGGATGCACAATTCCTTATCAGAAAAACAAGAAAAAAAAATGTGTATATACAACACAAGTACTTTTCAGAACACCATCCAAAGCCTGGTAAAGAATGCTAACCTACCTTATTCTCCAAAAGGCTGAGCAAATCTTTTCCCCAATGCTAATGAAGACCGAAGTACAAACATGCCTCTTGGAATAAACACACAGCCAAAAATACTCACCTTCTCTCACCATCACTGTTTTTCTTTTAAACTTTTGTTTTCTATTCCTTTGGTATAATCTGTCTTGACTATGAAGTCTATTCCTTTCATACCTCAGGCTGCCTCCCTCATTCCATCTTATTTATCCCCTAAAATCATAGAATCACAGCCTGGTTTGTGTTGGAAGGGCCCTTAAAGCTCATTCAGTTCCAATCACCTGCCATAGGCAGGGTCACCTTCCACTAGAGCAGGTTGCTCCAAGCCCCATCCAACTTGGCCTTGAACACTGACAGGGATGGGGCAGCCACAGTTTTTCCATTATAGTAAGGAATTTCTTTCTAATGTCTCATCTCAATCACCTCTCTGTCAGGTTAAAGCCACTTCCCTTGTCCTGTCCCTACAGGCCCTTGTCCAAACTCCCTCTCCAGATTTCTTCTTTGGACTCTTTGTCACCCCTCGTTTTCAGAGCCGTGGGAGTCCAGTTGACCTGTGAGCTTCCCATTGCTCAGACAGCCCTCCCAACTTTGCTCAGGGGCTCCCCATCTCCCAAGATAAAAATGCAAGGAAACATGGTTTTACAGATACCAGCCATTTCTCCTTCATGACAACATCTACATTAGAGCATGGGGGGGTTGGGTGTTATTTTTCTCTTCTCTTCAGCATTCATTCCAGGAAGAGCTGGTTGCAGTGTTTACACAGCTGCTTTCAAAAATGAAAACATTTGAAAAAGAACATTCTTCAAACTTTTCATCTTATTTCCTTGTAATTTTACATCTCAAGCATTAAGGAACTAAGATATTTTTTACATTCATCTTCATTCATCTGTCTCGAGATGCAATTGCTTATGGATTCTCAGAATATCCAATGGAGAAGTCCACTTTTTCCAGAGAAAAAAAAAATGCAACCTTAAGTATTCACCTACAGAGACCAGACCCAAATCATTCAGTCAATCAAGAGATTAGCACTGAATCTGATGGACTCTGGTCTGAGCCTATTGCACATGAAAAAAGTTCCTGTACTAAATGTTAAAGCAGCAAATACTGACGATTTGAATTAAAAAGCAGTGTGCTTTTTTGTACTAGCATTAGGCAGACCTTCGCTCATCTTTACCATGCTGAGTAGCTGGCTCTAGCACATATTTAAATCAGCTTTACACACAGCAATTAACATGATCAAAATTGTACCCACAGGACCATACGTATGTACCAAAATGACAGACTATTTTATCTGAAGGCAGTTTTTAATTCTGTTCTTGTTATTTCTGCAATCTGATGGTTTTAGTTATTTGGCTCTTCTAAAGACATCAGCTATAAGGAAAACAAAAATACACTACAAGGACTAAAAATAAACCAGTTCTGATACACTTTCTGCCTTTCACAATTCGGTTTATAGGTCTACAGTACATTTATGGTTCTCATGGCTTTGGGGGGAGAAAGGAGGAATAAAGTCTGAGTAGTATCAATAAGGTGCTGTTGTTCACTCTGTCTTGTCACAAAATGTGAAACAGGGTCTGAACCACAGCACCAGTCACTGCACAAAGACTTCACACAAGATTACCACTGCAGAATTCAGCATAATGTTGGCATTGCTAATGGGATGAAACTAGAACAGTATGAATAATACATTACATGCACCAATCAATGTTACACTGTAATGGACTGATGGAAAATAAATACTCTTCATGAAAAGCAAGGAAGACCTTTCAAACACAAATATTTTATGATTATTCATTTATTATCTTTACTAGATGAAAAGAATCAACGGTGACAAAAGTGTAAAAGCAGCATAAACGCTGCTTTATCTTTACCAAAATATTTATTATTGCTTTGAAGCATGACCAGCTTCTGTACTTTCTGGGGTTTCTTCCCCTTCACCTTCTTTCTCCTCCCAGTCAGAACACACAAAATCTAAACGCCTCCTCCTGTCTGAAATCACTTCTAGGCCTCTACAGATTGATTATTTGAATGTAAAAATGAAGACAAAGTCGTATATGTAAAAATAATTTGTCTCCTTTTGTCTGAAAATTCCAGATTCTCTTCCTTTCTTCAGTGTGCTATCTTACCTATCTTTTCTTCTAAGTACCTCTCATTACATTCCTCTAGTCTTCCTAAAGTCTTATTTGCTCAACCAACAGCCACAGCCATTCACACACCCGCACCTCCCTTGAGCTAAGATCAGTCTTCTTTCTTAGCCTCACTAGCATTGCTAAGTGTATGTGGAGAGTGCTTTCCTACAGAGCACCTTGCCTCAAAATAGCTTGCAATCACCTCTTTTCTTTGCTTCCCAAATCCATCCAAAGCTCCGACCGCCTTCCCTACTGTCCCACAACCCCCATGAACAGTCAGACTTTGTGCAGATCAAATACCCCCTACCAGTTGCAGTGCCTGGAAAAGTAAAAATGAAGCCTGCAAAGGGTCTGGTATCATGCTAACAAAGACAGCTCTGTATCCCAGGGCCCTGAATCTCTCCTCTCTGCATGCAGTTCATGTGCTATAGGCAGTCCAGGGATATATAGTTTGTATCATCACTGAATCAAAAACCACAGATCATTTTCTCTTCAAGCCATCGTCTTCTCTTTTCCTCATCTCAAAAAACCTCCAATAGAGAGCGTGCTCTTTGTAGCCACTATCTTAACATTCCTCCCACCTGCTGAACATTTTATACCTTCATTGTACTACTTAGACAAAATGGTTCTCAAACACTAATGACTTCTTCATACACTAATTTTCAGAACCAACCTACTAATTCCCATCATGATAATTATCAAGGCATAATTACCACCCCAAAGAATCCTCAAAGGGCTTTTATGACTTTCTTCAGGTTCATTTAGTATTACTATTAAATCTCTACAATGACACCTCTATTCTCGCCACCTGCAAACTCAGTTTTTTAAAGGATTATAGATCCACCAGTGGTCTTCCTAGCAGCATTCATGAAGCAACCAGCAATTGAGAATACAAATACAAACCACCTACACAGAAACACCACTCAGCTGGCAGGTATACAGCTGGGACTGCTAGCAGGCAGCGCCAGAGGCCAGCTCCTCACTGCTGTCAGTGCCAATTTAAAACATCCAGGTTTACAGCATCAAAGCAATGCTCCTGTAAAGCAATGGGATGCTATTTGTCTAAATTCTAAGCAATTTATTGTCCATCTTTCCTTGTTTCCAACTTGCAAACAGCAGGGGAAAATAAAAAGTAAAATAAAACAATCAGTACCCATTATGTTAAAAAAGGTCAGAGAAATACTGCATTAGATTGTATAATGTCTGAGGCAATGATTGGTATTTTAAGTTTGGACTGACTGCACAGATGGGTTCCAACTTGCATGTGGCCACACTGTGCTGCCACAAAAGAAATGTTCAGATATGGAGTACTGTAGGGCAGCCCTAAAATTAGTCATTCCCGCATGTCCCACACTATTCAGAGAGAATTTCAAGCTTTTCTTCATGATCCTTACGGGCTGTATTTGTTGAGCACTTTTGTTTTAGTTCACCAAGACTAGCAATGTGCTTTGCAAAATCAAGCATCGCTCTCACAAGAATAATGACCATTCTGCAGTCGCATTTTCCCATTAGTGAGGGATCCTTATATCTATTTCCCTTTGTCTTCTTGTAAATAAAGTCTTTACAAAGCTGAGGCAGGAAAAATACTAGATGATCTTCGCACCACTCTTCCTTTGTTAAGATTTTCTGGTATGGGAAAGGTCAGTAACCAATTCCCTTCAGACTAGACTGAGTCAGATCCAAAAATTTAAAGAAGCAGTATTAGAAAAGCTAATAAATGAACCTAGAATCATCTTATTGTGTAACAGCTTTCCTAAATATCTCCATGCTCTTATCACTCTGACCTTCATCCTTACCCCTAAACTTAAGTCCTTAAAATGTGGTTAAGATTTGGTGTACTGAAACAGAAAGATCTTCAAAATAAAAAGAGAAACTTTATTCTGTGCTTGCACAGCATCCAATACATTGGGTGCCTTGAGCCTAACTGGAATATGTAGGCACTCCAGAAACTTAGTTACTTCACACTGTATTAAAAATCTTGATCAGAACCAAACCCAGGCATTTGCAACCTAAACAGATTCTTTTATTGCTGAGAGATTCAAGGTCACAGTAGAAGAAAATCAGCATATATCACAGGCTGTTACCACCATCTGCTAGAGCCACAGGACATGGGAAAAGTGGGGAACTGCTTGTTGCAGCAGACAGGAATGCTGGAATAGCCTCCTAAAAGCCTGCTATGATTTTTCTCCAAACATCCCTACTTCTTCAGCACTGCAGCTTTAGCTTCTCCATAGGTTACTTCTCTCACTGCCCTGGGGAACTGTCCTTACCTGACCAGTAAGGAGGAAGAGGAAGAGACTAATGCAACAAGCAGTACCCCACACTTCTGCTGGGCAAAGGTGTCAGAGGAACGGGACCCACTGAAGAATGGGAAGGCCAACTGTGGGGGTGATGGGTCCCCAGTGTCCACACCAACTGGATGGGGATCCCTGACTTACTCATCCTCAGTCTCTCACTTGACCTGCTCATGCTGATTAATGAGCTGAGAATGAACTCTGGAACACTTCCCACTTGAACTCTGGCAGTGCAAGGCATTTTGAAACACAGGACCAGGAGGACCAGGGGATCAGGCTGCAACCCAAACACTGAAAATGTAAGCGTGCTTCGGGCTCTCAATTCAGATTCTGACATGGGAACGACATTAAAAACTATCAGTAAAAATGTACAGCTTAATTCAAATTATATAAATTTTAACAGATGGGGTAAGGAAAACTCTCCCTTGAGATTTCATTGGAAATCTTTTATGTATCCATTTTAATTTTTCATCTGTGAATATACATATACTCACTTTTTTCTTAGCTATGTAGCTCTTACACTCATTAACATGTTTTAAGACTAAATTTCACCTTCTGAAAACTCCTATTGGCTTTAGTATTATAAAAAAAAAAAGTACTTCTATGTGATGTCTTCACTATTCTTTTACATTGTGAATATGCAGGAAAGCTACGCCAATATGAAGAAAAATAATGTCTTAAAGTAAGTTTAGGCATACAGACATATAAGGAACATGCAAGAATCCTTTTGCATCATTTGGAATTTTCCCCAAGATTGAACTAGAATACTGATTCAAATTGTAGATACTAACCAGAAACCAGTATTAGGCTCACTAATACCAAAATACCTAAACCCAAACCATTAGCAGCTAAAATGAAAGGCAGGGGAATCTAATAGCTGAAGTATAGAGTAGATGAGAAAAATCCTGACTTTTAATCTCCACTCTCCCACCAGCTTGCAGTCCAGCCTCAGATAAATTACTGACCATTAGTATTTGGCTGCCTACAAAGTCCTGCTTCTATTTACAAGGAATGCTTGTGAGATCTTAGACTTTAGTTATTCACTAAATATTAACACCTCTTTAATGATTATTTTCCTAGTAAATTCTATTGATGTCACAGGACTGCAGAAAGAAAAGCTCGCAGGCAGACCTTAACTAAACCTCCATCATTTCTTTGGAATTTTGTGAATTACGAGCTCTTCATCCAAGTTCTTCCTTTTTTACACAATACCAACTCCTGACAGGGAACTAAACATATTTACAATATTTGTCTTTTGCTGCACTCTGCTGGAACAATCGATTTTTCAACTGAAAGCAACATCATTCCGTGCACAATGGAAAAGTTAACGAGAGAGGCAAAAATTCAGGACTCTAATTGCTTGTAAAAATGCACTCTTGAAGCACGTGTATTTTTAAAACCAGAATTTAGACATTTAAATGAGTATTTAGTTGACCTAATAAAGTGGCTTATTTTCAAAGACAGAGCACCTGAAACAGTCCTACATTGAAGAGGATTACAAGAGGGCTCCACACCGCTCAGAATAGAACTACACCAAATTAAGTGTCTCAATAAGGCACTGAAAAGCTTCTTGAAACACAGACTGGAAAAGCCCGGAATTGTATGCAGCATTTTAACTCTCCTTCACCTGATAAATGCATGATTCTAAAAGAGCAACAGAAATCTGACTGCCTCCATTTGAACCCTGATCAAAATATGAAAAAGTTTAGGGACAATATAGGTTCCTATAACATTTGCAAAAAGTGCGACAAGACTTAGAATCTCTTCAAAAAATTTACTCCAATTTACAGGACATTGGATGGAATTGTAAAACTTACAGTCCTATTTTTTCATTAAAAAAATGAAGAAACTTACCTGCACTGGAGAACAGACCTCAGCCCTTGTAAGCACTCAAAGCTCTTAACTCCCATGATAACTCATTCTGGCTGAGGATCTGCTCCAGAAGCATCTAAACATGCTACACAAATTCAACGTGACCTCCTATTAGAAAAATGCACCTGTGATCAAGACAAAGACTTTTTTCTCTCTTCCCATCCCCAGAGAGTAAACTCCTTTGCGATGGCCATAAACTTCAAAGAAAGAACAAAAATTGTGAGGAGGAAAGTAAGTATCACAGATGCAACAAGACAGAAATGTCACAGCCTTGTTCAAGCAGTCTTCTGAGGGCAATAAGGAAAAGCTTTCACTCTTGGACCTGTCATGGGAGTTGCAAATACAGATGTTGGCAACAGTCCCAGAACACAAAGCATCCTTTCCAGTTTTTACTAATACCTACTAAAATTGTCTCTTGGCATTTTTGCTTGGAAAGAAAATTAAGGAATAACGCTTCTTAATGCTTTGTAATCCACATGAATCTCAAAACCTCTTCTTAGGGAAGGGTTTCCACAGAACTTTACAGATTGCCTTGCTGAATTAAAAACCAAGAATATATACAGACAATAGCCAACAAATCACTGAAACCCTCACATGAATAGTGAAGTAATGATTGCAGAGCTTACATATATCAAATGTAAAAATGGTTTCCCTGAAAACTTCATGTTTTGTTTCCTGTGTCACTATCTGCTTGAAAGGTTGCAGTCCTTAGCCTAGAATTGGACAGGTTTCTCCGTAGCTGCACTGCTGGTATTCCCCCCCACCACTACCCTCAAAAAAGTTTAACAGAAATACATTGGAGAAAATTAAAACTGGCTTTCATAGAATCAGATTTATACAAAGGCAGCCAAATGTTTCTCTGTTCCATAGATGGGTTTCTCACAGAAGAATCACATGAGCAAGATGAAGAATTGTATCAAGGTGGTTTTTTTTCTATTTGCCTCTGATGCCTTTTGAAAAGCAGAAGATCAGTGATATCACAGCAATAAACATAAATGGAGAGTTATACCTCAAACTGTAACCATGCCAGTCTGCAATTTTTAACCCACCATGTAACAAAACATATGGGAAGAATAGGTGAAGGAACTTCTTTGAGACACGGGGCTTCCAAAAGCAAATGAACAGCATAAGCAACTTAAGAGCTCCTTAAGGAGAGCAGTAGAATCATACAATCCTGGACTGGTTTGTGTTGGAAGGGCCCTTAAAGCTCATTCAGTTCCAACTCCCTGCCACAGGCAGGGACACCTTCCACTAGAGCAGGTTGCTCCAAGCCCCCGTGTCCAACCTGGCCGTGAACACTGACAGGGATGGGGCAGCCACAGCTTCTCTGGGCACCCTGTGCCAGCACCTCACCACCCTCACAGAGACGAGGTTTTTGAATGAAGTAGGACATCTTTGCATATGACAGGGAATTTCACATTGTGGCATTCTATCTAATTGCAATTATGAACTACAATCTCTTCGCATGCTCTTATACAATGGAAAAATAGCAAGATAAAGCACAATAAAATACTGAAGGTTCACCTGCAAGCTGTTGACTTCTGCAGCTTATAATTCCTGTATATAATTAAAAAAAATAGGAAAAATTATTGTAAAATTTATCAGAAAAAACAATTCAATAGATGTTGGGATGCATCATATTCTTTCTGACTCTGATCACAGAGAAGAGACTTCTTCCCAAAAGGAGGAAAAAAACATCTGAAAGATAGCTATTAGTAGCCAACAAGTTATCTGCTTCTTATTTGTTTCCACAATAAAAAGAGAAAAGAAATTGAGTGCATCAGATCCTCATAAAAGCTAAAAGGAATAAATGTAACTTGAAGACATAGAACATACTGAAACACAACAGTCTTTTGGAAAACATTTCTTTCAAGACAGACTTTCAATTGCCTATTGGAACGTAACAGACAGCTCACGCACGATGAAACGCTTATTAAGGAGAAATGAAAGAAATCAGGAAAATGCAAAAAGTTTACTTTTCCTCCAGCAAAGCACAGAGTTTCCTCAAACCTCTGAAACCCCATTCACTCCAGAACAGAGGCAAGGGCTACTGTTTTCTTTAACACGACAAATCTATTTAGCTAGCAAATATTTAACCAATAGCTAGAAGTTGCTCTTTAAGTACTAAATAATGAGATGTAATTAAGGTAGCAAAGGCAAAAGGCTCCCAATTTAGGCATTTCTATGGTATAGTGTTTAAATTATAGGTTTTATACAAAGCGCATGGGCCAGTGCACAAGAAAAAAATCCAATTTTAACGGAATGCAGAACAAATTAACATTTTAACATCATAATACTCCTCAATTGTGTAATGGGATTTTGCTAAGTGTCACAGAACAGAAAATAAAAGTAACACTCCAAGGTATGCTTGTTAACCTCTTCAAGCTAAATATATTACAAGCCTACTGACAGCAGTAAATAGACACATTGTAACATGAAAGACTCTGAATTCAAAGGCCTTTAATAGGTGTTGCCTTTTCTAAGAAGATTGGCCTGAAGAGTATAAACAATGAACAAGATAAAAATTATGTTATCCATACCAAATACTTTCAAATTTCCTAAAGGGAAATGGAACGATTCCTTTAAAAATACCATTTAAAAAATCCAGTTCCTTTGATATAGAATGATTTTTCTCCACCTCTCCTTCCCATGTTACAGGAATTTACCCTGGCAAGCACCCATACACGATGTTTTTCAGGTTGACTAAAAGACTTTCTAGAAAAATCATGCTTACAACTGTTACGGTCAAAACCTGCCAGTGTCGTGGTTGTCCATACAACAAGGAACTCAGGTGAACACTTCCTTTTAAAATTACTAAATAATACCAAGTCTGTATCCACAAAAAAACAGACAATATAAAAACAAGAAATTGGCAGCCACGACATTTTGCAAAACTCAAGGCAAGCAGAATAGGCAGAACATTCTATGTAGTAAAAGCCTTAAAGTAACAGCTCTGTAGTTATGACACTCATCATTACTGTCTTCTTCCTTCCCAACTTTTGACCCCCTGAGTTCATTACACCAACTTTTCCTGCAACCACCTTTTTCCTTTGCATACTGGTTTAAATTACCCACAACAGAATAATTAAACAGTTCACAATGTAGAAATACCTACTGTGGAAGTTAGCAGTTAAGCACAACCGAAACATAAAACAGACCTCCTGAGATGCCAACTGGCAAGAAGAAACGGAGAAGAAAGTTCTTTCCCTTTTGTTTTCGTCAATTTACAGGCTTAACCAACAGTTTCACTCCAAAATAAGCTGTATCTTTTATTTAAAAGATCTAAATTGGGAGACTGACCACACAAGTTGCATTTTTCCTGAGAGAGACAGTGGCTAGAGCAGCAGCTCTGAGCTGACTGCAGGGGGCATACACACAAACAGTTATTTTAGTTGTGAAGTTTCTATGCTATTTTTTAAATTCTTTTTCTGTCTTTTTCCTTCAGGAATCCAAAGTCCACTACTCTACTACCTTTGGTAAGTAATACCAAATAGAATCCAAAGTCAGGTGATTAGGAATGTGCAACGAAGAAGTAAGCACTTGTAGATGTACTGATGACCCGAGGTCTATTCCCACCTCTGACACTGGTCTGTACAAGTCATTTCTAGCCAGCCCTCATCAGTGACTAAATTAAATGTCACTACATTAAATCTGTAAGAGTATCCAAGATCAACAGAACAGTGATTTACATGCTCACTCGCCATATGTTAAATGGAAATAATTGTGAGCAGTAATGTAAAATGATTTTAGATTAAGTTAGCAGACAAAAGATACAGCAAAGATACAACAGTAACCAAATCAACTTCCACACCCAGCTCACACCAAGATCTGAAAGCATTTGATGGGCAAATAATATAGTGAACTTGACACACAAATATTTACATCCCAGATGCTTGTTTTGTTTGCTTGGTTGTTTTGCGGGAGAGAGGGAGGTCTTTTTGTTTTGGTTTGGTCTTAAATCAGTCTGGCATAAAATGCTATTAAATTACATGATTTATGTAGCTCTCTCCCTTATTTAGTTGTTGGTATAGTGAACATAAAAGTCAAGATAAACCCAAGCATTCCACTGAATCCAAGTATCAAAGTCTCCAGAACTCAGCATGAATCTGAAACCAACACATACTTGCCATCCAACCACAACATAAAATTATTATCTACTGTACATGAAAAAAAAACAGTATCACTTGTTGTGAGCTTACACCAGAACATGATCCAGTTCAACATTATTTCAGCCACCTGAAGGCACAGTATCCATGTACACACAGGTTAAACAAGTATAGTAGCCACCACAAGTATAAAAGCAAGCTTTCAAAATTACATCGGAAGCCACCAAAATGTCCTTAGTACTGCATGTAGAAATTAACCAAAGCTGGTAATAATTTAATGTTCACTTATTTGATCACATCTGGACCACTCAAAATGAGCAATTTCACAAAGATCATGTATCCAAACTCGCAAATGAGCCACTGTACCTTCCACCATGTACACTCGCTAGTTGTTCTCAACTGTATCGCTTTCATGCCTCAAATGCTTCTGTACTGCATACTTACAGGGCTGATACAGAAAACTTTCTAAGGAGCATGAAATAATAGTGTCTTCCATTATGAAAAGGGCATCAATTTTTCTTGATTCAAGTGTTGATTACACTGCTGCAGAACACTTCCTCTCTTGCTTATGGAGTACCTTTCTCCCAGTGAAAGAACCTGTCAATAACTCATGGGTATCTGATATTTCAGATTATCAGATCTGACGTTTCCTTTCTTTGAGGAATTGCAACCAGGTCCATTTTCACTTCCTGTTTCTCTCCTTACCTCATGTCCATCTACTGATTTAGGAAGTTGAACTCTTTCTTTATAATTTATAATCTACAACATAGCTGTAATACAAAATAAGTATGAACATGACAACTTTTAAAGTAAACATGGTGTTCCAGTCTCTTGAAAGCGTAAATGCTGTTCCTTGCAATATTTTAACACTTGCAATGTGTGGAGCACTTCGATCGCTGGTGGTTTGTGGTCAGTGGCAAATTAAACTCATTATGTTCTATTCACTAAAAAACATGGAACGCCATTAAAGGTCCATTAACTCTTTGTTCAAGACCCTTAACTCCTTTCCTTGCTTATTAATTGGTTGATAAAAATCTCAGAAGTGATCATTAATGATTCAGTATTCTCTCTAGAGTCACACTTCAGACACACATGGCCTTAGGAACATTCTGGGAATGATTCATTACTTGATTAGTAAGGACTTTTACCTCAAAGCAAAACCATTAGGGTTTATCATGCATGACTCAAAGGCTATATATCACACCCTCTCCCATAATAGTCATTTTCGCCAGATAATGTCAGTGAGAACTACACCCATAGTATAAACTAGCTCTTTTTTGGCTTGAATAAATATGCTGTTCTTTGGAGGAGTTATATTTAACTTCTCTTATTTTACTGCTGTTTCTGCTAAATGTAGCTTTTTCATAGGCACTAAAAGCTTATTGGCTATTACATATAATTAAAATCTTCTATTTTACTGGCGTTCAAACAGTGTTATGTTTCTGTTTCCCGAAGACTTACTGAGTTTTAACAGTGGAATACTTAACAGTGTCATCAAAGCCCCTTTTTTATTAGAAGATGTATTCCAAAAATGCCTGAAAGTAGTTAGCCGTGCTTGGGAAGCATGTATTAGGATTGCTGGCACAACTCTTCTGTATTCTTGTCTGTGGTAGCAATTACTTGTTCCAGTGTGGGACTGTCTTCACTTAAGACCAGCCAGTTTTTAGGACAAATAGGTATAATAGCTCATAAGGGAGAGAGTTAGATGCACATTAAAGCTGGAAATGGTGTGGCCATCACAGGAGAAAGAAGTTGGAAGTAAAATGTCCTTGTGGGTACAGATGTGACACAAAGTGCTTCAACTGGGGTCTGTTGGGCTGCATACAGTCTGGCCTGTCACATTTCCACAAAGGAGGGTTTCAGCTACACCCACTGTGTTATGACATACAGGCCTATCTCCTGAATGACTCCCCCTGAACCTGTGAACAACAGCCAACTCAGAACACCCACTGCTTCATTCAGGTCACCAAGGGACCAGAGGAATGGTTTTAGTTAATATTTTTTCCCCAAAACCACTCTGCATGCAGTTCCCACTTTAGAGCTGTTGCACCAGTGTGCCCTGTCCGAGGATTCCCCAAGCACTGAGTCAGTCCTCATGCGCAGGGGCAGACTGGTGTATAAAGGCAATGGCAGGAAGTGATTTATGTCACTCCTTGTGACATTAAGTGTTCTTTGGCACTTCTTGTGACATTTGTTTCAGCGCTCCATGTGTTTTTGAAGGGGAAAAAATTAATATTCCTTTGTAGGATAGATCTTGTAGTCTCAGCCTGACAGTTCAGCAGACCATATGAGGGCTTTCTATGGGGACTGAAAGAACCTGTGTGCACTACAAAATGGACAATTACTGGCACACAGTATTTGATCCGTAAAATATTGCTTGACAAGGTTTCAACACTCTTACTTGATCATAAACCACAATGGAAGAAAGACATCACAGCAGTGATCATCAGCACTAGAGTGAAAATTCCTCACAACTGTCCTGTTAAGTAAGATGTGCTCAAAGGGACTCGAAGTTTCTTTAAATTGAGTCCAAAATTCAGATTAATTACACATTCTGCTGAAACCTCAAGAAACAAATATTTAGTGCACTTCTCATGGCCTCCTAAATGATGTCCAAGAATACAACAGATTTGCTTTTTCTCCTTACATTTAACTTTGAAAGTTTATTGTATCATAGCATTCTCTTTCTGGATGCTTTTCTAAGAAAACATTTAGTTAACTCTTTGACACGTGCTGAATGCTCTTTTTGTGTATTTTAGAATATATTTGAACAGAGCTGCAAGACACATCCTCCATGCTTTAATCAGGCGTTGCTCTAAAATAATTCTTCTTTTCTGACTTTGTATAGTTATTTTTCTCAAAGACTACCTTTAAATATTATTATTTGAATGTCTACTTTCAAGACTAAAATGGACCTTGTTATGGACTATGGCTATTTTATGTCACTCTGAAAACAACATGGGATTGAAGGGCTTCAAAAGGATCAATCGGGTTGCAAGACATGCTATCTATAAACAAAATGTAAGAGACCTAAATATCAATCCTGCCCTGTGGCATGAAACTGTGGGCCAGTCCTAAATTTTAGCAGCTGATATTAATCCACAGCACAATTGCTGAAATTCCATCTCAAAACCATAAGCTTAAATTAGGCTATGACAAAGAAACAGTTGTGTAATGAAGTTCATAAAGTAGAAGCACCTTTCTTCAAAACTGCCCTGTCAAAGAGAAAGGACAACTCCTGTGACATTACTCATTAAAAGAACCGGTGCATTCATTTAGAGATATATGACTTCCAAATCCTTCACCAAATTCCTATGTTTCTACTGAATGCTCAAGATCTCCAACTAACATCCAGAGCTGTGTGACGTGTCACGTTAGTGACAGCTCAGATCACAGACCTCAGGGAAAACAACTACCCTTTAAAAAGCTCTCAGTCACAGACAACAAATTCCTGCACACTTTATTGCTGCATAAAGAATTAAAATTGATGTCCTGATGGAATTGCTGTCTTTATTCTAAATGAGGAGTCACAGTATATCTACCTGGAGGCAATTGTGTTCGGTGACCACTTCTAACAGCCTGACGGTGAAATGTTACACTTGCTTTCCAGCACTGCTAGCTATACGAACAAGATAGAGAATACAAGAGTGCTGAAGGGAGAACAAATGAAGGAAATTACCCTGAAAAATTATCTGTAGGAATGGTCCCTCTTCCTATTCCCTGTAAACAGTAACCTGTGAGCACCTCTTGAAATCTGAAAGACCGAACACTTTTCCCCTTGTCTCAAGCAGAGTTTTTAAGTGAAAAATTCCTACGCACGTGAATTCCATTGAGCTGCAATTCATATGCAGAACCCATAATAAGCAAGACCAAGCCCAGACAAGTTAAATACAAACCATATAATAAAGGCAGCAGAATGACCTGGACAAGATCTGAAAATGATGTTGAAAGCCACTTTGTTGCCGCTTACAGCCAAGTATTTCTGTGAGACAAGCTATTCAGTAATTATAGAAAGGATCATGATGGGATAGCTGAATCAGGAGAAAATAAAGGGAATAAACTTGCAGCATCAATTAGTTCTAGCAGCCCTATTTAGAAAAGCATGTTAGTTTCTCTTACGAATGGCAAGACACTCTCAAACTTATAAAGTACCTTAAAGAAAGAAAAGATAAAATGTATCACCAGTCAAAACCAAAGACCCACTGTTATAGAACATGTAGTTATTAAGACTAGAAGTCTAAGGTTAGATAGCTCTGCTGGCCATTTATGCCAGACTTACTCTGTTGGTCCATTCCTAGCTTCTGTTGTTTCAGATGACAACACTTAATTTTTTCAGTGACATGAAGATCCAGAAATCATTAAGTTCCTCTCTCAATGTGTTTTAATTAGCAGGCTGGGAGGGGAGAGATACTGTTGGTATTTCTACTGACTCAGGAACATCATCCATCTTGTCTGGTTAGATGGCTACTGCCAGTCAGCCCTAGCACACTGGCTTGAGAGTGCAGAGATAAGCAATTACAGGAGTGTTGCCGGGGCCATGGTTAGAACTTGTCAGTATTAGAAAGCACAAGCCCGTTAACGCCAAAGAAACTTCAGAACATGGGGGAACAGGTACTGTGCAATAGTGGCATCAAAGAAGAGGAAGGGAGCAATGGTTATGACAAACGATGGAAGTGTGGGGATACAGGACACAGGTGTTTGCTTCATGATTTGTCTTAATTTTCCTACCTTTTATTGTAGTACAATGCAAGGCAGATGTAATTGCTTTGTCCTTAAATTTTTTTGTAAAATTGAACTGTTCCATCTTGTCCAAGATTCATGTTTTAAGTACTTAAAATTGGTTAAGCAACAACAGTTAGTGCCCTAGGAGAACTCCACCCCCCCACCCCCATTTCAAACTCATCCTCAGAATCATAGAAACCTTCCTCCTTTTTCCCCAAATGAATGTACCTGCTGTAGTCTTCTGAACATGGTTACGGGGTTAAACACAGCTTACAACTAGACACAGACAGTATTGCTTTGATTCACTAGGATAAAATCCATGTGGGTTCAAATAAATTGAATTACCTGATTTTTATGACACTTGTTAATTCCAGCTTGTACCTGGAAACCTAAATAATGTATGTCAAGAGTCAACGCATGAAAATTACCATTCTGGGGCAAGCACCTGCAGCTATTGCCAAACTATGATTTTTTTATTTACTTTAATAAGACAGAAAGCACATCATAGACATTAAAGATCATTAAATTATGCTTTCAAGCAATAACATGTCTCTAGTAAGTGAGCATTACACAAAGTACATGCTGTTTACAGCAGCTACCATAAAATTCACTGCAATCTCATTTTGTATTTGAAGTCCTTTAAACTACAAAGCACCTATGCAATCTCAACTACTGTGCAATTGCTTTTAAATTCCTATAATTAAATTCCTTTCTTAGAACAGCAGCTAGCAGCATGTCCAATTGCACTGGTCATTTTTTAACCAGAGATGAAGAAATTAATCACGGGCATACAAATAGCATCTACTGCAAATCAGTTTTTCCATTATTTTTATAGCACCTTCACAGCACAAATCATTCCTAAATTTTGTGATAATAACATTTCCTTTTTCCAATCTTCAAGGTTACTATGTATCAAAAAGCTTTTCTTCTCCTTCCAGAATGGAACACCTGATGCCACTATTTGTTAACTGCTGTTAAATCTCTCTCAAATCCTAGACCTAGAATATTACTTCAGAAAGAGAAATTATAGAAGAAAAGATTAAACAGGACTATAAAACCAAGCACAAGCTTTTCATCATGGCATACACTGATGCCTGCTTATATATTTCTTTGTTATTGTGAAGATGAAAAGCAAGGCTAAAGCTTACTTGCAATAAATCCATTAGTAATTGTGCTGTAGTACTAAATACATCCTGCCTTGTTGGCAATGTATTTTATTGTGGGATTTATAATATCTGTTTTATTACAAAGCCCTCTGGAACTTCTACATTGCTTATTCAGAGTTCAATACAAATTCCACTGAACCAAGTAAGTCATCCCACTTAACTCTACGAGTATGGATCATTATTCTTCATTGGATGCATTCTGCATTAGGAAAATCATTGAACACAACCATGGGGCTCAAAACAGACAACTTTCCAAAAGGAAATACAACTTGTTTGAAAAATTATTCTGAAAAGCAGCATTCTCAAAAATAGAATCATATCAATTCCAATGTCAAAAAGGCTACATACTTTTTGGAGTGAGACTTTATGCTGTTCATATTTATCTGGCCTTATTATTCCTTTACTTAAAACACATGTACCAAATTTTGAATACCTCAACTATTTGCATTAGATATACTTATTCAAATAAAGACAGAAGGTAAGACTGAATTAAAGACAACAAGGCAATTTCCAATATAGGAAATGCATCATTGAGCAATTTCATTTCAACCACATAGTGAAGAGACAATATTAAATCCTACCACAACTCTTGCTTTCAAACCAACATAGGCAGCAGTGGGGGTCTCTATGTTTTGCTACACTTTTGTTTTTACTAACAATAATGACAATTCTTTGTTGGAAGGAGATTCACAAAGGCGGACAACAAAGGAAATCTACCAAGAAAAATGTGAGCTTGCCTAAAAGGAAGTTTTAACAAACACTGGGGAATGTATGCATTTGTTCTCTGGAAAGAAATCTTTTCCCTCATTCTCCTTTCAACCACACTAATTCTAATTAAAAAAGCTTACAACATTAATTATCAGGAAAAGCACCCACTTAATATGGGTTTCAAGGACCTCATAAAATAAGCTTCTGCAGAATCCATTTATTTCAACTACCTGATTTTTGTCATATTCTCAGAACTCATCTTTCAGTTCAACTGCATAAGAAAAATGTATAGCACATCAGTCACTTTTAAGTTGAAAGGCTACAGTTCTACATAGCAAAAGCAGACTTAAGAGACTCACTTCTCTTTATCTTTAGGGCTTATTTAGTCATGCCATTTCCAAGTGTTAAAGAATCACCCATCTATCACAACAATACCTGTTTCTTGAAGTAAGCAGAAAAAACACACTTTCAAACTTAAAGCATCTCATAGTTAACTCATTCACAGTAAAGAATGAAACAAAGGCAAATTTCTTTTGACTCATGTATATCTGGAAAGGCAGTTTTCTTCAGTTTAGAGAAATATTTTCTTAGAGCAAACAATAAGGAAAAATATTTGTCCTTAACACCTTTGGGTTTTAATTGCTGAGATATACAACAGTGCATAAAGGTAAGTCTTTTTTCCAACAAGGAATCCAATTGTGACTCAATCTCTCTAACAAGGCATACTGGAAAGTAAAATCAGATCCTCCAACAGAAAATGCACAAAGTAACTTCTTAGCAAAGGGGACGCATCATGACACGAGGGTTATTCTAAAGCAATGCAGAACTAAGACAAGAAAAGGAAGAAAAACTGCGTTATTCCTGGGTCCTTCCAGTATGGGGATGGTTTAGGAATGAATGCTATCGCATTCTGGAATGGTTAGAACATAAAATCCCTGTAAGGAAGGACATGGTCAGCCTCAGACAATTTTGTTGTGGATGTTACACTGACCAAACCATTCCAACCAGTTTACAGTGTACCATAAAATATTTACATAAGCTATGAACTATAAAATACTTTCACATGAACTATAAAATATTTACACTATCAGCATCAGTTAGGAAAGAATGATGTGCTGTCAAGCTGGTGTGACCCAGGAGTAAAGATTTTGTGGTTGCAGATGAAATAAAACTATTGCAAATCATCTGGAAAGTTACAGGGAAAATTAGGTTAAACAAATTACTGCTTCCTGGTCTGCTGGATGGTAAATGTAACCAGGAAAGCATAGCTTATATGCTTTAAGCTGAGTTTTACTAACAACATAAAGAAAGGTTAGGCTCATAATCAAACTGTACTGACCTCTCTGAATGTTCCTTCTAGCAAGGTATCCAGATGTTGAAGCGGAGCAGGAGTTTTGTCTTTGAATCGTGTCAGCAATCGCCGCTCAATAGCTCGAAACTGTGCAGCCCTTTGAGATAACAGCTCCTGAAGTTTTTCCTCATTCAAACGTAGCTGCAATTTAAGGGTTTTCAGGAATTCAGGTTAAGGGTCATATATGTTTTGTATGCACATTCCAAATGAAATGGGAAAACTGTAGTAAAATTTTTGGGAGAGTGTGCATTACGCAAATATAATGTCATTTAATACCAGTTTCATATTTTACACTTCTCATAAGCTTATTAACATTTTCAAGAACTATCTTTTGCCACTGAAATAAAAGCTAATTGTCAACAGTCACAATAATCTGTGAAAACGCATAAGTATGTCATCAAGAAGCCTAATAACAAGAGTGAACTTTCACCACCAGTATCTCAAGGCTTATTCTCGGTTTGGTATGCCATTTATGACACATACACACAGTGTACTGCATTCTGTATTCATCACAGCAGAAAAGTAGATTGTTATTCCCTTAAGCATGAATAGAAGTACTAAATTCTGCCCTGTTTGAATAACTTTTTCTGAAGTGAAACCCTTTTTCCTTTTACATAGACTGATCAGCTATAGCAACAAACTTTCTTGAAGTGTTGTCCTGGGTTCAGCAGTAGCAGTCTTTTTTTCTCCTTCTTAATAGGTGAACTTAGATCAACACTGGATATCTAATGCCCAGATAACAATTCTTATTTTATCTTTTTATCACCTTACCACTCTTTTTTTCCAGCACTATCTTAGATACAACTTCCTATTTCCTGAAAGCCAAATGCCCGTGATAACTATAGTCCTAATCTAATCAACCATAGTACTAACACATTAACAATTTTTAAATGAGCAGAACATCAATTATTCACATACCTCAAAATGTCTATCAATTAGTTCAAAATATTCTTGCAGGGGAACAGAACCAGAAAATGTACATGTGAAATCTTTGCAGTTTTGCTTCTTGAAATGTTCTTCAAGTCGAAGCCTCAGCTCTTTTGTTATCAGCCAAAGGTCTTCCAACTGATCACTCTGGATCCTATATCGTTCTTTGAAAACAAGAACAAATACAGGACTAATAAACACACATTTAAACCACATACGTTCACTATACAACACAGTTTACCTAACACACAAATGGAACTTGTTAACTGCATCCTAAGTCTGTATGAGATTTTCCAACGAGATATATGTTCATTAGTGTTAAAAAATGCTTGTATTCTGTGGATGTTAGCCTTAAATACTAGCTCTTTTGTTTTAACTTTAAAAGCAGTTTCCTAGCACAAAATAGAAGTGTTTACTGCTTCAGGACTACTTACTTTTCAGTATGGGCCTGCTCCTTAAGAACAAAAAGCTCTGAAGAACTACCATAATAAGGAAACAAGATAATTACTGGATGATATTAAGTCATCACAACAGGCTGTCCACAATTCTCTGCCATAATATAACTTAGTGAGCTGTTTTGAGGGTTGGAGGCAGAACCAGGGTCAATTCACTTTAAACCATGACAGAAGCAAGGCATCCTAAGTACCTGGCAACAGTGTGAACAAACCAACTCCAATCTACCTAAAATCCTGAATATCTTTTGGAAATGGTTATTGAGTTCTTCGATAATACAGCCAATATAATTTTAATTACATCATCACTTCCTATTCTAGGATATGTTTTAGTAGGAAAAGTATTACTCTAACTAGTCACAGACAACAACATTCATCTTTAATAGAGCTATGCTTCAATCTAGATACAGCTAATGTTAGCAGGTGATTTTTATCCATTTACACAGTATGGCTTTGTAAAAGTGCTGTAGTGCACAAATGAAAGCGTTAAACTGAAGTGAAAATACAAATCCTGTTTGTGCCAGTGTTATCTGTCCCAACAAATTCACTTATCTCACCACATTTTAGTAAATTGCAAATTATCAAGCTAGTGGGTAAGATTTTATTTCTGTTGTTTCTTGTTCCCATTCATATAATAACGCATATATAGTATATAATGTATATAATGATTTCCAGGAAATCGGAATTAATTAAATATGGAGACAAAAACATTGTGGAATACCACAGCAGCATTTTTTATCCAGATAAACACTTTCAAACAACAGTTCCTTATTTCATTTCATTACATATCTACCAATACTTTATGCGAAAGGATAGACAAATGTAGCTATGAGGGAAAAGAGCTGCTGGGACTTGATACAAACAAGTTCTTTTTTTTGCCCTTGTTAACAAGGTTCACAGTAAATCAAATTAACCAGAATTCTTTAGAGCTTGAATGTACTTATTTGAAATTTTCTCAACATTAGTAATTCAAGATTGTTTGACATTACCACTGGCATCATTCCCAGGATACTTATTTCACTGAACAAAGAATGACAAATTCTGTTTACAGTGTAACAGGAAAGAAGCAAGTTTTATTTAAAAACATGCCTGTTAAAGAAAAGAACACCATCTGCTCCAGATAACATTCAACCTAATGTCCATTTTTTAAACACTCACAAGGTAACGGCTGGACTGAGCTGAGTATCACCATACTTTGCCTTAAGTGATTTTTTTTCCTTGAGGGAAAATTAGCTCAGATGTTTTCAGGCCAAATCAACAGTCACTATATTTATAATTGACATATCTAATACATTAATGTTTTAAAATGGATAAAATTAATTTCCTCCAAAATGCATATTTGATTTCCATACATTGTTTGTTGGTCAATACAAACACAATCTAATTTTATCATGGCCTAAGAGCATTGCAGCTATTTGCTTTACACGATCTTCCAGCTCTCAAAAACAGACAAATTAGATTTAGAAACTGTATGAAACAGAATCTTTAATTGTAGGTGCTTTAAACAGAAATGCAATGAAAAAAAAAAAAAACACCAAAAAAAACCTGTGCTTCTGCTCATCCTGTGCTTTTATAGCAGCTCACCAACTTGTGTTTGCTTTTGTTAAAGTAAGCTCTGTTACAGAAAATTACAATAGATTGTCAGAAAATAAACAGAAAAGCAGGAGACTGAGAAGCATCAATAGGCTAAATAGGTTACAAAGGCTTTTAACACTACAGCTGATCCATCCAACTAGCACAACCTGCATTAAGAGTAGTTGCCCTGCAAGCAGGTTATCTGAAAGAAATAGAGAAGATTCAGTTCACCTCTCAGCCAGGAAACCCACATTAGCAGCTGCAATTAGCAGTCAAGCCTCCTTTACACTTCTATTAAAAAACAGTTATAAAACACTCCAGAGAACAAACAAACAAACTTAAAACCTTAAAATCTACATGAGGCAAGATATTTTCTGTATCTTGTACTTTCTGTATCTGTGTACTAACTGTCAAAATAAACTTCAGGCTGGGTCCTTTGCAGCAGTGCTTTTGACAGGCTGAAGTAACATCTTCAATTACTACCATGTTCAAACTGAATTAGCTAAAACAAGTAAAAACAAATGTGAACACAGATACCATTCATGTTTGCAGCCTTAACAGGGAAACCCAAATGAACCTGGAGACTTCCATTCCTACAAGCAGTTCTTCCAATTCAGAACTTAAAGTCCAGTTGATAAGGATCCAAGATAAATTTCTTCCACGGTAAATCAGAAATAAGGATTGATCAGTCCCAATGGACTTTTTTTACTTTTCTGAAACACCATTACTTCTAGCCTATTTATCTGTATGTACAGTTTTCTTTTTGAAGACTATTTTGACAATGATAATGTTGCATAAGCACTTTTACAAAGTATAAACTAAGTGCTAAATTAATATGTAATAAACTAATGTAAATAATATGCAATTTTGTCTGCATTCATTAGCTCCAGGGAAGAGCTGTCTACTCAAGCACAATCATTTTAGTATCATGAAATTCTACAAATGTTTTTTTATTATGGAGAGTCTCTGCTCATAAACATATTCTGAATTATGTTTCAGTATCAGACCTTTTACAATTTATTTGTTTTAAATAAGTTTTACTTGGGTAGTATTTCAAATAAGCAAATCCTCCTCAGAAATTCTGTAACCAACCCAATCCAATCCATGAATGAATGCTGGAAACATAGAAGGTGGCACCAAACAACTCATTTGTTTTCTAAAGTCAGGACTCCCAGACACAAGAAATGAGTAGTCACGCTAAGAGAAACAGATATTTTGAATCTTCTTTGTAAACTGAACTTCACAAGTAAAGCAGTGTGGGAAAGTTTATAGTAGGACTGCAAGCGTCATTCCAACCTAGTGAATAAACAAACCTGAGAGGAAAAGATTGAGGGTTTGGGGTAGGGGAATTAAGTTATAGCCTCACTAGAAGCTAAAATGCATTAATTACATGGACACAAATTTGTTCCTTACACAGTATCAGATTTAGCAACTATGCAAAATAAATTTCAAATCAAAGGATTTAAACTGCAATGCAGGAAAAAGGCAGTTGTTATAAATCCTTTACATCCTTTCATTTTCAGAAACTATCACTGCACGTCCAGTTAGTTAAAACAGTTTAAGTCATACTATTTAAACAAATATTAAAAACAAACTAACCATAAACCAGCATGCAAGTAATGCATACACAAACCAGTGCAAATGGATTCGAACTTCAGAAATGTGAAGTGATTCTTGGTACCAAGACAGTTACTCTCCAAATGGTTTCTGGCTTTCCCACATTTGATTACATTAGAAAAGGTATTAAATATTACCCTGGAGCTCACAGCTAATGCCACCAATGTCTGCATAACCCATCATGAATACCAATTTTTGAAAACCAAGAGGCAGATTATTTTTGCATCAAAAGAATTTTACAACAAACAACTAGATTCTGCTTTCTCCCTCAAAACTGCTTTCATTAAGCATTCACACACTGTGCCATTTGAACTCCCTGCCACACACAATAGGTATTACAGCTTTTCAATTTGTTACTCTGCTGTATTAAATGAAGACCTTGTGCTCTGCTGGCATGGAAATTGCTAAACACAACTGGAGTGATTTGGTTCCAACGCATATGCCAAGAAAGAGTTTAGCGAGTTGAGTAGTTGTACAAGGCAAGGCCGTAACTCTCCAAAATGAAGAGAATCAAACTTTTTTAAATAGCACAAATTCAAAGTGGTTGTAACATGACCACTGAAATATACAAGAGACGCTGGACCAGGTAACACCGTATCTACATGCATCTTCATACATTCTGTCAACATAATAGGAAGGATATAAAATCCATAATCCTATGCTTACAAAGATATACAAGCATCTAGAGACAGGCATTTACTTAGAGGCAGAAAAGCAAGTAAGCGGGGTCTGATGTCTAATTAAAGTAAAGGATTTCTGAACATCAGAGGAAAGTTAGAAACCTGCTTTTTAATCCCTTTTAGAAATCCCAGTAGATGCCTACTCCCAAACACAGATGTTGAAATACCTTTGAGGAAAAGAGGGGTTTTTCATTATTACAATGATAGTATTAACTCATGAATAAAAACCTTACTAAAAACTTGATGAGAATTCAGCTTCTTCAGGGAACTGGCACTGTAGTGTACTATATCTTGAGTAGGATTTTTTTGTTTGTTGTAAAATGTTGTGCCTTTCCTAGTAACATCACTGGATACCAGAGAGGGGTTGAGAATTAGTCAGCTAACAGTTTGAAAGTCCTGTGTTAATTCTCACACAGTTATTATCCTGCTCTGTATGATTCACATCCTCATTTTATATATACATATATTAACTAATGATCAGGCTTCCTTTAACACGAATTCTTATAGCACTTACGTGATGTTTTTGAAGCAAGAAGAGTAGCTTTTGAACCACTTAAAAACTGAAATCCCAGAACATTTGCCTGGTCATCCTCAGATGGATCAACAAAGTCTGAAAGAGAAAGTTGAACAGAGTTTTCTATAATCCGATGCTGGGATTCAACACAGCTCAAGCCACAGACAGGACCACATCAGCCTTTGCACAAGCAATTTAGAAAAGGCAATATGAGACTGATCCCCTTCTTAGGGCTCAGAAGACGAGCAGTGGTGTTTTGGTATACCCTCCCTTCATTCACATGTGGAAGCTGAGCCACACACTGCTATTTCTTCCCTAGCACCTCTCCTCCCAACCTTCCCCTAAAAAGGCAAACAGGAAGCAGAAGAGATACAACTTTTATTGTGCACACCAAGAATCCAAAGTTCCTTCACCGATCACATCAGTATGGCTTTGTTCAGTTCTCCCCCCCCCGCCACTCCCTAAAGCACTAAAAATGGGATGAACAGAAATCAGAAGATTTTAATACCTTCTTTTCAAGCACATCAGGCCTATGCTTTCTGCTGTATTTTCAACAGCGCATCCCTAGGTTAAAAATACAGTACTGTATTTTGAAAGCATTATTGCTTGGCCATAATGGAAGCCTATGATCAAAACCCCAAAATGTAGACCTTTGAAAAAAAGGTTTCTCTGTTTCAATTAAGTGTTCCATTGCACACCCTTTAAAAAAAAAAAAAAAGAAAAAGGTATATTTACTCTCAAAGTGAGGAAAAACAGGTTACCAAAAAAATTACCATGCCTAATCCACTACTCAGACAAATGCACTTCAAAAAGAGATGCAGCTCCACCTTAAAAATACCATATTAAAGTTGTTGGCCCATACAGCTCTCAGCAAACTGTTCCAGAACCTTAGTCCTCTGAAGTTCAGAAACTTAATAACTGCCAGACTTCACTTATTCAAAATCTCTTTATAAGCCCTTGTTCCAGTTTCAGCTGTAGCAGTTACTGTTCTCTTTCCTAGTAGCTGGTGCAGTGCTGTGTTTTTGGCTTTAGTCTGAGAACAATGCTGATAACACACCACTGGTCTAGTTGTTGCTACGTAGCGCTTAACCCTGATATGGTCAGGCTGGGTACCGGTCAGCAGGTGGTGAGCAATTGTATTGCGCATCATTTGGGTTTATTGCTCTTTTTCCCTTGCCTCTTTTAGTTTTAGATTCTTTCCCCTTATTATTATTAGTAGTAGTTTTATATTCAACTTTAGTTATTGGACTGTTCTTATCCCAACCCGTGGGGTTTACATTCTTTTAATTCTCCCCATCCCACCCAGATGAGGGGGTGAGCAAACGGCTACGCGGTGGTGAGTTACCAGCTGGGCTTAAACCACAAAAGCCCTGTTTATTCATTTCTTCTGGTGCTAATATGATCATCTAGATGCATGATACAGCCACAAAATATTTACTGAAGTCAACTGTATTCCCTTCTTTCGCCTGTGTTTTATTAAGCTAAATGAGTCACTTTTCTTATTTCTTCTCAAATCTCTAGATAACACTCATGGCTTTTTTTTTATTACACGTGCCAATGCATAGTAATATGATAGTTTCCTGCATGGAAACATTTCATCTAATGCATCCTCAGCTCTTATTTGCTTGCTTATGATTGTACTAGATTGTACTACAAGAGTATTTCTGTGGTAACTTCCACCTCCTGTATCTCTTCCAAATTATGAGCTCGTAATTACAGCAGAAATTATTTTCAGAACATTACACTTTACAGTACTCAATTTTATTATTTTCCAGTCCTAAATGGCACCTAATTACTCCTTCATACTATTTTAATACTCTCTTAAGTAGAAAAAGTAGCTCAGATTTGTGCATTAGAAGATATCGTTAAGTACACGTTATCTTTCCAGTCCAAGAAAACTATTACCAAAAAAAAAAAATCAGCTCCAGACAGCTGTATCAAGAACTACACTCCATTATTTCTTTCAAAATACAGTGTTTCAATATTCTAACATTAATTTTGTTAATTACCTCATTACTTTGCACAGATGAACAATTCCTGTTGGAGGTCCCAACATATTTTCTATTACAGACATAATTAAAACCTACCTGGAAAAATGGTGAGAAAACTGATGGGAGGTTTATTGGTATCAATAGTTATCTTGTGGTTTGCTGCTTTTGATGGTTGAGCTGGAAAGCAAATTAATCGTAAAGGCAGACTGAATTTACACTGCGCAGCTTTCAGCATTCCTAAAATGAAAGAACACAGATTCATCTTCCACATCCATATTCTGAATACAAGACACTTCATATTTCTACCCTTGGAGAGGTGTAACAAGATATATTTAACATGATCAAGGATACATTAAAAAAAACTATGCAAAAATCTCAAATTTTATTTTCCATCTAAAAATACCTATAAATTTGAATACTTCTGATTACATTTTCAAGTGAACACTTTCAACTAAATGGGAAAACAAGAGTTATTAAATACACTGTATATGTGTATTTATACCAATTAATATGCAATGAAGATCAACATTTTAATGCTCTAGACAAACTATTCTACTTTAACATAGACCACAGCTATATGGTTACTCCTGGTACTTCAAACAGCAAACTGAAGCATTTATGTTTTCACTAGGAGTACCACAAACTAGATCCTTTTGAAGAACAAAGTTACTCTTTTACACACCTAAATAAAGCTATGCTACCTTCATAGCATCTGTCAGAGGTTTGTGGCTTAGCAAAAAATGTATCTCAGGCATTGATACCCAAAGGTATATTAAATTCTGCTTTTTAGCTTACTGCATCATAATGAAACAGAACTGTACAACAAACAGGCTATTGCCTTTGATGCTCAGGATCTAGTATCATATGCCAATTAAATCAGAATGGTGCAAGAGAAAAGAGGATGTTCGTGATATGTGAAAGGTAGAAGTGAAAGGCAGAAGTGCTACTTGCTATGAAATACGGAGTTCTTACAACCAGATTATGGGTTTTTTGAGGAGGATTTTTTGATGAAGGAGCTAACAGGGAAACCTTGTTTTGTTCAGGTACAGACACCACTATCAGCAGAAATACCTGTCATACTGAGATCAGTACTAACATTATCTCACCTCAATCTCTCACCATTCTCTCATTTTTTCCCAAATAACTCACAAAAGACAAACATGAACCCAACACTTATCTCAGCAGAATTTAACATAGCACATTTTTAGAGAGTATAAAGTTACTGTCATAGATTATGTAGAGGCAGAAAAATCACAAAACTGAACAGCTACACAAGTTATCAGTCCTGTCAGCTTAGCAGGTTAATGTAAAAATAGAGTTCAACCACTTAGCAGTCTTCCAAGCAACCCTTTTTGCTCACAATTTTGTTTGCTGCTTCACGTAGCCCTTGCAATGAAAAATTTTTTCTAAGACTCATCTTGGGACAAATTCTACACCACCACTCAGATTCAACCCTTTAGGTTGTTGGTTCAGTAGCTCTTTTGGCTGGCTGATAATGCCTCCAAGTAAGTGTTCTGCATCAGCTTGCAGAAAGTAAAATCAGTGTGAAACAAGCAGAAAGCTTAAGACAGATCCTCGAAACTAGGATATCGCTGGGTTCCAAGGAAAATTCCTGAAAAATACTTGACGATAAACCCATGACCCTTCAGAATTATTCACTCAATTTTATCTTCATCATCTGAAGGGAAAATCAAGATCTTTTCTTGATGACAACATAACACAAACATCTTACTACTGAACTTAGACATAGAGGTTTATCAACAGGAAAAAAAAAAAACAGTGACAAAACTAGCCAAAAAGATGTTTTCTTCTTGTTTCAAACCAGCTTTTCCTAGTCGGCTCTCAGTCTGCCTCACCAGAAACAGTGTTTCAGTATTTCAGACAAAGGTCAAATCAAAACTAAATCAAATAGTATCCGGCTTCAGAAGGGACTGGAGAGATTTCTAGTTAATGAGTCCAAAACAGCTATATATAAGAAAACCAAATAGCACCAATAAAATTTATCATTACAGTGAAAAACTCTTGCTGGGAAAGGCTTTCAGAGTATTTTAGCATTTTAAATGGTAGTAAAGAAACACAAAGCACTAGCCAAGTGTGGGAGCCAGAACTTCCTCAATCCTTTGGCGTTATGTCTAGCAATACATCCCACTTCATCTCAAGTTGTGATACATTGCATGATACATAATTTTAGCACTGTAATAAAGAAAGAATGTGGAAAGAATCAGATTAACTTAAAATCTGAAATACAACAGAAATTTTGTAACATTACCTCATAAATTGCTATGATTTAAAGGCATACTATGCACTTACCTGATAAAAGCAATAAAAGTTCCATGCAGTATAGTTACAATTCACTTACAAATTACTCATGCATTCTTCTTATTTATATTTGAAACATAACATTGATGTACATGATAAAAAACGTTAAAGCTGAGATCTTTAATTTAGGATGTTGAATATTCAGAGAATTTGTTTTTCCTGATATTGATGACCCTCCATTTACCTAGTCCAGTGCACCTCAGAGTAACTCAAATAAATGCCCCAGATGATTCTACTAAGTTTACTAAGCTCCACAACATTCTCTTCAGCAGCAGGTGTTTATCTTGAGTAGAAATTTCTTAAAACAAAATCCAAATCTTTTTTTAGAATGCTACACTTTCAAAAGACATAAATCTATTTTAAGACAGTTTATTTATATATTTACTCTATTTTTTACTAATTTTTAAAGTTACTTTATATAGCAGAAATCTTCCCACAAAGTGATAGCTATTCTTGCCAAGAGTGGTATTTTACGGAGATGGTTCAAGTGTCTATTTCTCGTACACCACCTCAAAGTCACCTGAAACATACAGAAACCAGAAAAGGGTGCCAGTAACACAGTTACCTAATTTTCCACTTAGTATGCTTGCAAAAGCACAAGTCAGTGAAGTAACTCCTACAAGGCTGTATCTTTTCAACACATGTACACAACTACATTGCAAACTACCCTTCTCTCTTTCTAGTCTACCAATGCAGAAGCTTTAGTCCTTTTGTTAGTTTTGTCTTTTAACTGCACCTTTTGTCAATACCCTATCTATTACAACCACAGCTAAGTTTTGTATTGCTGGTATTCTTGGTTAGAAAGCAGCCTTTTAGCCTTGAATAACATGTTTCCAACAGGAATTGGAATGAAAAGATGTTAAGTGACACCACTCTCAGAGCTATTCAGGCCAAACAGCCTAACATTAGCTACAAATCCTTAATAGCCATTTCAGTTGCACAAAAAAAGCTACAGTTTACCTGCTTAAGCTCTTGCTGCAACTTGAAAAAAATAGCTCAAAATATCTATCGTAAGGCAAGAACATACAACTGTGTTTTCTGTTTCCAATCTCACACACACAACACTTAATACTTTGCAAAAGTCTCATGTTATATACGAGGAAATGAATTATACTTCAAGAAATGTCTTCGCTTCTTTATTCTCTCCATGGCTTATGTCTAATCCTCATTTATTTTCAATTCTCTCAAATATTCACACCTTCATAGCATCAAACCAAGGATAATGAGAACTTACAGAAATAATAGGCAAAATAACAGCTCCCTTCCAAATCTGCTTTATCCAGCATGTGCTGTCACTCATGAAACCATTCAAACTTTGCATTTTCTCCATTCACTCACCTTCAGGAAAGAGCTCTACAGTATAACCAGCAACGGGACAAAAGAGAAGATCAAAAAAAAGAATATGTAAGATGCTACTCAAATAAGGAAAACAGCAAGTGTAGTAACAGTTTTTCAAGAACTTTAGAGACATTTGTTAACTAAACAATATATAAAGACATAATCCTAGCCAAAAAGTAGGCATGAGACCACATTCATCAATAGTGTAATCTCATCCAACTGACTGACTCATTAATTTTCAGCTATATAAATCCCACATAGATACACTGAAGACTGATTGGGCCACAAATATGGATAACTTAAAAACAAAAGAGGACAAAGTCTCTATTAGGATAAAATTAAGTCACAAAGGCACTTCATTTTTGCTAATGTATGACACTGAGGGATTTGACTGCCTTGCACATGCAACACTAGCAATAGCATGCAGCTTAATAATTTAAATTTATAACCAAAAATCTAGCAATATTTTAATCATGCTCCTTTATTTAGAAGTCTTACAAATTCTACCATTCAAGGGAAACTTTTAAGATCTCTTCTACAAATCCCCAATTCTGTTAGATTTCATGTATTCTGGAGACTTTTTTAATTGCATATAAACAATCAGACGTACTTAAGATACAAGATTTCTTAGCTTCCTTAACCAAATGGCAAGCAAAATCCAACCTACTATCTAAAATGTAAGTCTAACTAGTATCACCTGAAAGAAATAACACATTCATTTGCTTGTGAGAAATACCCTTGAAGTCTGATACTCCAGTTATGCAAAGCAAAATCACAGAAGCCAGACCAGCAAAACAAAAAGCAAGATTTCAAAGCCAGACAATCCAATATACTCAGAAGTATGCTAGCTATACAGCTGTAGCACAAAAATCTGTCTAAAGCCACATCACCAAGTTGGACACTCGTGAAGGTACAACATCTTCACAAGAAATAAGAGTGACAATAGAGAGGGACTGAAGTTGTACAAGCTGGGCGCACAGGCTCTTCAGAATAAGGGAGGAGCATCCTTTTCCCTCCCTCCCTCTGCACCCATCTGCAAGAGGGTAAGATCAAGTTCTTTAAAAACATGAGTTTCAGTTTTGTCAGTCATCACACAGCCTAGACTATCATCATAAACACAGTGTTTCAGTGAGAAGTGAAGTAAATGCTTAAATAAAAGCATCAATGTGGGATAAGGTACTCAAGACCATCACCCTTCACAGAAGTCCTAACTCCACATGCATTTCTTCGCTGCCAGTCTACTCCATGTCACCCTTCCTATTGTGCTGGCACAGCTCCCTGGCTCTGCAGAGTGGACCAAATCAGCAAATCTGGCTGAGAACTGTTGACTGTGTGAGCACAAGGGAGGAGGAGGTGCAGGAACAAAGCCAAACAGCTGAGATGTGAAGAACAGGCAGCTTAAACTGATGTATGCTGCATTTAACTTAAAGAAGTCTTGCCTAAATACTGTTTCTCAGTAGGCTGACACATTGACAAGGCTGCGTGCAGAAAACCAAGCTAATCCATCTTCAGTTACAGAAAGCAGGGTAAATTTACATATGCTATCACTGGGGTCATTATGGCATTGTAAATCAGAATAATTTAGTTTATTTGTTTAGAATGAGTATGTTCAACTATTCAGAAGGGAAGTGAGGCATAATCACCCCGATGCTTATTCAAATCTTTTTCTTGGGGAGGCAGTTACTGTCACATTTGTTGGCAGCCCAGAAATATGAGGAGTCATAAAAATGTAATTAACTCCTCACTCCAAGAGTCAGTCCCTTAAAGGGCAGAACAGGAGCAAATTGGTAGGACAGGCTGGGAAAGTTCATAGAGCTGCTTCCTAAGCCACAAAAGCATATGATTTTACATCTGTAAGAACAACTACATAACTAAAAGATACTACATAAAATATTAGCTAAAACTGAAGACTAGACTCTGATACACATTATTTCTTTAACTACTAGTGCCTTCAAGATATTTCAAAAGAACATTTATGAGAAATACATAAAAATAAAGACCTCAAAAAAGGCAAATCAAATTGAAATCTCCAGTGACTTACCTGTCGGTGTACTGTATGAAAGCACACAATTTCCTTCGAGTTCTGATGGAGAAAAATTCTTCTTCAAAAAGACAGACACAATCACAGTTTCAGATGAATCTGGTTCTAAAAACAACACAAAATTATATCAAGTAATAGGAGGATTCAAACAAAAGCAATGTATTTTCTAGCACTTTGGGAAATATTCTACTAAATTATGTCAATTGTTTCCATCAGTTCACCTTTATCAAAACATTGAGCATGTTCTGTGTTTTTTAAAATCTGTAATTTGTAAAAGGCAGACTAGTCTCTCCAACATATAACTATCCTGAAGTACAACCAATAAAACAAGTCAATACCCTGAAAAGAGAGCATATCAAAACAAATGCAGTTTTATATTGTGGTTTTAATAGTTCACAAAGCCATCAGCCCTTTGCCCCTGTCACATGCTGAGAAAACATAATAACTGTCCTTTCAGATGAGCAGCAGTCAGTAAAGCCCTGTTTCAAGAGTGACCAAGGTAGCACATTTCAGAGCAGAAATGGTCTGCTGTCCTAGCTGAGGTAGCAGGACATACTTCTCAGGTCTTCAGCTCCACTTAATCAACAAGGCAATCCCACCTACAGCCTTATCAACAGAGCTGGGAAAAGACCAGAAATCACCAAACAGCTGATGCTAAATTGGAAGCATATGCTAGACTGTCCTCAAGAGTAAACAAGCTTTCTGCCCTGCTTTCAGCTCAACAGTGCCATTTGTACATAGAGAGAATTGCCAGCAAAACAAAACGCCCCAGCAAAAGTACCACTGATTTTTATGCATTATTTCCTCCATCATAAAGCTACCTCTCCTCACCTGCCATGCATCGTGCCACAGTCAAGGAAGCAACTGCATTCCTCTCAACTTTGTCTTCTCCACCAAGCAGTATCTAGAAGCTGCAGAGTGCAGGCAAGGCAAATTTGTAATTGCTTTAACTGCCACATATCTGCAACAGTACACTGGCGATGGAGGCTGGACTATACCTTTCAAACATCATCAGACAATGTAATATGATGCAATATCTGTAATGGTCCTAGAATAATTTACCTAAATCATCAAAGACGAACTGCTCACAGGTCACTGCTAATGGAGCTTGTACACACACTTCCAGGTTTGGCTTTTTCGCAGTCACTCTGCTCTGTATCGTTATCTAAATCAAGTGACATACAGAAGTATTTAAAGGAAGCATCAATTTCATCTCTGTACAGCAGAAAACAACCATAACCAGCAAAAAAGTATGAAAACCCTGCAAAGAACAATTTAGCAACGTTAAAGAACTTCAAATTTCAAGACCAGTATTTTCCTTTTACAATTCCTTCTTTCTTAGAGCCAACAATGCTACACAATAACTTGAAAGACTACAAAAACCTGAGGGGATTTCTCATGTTCTTTGTAACGCTAACCCAAAACAAACCGATGCTAAAGTGTTTATTAAAATGTTAAGATTTTAAAAGTGCCATGTGCCTTTGTTCCAATGTAAATAAAAATAACATGTTGCCTCTTTTAGGTGACTACAGTAAAAAAGACCAAAAAGAATAAAAACAAAGCTGATCAAAGAAATTACTTCCTTTAAGTGCAAAGAGAAATACAATTTCCTGAATAATTTTGGAGTCAAGTTCTATTTGATGTTCTACTGAAAACAAATTCACATATTCTATATACAGGATACCCAGCACAACTACAACTCTCGATTATGAGAGCTGACCTAACCATAAATCTGGAGTGGCTCCGGGTGCTTCTACTGAGGGCAGTTATTTCTTTGCAAAACCAACAGATACCAAAAGAATGTCCTTAACTCAGATCTAAAACAAGTGTAACTGTGACTGAGATCTGAATGTGGTCTGCATGTACACAGACCCCATCTGCTATCTATTATCATCCGTTTTGTACTGATGGTCTAACAAGGAGTTCTCTGCAGCTAGGTTAAGTTTAGGAAAATACTATTAGCTATAAAACCACTCAAGTGTTAGGAAGTTTGACTACTTTAATAGGATCAAAATCAACATTTATTTTGGTTCAAAAATGCATTTGGGCTGCAACAGGCCTTCAGATTATCCTGTATCATTTTAGAACTTAAAAACGCAGAGGAAGGTGTTAGACCAAGTACAACTAAACCACACTAGTCTAAGGGAGGCTGGTTCAACAAATAATCTAGTTACCCTCTGAACTTTTTACTCAAGAAAGAGGGAGAACTTGAAAGGTTCTCAAAAATAAGGCTCAACTGATATTCCTAGAAGATCCTCTCAAACTCAGAAATAAAAATCATGATCCTTTTTTAGACAATACTGAGGAGAAAATACACCTGCATACATGAACGCACAGGCACGCACACACACTCACCCTTTTGTAGTACCAGTTACAGGCAGCAACTCTAACAGAGGACTGCAGTGATTTCAATTTTCAAATTAGATTTTCCTAGCATTTTTCTTTTTCACTAGCAAAATCTGTGAAAGGCTTTTTAAAAAAGGAAGTCTAATTTTGTTTATTGACATCTAAAAAGATAACAACCTTCACACTGAGAGTAAGCAAATATTTCAGAGGTGCTGGAAAAATTATTTATTGCCTTTGAAAAGTGGTAGAAAAATTATAACCAGAAAGAACTTCATTCCATCCTATTAATGGCTTTGTGTCTGCTTCTTGATAAGCCTATCAAAAATAAATCTCCAATCACTTTCTGACTTCAGCAGAAGGCTTACTGGAACAACACCTTGCCATACTATGGAGAAAAGGAATTAAGTATATTCTGCATTTCAGATTTTACTCATTCTCATGATCTAAGTGAAATACAGTGACAGGTTTGCTAAAATTTGTCACCACTATGTGAACGATACTGTTTGAGTTCGGCACAGTACCTTCACTGTGACTGATGGCACTGTCTCTGCTTTTACATCACTGTCAATGGCTTGCTGTGAAGAAAAAGATGAAAACAGAGTAAATTCAATATTACACATGAATGAGTGAACACAATGAATGCAATATTACCTTCCTATCATCAACTTGGTAAACAGGGAATTAACAGTAAAGGACTTATCATTCCTATGACAGTTTAAAATACACAAAATACATTTCCAAGTTCCTTCTGAAAATATAAAGCCTCTGTCTGAAATTGCCTGCAAAAAGGACAGCAGAAGGTCATGAATGTTATGTATACAAGGAGCTAATACACTCTGATGTATATATGAATACCTGAAAACGTTTTGTTTGGCACACTACTTTCCACTGCATATTTATTTAAATTCTGGAAATACCTTCTGTTATTCAGTAGGGAAAGGTGACTTCCAATCTGCCAATATATTACATATGCACCAGAGTATGTTCTATAAAATCATCACACGTTATCTTATAATCAGAAATACATTTTTAGCTTCAGAACAAAATTACAGTAGGCATCTTGCTACTCATGCATACAGTGCAATTTCAATCTTTCCACAAGTGGAGTAGTATCTACAAGACTGTAGTTTCCAAGATTGCAGCAGAAGCCCTAAAATTGTTCCCACGTTTGCTGTATTGATCCTTCCCCATGAAGTATCTTATCAGATTTTCCCTTCTAAATGGCTACACGCAGAAAAACGCTACCACACAGGTAACTAAAATATATGGACAACCTTAGGAAATAAAGGCTGTGATTTAACTGCTAAATTGAGTTACATATATATGAAACATCTGGAAGGATGAGCAAATGAGCACAGCAGCATTAGAACATCCTGTGGACCTGACAGTTCTCTTAAGTGTTGTGAGAAGATCATTGAAGCTAGCCAAGACCATGTCATTGTCCTTTCTTCTATACAGAACTGCTAGGACACTTGCAGGTACTATAAAGAGATCCCCTTATCAAATAGCAGTAGAGACGGCAGTAGTAATAACAGTTTAAATAAATATATCAGATATATATATGAATGTATTAAAAAGCAGCTTCTTGTGTATTTTTAAACAGTAAGTAGCCCTGAAAATCAGTTTTGCAGAAATCAGTGGCCAGAAACTACTTATTACAGATGTTCTAGTGCAATAAGTATGCTCTGAAATGTTAGAGTGAAAAGTTTAAAGAAAGAATATAAGCTCTCCTGAATCTTAATTTGAGTTTCTATAAACTATGTACATTTACAAGATGAATAAACTAATTAGGTTACAATACCAGAGAACACTGAATGATGCCTTGACCAGAGAAAGATTATTTCTTATAATGCATCTTTGAGTGGTTCATGCATTCTACCTTTAAAAGACCCACAGGATGATCCACACCTCTACTGTTTCCCCTCATTAACTACTCACTATTACAAATTCTCACCACTACAAAGTTACTTGAGAACCCAAGTTCTTGTTCACTTACATTTGTTTAGCCAGGAATCTAAAGACACAGAAGATACTAAATAATTTTAATAATTCTAGTTAAAATCATTAACAAAAGTGCACTTTGACTGATGGAAACTTAGGGCTATGCAGAAGCTCAGTCCCACAAACATAAATACATAGTAATCCCTATCCATGATCAACCACCACCTATTCATGTGTGAAACCCATGTTTTCAAAGTAATTTCCTTTTTCCACAGGTACATACAGATTCCACATCCAAACTGGGTGAAACTTCTGCTGTGACAATTACATCTCTGTTTTTTTCAGATTTGGGCAAAATATCTGAAAGAAAAGGAAAAAGCAAATCAGCTCTCCTTTAACAAACACACAGCTACATTTCTAAAAAGAACAGCATCAAGTTTCAGATTTATGTCAATACACCTACGAGCGTAAAGGAAAAGTATAACAACGCATATGATTTAGACCAAAGACATTTCTTCCTAAAGCTAAAACCTGGATCTCATACCAGATTTCTGATTTCTTTACGAAAAAAAGGATTTAGGTGCAATCTGTAACAAGATTTTATACCTACTATCCATGATCTTCAGAGACTGTAAGGAATTTGTAAACTTCTGTCTTCACATGCTTATACTAATACACCTCTAACAACCAACTATCTCCAAAATGCATACTGCACACCTTATTTCACTTTCATGTATTTTATTTGATAATCAACACATTAGACACAGAAAGATTCTGCGCCTAACAGTGTAAAATTAAAATATGCTGTAGGAATTCCTCTGCGTAAGAAGGTATATGGAAGTTTTATGTACAGAACATTATACAGGGCTTGGTTATAATATATTACCCGATGATTTCCAGGACTCAACACAAAAAGCAAAGAATGCTATGAACAAATTTATATCCATGATATAAAACCTTATGCAGATTCACATATATAAAAAAAAAAATTGCAAGGATTAAAAGCTAGGCATTTAAATAGCATGAGGAATTCCAGACTCTCCTCTTCAGAGTCCAGAAGTCCAACTCTAAGGTATTTGCATTCTTCTGAAAATCACTTTTATTTCTTAATACTAAATGTACTGGAAAAAGAAAAACCCAAACAGGAAATGTATAGTTCCTGAAGTAACAAACAGTAAAGACTTAATGTAAAGGGGAAATTAGCATACTAACTGAATAATTGAGAGCACCAGCACATTCAGAAACAGGTTCTGTCAATTACATACAAATAGGCACAATCCATTCCACTTGTACAGATAAGACAACATCTTCCTTTTCTATCTCTTCTTAAGCATTTCTCTTCAGGTTGCTTCTTCAAGTAAACTATGATGCAACTTCATAAAATCAGAGACTAGTTTGAGTTGGAAGGGACCTTAAAGGTCATCCAGGTCCAATCCCCTGCTGTGGACAGGGTCACCTTCCACTAGAGCAGGTTGCTCCAAGCCCTGTCCAACCTGGCCTTGAACACTGCCAGGGATGGAAGGTCTTTTCCAATGTGGCTGATTCAATGTAAGCATCAACTTTTTGTTAAACATAGGTGTTTTGACTCAGCTCAATCACAGCAACCAAACTGATGCAAGTAACATTAATTTGTATAGTTAGTATATTAGTTTTTCAAATAGTTAGTATATTAAGTTTTCAAAATACTTCAGAGTACAACGTAAATCCTTACTCCTCAACCTGTATAAAACAGCTTAAGTTCAACAGTTTAAAGGTCAGCACTGGACAGAAATACATGGCATTTATGGGAATAACTACTCTGGTCAGCTTTGGAGGGGGGTGGAGTTTGGTTTTTTTTTTAATTTATTTTTAATATGATGACTTAATTCTAAGTAGTTGCCATGTTTGGAAGTAAAAATGAAATGGAAAAAAATATTTCCATATAAGTATAGATATTTTCAAAACAACACCAGCTCTTACTGCAAAAACATGATTCCAAAACACAAAAAAGTCAATGGCTCATTTTAAAGATCATGCTTAGGAGTATCTTAATGGTGACCAATGTTCAGAAGTGTTTTGTATTCGACCAGACATGACTAGCAGTTATTTTAAGACTTAGCTAAAGTTCTAAGTAAAAAGCCAAAATGAACCAAAGCCAAAACATCTGAAACTGAAAGGCATTCTTAAGTAAAAGGTTTTGTTGTAAAAATGCTCTCAAGAGTTTTATATCCAGTTAAAGCCAAACGCATCATTAGAGCATCTCTCCACAACAAAAAGAGCATTCATAAAAACCCACCTGAAAACACCACTGTAACACCTTAGATCAGATTAGAAAGACTGAAGGAGGAAAAGAAAAACTAAGAGGAAGAGAGAATTACAAAAACGCCAACAATATTCCCAATAAACTTGTCAATCATACAATGACAGCTATTAAAGAAGTTATAAAGGACTGCTCTATATTTCCTTACTCTCTCTCTGGATCTTCCACACAATATGTTAAAACTAACAAACAGAAGTTGATTCACTTCAAGTGGATTTATTATTCCATCATGCTTTCTTTCTTTTGGTTATGAAAGCCAAAAAAAAAAAAAGTCAAATACTCATAAAGAGCTGACGTGGTAAAAATCAGTGGAATCTACCCACATTTATATGCTTAAAAATACAATCACTGGATTTGTAAAACTGAAAATCTGACAGTCTATAACAATAATGGACAAGATTATATGCAGCTACAAAAAAGAAATCTTTAAGTTGTAGAATCAAGCTCACACCTGCAGATAAATCATTTCTTATTTTCTAGGGAGCTTTATCCCTTTTTCAAACAAAAAGGTGTGGCTATATCTTTAATACAATTTAAGAACATGCTAACTATAATCTGGAAGAGATTTCAATTGGTTCTTTCTATTTGTCTAAGATTTTTCCAGTTTCCTGTAAAATCACATGCTTTCAATTCCCTGTACAAGTCAGACACACTGTTTAAATGCTCAGTTACGAAAATACAAACTTTGAAGGACCTCTGCAGAAATTATGTGCTCTTACTTGAACAAAATCAATGAGTATGTAAATTCCAGAATTTATCATCATCTGTGTTTTGATGCCTGTGTTCTTCTAAAACAACTCCTTTTGAGACAACTTAAAACAACAGAAAAGTTTCTTTAACAAAAATAATCCTTTGTTCATTGCACAACTTAAAAAGCCATTTGTAATAATAAAACAGAATTTGGCAATACTATTACTCTCTCTGAAGCCTAAGTATATCAGGCTGTTACTGTGTAATTCCTTAAAGTTTTCTTGCACTGTCATTTTCTTCTCTGAACCCTTGCACTAGTGACAGCTATCTGCAACCTGCCATAAGTATCTTGAAAGTTCCAACAGGCATTATAAAGACACAAAGGATAAACTCTGTATCCAAGGGCCTGACAATCTAGGATTTTGTTTGTATATTTTTTTTATTAAAACTTAAACTTTATTAAATATTACATTTCCTACAGAAATGTGTTATGGGATGAAAATGAATCAAAGTACTTCAAAGTGCTATAAGCGAAGTCAGGTGGTTAAAAGCACATATAAAATATACCTTGTGTTTTTGTGGCCTCCTTGATTATCTTCTGAAGCTCTTTCATTTCAGCATCAAACTCTTCCTGGTTTAGTTCCCTAGATTCAACCCTAGGAGCCTGGAAGAGTGAAGGATCAGTTCCAAGGTAGGAACACTGAAGATGCCCAGTATCACTCAGAGTGACTATAACACCCTTCAAATCTCTGCATAAGAAAAATAAAGAAAGCTCATTAAGAAACTGGGAAGAATCACAGAAGCAGTAACATTGAATTTATGCTGCTTCTACTGTTCCATCTACAAATATAATAGAACTTCCTGGTTTTAATGAGATTCTTTGACAAAAAGAAAATAACAATACTTTTTCTTCAATTCAGATGTTTTTACTAATATTACTCCTATTTATTGCAATCACACCTAAGAACCAATCTGTGCTAGGCAGATGACTAAAACTTACTCCAAGTTTCTCAGAATCTGTATAACAAAGACAGGTAAAGGAAAGGATCATAAAAAGCCAAGTAGACAGTACAGTTGTAACCTTTTTCATTCACAACTTAAGTTTTCTGAAGTACTGAGACTAAGGTCAGTATGCAGGAAGATAAATTAGCAAAATGGAACATCAGGGAAGGGAAGGGAAAGGATGCATTAGAAGAAATCACAACGGATGGAACATGTTCACATTGAAAACAGCAGTAGGATTCTGGCTGGCTCTTCCCTGTGGTATCTTTCTGAAAGGAAGCCACGTGGATCCAAAACATTTCCCTTTCACTGCTCTGGATCAATACAAATGGGTGCTTTATTAGCTACACTACAGTGCCTTTTCAGCCGAAGGAACAGTAGTTCACTGAACTTACTCCTATGGAAATCTTACTTACTTTGTGTATCTGACCAGGTACCATGCAAAGCAAAATTTAGGACAGCATTTAACAAATTACAAGACAACAGGGAGTATTGCCAACATTTTTCTTAACTTGAAAGTAATCCCTAAACAAAAGAGGAACTGAACAGTAGAGTAGAATAGTTGTTACCAGCAAAAGTTAGGAGAAAGTTAACTTTCATTTTAGTTTTTAAAATGCTTATTCTTCATTAAAAGCTTGTGCTTATTTTCATAATCATGAGGTGACATATTCATGCCAATAATTAGCTCTTACTCCAGAATTAGAATATCTTATAGCAGGCACTGCCTTTGCATCAAATACAACTGTCATATAGAGCAAAGAGAGCTCAAATTTCATTCTTGGATCTAAAACTTTATTTTTTATAAGAAAGCTGGCAAAGGGCACAGCAAAGTCTTTAGAAAAGGGATATTGTTGAAGCAGATGTTACCATGTTACTGAATACTCTGTCCCACCCTTTACTATTTAGTTGCAGCAAATAATGAAAACAAGAGAAACTGCACCATGAGCTTCTTCCACACCTGAAGAAAATTGACACCTGAAAACAAGGCAATTTCTAAAGTTCTTCAGCACTGGCTTTGGACCATCTTAAAATTTCTTTCCTGAGGCTACGAATCTGTCAAGCTGTGAAAGAAAGATTCAATGAGGACATCTGACTGTAAATTAAAAGAGCATGAAGAAATATAGGCACACACTTTGCAATAAGTCTTTGATGATATACTACTGAAGTATAATATATTCAAAAGTGGTTTGCAAATGCAGTCCTTCCTATGTACCTTTAAGTTGGCAGTCATCTGCAGGTAATCAGTCTATCACATAAAATCAACTCAAATCAAGGAAGCGATTTTACTGTATAAATTACACTTTTCTTCTGAGTGTGTCAGCATTACAGAAGACACATTCAAAAACTCCATCTTAAAACAAACTCATTTCAACTAACTTTCCTCTTAGTCATGAAGTCCTTTAAGTCTTCAGTAGCTCAGAAATAAAAGCATTAGTTCAAAAAAGCAGCATCACAAGCCTCTGCTTCAGCTACTTTTCTGCTGGGTCCCAAGAAGACTGCAACTCAAAACACACACAAATAGAAAAAAAAAGCCTTTTTACAGTAATCTTTCCTTGTTAAAGCCATCCATGAATTTGCACATCAATTGAAGCAATAAGAAAAATATGGGTAACCAGTTATATGATTTATAATACATTAATTTCTCTGTTGGAATGTTTGTCAGCCAGTCAAGATTGTTATAAAAGCTTGAGGAAAATAAAGCAATGTTTAAAGACAGCGGGGGGAAGGGGAGAGCATTTAACAGTTTTATAGTAGTTTCCCCACAGCTACTGCACTCGTGCAATATCCCTGCAAATACCATTACTTCATTTGGCACATTTTGTGCAGAATCTGGAATTCCAATTACTGTTAAATTTCTTTTATTGTAAACTACTTTTTTTTTTACTATATCTCACACAATAGTCAAAGTAATGGCAAATCTAAGGGGACACTTTAACAGTGAGGAACTCAAAGTATGAAACAAATTATTCTGGTATCTAAAATAACTACAGTACAAAGCAACTCCTACACACATATGGTAATAGTTTGAAAAAGTATCTTTTATTGGATTCTGGGTAATAATAACAGCATATGCTTTTTGTAGATCTTCTCTTACTAAACAAATTGCTCACAATATAATTCTTGAAGAAATTAAAATGCTTTGCATGTTTCCAGTTCTATAATACCAAACTGATCACTCAACTGACATAGAAGTTGGAGCTGTAATTCTAAGTTCTACTTGAATGACACAAGCTAAGCCTTGGACAACTCCCAGGACAAGGTCTGGTTACTGACACAATTTACAGCTTTAATTATTTATATTTATAATAGCGCATAAAACTTCTACCTCAATTTCAGAAGTAGTCTTAATTGGTATTACTCATACCAATCATTTTAGAAACCAAGATGTTCTGCAGTGCTGTTTTCAGTGCCTTACTGATAATGTATCATTTATAAACTACTAAATTAGGAAACTAATTCCTGAAGTGTACTCAAGCATTTTGAATACACTTCTCACTCAATTTTATCATCCTCTGAAATAACTATATGCAAGAGCATAATGAAAATTGGTTTAGTGCTTCTGAAAACTCAGACTGTTCTAAGTTTCATTACCATTTCAGTGTCATTTTAGCTGTGTGAACTATTTGACAAGATGCTCAAGAAAAATTGGACTAGGAGTAATAAACTGTAAGAGTTTTCTAACATGAAGTAGTGGGAGTAAGTTAAAAGCCTATCTTACTCTTACTAAACGCTAACTCCAAAATCAGACCTTCAGCTGGATATTTAAAGTATACCTGGTACAACTTCAGTGCCAGTTAGCCCCTATTTTTAACTGGTTTGGGGTATCTGTGGAAGACCCTCAGGCTCTTTTGAAAACCCCTCCCTTATTAAAAAAAAAAATCCTTTGTTCACATTTACATCAAAAGTAATACTTCTATGTGGAAGACTTCATCATTCTGCTATTATACATGATAACAGATAATCTGTTTGCTATTAGAAACTAAAATTCTTTTAAGGTTATTTATACTATGTATTTAACATGCTTTGCACACTTTGAAGAGGAAAAGTAAACATATAATGCAAATACAGTGTTCAGTTACAACTGTTTAACAATCTGTAATGATATTGAATATCATTAACTAGTAAATCATAGAATGGTTTGGGTTGGAAAGGACTATTTTCACGCTATTTACAGCAGTTTGGGTCAGGGGTCTTGCCTGCCAGAACGCTACTGCCACCTGCGGGGCAGCAACAAGGCGGGTGAGGACCAGCCAAGGAGCACAGCTTAGGCACAGGCGAGCCCCAAAAGTTGCCGTATCATATTAAATGAAACAATGGGGTTTAATCAGGGTTAGTATGATAGCTTGACAGTTAAACTGCTAAGATTCCCTTACTGACTAAACAATGCTTGCAGAGACACTGACATCCATGAACGACATCATGAGGGTTGGTGACCTCTGCTATAGAGACAGGCTGAAAGAGTTGGGCTTGCTCAGCCCAGAGAAAGCTCCAGGGAGAACTCTGAACAGTCTGCCAATATTTAAAGGGGCCGACAAGAAACCTGGAAAGGGGCTTTGGACAAGGGCCTGTAGAGACAGGACAAGGGGGGAATGGCTTTAACCTGCCAGAGGGGAGATTGAGATGAGCTCTTAGGCAGAAATTCTTCCTGTGAGGGTGCTGAGGCGCTGGCACAGGGTGCCCAGAGAAGCTGTGGCTGCCCCATCCCTGGCAGTGTTCAAGGCCAGGTTGGACAGGGCTTGGAGCACCCTGCTCTAGTGGAAGGTGTCCCTGCCCGTGGCAGAGGTTGGAACTGGAGGAGCTTTAAGGTCCCTTCCAACACAAACCACTCTGTGATTTCTTTGATCATCTTGTGGTTCCTTCAGACAGGGAGCACACATACTAGGCAAGCTAGACACACAGTTTCAGCTCTTGCTACACACTGCATCTAAAATCAGTTTTTATCTGAAGGATTAACCAACTTAGTTTCTTGTTGGTTTAAATATAAAATCAAAGCTATTTCAAAAGCAGTGAAGGTTTTGTTAAAAAATAAGGTAGCCAGCTATACAAAAATGCAGATTTAAATTAAAATTAGTATTTCTCACAAACAGAATAAAACCAGAGTATTCAGATTGCTGACACAGGCCTCCAGAAATACATGATCTTGCTTCAGGCAGAAAATTGTAAAGAGCTCTGAAGTATAATATTCAAGGAATAGTTCAGAACTTCCACATTCCATTTCACATCATCACAGCTCCACACTAAGACACCTAGTGGCATTATCTAAATGGAAAATGAATGCAAGGGCTGATAAACCCCAGTAACTTTAAATAAGAGTGCAGCCTCTAAGTCCAAGCTCCAAATAATAAGAAACAAGAGAAATTACTCTGTGATTTCTTTTATGACAGTACCAATGTCAGTGTTAAGAAAAAAAATTAAGACCAAGTGTGACACCTAAAATGTCTCCATGCTTCACTCCCTCTTCAGCTGCATCAAGTATGTATTTCTCCATTTGCGCCTCTTTCGCTGTAAGTCTAAAAGCTGTTTTAAGGCCAGACTCCCTCACTGGCAGACAAGCAGAGCAGCTTCCAAAGGCTATACAACACAGCAGCTACAGCATCGTGAATATAGCATCTGGAGGGCCTCAAAATTTACCCTTCATCTAAACCTTTTCTTCTCCCACTTCAAGGTAATGTTTAGAGTTCATTTCACTCCAGTAAGCTAGAGAGGACCCTAGCATCTCTGCTTCCAGCAATAAAGAGACGTAAGGTGCTACACTGACAACATCTACACTCTAATAAGTTTTAGATAAAGCTTATTCTCAACTGTTGGCTTCATACAAGCTAGTATTAGGCACTACAGATCTGTCACAGTATGAACAGCCAGAGAGAAACTGCAGGTTAGCAGGAAAAAGAAATCCATGCAATTTGCATAAAAGCAAGTATTGTATTTTAAATACTAGAAGGGGAGTTACTTGCCTTCTTGTTCTTGAGCAGTTAGAATTTTCACCTTTAAGGCTTTCCCTAGAACCACGAGGGTAGGAATATTTTAAGTGTTATTCTAAAGTAAGTTGAAACACTTACAAACCCATAACTGTAAAATGTGTGCTTTGTGAAAAAGCAAATCAGTGACATGCAATAAAATTAGAAGAACTGGCAATATGGGCACGTGCTTAATATCATACAACTAAATACTTTTTGAAACTAACTTGCTAGAAAGCCTGCTCATGAATCACAGTATATGCTGGACACAGTATTTGGCACTTATGTGTCTTTTGCAGGATCAGAATCCCAGTAAGGTAAAAGAAATACAATCCTGTTCATATTTTGTGGCTAAGCTACACATATTAATAAACAAAATTATCTCTTTAAAGACCTTTAAAAGGGTAATGTTTTGTACTGCCACCTCTTGACAATCCAATAGTAATTCACTTATTTAAAAAATGTGCGGGTTTTTTTTCCTCCTTAAAAGCATCTCTTTAAAATGCAATTATGCTTAAGTAGAAAGATTCTAGAATTCTCTGTATTTAACTTCTCAGATCAGGCAATATTCTTACAGAACACTCAAATAAAAATTTATATATATACACAGGTATATAACTGAAGCGTTCATAATGGTACGTCATAACTGGCATTGCTTCTGGTACAGTACTACTATACAGAAAAAGGAAAAATCTTTCAACAAACTATAAAGTTTGATTCCTGCAGTTTTCTTTCCATAAAAACGTGTAGCAAGTGCTAAGTTTTGCTGGGTTTACATGTAAGTTTTGCCATTTTTATATGGCGATTCTTTAACAGTTGTGATAGCTGTGGTGATGTCAGTTTTAATAAGGAATAACAGATGAGCTGGAATGAAGAACAAAGTATATTCAAGCATCTGGACAGCTAAAAAATTCAAAGAGAGGGGTTTTATTTCGACTCCACCCACTATTACCCTGTATGTGACTGCACTTTTACAGCTTATCTACTTAATTCAACAATATTTCTTGATATTTTTTCCAGATAAATTCAGTTCCTGTTACCCTTCTACTGTTTGGAGAGCCCAGCTACAGTGTTCATCTAACCACCCAATGTACCATGGTTCTGTGCCAGAGAAGTTGAAATTTCAAGTTCCTACTTGGACCAGGCCAGTATTTTCTCACTTTCAAATTGATTGCAGATTTCAAATTTCTTTTAAAACTACTGGAAGCTAAAACTTCATAAAGCACATTTTCAACCAATGGCTGTCCACCAGATTACTGAACTCCAATCTTTTGATTCATATACCTTGTTTAAACTGATCACGTTGTGTTACTTAAGAGTTCAAACCTGGGAATTAAACCTGTGTCAAAACAAAGAACTTAAACACTAGCAATCTGATTTAGCAACCTGGAGACAGATTGCTAAGTCAGAGACTTTATATATAAACTTATACAGATAAACTGTCATGAAGTTACATGTTAACATGCATGTTAACTATGTACCTTCATCAGTCAAATACACTCTGCTTATTATTTCTGCAAGGGGAAGAAGGACTTATACAACAACAACAAATTTTAGACCTATTTAATACTTTATTTTGTCTTACAAGCAGTAAGAAAATTGCACACTACTATAAGCATATCAAGTCAGTAACTTTAGAGTGATTCAGTAAGCTTCCTGCATCTCAGCCTACACAATCTCTAATTTATTACTTTAATAAATTTACTACTTTAATAAATTTATTACTTCTTTAAGTCTCTAATTCACTAGAATCCATAATCAAACATGTAACACCATAAATCATGAACATCAGTAGCCCATGGGTAGCTGGCTTTAACAGATGGCTGATTAATATATCACCACGCGATGCTGTCTTAATGGCTGCTGTTTCACAACACCAATGTTAGAAGTTCAAGCATGACCCCTATAGTCAAGCCTGCTGTTATCTTATTTGCAGAAGATAAAAAAAATTACAGGATCATTCCTCAGTATAAACCTAGACAGACTTGAATTTCATAAAGAGCTCAAGTATGGATAAAGCTTACTAAGTGGCCCTGCTTGCCATCTTGAATATATAAAGTCTACTTTTATTTCCTGGCTTTTCAACAGTTACTCCTGTTTAAAAAATAATTGGTTTTCCCCCATCTCAAATACTGAAAACCTATTTACTAGCTTAGCTCAAGCTAAAAAAGTGGGTACTGGAAATTTAACATTTTTTTGAAACTCATCTTATTCTTTAAAGGTGATACATTACTTCCACACAAAAAAAAGCCTTTCCAGACTGCTTTATACTTCCCCTTCAGATAACATGCTGTTCCACTACCAAGTAAAATGATATTTATCTGTCAAATACATGAAACTGAAAGCAAATATTCTAGTAACTTTCACCAACTTGTCTATACCTGTCAACCCCTTGTAATCAAAGGAACTCCACATTTTACAAGGCATATATGTCACTCTGTGGGTTATTTGCTTCAAGAATCTTTCTTCCATGAAGCACAGTTCTTCTGCTCACAGATACAGTAGGACATACAAATCCTGACAAAAGAAAGTTGGTTCCCACATTCTAAAAGCAAGAGGTACTACATATGCAAAGCATCTAAATACCTTTAGACAAGCACTAGAGGTGGCTTGTTAAGTTTTTTCTTTTGGGTATTTTTAATCCAATTCCAGTGTGGCTGAAGATGAAGATATCCTTCATTTAAACAAGAACTTCATTGATAAACTGGTGCCTTAAGCAGTAAAGAGTCCTCAGTAGATTAAAATGAGAGGGAAGAAATATCTCCCACAACACATCCCCCTGTACCCTGAGAGGAGGCTGGTTAATACTGTGATTACTGATAAAGTCCACATGAAGTCAACTTTTTTTTTGCCATACAGATATCACCAGACTTCATTTCTTGATGGATAGCTAAAGGCACAAAAAAACAAAACTGTGAATTTTATGAAATATTATGAATATTGTGAAATTTTATTAATATTATGAAACACTGACTTGAAAGAGAGGTATCTGAGGAACTCCACAGTCTATTTCAGTTTGAAAGAAAAAAGTCAGCCAACCTTCACAGACTTACCAGGTATAACTCAAAGGCTGTATACAAACAAAACCAGGTAGTAAAGTTGAGACTAGTGAACTTCAAAAATGTTCAGAAGAAACAAACTCCCCGATTTAAAGGCTTCATGCTTTTCTATTGCAAAAACAGGTTTGTAACTTGGAAGTGATCACAAGAGAAATCCCCTTCCTGAGACTACATCCAAGCTATAATGCTCTGCCTATGTAGTTTTAACTCAACCCACAGTGGCATTTCAGCTGTTTGTGATGGAAACATCCCTGAGGCTAGCAACATGAGCTATTCTGCTTCAGACTGAATGCACCTTAACATAATGTTCTAGTTTCAGGTCAGCCAGGTCAGAGTAATACCTAGCCAGCCATTAAAACACGGTACTCTTAGAACAGCTTTGCCAAGTGAGTTAGTGTCAAATAAATAGAAAAGTAGTTGTCTAAGTATTTTAATCTGCTCCAAGGACCTTTTATGGTCAAGCATATGAAGACACGATAATTCAGGCACAGAAAAACAAGTAAGTCTTGTGATAGGCCCTTAAAAAGTGACTTTCTGCTACTTTCTGCATAAGTTATTTCAGATGATTCAGACAAACATGACCCATCTTTTTGGTGGGGGAGTATTAAGTCATGTGCCTTTACAGGCTCAAATTCCTGCCAACAGAGAAAAAATTACTTTCATATGAGGCGCTTCTGTTAACAGGAACTCTATGTAGGAGCCGCAATTCTATGTGTGCTTGCTCCCCTCATAATTACCTGAATTATGGGGTGGAAGACAGAAAGAGAATCTAATGCATCTTATGAAGCATCAAAAAGTGACTAATTCATAGACTTGATAATCTATAAATGTACGAGATACCGCTCATGACATATCCTTTGCAAAGATGTGGAGGTACAAGGAGGTCTTGGAAAAGAGGTCTCTGATGAAACAGAAATACAGAAACTAAATGTCAAAAAATCATAGAATCATAGAATAGTTAGGGTTGGAAAGGACCTTAAAATCACCTAGTTCCAACCCCCCTACCATGGGCAGGGACACCTCACACTAAATAAAGGAATGGACTTTGAGGTCAGTGCTAAGAAGAGATTTATATAATTATGGTGGATACCAAGCAAACATTACTGCTCACAATTACCATTTCCACACTGAAAATTTGAGGGAAGTGAGAACTTTTGTAATTACTTTGTGTAGCTTCCCAGATCTCAAGCTTTCCTAACTGCAGCATATGGAAAGTTTCTCTTCGAACCACCCTAGAAGTTTGGTGGGTTTTTTTGTTGGTGTCAGGGCAGAACACCTACACCATTTTCTTTCAGAGATTCAGCTGCAGTAAGAATGCTTTTGCACAGCCATAACTTTAAGGATGACAACACAGGGTATGCAGAAATGTAACTGTCCAAGCAGGCTTATCAATGGGAAGATCAGGTTTTGCTGAGATGAAGTCCTAAGCAGATTAACCAAAATTGTCAATGTAAGTAGTTATATCTCTGAAGTGCTAAGCATGGAGGAGTCCCCTTGACATTAAAACCATGTCATGAACAGTTAGTAACTACTATACATTAACAGACCCAGAACATAAACTTCTAACAAAATAGTGAACAAACTTCTGTAACAATGAATAGAACTGAACTTTCAGTTCAGTGACCATAATTCTAGAGATCTTCAGGTAAAACCGAGAATAAACTCATAAACCCAGAACAAACTCAAATTTCTGTCTGTAGTTCAAGTTTCTGATCACAAACTTTTATATGAAATATTCAATTTCCTGACAGAGAACATTCTGGTTTAACAGAAGCAGTTCAACATCTTAAAAACACAGTGCAGAGACACCTCACTAAACATGTTATAAGTAACCACCTATCTTTGATTCTACTTTTCCTTGCATGTTTCTGAAACTGGGATAGACATCAGTTTATGCTGGAATTTCATTCTAAATGTTGTAGTGTGTTGTTTTTATTTACATACTGGAAGTACTGTACATCACATTATTGTAAGAAGATGAATCAATTCATGAAGAGTACGCTTATCTTTGATGTAGACTATCAAGATTATAGGATAAAAGTACCTGACTGCCATTATGAAGTAATCATACCCCTGCCCAAGGGATTTATACAAAACAGCTTCTAATGATGCTTTTCTTATCCATCAAGCCAGAGCAATACAATAGTAGTAGACATGCCAACAAGAAAATACAGATGAACATCTATGATCTTCAGAGACAACTGCTTTCAAAACACTCCATTTACCTCCTTAGCATTAGTGCAATAAAAGCGGAAAGGATGTGAAAGTAATTAATTGACATACATATTAAAGGCATTTCAATCTCTCAACAGTATAGGATTAACACTCAATGCTTATTAAAGTACTTCATATTATTTATGTTACAGTAGTGCCCAGAGGCCCTTACTGAGGCTGAGGCCTCTCAAGTGGAGTATTATAAAAGCATTATCACATTGACTCAAAGAATTCCCTTCCAAATTATTTTTTAAAACAACCATGTTTTAAGACAAATTACTACCACTGTAAGCTTTGCTACAGTTTTTGCTGTTCAGCTCATTCTTATTTTTAATGTCAGAAGTACAAGCATACTCCATGTTTTTAAACAGAAAGACAGAATCACAGCTCTGACACACATCTGCCCTAGACTTCTCCCTGCCTTTCAGGCCACTTGGTCTAGACACACAAGCATTCCTTCATTTACCAGTACCTGTGTAAAGAGGTATGTATAATTAGACTGCTATCTCTCCACCCTCTACAGAACAAAACCCCAAACCAAACCCTAGCATTAATAGGTCTGTGGGAATTTGAAATGTAACTAGCAAAATGATCTGGGACAAATTAGTATGCTCTACCAAGTGTTAAAGTTCACATGGAAAAGGCAGAATCTGCATCAACTTCTTAGAGGCATTAGTAAACAGATGGTTCCATAATACGACTTTCCAAACAAATAAGTGTGTACACAAACATTAGCACAATCTGCTGTTGCAAAAATCTGTGCCTTTCTCAAATTTTTTCTGACACAAATATTTTTTCCCAACTTCAAAAGCTGTACTGTCATAGCCTGCATAATTAACTGTTGGTTTATACTAACTGGCCCACTGAGACTCGTCATTCTATTTTACTTGTAAGATGCATTGAATGAAAGCCAGCACAACTCTCTCCAGAGAGCCTAAACAAAAATTTAAATTACAAAGTATTAAAAAATCATTAGGTAACCATTAGTACCAAACAAAACACAAATATCCCTCAGATTGCTCTGTGCAAGGCAGTTAAGCCAGTTAGACTGATGCATTTTCATTCGTTAAGAGATAAAACATAAGACTCATGATCAAGTATTCTACAATCCAGCATATGGTAGCACAGCAGCCATAAACCTGCTGGGGATTAGAAGTAACCCACCTGCCAAGGATACTACTGCATCCTGTACGGTCACAGGCACTGAGCAGCCAGCACCTACCACAGCTCTGGTGGCAGAGTCCAGCCATAAGCTAAACTTTTCTGTAGTTTAGTATTTCAGTGACAGGCTCAGCGTAAGTTATCAATATATCAGAATTTTTCTACACTTGATCCCCCACCCAAACAGATTTACACCTGACCTCTCTTATGCATGTTTTATAAGACGTTTTGGGCTGCTGCAGTTCAATCCTTAGCAATTTAAATTAAGTTCCTTAATTTCCACAGTTTAACATTGGAGTTTAATATTCTGTTCCAACAAATCATCTCTGGAATTCATATGCTCTTAAAAGCTTAAGGAAAACAGATTTTCAGTGAGATTCCCTATTTTCCTGTCTCAGAGAAGGATCTTACCAGATTGCAAAGCTTCTTTTTTCATTCTCTTAGAGAACAAACTGCTCCACCAGAGCTGTACGATCCCAGGTTCTACCTTCACTCAAGAAAAACAGAAAATCTAGAGCACAATGCAGCGATTTCAGTATTCTTCTAGAATTAACAGTCTGCCTGATAATGAAATGAATACTTTACAAAACAAAGAAAAGCACTTTGAATTTTCCTTTCACAAGTCACCTTGTTGAATACCTCAGAACTGATTGTTCACATCTAGAGCAAATTTCACAACTGGAAATTGATCTGAAAAAAGTAAACTTGATAAGTTACTTACTGTAAATTTGCTACTTTCACTGATACAGGAATGTGGGGAAGTTGAGCGGCCCATTTCAGTGTAACGTCTTGATAAACATTCAACATTTTACTATGGTTTCCAATTAGAGTGTTTATTGTTCCTTCTTTCACTGTTAGAGATACAAAACCAATTTTAGGATGACAGATTTTCAAAAACCAGTACTTTTCTTGTATCATTACACTATTTTTTCTTTTCAAGACATTAATTCTTATAAATTAAAGTACCAAAGTTACGGAAGTTACACTGACAATAACCAAGGCCATAGGTGATTAATTATGGACACCAGTATCAACTGCACACTATACAACATATCCAACAACCGGCTCTAGCCAGCCACATCCCAATGAACAAAAGATTCCTAATTGCCATGCTGGCATGCCAAGATACATGTGACAAAACACACATTGGTTACATATCAGCTACTTAAACTCTTCCTTAAATGACTCATGAATACTGATTAAAAGTGTATGCATTTGTAGAGTTTATTTATAGTATAAAATTTAAATCAGAAAGCATAAACTGTGAAAATAAGAAGATATTTTAACTCTAAAGACAGTGACAAAAATTTACCTAATAGTATTGGAAACAGAACAGGTATGAAGAATCTGTAGTTCTATTGTAGCATCCAACCAAGGTGTTTCCACACAATGTATTAAGTTTCATCTCCCACCAATAAACTTAATTTGATTTTTTGTCACTGTCCATAAATGACAGAAGGTTTCAAACACTAGTTTACTCATCCAAAATTTCTCATACTTAAATGTCTGTTGCTTTGGCAGCCCAGGCAAACTTACTCAAACAGCAGAGAAGCACCTCGGTTCGGTGATGAGAAAATATCTATTCAGATGCTAAAAATTATGAGACATCACACTAAGTAATATTTGACAATCAACCTGCTTCATCTAAAAAGAGAGCTCTGATTCCACAGATTTCTTAAAGATCAACAGCTTGTTGAGAAAAATCTATTGGGGGGGGGGGGGGGGGGGGGGGGAGAGAAAACAAACAACTTGGCTGTAGAAGTAACCAAGCTACAGTTGACTTTTCCTTTTACAAACCTGAACAATAAGGAATGAAGCAACTCGGGCTGTAATCAAGCTTTTTCATGAATCGAATTTGCCCGTTATCTTTAAGGCAAAAGAAGTTTCTCTCACCAAGCACAAAAACAGAAGAAACTGCCTGATTAAAGGAGACAACACATATATCCAATGCTTGCTCGCCGAGGTTTAAAACCCAATCCACCTTCAACAGAAAAAAAAAAAAATACTCCAGAGATCAGTCAACAGCTGCATATTAAAGACAAAGCTCAGAGAAGGCTCAGATCTCATCAAGTTACATGAATATCATTAACATAGAAAAGTAAAATCAAGGTCTTTTTCTGAGGGAAGGTTATCCTATTATTTTGAAGGCAACTGGTAATTTTCCTTATTGTGAGTAAAGCAGCAATAACATCCACTTTTTAAAATAGTCATGAATTGACGGCTAAGCACTTAAGTATTATTCAAATTTTAATACACACATCCCATTCAGAATTAAAATGCTTCACGCTTTAACTATTAAATCCAAGAGCAGAATATTAAATTCATTTAAATCTGTACGTATCTTAAGATAAAGGGCAAGATTTGAGACAACAGGTGGTAACTTATTATCCTAATACATGTAAATGGAAAAATAGACAATGTTTTAGCTGTCTAAACCAACATTCATGCTTACAGTCAATAATGTACACCCTTCAGTCTGATGAACATTTGTGTGTATTAGTGCACTTTTTCTACTACATACATGGATATAATAAGCAACTACTTGAAAATTCTGCCTTGCCTATATCCTTGTATCTCTAAATACTACTGCTTATTGATACATTTCATTGGTTTGTTGTTTCAGCTCCTCCGAGAAATTTCAACTGATTCACACATGAAAAAACGGAATTTGTGCTTAAACACAAATTCTGAAATCCTGAAGTAAAAAAAATATCCAAGTTGAACTGGCAGCACTTCCTATGAGAACAGCATCAATCACTTTGCTTGAAGAACACAGAATGTGTTTGTAAACACAGTTGCCTATCTGATACATGAAGCTGGAAGTGCCATCTTAAAAGACAAAGGTAAAAAAAAGCCAGGCTTGTTACATTTGTCTCTGTGTATGCTTCTCATTTTAGATTAAAAAATAATAGTATTTGCTGTATATACACATTTCTTATTTAAAAACTATGTCTTCTCCTAATGCAAGATTTAGGATTCTGACTGTTTCAAGAAAGTTGTATGATTAGCCACTAGAAGGAAGATGCTCTCCCAGTATTTTACTGTCATAGCTGAAATATGCTGAGTATACACAGTACATTAAGTAGACAAGTAATTCTATTCCAGCACCTCAAAGAAGGGCATTTTCTTCCTCTTAATAGGAGGCAGCTCTAATATTAAACAACTTAGTCACAGGGACCTCCTGAAGACTATTGAATCCACAGGTTTTTTGACCAAAAGAGTCCAGGATATGATTTACAGAACTGGTTTTCACTACTGAGTTTCCCTAGTAGAATGAGGTTCATTTTCCAAGTCCAGTACAAAGTCACAGATAAATTAAAACCATGAGCTATTTTCCCTATTATCTATTTTACTTCAGTTTAAGTTCTGTATTACACAGACTGCCTTAGAAATAGTCATTTCCAGTACACAGTTCTCTCATGGGGCTTTTTTTTCTCCTATAGAACATCAGTGAGTTTTAAGGCCCAACCTTAAACAACTGAAAGAAATCTTAATAGAAATCTACTGGAGTCTTTCCATTTCCTTTAATAGCAATTGGATCAGGTCCTTTGTCAGCAGACAATGTTTCCATTCGTTACTTAACATTGGTTTCTTTACCATGTAGGCAGCGTACCATACAGGTTAAGTAAAATAAACAGGTTTTACCACAAGTCTTTTTCCAGAGCCAAGTTTTGCCTGGTCTGTTTCTTGTCTTTCATCAGCATCTGTTGCAAATGCCAGCACTTGGTATCTGTTTAGAAGAAAGGATGTTTAAAAAAGTAAAAAATAAAATGTATCTTTGTAGTTAATATCCTTATATTAAGAAATAATATAATTATCATATTATGAGTATAGATGTATAGTAAAGCACTGTCCTTAAGGATTGTCAGAAAACTACTGCAACACATCTGTCAACAGCAAAGATGATGAGATAAATATCACCGTAGGCTAACAGCTAAATGTAAAGGCAGAAATTGAAACAAACATTTCTATTCAGACTTTATCTGGTGCTGAATTATTTCAACAGCTAAATATATTAGAGGATAGAAAACTAAGCCACAAAGACAGCAAGAAACCAATTTATTTTTAAATTGTGAAATCAGTATTCTATTACAAAACTGACTTTTTTTCCTCTTAAGCTTTATAAAACTTCCTAAACTACCCAGAAATACAATCTGCTATATATAACAGTTACTCTGAAACACATCCATCAACTAAGTGGTTCCAATCCAAGATACAACAGTAAATTGGCACCAACAGGTTGCACATCTAGCTAAAGATGAGAGGTTTGCAAGTTTGGATTGGGATTTATTCTTTTTAAACTGCCAACCAACCACTTAAGAAAACTGGCAATGAAGACATTAGAACAAAAGATGTCAACTGCCAGAAAAGCTTTGCACATCCATCCTCATATGCAACCCTCAACGTTCAAAATGTCCTCATTGACACTAATGTAACTTATTCCTTTCCTGAATTTACACTGCTGTCCTAACATACTGAACTACTCCATTGCTCATGTATCACTAAGTAATTAGTGAAATACTGAAGTTTGCTACAGAAGTGAAATAACCAAGAAAAAAAAAATTATCCAAAAGACAGCATTCGATTCTGGAAGTCATGGAGTACCATCAGCTCCTAGGCTCAAACCAACACAATTCTGAATGCTCCGATTCAAGTTTAATAAACAAAATTATGTATTTTTCTATATTGTCAAACTTACAGCTTTAAAACGATGATACCAGCAGCCCTCACATTTCAGGTGCATGTATTGTAGTGCTCACTACCAAAGGATTTTAGTTTTTAAAAATATTTAACTACAGAAGTAAACTATGAACTTGGAGTAAGAAACTTCAACTGCTTAAGGTGAATGCTATGACTTAGATAAAAATACTAAATAAGCTGTTTCTATTACAATTATTATGTCTTTAATTGTCCTCTATATGAACAAATTCACTTCCCTCTTTCAGTTTAACACATGTAGGACAAGCTGCAGATTCTGACCAAATACATCTTTTTCTTTTCACCATATTTTATTGACAGTCTTAGCTGGCACATTGCCATTTTATTAAATAAACAGGGACTAATAGTTTTCAAACTAAATTCCCATCGATCAGTAATATGTGTTGATGTTTAATGTTTTAATGGAGAAAGAACAAAGCAAAGCAAGCATCAAGTTCCTTGGTCTTTTCACACCTTTGAAGTTGCCTAATCTGTTTGACAGTGGGCCAATTCCCTAGATCTGCCTTTTTACATCTGAAATATCCGTGGAAGTGCTTGTTCTTCAGACCTTCTGCCAGCAGAAGTTTTAACAAAGCCCTGTCTCAACTCTCTTCCAAAAACTGAACAGATTTATCAGGCTAATACCTATCTGCATCAAAATAAAAATCCCATTGAAACAACAAGAAGGAATAGTTTTCTCAAGCAGTATAGTGCCGACAACACTGAAAGCACAGATTAGACTGAACTCAAGCAGGGAAAATCCTTGCACTTGCAGGACAACTTGATAAGCTAGTATACTTAACATACTAATGCAAATAAAATGGGACCCTAAAGTCCTTAGGACACAGGATACAATTTCTTCTATGACTGCGCAGAGACAGTAATCAGTAAACAACATAAAACATTTTTCTTCTTTCCTGCAATTACTTATCACCTGCTTTGGGATATACTACATTAGTACAAGCAATAAGTATTAAACATTATTATTTTTGGTTTACATACTAAATGATAGCACCAAAACATGCTATAATCACCAAACATGAACACATACTTGTAACTCTCAACCTGTCGACAAGAAGACACTGTAATGAAAGAATCAGTCCGAGAGCTGTATGTCAAGGGACCAGGCAGCAGAAAACCAGGTAAAAAACGGCCAAAAGCATAGCTTTCCTGTTCAAACAACATAAGCATCCCATCCATGGACTGTATACATATCAAATCTCGACCTGAGAAAAGCAATACAATACAAAGAAAACAAAGGATTTTTATTTGTATCAGTTCAATCCTAAAATGCTTAGTAAATTAAAATTGTACTCAGAAGTAATCCTAACAAAAATAAGATTAATTGTAATTTACGTATTTATTATGAGGAAAAAAATGCTAAATATGCCAACCTCAATAAAGGCTTGCTTACTAAAATAAACTAGACTGGGGGGGGGAATAACATTCAGAACATATTAAGAACAAAAAGGAGAGTCAAATATTTTATTTAAAACAAAAATTCCTAAAGCTATTACTATTACAATCTCAGTTTAAAGAAATGTTTAATACTGCCAAAACCCCAAATTACTTGGGTTTTTAAATGCCTCCATACCTTACAAGCAGTCATAACAACCATGGTTTAAAAATACCCTAGTCTACTCTTCCAAGTCTACTTAAGCAAATACAATACAAAGTCCTACAAATATATACTGTTGTGAAAATAATACAATGGTAATGTTTTCCACACTTTGCATTCACATTTGTCTTTTGAGAAAGAAAAAACCAAAACCAAACCAAACCGACGCAGTCTGTATCATCAACAAAACCAAGGAGTTATTCTATATGGAGGACAATGAAAACTCATCTTCCTAAGCTGAAAAAAATGTCAGAATCTGTATTAATATAGGAACATGCTATACAGCAGCATTTCAGTATGGAAATCATTACTGTTCAAAAGTAATCAGACTGAGATTTTGCCTGATCCTAAGGACAAACCAATATACCTTTGGTTTTTTTCTACTACTGCAAGTGAGAAAATGTAAATATATCACGTTTATAGCAGCTCATTAAACCAGTGACCACTTGTCACTAGCAGCTTCAATTTGATGATTTCAGTCTCAGAAGTTTGATCTATAACATGCTAAAATTTGTACCACTACACTGGAAACCTGAAACATTTTAAATGTTTCCTCTTCTATGTGCAGATTAAAGTCATACCTCCTCCTAGAAAATGTAGACTCTTTATGTCTATTTATGGCAAAAGTCAATGACGAAATGTTTCCTTTGACTAAATGCAGTCATTTTTGAGAGAATTATTATGGGCTGAGAGATATATTGCTAGATTTGAGAGAATATATATGGGCTTTTGGATACCCAAAATCATTTTCTAAACAGAGAAACTGTTTTAGAACTAGGACTTTCCTAGGATTTTCTACACAGACTTTTAAAACTATAAAGTACCGTCTAGGGTTTCTGTTCAATCTTAGAATTTATTGGTTATAAAATTAGAAACACACAGTACACAAACACATCAGACATGCAGATATACACACAACTCTTAAATGTGCATAACTCACGCATTTCCTCTAAAATTATTTGTATAAAGCCGCTTTAAGTCTCTGAGAATCATTTACCCTCTTAAACATTCTTCACAGAACAGCTTCCAGAATTTTCCAATTTATTCATATGTTGTAGATGAATTCTACCCCTAAAAAACGCAGTATTCACGAGGTTACAGTGACTGCTGATCATAGCGTATTTGGTTTGCTGCTTATTCTGAGTCTCTGAAGTACCAGCCAAGAGCACTGCAATGACTTTGCTAGCAGATGATTCAAAAATAATAGTGATCTACAAGTACCTTTTATGTTTCAATTAAAAAAATATACATGTGAAGATACATGCATACTATATATACATATATGAAGTTATTAAAGTTACAATTACAAATGCCCTCCTTTTCATTACTAACAGCTGATACTATCAAACTGCTATTAGTGTAAATTAAAAATATATACATAAAAGAATTGTAACAACTACACTAGTTAAGTTCACTTTATCAGTTGAAGCACACTAAGGCTGTGAGCAGATAAATGAGAGAAATCAATTTAATGCTAAGGAGGCAAATGATCCTTGCTCACTCACCTCCTTTCCTGTGCCTCCAGCTCCAAGACACATAGTTCCTCTCCATTCCCAAGCCAGATCTGGCACTTATCTGATGGCTGTTAAGCTGATAGCAGGACTCATCCTGAATTTGTAGTTTTTTTTAAGTTTAAGACAAGTGAGTCATCACCCCACATAAATAACTCCATTCAAGCTTAAAAGTGTGACATGGCTCTGGCCATGATGGTTAAGGATATATGGGTCTAGATGGTTTTCCTCCCTTCAGCCTGCTGAGAAACCTCTTTGAGGACTGACAGCTGTTTGAAAGAGATGGGATCCTCTGACTAAATCCAGCAGAAGTATCTTTGCCAATAGGCTTGCCAACTCAGTAGGAAAAACTTAACACGTAAGTGGACAACAAGGAAGACTGAAGACTGGTTAAACTACCAGGCTCAGAGGTGTGATGCCATTCAGAGGGACCTCAACAGACTGGATGTGTAGGCAGACAGCAATGTCATAAGTTCAAAGAGAAAGGCAAAGTCTGCCCCAGGAAGGAATACCCCAGGCATCAGTACACAGTGGGGACCAAACAGCTGGAAAAAAGACGTGGGGTCTGTACCATCAGCCAGCAATGTGCCCCTGCAGCAATGGCAGCCAACAGTATCCCAGGCTACATTAGGAAGAGTATCAACAGGAAGCTGAAAGAAGCAATCCTTCCCCTCCACTCAGCATCAGTGAGGCCACATCCAGAGTAGTTCTGGGTCCAGTTCTGGGCTTCCAGTGCAAAAACACATCTGGGGACATACCACAGCATGTCCGAAGGCCACAAACATTATTAAGGAACTAGTACATCTTTCAGATGAGAACCTAGAGAGCTGGGGGTGCTCAGCCTAGAGAACAGAGAGCGCAGGGGAACCTCACCAATGTGCATTAATGCCTAATGGGAGAGGATGAATAAGAGAGACAGACTATTCTCTGTGGCATGAAGTTACAGGACAAAAGTCAAAAGGAACAAACTATCACATGAAATTCTATCAGAACATGAAAAAAAGAGACTTGGTGGGTTGGTTGGGTTTTTTACCATGAACACCAAACAGTGGAACGCACTGTCCAGAAAGGCTGCAGAATGTGCCTCCATGGACATACTGAAAACACAACTAAACACAATCCTGGGCAACTTCTAGATGAAACTGCTTGGAAACTGGTATTGAATTAGATGATATCAAGAGAAGAATAATTCAAATAAAACATTCTATCTTTCATCTCTGATCCACTCTAAGGCACTGTGGTCAATACCTGTTCTTCAATGCTGTGAAATTTCACAGGATTTAGTCCTATCACATACTCCTGATCAGCAAACAATGGAAACCATTAATGGGAGCTGGTTTGCACTGTTATGCTATCAATATTAATGACACCCAGCTTCCACTTCCCAACAGCTGCTGACAGCATTATCACACTGCTGACACAGTCTAGAAAAAGTATCCAGCTGTATAAAATTATGAGTAACCAGTAAAAGTACTCTCAGAAACTTATACAAACACTGATAACTAGTAAAAGGTGCTAGCCCACTGGTTGCCTGCACAGTTTTACCTAGTTATCTTATAGTTATTGGCTACTAGAATTAACTAGTGGTATTTTCATTTGGCTTGCAAGAAAACAGTGCTTCATAATCCAGGTGTCCATGTGACCACAGCTACTCTACATCTGTTACCGCAAAACCACATACATTCACATTCAAAGGCATACTGAAAACTCTCTCAACACTATATACTAGCCAACTATTCAGTTCCACTCGATTTTACACCTTCATCAAGAACACAACGCTGTAAGTCTGGGTGTAGAGAATCTTAAACTCTCCTTGCAGTTTCCTATGGATTTTCCTACCATCAGCTGTGTTCTAGAGAAGAAACCTGCAGCTGTCTGTCCTATTTCCCAACCTTAAATTTCAATGTCTAGCTTCTGTGGAACTCCCTGGTACCTGAAGACAAAGATTACAGATATCAGCCTGCAAAATGTGTTGGGTTTTTTTTTAAAGGCCCAGTAGTAGAACACATTTGTTCTTTGTTTGTTAAGGCTTCTTCTTCATCTTTTCTTCCTTAGAAAAATACAGGCAAAACCAGAAGGAAAAAAAAAAAACAAAACAAAACACGTTTCTATTCTTTGATGACACTGAAAGACAAATACTACAGCAGAGAGAATGGATATGCAGTGGTCATCTAGTAGACATAGTACAACTCAAATAACAGGAAAAAGTAAAGGCCAGTAGAAGTGTTGAGGTGTTACTGCTTAAGTAACAAGTAGTAATAGCTTCTGCTTCCATGTGCATTATAAGTATCAATATTATTCATACCAATTGCATTACATCATGAAAATTATTAGAACTATAGCACTTTCTGCAATAGATGGAGCTACCATGTTAGACATGGAAGCATTCATCTTTAACATTCATAATCCCTGATCACATGCAAATATCAATGTTAAAATCTCTCCTGTTTTAACATTAGTGATATGACTGAATAAGATTGATATGAATATATGATTGATATATGATTGGTATGACTGATAGGAATATATAATTGATATGATCTGACAAGTTCTTTACAGCACTCCAATGATCTCCAAGAACACTGCAGTACTGAACTGCACTGTCTGAAGACACACACATAAGGCACCTAAGACTGAACCACTAATCACTTTCTGACTTGAAGTCTACAGCATTACTTCTTAATATACCTACCGCTTTGTTCATCATATTTGTGCTGATCCCACTCACTTAACTCTCAACTCTGGATTTTAACCAGCTTTTACTAGTGGTTCAAACTCCAATTATCCAAACTATTACATGTAAAGCATAATTAAAGAAAACTAAATTGTGTATGAACTCTTTTAATTTCCCAGCATTTTATAGGTCAACTTATTTCCTTTGGCCATTTGTTTTTAATGTGTAGCTAGTGAATGGAGTTTTTATGTTTCACTTTAAGAAATGCAGTCGCCCAAAAACTGGGCCAGAAATGTCCATTTCAAAACAGCTTATTGCAGCCAGTTGGCTTTACCAGTGACATATTTATAAAGTGAAAATATAAACCATAGTGTTTTCTGCAGATCAGATGGAATCACTTAGTATACTCTACATAGTTGAAGCAGCTCGTGTCTCAAGAGGAATGTTCTGCAGCCAGAAAGTGTTACTTTTAAGCACAAGTCTGGCTACTGTTGTTTTGCATTTTTGTTATTCTAGCATGATATGAATATATTTACATCACACTTTTAAACTACAACATATTTTTAGAGCTAACGCAAAGCCAAAATGACAGGCAGGTGGTAGCTCTTTGAAATAATCTTCTAATTAAAGTTATTTTGGAGCTCAAGGTTTTTTGCATGTTAATGATTTCCTCTACTTTGAGCCTCCCCTCTGGCACCAAATCATTTTCATTAAAAGTACATTATGCAAGCACAAGGCCTGAGCACCACGTGAACTCATGCAATGAAAACTACACTATCAAACAGGATGACTTAGAGATCAGAAAAAGCTTCATAAAGTTACAGCTTTCTGGGAGAAGTCAGCAGGGGTAACTTTATTGCCCCCAATGGCAATCAAAAGCTTCAGTCAGAAGTCTTGTGTGGAAGGAAGTGTCAATTAAAAGATCAGTTGCCATTTATAAGATGCACAGGAACCTAAGAGCACTTTAATGATACATGGGAAATGTTTTCCTAAAAGAAGTTAAATTCATCACACAAACTATATTCCCACACACTGGAAAAGAAATTAGTGTCCTGACATGAAACAAGCAAAAAGGTTTTCTTTTTCCTTCATCATTGAAATTCACCCCAAAAAATTTCTCCCAGCACAGAAAACAGCCTCCTCCAGTTCAAAGCCATTCTGAAGAATTCAACTTGCTGCTGAGTACAGCTCCTGAAACAAAACAGACCTGGGTCAACTGTGAGAAAAGCACTTCAGGAATCACTTCTGCCTAATGGAAAAACCATTTGAAAATATGACAGGCAGTTGTTAAAACAATGTATGCCTAGAAAAAGGTAAGTCTTAGGTTACTTCCCTAACCCAAAGGAGGAAGCACATGTCCATATGCATTCTTAAAGACCTCTGAATCGACTAGCATGGTGGTCTGGTGCCTGCTCATTGCATTAGTACAGAAGGGATCAGAATTCAGGACTTCAGCTGCAGCCATTCATTCTAGGCCAGTGGATCTGATGGCACTGCCAAGGAGGTACAATTCCCTGCACACATGTAAAGAGAAAAGGGAAGAATGCCCTGCATCATACGATGTTAATGCATGTCCCCATCCCAAACAATGCACGAAGCCTACTACGTTTCAGCTGGGACTGATTCAGTGCTTTTCTGCTGGAATGAAAGAAAACAAGAGAAACGGATAGCAGTTTAAGAGAAAATAACAAAAGTGTTTACAGAAAACACCCAATGCTTATACCACTGATGTTAGCTTTAACTATTTTGTGAGCCCTTCCCAAAATTAAATCACTGCAGCAAAACACATTCACAAGTCCCAACACAAGAGATGTTCTCTCTGCAACAGCCCACTCTGTAAGAAGCCTCCCTGGTCAAGACACAGTAAAGCACGCAGTCAGAGCTGCCATGAGAAAAAACACCTTCTTGTTTTTTCAGTCATCATCCTGTACCCTCCCTACATAACATCTTGCAGATTTCAGCTTGCCATATAGCATAAGGGAGGTGTAGATGAAAAAGAGATCTTGAACTATTGAAAATATCTCCAAAGGCCAATCAGCCCTCACTTACATAACCAATACTGTAGAGACCTGTGATACACTCCTTTACTCTTGATCTGACTCTTACAGAAGAAGACAACTTGGGAATGATCCATTTATGATACTGACCTGAGATGGTAGAAGGAACCTTAGAAACAACACTAGTATGATTCAAAGAAGTACAGAAGACTTAAATGCACTACAGTATCAGAGCTGCAACATCCAGCACACTTTTTCAGTTGCTACTGAAAAAAATACAGTATTTGACACTGTGTAGACATAAAAGGTAAAATCTCCTGCCCTAAACAGATTATCATACTAAAATTTTGTTTTCAATATAGCACATTAATTACAGACAGAACAAACAGAGTGGGTCTTTAAAAAGAGCATCGACATACGTGTTTCCTAAAGAGGACAGAAGAAAATCTAGTCTGGGAACCTGTGCAATGGCAAGATGCCCTCATCTGCATTTATACACCTATCCCGTATTATATAACTATTAAAGAACATCTTACTGAACCAGCAAGTCTCCCACAAATAACAATGAAGTAAAGACAAGTACTGTCAGCATCTGCCCTTCCAAATCAACAGCCTCTGACTTTATAGTTAAGGCACAGGGATGTTTTTAATGATTCACAAACCAGTATTAGTCCTTGTATTGAGCTCAGCTGAAGTTGAATATAGGCCCCATTCTGCAATATTTTAGGTACTTTCAAAAGTTACCTGTAGGATCTTAAGTCACCATCAGACAATAAATACACCATGTTTAAATTCCCATTTAAGACATACCTGCAAACTTATAACCAAACACAATACAAAATCCCACTGCTAAAACCAGTGAAATTCTCCATCTTTACTCCTACTTCTCCATTTCTAATCTCCTTAGAGTAAGAAGCTTCATGATTCCTAAGCACTTCCCAAAGTACATGGATTCTTTACTAATTCTGAGCTACAGTATTGTTGAAAATATTTGCTGAAGAACACTCTCCAGAATAACTGAAGTCACACCCAAAGAACTCATTAAAAATAGTCCAGACCAAAGCTAATAGTCTGAAGCTTACAGTGCAAACGTGCGAGTTTGGACTATTAGGTGGAACACCTATACCTCTTCAAGAAGTTTCATATACCCCATTAAAATCAGAAATACACAGCTTGACTAAAGATTCACAAAACCACCAATAAAATACAGCCACTTTTCATACTCAGATCATTTGTCTATTTATCCTCAGCTAGTAACCAACACACAGAAAGGACTAACTCTTACTTTGTAGTCAAATGAGTCCATAAATTTTGTCTCCATCAATTAAAAAAAAAAAAAAAAAAAAAAATCACCATCCCCACAGACTTCCTTTCTGGCAATCTCAGAAAATATCATGGATTTAGCAAAGCAGGAACAATTTCTTATCTTGTATTTTAAGACTGTTAGAAGCACACTGCAAATGCCGAGATTATCTTATTCCTTTGTCACTAGCCTTGCAATGTATTCTTTTCATACCTTTGCAGCTAAGCAGGATGGGACACTTTGTTCCCAATCAACGAGCAATCTTTAGAGAAGTCTATGATGGCGCAGTTGCAAACACTTCATTTCTGCTGTAATCCTTCCTTGTCCTTTTCATTATAGTCACCAAATACATTTTTCTCTGGAGTGGTTGCATATTTATCTTTAATAAACCATGGTCATAATCAGTCGTTAGAGAAATGGAAACATTCAGCAAGGTTGCACATTATTTCTTTAAGTTATGAACACTTTTTCTTCTGCTAAATTTTTTTTAAATCCTTCCAAATTCTCCAGATTCCCCTAAAACTTTAAAACTTTGCCCTCTGAAGCGACAGCACTGCACAGCCCTTAATCCTCCAGTAGGCAGAGGCTCTGCTACTAAAGCAAGAACTATGGTTAAGGTAAGCTCAAGTCTCATTTAGCAAAGCTTGCATTGCCACCCAGGGGAAAACATAGCAGTCCTACACAAAGCAAGTATATAAAATTAAATCTAACTTCAATTTTTTACCAGCTTCTTGAATTTCTAGGTACTTGGTGACACTTTTCTAAACCTTATTCAACTGTATATGCCCAGCTGCCCAATTCTGCCAACAATACACCTTTCAACAAAGTTTAGAACAAGCTGTGACCGTGATCAGAACCAACTGGATACCACAAAAATAGAATTCTGCTCATTAATCTGAAAGTAAGATTACCTTGTCACAGTTGTATTGATTTTCATCTCCTCTTGTCAGTTTGTTCCCTCATGCTTTTGTCACTCCAAGGAAAAAAAAAATCTGCCTTTAATGACAGAGTGATTTCTAACAGAAATTATTCACACCAAACCTAATAACCCAAATTAGAATTAGCAGAAAGCATGACAGCCTCTACGAGATACACTGCACCCCTCTAGGAAGAGCAACTGACAAGGTTTTAGTTACCTTCCAAATAAATTCCTGCAAGTTGAAGACTTTGTCATGGAATAGTCATGGATGAATACTAGAAAAATAAGCAAACGGTGCATGCACACATTTCTGAAAGACCCTTTGAGGAGACAAAAGAGACTAAACAGAAAACTGCATTCTTTTGGATGAATTAAAAAAAAAGCAAATCTGATAGACAAATGCATCCACATGAAATGCAGGAAGGTTTAATAAGAAAGTACATATGTGAATAATAAAGCTGTACATAGGTTTGAAGTAACAGAAAATTCATCATGCCAAACTATTTATTAGACAGACTAATAATAACATACTGCATCAAAAAACTTTAGAGACAGCATCTCTAAACTTCAGTGAAATATCTGATATGATCTCAGACAACTGTCTCACAGGAAACAAGAGAACGGCAGGCAACAGCACTAAGAAGAATCCGGGGATTAGAGGAGGATGATGAATTAAATATGAGTCAACAATATGTCACCAAAAGGAGAAATGCAAGATTGGGTCATTATTAATATACATGCACTATTAAAAACATATGAGGTAATTATTGTTCTGCTTGGCACTCGCCGATTCTTGGCAGGAGTACTGCTAAAGCCGTAACCCTACATGAGAGATACAAAACATTTTATACTACCAGTGCACAATGACTGCACACGTTTGCATACTGTACTTCAACAAAAGAAATTCAAAAAGAGTATCACATAAAATCTACCAAAGTTTGGAAAAGCAAGTCTTTCACTTACATATACAAGAGCTCCCACAGTTCTCTATTTCTACAATTGGTTTTACTTCATTTTAATGATAGTGCTTTGTTTAAATGAAATGCAGATTAAATAATATATCTCACAATTTTTAATTGAAGTTCTCACATACTGAAGGTGATGGGAATTTTCACTTCACTTAGGCTCCGATCTGAGCCATTACTGTTAGGAGAAGTTGAGAAAGGTGAAAGGAAACGGGTGGCGAGAGATTCACAGAACACTTTCCTTGATTGTTTTTCCATTCACATCATCAATTTAAAAGAGGTTCTAAATCCATTATTTAAAAAAGAAAAACACAGGTTTCCAAAGTTACATGAGAAACCATTTAGAAATGGTCAGCAACAGATCTATTCCATGAAACAACTCCTGATGCCCAAGCCTTTCAAATCATCTGTCCTTACCCAGAAGCAATTTAACAAGAAGGTAACAGTTAAACATTCTTCTCCTTAACAGAACTAGCCAATAAATCCAAGTCCAAATTTATACTGCTGCTGTATTTAAACATAGTCATAAGAATCATTTAACCTTAGAGCATAAAACTCAGCTGATAATTTTTTTCTGACTAACACCTAATAAAACTCATTCTTGCAGAATTGTGGAAAAGTTAAGCACAGTCTAACCCTTCTTACAAAGTTTCCTGTTACAAGGTCGCATGGTTTACACATATGTTGCATCTCATTATTAAGAGAATTCCTACGTATAGCACCCTCTTTGTTGGAACTCTGAAGCATACTTTGCCTCTAGGCCAGTGCTATAATAAAGTAAAATTAATTCAAGGCTATTTGCTGAGGAAAAGACAGGTTCAAGGTATTTTCACACCTCTTTTTGCTCTTAACTTTTTCATGTCAAAGTTGTATTTTCTTTTTTCCTTCTTTTTGCCGTTGTTTTATTATTTCTTTTTATTGGTACAGTATCCACTGAACAACTTCAAATATACCTGAACTAGTCTGGAAGCCAACTTAAGGCATTAAGTTTTTCAGATCAAAAAATGTGCATTATTAGGAGGATCCAATTCTAAATCATTTATCAATGCCTTTGAACAAGTTCTATAAAAACAGGATAAATACACTGATTATTGAACTATTAGATAATGCAAGTATATTCTACAGAATCACATAAAATACTAATATTGCTTTTGCAGTGAAAACAAAACGCCATTACCTACAAGTGAGCACCATTAAAAACTCAGTTACTACAAAAGCAAGGTTATTAAACTATGCTTTCTCTCTGTCTCTAAATAAAATCAGCATTCTATTCAAGAGCAACCCAATAGCTTGTGTGTCCCACTGGTAAGCTATTATAGAATCACAGAATGTTTAAGGTTGGAAAGGACCTTAAGATCATCTAGTTTCAACCCCTACCATCAATATGCTGATTCTTTAGTTCTTACGTAAGAGACAAAATCTTAATGACATAAACTGAAGAAGGAAACTACAAGTGTTGAGAATGTTCATATGCCCTCTTTAACATATCACTTATGCTCTAGAGAACAACCATAGAACTCAGCCCTCACCTGGAAAGGTCATCCTCCTATTACAGGATGTGATCATTCAAACATCTCCTAAGCACATCCGATGGTAGCTCAGGAAACCTGTACTTCATCCACCAGTCCTCCAAGTATAGAGTTTTAGTATTCACTCCTTACATGCTGTTGTTTGTTCCTGTATGACCTACTATCCTGCCCACCACTCAGTGTAATGCACAACTGACCACAGGAAATATACGCAGTAATCTGTAAAACTACCTAAGCTTCAACTAAGTGAATTTATTTTTACTTTAAGCACTTCTCCATCCGCTATAATATTTCAGCAGGAATTTATTGTGTATACTTTCCTCAAGCATAAGTCACACCTGACTCAAGACAAACAAGGCAAAGAATAAAGTGCGGCCTGATCTGCTCACTTTTTCAAAGCAGTAGCAAAGAGCTGTTTTCTTTTACTACATAGAGCACAATACCACCATTTCTTATAAGCAGGCTCCACACCAGTAAATCTCTCTTTTTTAGGAACAGTCAGGCACAAGCAGTATATTGACTCCTTCTCAAGATGTAGAAGGACTTAGGCTAATAGCTATAAGCTTCAACAGAAGCAGGTCATGTAACAAGAGTGAAAAAGCTCAGTATGACCCAGCAGTGTGCACCTGCAGCCCAGAAACCACCTTTGTGCTGGGCTGCATCCCCAGCAGCGTGAGCAGCAGGTCGAGGGAGGGGATTCTCCCCCTGTATTGTGCTCTGGGGAGAACCCCCTGCAGTCCTGGTCCAGCAGCACAAGAGCAACATGGGGCTGCTGGAGCGAGCCCAGACGAGACCACAGAGACGCTGCAAGGGCTGGAGCAGCTCTGCTCTGGAGCCAGGCTGAGAGAACTAGGCTGGTTCAGCCTGGAGAAGGCTCCTTAAGGGGAGACCTCAGAGCAGCTTTGGTGCCTAAAGGGGGTACAAGAAACCTGGAGAGGGGCTTTGGACAAGAGCCTGTAGGGACAGGACAAGGGGGAATGGCTTTAAATTGACATAGGGGAGACTGAGATGAGCTCTTAGGCAGAAGTTCTTCCCTGTGAGGGCAGTGAGGCACTGGCACAGGGTGCCCAGAGAAGCTGTGGCTGCCCCATCCCTGGCAGTGTTCAAGGCCAGGTTGGACGGGGCTTGGAGCAACCTGCTCTAGTGGAAGGTGTCCCTGCCCGTGGCAGGGGTTGGAACTGGATGAGCTTTAAGGTCCCTTCCAACACAACCCAGGCTGTGATCCAGCGGTTTTCCCTGTTAGTGTTCCTTCCTCAGATTTCACTAAGGCCAGGACAACACACCATCTCCAGAAACCTTCAGTGTGAACAAGACAAAGTCAAAGCACAGGACAGTTTATTTCTATAGGTTGTGGAGACAAAATTAAGGTACGTTCAGCACTAATTATCTAAATATCACATTAGAAAAAGGCTATAAAAATTAATTATGAGGTAATATGGATTTGTTTGCAGAGACAAAAATGTTTTGCTTAATGCCAGTTTCCTGCAAATCTTCTACTGTATCAATATGCAAATTCATGAGATCCTTAAGCAAACAGTTGACAATTATCTCAACTATCTCCAAGTGATTACCCAGCTATAAGAAGTTTTATTATTATTATATGAAGATCATTCACAGCTACTGTTTCATATAATTAAAGTCAACAGAGCTAAATTAATTAACCAAAATATCTGCACAGCAAAAACAGATCCAACTCAGCATTATTTTAATTAAAAGAACTAGACCTACATGACTCTGGTGAACCTGCAAAGAAGCTTAAGAAGGGAACAAAACTGTGATCAAATTACGTCAATCACAAAACTGAGCAATCCTGCCTCAAAATCTAATCACTGCTTAAATAACAAAAAAATCCTCTCACTCTTTTTATAAATGCTGTTTTAACTTAAAGATTAAATAATATGTAGAATATTGCTTAATAAGACTTGACTATTTGTAGATTAATATCAGATTTATGCTTTAAGAACTGCACTGGAGGCACACTGCTACATGAAAAAAAGGAATTCTTAACTAAAACACTATATCCAATTCATTTGCTTCACTCCATTCTTTTAACAGCATCAAAACACATAACTCATTTATCGGAAGCTTTCAATCAGCAGGGACTTTTACTAAGCCAAATGAAGTCCCATCACTTAGGGTTTACCAGCCCCGTACAACATTTGAAACTAGTTTACTTACTTGTCCTCAAATATCTTGGTATCTCACAGAATGTATCTTAGAGATGCTATCCAGAATACTAACTACAGTTCTAAAATAGTACATCTCATGCTTTGTCCAGTACACACACTGTTCTAAATCTAGCATAGCTGCCTCTGCATCACACAGCTACAACCACAAAAGCATAAGTACATCCTCACTACATTAGAGAAACAAGTCAGATCATTCATAAACATAGTAATAAGGAAAAAGCTTTGCATTTGGATGATCAAAAACTCTAAAACAAGCCTAAAATGCTCAACTTTCTCACTTCCCTCCCAAATAAAATTATAAGCCAGAGTTACGCAAACTCTACTCTTGGTATTACAAGCTGACTAGGTTCTTTAACATAATTTTAGCCAGTAACTTGGTATTTGAGTCAAGTATCTTACAAATACAATACACTATGCTTTCCAAGATACTGTAAACTAACAGCAAACACAACTTCATATAATGAGAGTTAAATTGTTAACACAGCAGTCTCTGGTGGTCCAATTATAGAATCACAGACTGGCTTGGGTTGGAATGGACCTTACAGCTCATCCAGTTCCAATTCCCTGCCATGGGCAGAGACACCTTTCACTAGCGCAGGCTGCTCTCAGCCTGTCTTGGATCTTCTTTGTGGCCTTCTCCAGACTCACTCAAGCAGGTCCACATCCTACCTGCATTGGAGGCCCCAGAGCTGAACATGGTAATCCAGGTGGGGTCTCACCAGGGGGAAGAATTACCTTGGTTTATACAAAGTGTATTTTTGTAGAATTGAAACCTGACAATAAGCAAGGTTGCAATATAAATCATTAAATTGCACACTCATCCACCTTCCTTTCCTTTACTCTGCTTACAGCAGTCACTTCGAGTTCCTTAAATTTTACATCTGAAGTAAAACATGAAGACTGTGCAATCTGATCATTACTTAAGGACTGTGATACTTTGTGGCTAGGTTAAGAGTTCACGTGGATGAAAACCAGTGTTCAGCACTCCTGACTCATGCTTTTATCATGAATCACCCTTTCTAAAAGGACCCATATGCTAGAACCAGAGCATTGCAGGACAAATTCAACATACAGCTCTAAGATCACGAGGAAGAGTTCAAAATTTGAAAAGCAGATAGAACAAAGGAAATAACTTAATTTCAGTTCTTTAATGTCTGAACTAACAATACAAGATCTTATTAGTTGATCTTCCTGTGTCACTTCTTGATAGTTTAATCTTTTCATTTTAACACCACTGCTCAGAAATAGCAAGGAACAAAAGTAAAGTTAAAGCAGCAAAGAAATAAAAGTTCTGTATTTTTGTCTTTCCATTTGCCACAGATTTTTAAGTTACAATTAACTCTGCCTATACTTGGTTTATATTTTCATCTTTGTACGTTTTCTCCACTTCTTTATGTTTTCATCAGCTTTGTTTAGGATTCTAGCTAAACATAAGGGATTTCCTAGTTATTTCCCACATCCCTGGCCCCTTAATTTTGGTGAAAGCAAGAGTCAAGTTCATTTTGCCTTTTTGCTAAACTTCTAAACCAACAGAACACATTCTGTTCCAATCAGTGAAACTTTTTGCTATGCAGGTTTTCAGAAAACACTTTTGTGTTTTCTATACTGTCTTACAGTAAATGTACTTGTAGGGTATGTTCTAGTATAAACGCAGTTTTTACAGACGCAGCCCACTGACCAATACCTGTAGTCAGAGGACCATCTAGTGGCGACAAACGCAATTCACACTCTGCTACTTCAAAGACAAACGTGTGCTGTTAACCTGCGCCAGTCACTGAACAGCTTCTCACTCTTTGGCTTTTTTATACCACTGCTTTAATCGCTTATATAATTTAGGTTTCAACCTTCCATGATGAGACAAAATAAACGGGTTTGTTGATTTTCTTCATTTGCTCCTCTTATAAGAACATCCTTCCATGTGTGAAAGTTGCTCATAGCATCAAATCATTAATCTGAAGACACTAACAGGAATGAAGCTGCTAGCAACTAGGCTACAAAATAGGGGAGATTACCTCAATTCTCTCCTTAGAGAAATCGGCAATATCTTTTTTCTTAGTGCAAAAGCCAAAAAAAAAAAACACCAGTTGAGAAATGACAGTTGCACTTTGTACATTCTACATCTCCATCACATTTCAGCTAAAAAGATGTGCAGTTTAACAAACCAAATTATAACATAACAATGGTCTAAGATTCCCACAAACTAGCAGGGACAGGAAAGCAAAAACACTGGAGGAAACTGACTGAGAATGAGATACAGACCTAGTGGTGTTTGTTTCTACATTCTGAACATGTCAAACACCTGCAAAGACATTCTTCCCCAGCTACCACAGTAATAGAACCTGTGAGATACTCCCCCCTAACGAAGCTGCAGAAAGCGCACACAGGGAGAGATTTATGTAAGTACACATCTAACTACAAACAGCTAAAGAATGCTTAGTGGAGCTTCATAACCAAACCGAAACATAAAATAGTAGTAGAGCATCTCCTTCTAGCAGCTATTCTCCTTCATTGCTAAAAAGCTCTGATTGAATGTTAGGTGAACCAACAGTCGAGAGAAAAATTTCAGGCAGTTTCTGCATAAAAACAGTCATCCTAAAGACAGTAAGATGCTTTGTAAGTTGAAGAACTACATTCTGCTCCAATACAATCTAAACTGAACTTAAACACTATGAAAACTGAAAGCTTGGTCTGAACAAGCCTCTTCAGCCCCTTTAAGAATGTAAAGGGAACTGGAGGATCTTCAGAAACTCTTTAAGTTCAAGAACTGCAGGACTGAAAGAGAGTTCCTTTCCGTACCATTATGCACAGTTTGCTGCCTACTTATGGAACTGCCTCCCAATTTCAGTAGCAGTCACCCAGCCTCAGACCTCTGTCCCAGCCTGGTTTACGCATCTCTTTCAACCCTACGTACCCCATCCCACATAGTGAACGGTTCTTGACAAGAGAGGGCTTCATCCCTTTTCCCACAGGGCTCTCCATGAAGCAAGGGACAGCAGTAAGCCTCAGACGCCTTCTTTGCTGTTCAAACTTCCTTTTCCAAAGGAAACTGAAACTCTTTCAGACGGAATGAGCAGAAGCCACCAGAGGCCAAAGGAGATGCAAGATGAGAAATGCAAACCATGTGCTGGCTTCACAGCCCAATTTTCAAAATTGACTATGCAATCTTACAGCATCAAGAGACCAATAGAGCATTTGGCATCCCAGATGTATCTAGAGATGAATCTACAGCTGTAGCGGCCCACGGTACAGCCTAAGACTGCATTTGCACATGGGCGGAAATAACATTTATTGATAACAGGAATGATAACAGAGATACCTCAATGTCAAGAGGCAAGTATTTCATCTTTGCTAGGGACAAACATTAACGAACTGATCATTTTCAGCAGTATCCATTAAATTGACAGGCAACAGTTTGGAAGCAGTCCAACAAAAAAGAAATAGAGCTTTAGCTAGAACCAAATAACTGCTGGTCCAAAGAAAGGACAGAAAACCCTCAAGAATATGTTTGAGGACACCAGCACATATTAGCATACACAAAGTCAATCCTGGGTTTTTTTTGTTTTTTTTTTTTTTGCCAGAGTTAACTGTTCTAGCTGGGCAGACTAAGTTTCTTAACACTGAAGGTACAGGATTAAAACCTCCATTTAGAGTAAAAAGCATAATTTTCAGCAAGAGAAACATGAGCAAGACTGAGGAACTGCATAGATCAAGTGCTCTGTGTCAACTCCTACAGCATTCTTTACTTCCTCAAATGAAAGATCATGTTCCTGGGGGACTGACATTCACCCTCCTCCCCGACACTCCCACAACATGTTTTCCCTGTACACATGCTTTCCTCCTTCTGTTCAACTGCCATTCTCCTTTGTCTGTTTCAGTAGCTCCGTAAACATGACCTCTGAAGTGCCTCTTTCACCTTCACATTGTTTCAAGGATGCCTGAGCATAGCAATAAGGCACATATTAGTCACAGAAGTAACAGAAGGCAATAAATACAAAAACTATCCTATGTTTTGTTAGTCTACTTGCACAGTGTGGAAGTAGAAGTCACACCATAAGCAAAGCCAGCTCATTGCTGCATGCTTACAGCGCTGCCACCATCATGAATTAGCCTCTGCTGAAGGCAAGCAAGACTGTTAGCAGATGCCTGGCCAAAATTACAGAGAAGCCTGTGAAAGACAGACAGTAAAAAAGTGTATTTATTTATTTACAGAATGGTTCTCAATTACATCCCAGAACATCTGCCAGAGATACACACAGATAGTACAGCAGGCCAGACCAGGACATGCAGCAGTTTGCTGAAATTGACAGCACTTGACAAAGCTCCTTTCTGGTTCATTCTGTTTGGTCTTCAAGATAGAAATAAACCCCCAATACTGTCATTCATAAGCCTCAAGCAGAGAACAGGGTGTTAAAGATGATAGTTAAAAAAACTGAAATCAATTCACTGCAAAAGGCTATGGGAAAAATTAAAAACACATCTTTGACAAGAGATCTAACTGGACAGTCCAGGAATGCCACATAAAAAAAGGACATTCAGTCCAGGAATTCTAACAAATGGAATTATTTCTTGTATTTCCCCAAAAGAACTTTCTTCAGTGTTCACTTCGCCTACTTCTCTGATGCTTCAATGCCTGCTATTAGGTACATCCACTATAACGTTCCTAGATTTAGGTCTTAAACAGAAAGCTTCTTACCATATGAACATGTACTATTTATTACAAAACACAAATTTGTGCCTTCCTTGTTTATTATTTTGCCACCTCAAAACAAGACTTGAGGTCATTCTTTTTTCACAGCAATAAACACATTAACACAAACTGGAACATGGGGAAGAAAAAAGGAAAAAGAATACAGCTTGACATGCTGGGGCAGAAGTGCTACTAGAAAACAGAGTCTGCAGAACTTACCAGAGTTCCCCTGGCTATTCTTGCTGCTATTGAAGAACTGGACCTCATTTTGACCACCCTAGGTGTTGAAAAGTATTTGGCTGGCTGAGCAGTTTCTGGGGTAACCATTACCTTGTCTCTCCCTAGCTTGCAAAGACATCTTCATTACGTCACTTGCATTTGCCACAGCTTATGATAAGGTTTATAAGAGACAGGCCTGGCATCAAGATTGGGCTGGTGGTCAGAATTCTACTTGTACCTCCATGGTAAACAAACACCATGTCAAAACCCTAGAGTTTATTCTGCAGAACTACATTGTGGTACCTGGGTATTTGCTTTATATTCTTCTTGAACCATTCCTGACACTCACAACTTTTAGCTTACAATCCCCTGAATACATGTACGCCTGGAAGCGCACTATACCCTGTACGCTCACTCCTCAAGATACTCACAGCATAGATATCTTCTCATCCACAAGAGGTGACCATTTTTCCCCACAGTGGTTGCACAAAATTAGTATGTTAAAATCTCTCCAATCATTATGAATTATATGAATTTTGGCCAACTGAATTTAAGCCCAGGGACAAGCTTGAGTTTAGGATAAGGCATTGTAGAATTACTACCAGAAGATTCTCACAGACACAGAAGATTCAGATGATTTTCTACCTTGGTAAAGTGTTATCATGCTGCCGACAGTTTATGAACACTACTTGTGTAGATGACAACCACCCCTCAATACTGTTGGGCAAACTTTACTTCTGAAGAGAAAGAACTGTCATGTAGAGAAAACCTAAATGCTTCCAGATTGGAACACATTCACCATTCAGAAGTTCAGAAAGACCAGTATCTATTAAACTCATTCAAAACTACAAACGCACCATAAATACTATTTTCCACTGTTATGTTTTTCCAATCAAAGCTTATATTTTACTTTTTTTTTAAATCTACGTATCTTCAAAAGACATTTGATATTTTAGGATCAGAGAGTGAAGATGTTAACCTTTTCTTTGCCTGGGATAAGCAAATTATAGAAAAGCAAAACAATTAAAGCATAAATGATGACAACTAGTTTAGATGTTAAAAGTATTTTACAAGGGAGGAACCAGGGGTTTTGTAATGTTGGCTTGCTGGTTTTATTTTTTTAGATCAGTATTATCCTTGTAAACTCATACCCAGTTCAAAATGTAACGAAACAACTACTCTGCTTTGCCTCATTTATTTTCTAGATGCAAAGGTACCATCATTCACAGAAAGACAGTTTACTCTAAACAGCAGCATCATGTTGCCTTTCCATATTTAAGTTAATCATCAAGTGTTCACAATTAAACAACTAATAATAAAGAATACGCGACAAGGAGCTTACCTTTTACACCACCAAATGGACCATAAGTCATATTACAAGCCGTTCTCTGAAGATTGTGCTCATACATCAGTTTAATCTGATACTGGTTTCCATGTTCCACATTTCCCAGAGTTTCTAAAAAAAACAAAAGTTATATATTTACACCTTTGATCCACACAATGTGGAAGAAGTAAAGAAGTACCAGCTTAAACAACCTGAAAAAAACTGTAACTTAGTCCTAGTGGCTTTGAGATATGAAGGCTCACACCACTGCTTTCATTTAGAAAGATCACCAAGCTACAAAATTCCTAAAGGCCAGAACCAGAAATAAGGTCTTCTTACAGAAAACATGGTATAAATATTTAGTAAGAGGCCAAGATTATTACTTAAATATATTTTTCTCCACAATAGGCACATCTCTAATATCAGGAAAAAGCCTGCTCAAAGGGGAATTCATACAATTCTCTACTTACTCAGTGAATATACTATATCCAACAGCCACCCTCAGCTGTTACAGTCTTTGTCTCAAATTAAGATATAGCTAGTCACCTGCTATAATTGAACAAAGCTGCGCTTAGGGCACATTTGTGACTTGCCTTTGTCTGAAATTAAATGCAGCAATCAACAGTGCAAAGACAAGACGCAAACATACGGCAACAAGAATTATTTTATGATACATATCACTTTCTCTAAAAATTAACTTTAATTTCCTGACTCTTTTAGGAAACTAGGAGAAATTCAAAAAGCTTCCTGAAGAAACTGAAGTTAAAGCTCCCCTTCTGAGTAAGTCCTCCCTGCACCCCATGAAGTAAACAAAGTTCTTCACCTTATAGAATAACACTTAAGAACTAATATTAGCAAAACCCTTTGAGAACAGTCACATCAGCAGGGGAAAAGGTGTTTTGAGTGAATGATATCTAAGCTAAACCCTACCATAGCTTTAAGTATACGAAGATTATTCCAATACCTGCAAGAAAACCATGCTCTTACATGCCACAGCTGTCCCTGTACACCGAAAATGCACAATGTAGAGTTATCTATCGAATTTTGAAGATGGGGGTACAATGTCTTAAATCTGTGCTTTGCTTTAAGCATGTATTAGAAAGAATTCAGTACACAGAATAGGTATTTTGTGATTTGCCTCTTTACATACAGAGAGAACGCAGCATTTAGAATTTCCAAAGGCAGTAGAAGAAAGAGGACTTAAGAAAAAACACAGTAGTTTCACCTTCTTACCAGTATTAACCTCCTCTTAACCTCCTTGTGCAATGGGATGAGTGTTCTGGCTTTCTAAGAATTATCTGGATTTGAGTTCAGAAGTAATTATAACTGTTTCATTTTTAAAGAGATACTTTGTCATTAAACAACCTTTTATTTCATTAGCACTCTGAACAGTAACACCCACTTCAAAACTGTAATAAGAACTAGTCATTCACAAGCACTACCAACCACAGACCAGCACACACATCGGAGCATCTCAAGCACTCAGCAGATCAGCAAACCTGTTAGTCACTGGGAAATACCTAGAACTCATCACTAATGATTTCCTCTTCAGACACAAGTTTGAGTGAGAGAACATGACTGCAGCTCTTCAGAGAAAATGAGCAAACGCTGTATATACTAAATTCAGTATTAACCTAATCCAGACTTTAGAATACAATTAAAATCACATGAAAGCTTGTGTGTGTAACTAACCTGAAACAGCATACACACAGAGTTTTCGACAATGCAACACAGCCAGATGAAGCCCTTCAGTACCACTGTAAGGAAAAAAAAAAAGCACTGTTTACAGATAAATTACAAGTAAAATGCATACAGGCTAAAATTCAAATAACCTTGTTGAAATTATTTTTAGGTATGGGCCAAATCCAAAGGCTTGGCTGTTTAATGCTAGCATGAAATCTCAGAAGTACTAATTTCCTAAATGCACACTGAAGTATTTGAAACTAATTTCAAAATTAAAATGAATCCTTTAAGAACATATTTTCACATTTACATATGAAGAGCAAGTCAACTGTTTTCCCACTTTAGCTTGAAATTAATTTCAAACAAGGTGCTGTTAATTCTTCCAAAAGACAAATGAGTATAAGGATCATACCTCCAAATATGTATTACTCAATAACCACATATATTACTTTTTTAAAACTCGCATTTGTACTACCTGCATGGAACCTAAGTTAATTAAAGTATACAGCAGAAGTCAAATCCTATATATTTGCATATTCCTACATTCAAATCCTATATTCACATTATTCTTCCCTAAAACCTTTTCCTGCAGAGAAAGCTCTTGTGCTGTAACTATAGAAAATGGGTTAGATCATGTCACAGGGTAAGGCATTAGAATTCCCAGCACAGGGTCACTCCATGAGTACTTGAGTGACAGTTTCCAACCAATGCAGGCCTTTTAGCCTGTGGCCTTGGGTCTCAGAGTACAAGTTTTTCTCTTGCTTAGTACAGGTTTTTCCTCGTTTTTAAAATAAAATTCATGCCGCAGTACTAGAAGTTTATCTCAAAATTAAAATTAATCCCTTAAGAACATGTATTTAATTGGCTATAAGAGAATCTGCTTAGGAGAACTTTATTTTAGAAATTAATTCTTAAAAGGATCTGGAAGATTATCCTCCACGTATACATTAAGTAAAAATCCTCTCATATCAAAACGATTTGAGAAGCAGATCAAATGCATAGTACAGTATTCTCAGATGTGCTTAATAGTTGTCCCTCTGGAAACTGAAAACTCATCCCCAAAACAAAGAAAATCACAGCTAAGCCTTAAACAAACAGCAACAAAGCCTGTTGTTGACTTACGAAACAAATTTTCCCACTTCCACCTGCAATATTGGTTCTCGTAACTGTACTTCCAAGAGCAAGTCTTCAGGTTGTCCTCCATCTCCAGGTTTCACAGGATGTGGATTAAAGATTCGGAGATACCCCATATAACTGCCTACAATAATTTTATCTACAAACAAACAAGTAACCAAATGAGACTACAGAATACAATAGCACCTGCGGAACTCATTTTGCTGCAGAAGTATTTCAAAGAATACATAAAAGATAGAATATTTCCATGATTCAATTAAATTTGCTTATGCTCTGTGTTCTAGATTAAGATTAGCAAAGGGTTCAATACAGGAATTATCATGGTGGTGGCCCTGACTATTGTTACTATTCCATCATTTTGATGAGCACGCTTTAAAAGTCTCATTCTGGTTTTGAAGAATTCTTCAAACTTTCAGCTTCTATATCTTGGATTTGTGCATAGACATAGCACACCTGCAGAAGTGTGAAATTTTAAAGTTAGGACCGATGACATTTATCCAAATACAAACCTAAAGGCAGATAATTACTACATCAAAGCTGGGCCTTGGAACCACCTGCTCTTGAGACAGGTCCACTATCACAAAGATGAATGTAACAGTTACATCAGAGTTATTTTGGAATCAGTATTTTAATCAAGTAGGCATTTGGTTGTTAGTAACAAAAAATAATTAATGGAAAGAAAAAAAAACAACAAAACCACCAAAGAGGTGCCTCCCAAGATGACAACCAACAACCCAACTTGGTTGCCAATACTTATTTCTTCTAGATACAGGTCACCATATCAACGCAGATCAAAATCCACACCAACAGAACTTCTCCACAAATCAGAACATACAAGTACTCCTAAAGCAAGTTCACCAGGCTCTAGAGACTTGGCATGGTTCCATGGGATCCCACATCAAAAGCTCAGAGCAGACACTTGCTTCCTCTCTTCTTCAGCCACAAAAGATTTGAACCCCCAAGTCCCTCAGTCACAGAACATCACCTTCCCCACATCCCTTCGTCAGCTCAGTAACAAGTATTTCATCAGCATTAACTAAACCCACTGCAGTTATTAATTCCTTAAAAATGCTTAAGTGAGGGTATTTCAGCCTGTGGCTAGGCAATTGCAAATAGCTGATTCACTTGGGTCCTGAACTCTGGTAGAAGAAGACTAGTCTAAAAACAGAGAGAAATGTATAATGTTGAGAAAGTAAATAAAACAGCAGACTACTATTCCCACAACACTGTTTAAGTCCTGCTTTTATACCAATTACATTTGTTTTTCATCAGGAAAAGACAACTCAGATCTCCACCAGAATCTGGGAGTTGTGATCACAGGTCAGTTCACACGGCAGCAAGCCTGCTGGCAACAGATGGGGTACACCTGTTTCAAAGAGGGGAAAGGATCTTTGCACAGGAGTTAGCAGGGCTAACTGAGTGAGCTCTAAATTATGTTTAAAGGGGGAAAAGGGACAAAATCAGGCTCATCAGAAATAAGCCTGGGGGCAACAGGTTTGAGGGATGTGTGTGTTAACGAGGTCCTTTGGTCTCAGTGGAGGCAGGGAATGGAGAAACATGCAGTAGCAAAGACACAAGAGTTATTGATGTGTTAGAAACCCCAGAAGCACCAGAGATTTACACAGGAATGAGGACTTCTAGCCCACAAGAGCTGGCATGATCTATAACTCAACTGAAGCACATCTGCACTAATGCACACAACCTGGGCAATAAACTTTCAGTATGCAAACTAGCAGCTGTGTAGCCTAAAAGTCAGCAAATACATATTTCTGAATTTACCTCGTCCGCTATTATCAACATCAGCAACACACAAACAGCCTTGGTCAAACTCTTCCTTTTCTCCAAGTGTGGTGGACCACCAGTCTCTCGCTTTGAACAACGACATTCTTCTTTACTGAAAAGGAAACAAACCACTAGTAAAGTATATACAAATATACATACACCTCTGTATAGAAACTAGTAAAGTATATACAAATATATATACACACCTGTGTATACAAACAACCTCGTTATCAACAACTTTGATTTAGTATGTTTCTTATATTCTTATATTCCTTTTAGCTTTGCATTGCTCTAGTCTGAGCTGCATACACACTGACTGAAGGAATACCAGCTTTTTTAATTGTTAAACGCCCTCTGTAAAGTATAGTAAGAAAGTAAAATATACACACAGAAAGTAAAACATACACACAACCTCGTATACAAACAACCTCATTATCAACAACTTTGATCTAGTATGTTTCTTATATTCTTATATACCTTTTAGCTTCGCATTGCTCTAGTCTGAGCTGTGTACACGTTGACTTCAGGTGTCTTGGGTTTCTGGTTATGTAACTCAGAAAACAACCCTAGGAAACTTCTTGTCCTCAGTTTGGAAATTAGTTATGATAGCCACTGATTGCTACTTAAAGAAAATACAAAGGAATACCAGCTTTTTTAATTATTAAACGCCTTCTGTAACTAACATTAAGAAAGTAAAACAAGATTTCAAAGTCACAGAACTGAGATTTTGTCTCTTACTAAGGAGTATCAGAAAAAGAAAAAGATTCTGATGCAAGTCTCATGCAAGAAAACTTATTTTTAGGCATAGAAAGACAACATCAAAACCTCCAACAAGTAATCGCCTTGCAGATGCCCTAGTGACACAACTAAAGACCTCAGGGCACAAATCAGCTTTTCTGCTCCATACCTGCTGTTATTTTAAGAAGGGGACAGGCGGAAGAAAAAAAGAGACTAATCCTTTTGTAGGCGGCTCAACAACACCGCTACCCTACCTCAAAACTCACCGCTCCCGGCCCCTGCCCTGCCGTGAGCGGAACAAACCCGACCCGGCAGAGGAGGGTAAGGGGCTGCCAGGCTCCTAAGGACGGGCTCACCCTTTGCCTTCCTCGGAGCAAAGGCAGCCCTGCAAACCACCGTGTTGCTTCTGTAAAACAAACCATGCCTGGAATATAAGCCCTCTATCTTCTCACCTCAGGGGTTGCCGCTGGTACCCGCTACAGCTGCGGGCACGCTGCCGACAACACACCCTCTCCCCCTCACAGATCCTCGGTGCCGCACCCACAGCTTCACACACGAGCCCCACAGCCAGCCGGAGACACACGCCCTGAGGCGGGACAACAGACAGAGCCCGGCGGGTGCTCACCTGGGCGGGAGCCGGCACCTCCCGGGCGTGGTGCAGTCCGAGCTACTCCGGGGCGGCAGTCCCCCTTCCTCGCAGGGACTTCTCACCCAGGCACGGCCTAAAGCGAAACGAAAGGTGAGGCACCAGCCAGCAACGCTACAACCCGCTCCGCCTTGCCCCCGCCATTGCCGCCGTCCCCTCACCGCGCGGTAAGCATCAGCCACGCCGCCCCAACCAGCAGGGGGCGCGGCAGCCGGGAAACGTAGTTTGGGAAGCGGCGCGATGGCCCGTTGGGCTCTCTCATTTCTTCCTGTGCGGGGGCAGGCATGGGGAGGCGAAAGGAAGAAGACATTGGTTTGTGCTCCTGAGAAAAACACCTAACCTCCTAGCTGGTGCTGTTTCCTTTTGAAACCGCTCACAGAAGCCTTTCGTCCTCTGGAGCTCTCTCTCCTTGCTCCTCCACTAGCCGTCACATTCCCTTTCTCCCCCTCTTTTTTCCTCTTGCATGGTAGCGCCGGCCAGGCCACGCGCTCGTGACGTCACTCGGGGAGCCCGCGCCGGGGCTGTGCCGGGTGGGTGAGGACCCGCTCAGGCCGGCTCTGAGGGGGGGGGACGGGAGGGAACTCCCCCCGTGTCCTGCAGCGCCCACAGGCAGCGGCCCCGCTCCGCCGCAGCGGCTTCTCGGTGTGCCCCGGGCGGCCACCATGGATAGGACCGCCGTGGCGAAGATGGGCGCGGTGGCCAGCGCCAGCGTGTGCGTGCTGGTCGGCGGGGTGGTGCTGGCGCAGTACATCTTCACCATGAAGAAGAAGACGGGGAGGAAGACCAAGATCATCGAGATGGTACGTGGTAAGAGGCCCGCTCCGCCGCCGGCCGCACGCCCTTTTCCTTCTCCTTCTCAGGGTGACGCCGCCCTCGAATGTCAGCCCTTTACCTAAAACACGCGGCTCCCTTCTCCTTCACACGCTGCCCTGCAGCTCCTGCTGCAGGCCGACCCCAGGAGTGAGGGCTCTTGTCCAGATGTGTGGGGCTGTGTCTTATGTCCACCCCTTGAGGCGAAGGGGCGGAGGAGGGATGTTGTGGCCGGTTTCTGACCATAAGGACGGGCGCTGGAGGCTGTTCCATCACAGCAAGATCCACTAGCCTTGAAAGCGTCAGTTTCATCCTGTCTTGTCCAGCTTGTGTGTGGCTGTACATAAAGCTATAGGTATATACGGGCCTATATAGGTCTTGGTTGTAATTTAAAAGCCTGTTTGTAAGTTGTTTACAAGAAAAGAGGGCAGGGAGGTGGGAGGAGGGGATGCTCAGCCATCTGTTGAAACTGGGAGGCAATGGCGTGTTCACAGTTACTATAAAAGGAAGATAGAGCTCCTTCTGCACTGCGCTTGTTAAACTTCGTGTTTAGGGTATTATTTAAATATCTGCCTATCAGGTATTAACTGAATGGGGAAAGGTCTTAATTTAGACAATATACTGATTATGCTGAAATCCTTCAAAATTTGAGTTTATGGTTTGGACACTGGTGAAGAACAGTACTGAAGAATGGAACTGAAACTAAATATGCTGATGTTAGCCAATGGATATTTTGTGATCTGCCCTGCAAAACTTTACTAAAAGCTCAGATTTTTTTTATTTTAATTACACATGGAAACATAGATTTCTGCTAAGAGATAGGATTCTGTGTGTAAATTATGAGCTGTGTAACTACTCACTTGCTCACATGTTGCAAGACTTGACTTGAAGTCATAAAGTGCAGTGTGTGGTAACGTGGGTCCAGAAAAGAATTCCACTGTTGGGGTTTCAGTAGTCATAAAGTTGTCATACTTAGAGTTGAAAAAACATGAATGCTGTTTCTTACCATCAGCCACAGCCTTCAGCATTTTGGAGGGGGGTGTCTTGCTTTTTAGTTTCTGTGAGCCCACTTAGCTTGTGGGAGAGCAGAAAGCTTGGATTGTCACTATGGAAAGGGTTAGATGTATTTCTGAGAAAGGGCTCTGGATTCTATGGAAGGATTTGACAAAACTCATTTGAAAACTACTGTGGCATAGCACTGGTTAACTATAAATAACTTTTTTACTTCTAGTGCTGTAATACTTCCAATAGCTTCATCAACTCCTATTCACAATGTCCAATTTGAGCTGTCATTCAGAAAGTGCCTAATAATTGCTAAAGATGTATTTGTATTCACTTTCTGAGCAGTGTTTAAATAGTCTTTTGGCTGGGAAGACTTTAGCTTTTATCTTTGTTGCAAAGATTTTGCCTTTGGTAGAGAAAAAAATCGTTACACCAATGTTAAATTAATTTCTGGTAAGTGAAACTCTTAAGTATGTACTTTAGATAACATTTTGAGAGCTATGTTCTTGAACACAGATCTATGATCCTAAATAGATAAGTCCAAAAATTCTGCTTTCAAGATCAGAGATTTTTCTGAACTTGAAATTGCAAGGGGAAAATAAAGCTTGTTCAAAGCATGTCAGCTATCTTGGGTGGGAATGTTTTACCAGTTGGATGTTAATACTGAACATGTTAATACTATCTGCTGGCTTAGCCAGGGTTTCAACCACTGTTCCAACTGGCAGCTTCCTCAGTTTACAAGCAGTTCATCAGCTGCAAGTCCTCTTTCTCCCTCAGGGAGTATCTTCAGTGGACATGTAATCAGCCTGTGAAATTTCTTTGCAATAAGGGAAACAGTTATGTTTCCTTGGTATAAAGTTTACAAGGGCAAAAATGTGTTTTATGTATTTGTTTTACTTGAATATGCTGCATTCTGGAGAACTTCCTGTAATAGTTTTATTCACAAATGTAATTTGATTTAAGGGTTGTCATTGATAAAACACTGCATCTGGTTTAGTTTATCGCCAGAGAGACCTTCCTTGGAGCTTTGGGGAGGAGGTGTTTTCCAGTCTGTAATTTGGTGCAAGCTGGGGGGGGCGGGCTGGGGGAGAACAGTACAGCTTTATTGAAATGGTTTGGGTTTTTTTTCCTAATCTGTGAGTTACTATAGCAGGCTGATCTTCCATGTTAGATTAAAATTACGGGATTGGTTTTGTATTTTCAGCAGATATTTTTTATTCATATTTCCTTTGGGGAATATTACACTTTGGTTTTATACCCACATTAGACTCAGCATTACGTTAATTTATAAGGTCATCAAAATCAGTGGGGAGCGGGCCTATTTACACCTTAGTTATGTGACTTCAGTTCTCACCAATGAAATATTTCTGTATCATTAACTACAGCAATACTTTTTTTTTACTTTTTTCCTAGTTAAAACAAAACTCATGTAAAACTCAAATGTAAGCAAGAAGCCAACTTACAGTGTGTTTAAAAGCTAAAAGGAGAGTGGACATTACAAATCAAATAGAATATCTATAAGACAAGTTAGTATCGGGGATTGTGACACCAAGAATGTTTAATGTGAAGAGAAGTGGAAAGGATTCTCAAGCACTGTGGAAAAATACAAGGGTAACAGTTTCCTTGTGGAATAACAAACCCCAAGAAATTCTTAAATATCTATCCTACGTTTCTTTACCAAAGTAATTAGAGTGGTACACAAATTTAAACTTAATAAAGGCACCATAAAATTACAGCATCTTAATTGGAAGCAAAGATTTAAGTTTGGAATTCAGGTATTAATGATGTGTCTTCATTGACCATCTGAAGTTTGCAAACAGGAAATTTCCCTTAGGCACTGATAGATCTAGGCAGAGTTAATTTGGCTCCACTTCTGAAATAAAAGAGGCATTAATAGTAAATATACAGCCAGTCACATGAAGTTGTACTCGATGTGTTAAGAAGCAACTGTCACCCAAAGTCTTCTGTATTACTTTGCACAGCCAAATTGCCATCTCTGAAACTGTAAAAGTATTCCTGTAGTCAGGTGAAGGTAATAGTTAGCCACAAGGTTGCTAACTTTAATTTAAAGAGAAGCTTAATAATTAATTAGATTCTTGAAGTAACTTACTAGATGCTGCTTGATAGCTACTTTAAAAGGAGATTAAACCTTACAGTAACAATCTTTTGGACTTTCCAGGCCTGAAACAAGTTTGCAATGAAGTTGTGGATCCTTATATAGCAAATCAGTTCTATTAACAATAGACTTCATTTCTTGCTTACTCCTTGTAAAGCCTTTTAGGAACTCAGCAGAAAAGAGGTGTTCACAAACGAGAGTGAAAAACACTGCCCAAGTCTTTTGATAACACTCATATGCAAGGATTAGTCCATACTAGCTAAAACATGGGGTTAATGTAAGAAAAACTGTTTAATGGGGTAACAGTATTTTTTGTTATTTGTTTCATAAACAACATTGTTGAACTTTGGATTTTTTTCTTGGCAGCTTGTTTATTACTTTTTGTTTGGGTTTTTTTAATTGTATTTCTTTTATAAGGATGAGAAACGTAATAGAGCTGATTGAAACCTGAGTAGCAGACTACCTGAAACTGAGACTTCCTTACTCTCCCAGGTTTCTTATGCAGACAACCGGGCAAATGCTTAGTTACATTTGTCTATTTCTCCATTCTGTCTCTGTGGATCCAATTCCCAGAAAATCAGACTTTGTATCAAAAAAACAATTTCTCTTTTTACAGGAAACTTTCTAGCCAGTCATTGTTAAAATCTCTGGACAGATTACTACTTAATACGTTGGGGGAGGAAAAGAAATGTTGATCTTTGTAGTATTACAGTTTACCTGGAGAGAAATAAGCAAGCAAGAAAGAAGTGAAGTAACTGATTATGTACTTCCCTAAGAAATCAAATAACATATGTGACTGTCATAGGGTTCGTGTGGGGATTTGTTATTATTTTCTTTTACTTGCCAGTCTGTGGTGAGATTGGCATCTTGTTTCATAGGTCATCAGGGGTTTGTGCCACAGACAAAGGATACAGACCTTTACAACTGGCAGCAGTCACATACCTCCCCACTTCATTCTTGTCTTGTTGCTAGTAGCCAGTTGTTAGAGTAACCGTGACGTTACTCCATCATGAGACCTTCACAACATTCTCCACTTGAAGTAAAAGAGTATGTAATAAGTAGCAACCATAGTCAAGAATTTAAATGGCTAGTATGTGAAACTCCTTCATACATACTTTTTCCTTTACAAAGATGAAGAAGAATTCAAGCCTGAGCAAACTGGAATCAATAAAAGGTAGTGAAATGTGAAAGAGCTCCTGAGACCTAATACTGCCCCCTACCTACCGACATGTATGTGAGAGCCTTTATATTATTAGCAGCTGGAGTATTAGAATCATTTTTAGAATACTGTTAAAATTTTAAATCCAAGTTAAATTTTATGAGTGCTGCAGATATAACTATTCCTGTCTTGTTTTTTGTTTAGACTGTGTCCCTCAAAAGAAAAATCACACTGACAGAGTGGTAAACACCAGCATTACTAAAACAAGGTTTTGTTGCCCACGGGCTTTTTGCACAGATACTCATAATACATAATTACCTAGAATGTGGCTTGTAAAGCAAGTTTGTACAGGCCAGGAAACACACTGTAAGCATAGTTTATGGATACAACTTAGATACCACTAATAGGTTTTCATTCTCACTTTAAAATAATTCAGTTGGAAAATTTAAAGATTTGGGTCTTAGGAGAAGAAAAACTTCAATATTCTTTTCTAACACTGTTAAGAATCAAAAAGTAGTCTACTATATACATTGTGTGCATATTAACATTTTACCTTAGTATAATAAGCTGATCCTACAATTGAATCATCTGTTTCAGAAGTAGATTTTAATTTTCTGAATTTGCTGCTACCTTTGAGGGTTTTTTTGATTCACTAAGTCTTGAAACATACATTATTACAAGGAAGGAATGGGTATGGGAAGATCAATTGAATCTTTAATTCTGCATGAGTTTCCTTAGAACTTATCTATCTTCATTATAACAGTTATCAAAAACATAATAATGATCTACGCACCTGAAAATTGAGCTTCAAGTAGTAACTATAAGGAAATGTCAGGATATGATATATATTATAGGTACAGGCTCAGAACAGCTTCTTTGCTGCTTTCTCTTTTGTATGAAGTCTTTGACCAAGCCAGAAAAGCAATCTTTCAGTGAATCTTTCTGCTCTGAAATATATTTACCTTTTCATAAATGCTTACTATGTGTTAAGTCATATTTTCTAAGTGAATTTTTCCTCTTGGCAATAATTATTGGTTGAGCTTTAATAGCATGTGTTCTATTAAACTTCTTCTGCAGATTAAGACCAATAGCAAATACTGCAAGTATTCGTAGAATCATAGAATAGTTAGGGTTGGAAAGGACCTTAAGATCATCAAGTTCCAACCCACCTGCCATGGGCAGGGATGGGTCACACTAAAACATGTCACCCAAAACTCCATCCAAGCTGGCTGACATGTTACCTTTCATTGTCAAATGACAGAAGCAGTAAGAAGGTTTTTTTTAATTGAATGCACATTATCATTGCAAAATTCTTCATATTATGAATTAAAGTTGCATAGCATTCCAACAGTTAGTCTTGAGTTCACAGGAACTATCAACTTGTATTAAAAATACCTAAATTGATCACTGTAGGTATTGAAGAGTGCCAGGGTATGGATCAGTGCATTTATAGGCAGGAGAACACTAGCTGTAAATTCAATAGCAATTTCAAAGGTACCTGCAAATGTAAAAACATCACATTTTGTGTAAGCCTGGAAATCTTTTAAAAATACCTGAACTTTTGAAGTTCTTTCCTTAAAGAAAAGTTAAATAGCTGCCTCTTACCTTTTACTTTCACTTGAATGAATTGCACAATGCAAAATACAGAATCTTTTCCTGTGTTGGCTATTTCCAATTCACTTTAATAGCCTTCAATCCATCAGCCCCTTTCTTCTCTCCGTGTGTGCATATGCACACATATTTGTGCCAGTGTAGTACAGTATACGTTTCACTTCCTGTGAATACTACATCATGGGGGAAGTTCAAGCAAAATAGAAGAGAAGCCCACTGTTAGATTTCAGTGCTTTAATCTGGTGCATTTGTCAGATGGCAATTCATTGTCAGTATTTACATTCTAGCTAGTTGAGCTGCAGCAGACAGTGTAGAGCAGCAGGTGGCACTAGTATCTGTTTGCATCTCTGAAGATGGGTATACACTTATTTTATACGTAACCTCTCATTTAAGAAATCCTGTCCCACAACAGCCGGCATTTCTTGGCCACTACCTGACTCCAGGTCAGACACATACAAGTGAACTGCTCCTGCATGCAGAGGGCCTGGCAGATGCTCAGCACTGTAATTTGGCTGATCTTATCACATGCTAAGTGCAACTGTGAGGCAGGAATAGCTCACAACTATTCTTCCTGGCCTCCTTTCATAACAAGCATGCAGAGATAGGAGCACAGGTAAAACTGGGCAAGAAAGTTGGATAATGTACTGTCGTGAAGGGTGTGGAAAATAAAAAGACATGAAGTCTAACTTTCCCCCTTGCCTTCTTGTGGTCACCTTACTGTGCAGCAGTTGATATGTACTTACTGTTTCTTCTTGGGGCATAGCTCTCTGTATAGCAGTTACACCTTGACCAGTTTCTGGATGTCAGCTGCTTTCTCTTACCCAAAAGTAATCAATCACCAATGGTCAGCTGCTGTAAAACATCAGAGAACTTACGATGACTGCAGTAGGCAGGTTTTTAGTCCCACATCTATCATGCAGCAGCTTGACTGGCACTGTGCCCTGAAGTTGGAATCTGTGGCTGTTGTGCTGGTCACATCTCTCTTAGCTTATTTGTGTGGAGTTTCTGACTGTAAGAAAAAAAAAACCTGCTTATTAAAAGTGCTGGATTTTTGTAATTTGTCTAATCCTTGTATTAATAAAGTGGTTTACTTGAATACTTAAAAAAGTTAAGCATTTTTGCAGTACAAGTGGACATATGCCTAAGGTAGCAGCACACAGGTCAAAGACACCATGTTTAAATACTAAAATTAACTCTATTTTTGTTCAGTAATGCCACAAAGGAATATAGAACTGCACTGGCTTATCTCAGACAATAATTACAAAAATACTCCATAAATAATGTGAATAATGCCTATTGCTAGAAGGAAATGGGGCTTCTGCTTTTATATATGCCAACCTTTAAAACAATAATTTAATTTGCAATTTATTTTTTAAAGAGGTGGGGCAAGGCCCAGATTTAGACACTGAAGATTCATAATGTGTCTGAATACAGAATTTGAGACCTCTTGAGCTGGTTTTGCCACCAAGGATTCCTGTTCAAATATATTTGTTCCTACTTTTTGTCCCCACTTGTCAACTGTTCGTCTGCTTTGGAGATTGGATCCCTGAAATAATTTAAGTTTATTGGGGAGTGGGTTACCCAAGAGTTTGTTCTACTCCACCTTTGTGCTGACAGAATGAATACCACTAAAATGTACCATTAACCCTGCTCCTTGAAAGCTTTCCTTCTATGCTGGAAACTTACAAGTTTTCAGACTAAAAGTGTAAATTTTACACTTACCAGTTACTGATGCAACACTTTTTATCCTGGATTGCATCTGTCTTTGCAACATAAATCAGTTATGGGTAAGCTTGAACCTGGTCTGCATGTTACCATGGAGAAATTTTATGTGAAACTGAAGGGGAGGAATTAGTACAAAAGCAACAGCAGTATTGATACATTAGCAGTAGTAGTAGCGTAGTGCAAAGTATAGTAGTGGTAGTATTACTACAGACTTGTTTTGAACATGTCTCGTAACACTTCCAGAGGGAAAAATGTGCAGAGTTACAAGAAAAAAGGAGCATCCAGTTACATCTTTGAATGGATTCAGCAGTCAGGAACACCCATAAAACAATGGGACAATGGAGGTAAAACAATCCATCGTGCCTCAAGTCATTGTGCTATTATCTTTAAACTGAGTGTATCATATTGGTATTTCATCTTTAGACTTAACAGATACGTTTTTTTCCAAGAAGTTTAAAGAAGGGTCTGTACACAAAGAAAACAGTTAAAAACCTATTGGTCTCAATGTGTAACTTTAACTGGTATACTATATTAGCACTACATTCTTCCATCAGAATCATAGTGTCTGGCAATAAATTGTAGATTAAACTTTGTCCTGCTGACTTTGTTTTCAAACTGGTCCTGCAACTCCACTATTCAAGGGTCAGAGTTTATTTGATCTAGATACAGCATTCTTAGTGGAAAGAAAAATCTAAGCAGATGGGTATTTTTTTCTTAGAAGCAGATAAGAGGAGAATCATCAGCAACTGCTTTAGTCCAGGCCTTGGGCTTAATGCACATTCCACTTCAGATAGTGTTACATGAGAAGTTTCCAGGCAAGCCAACATTTGTTTTAAGTTATTTCCAAGCATACAGATACATACAGAATATTTAATTATAAAAAGTATATATGCAAATGTGCAGTTTCGGGGAAAAAATTGAGGTCATCAGAATTACTGTGCAAGGTGAGCTTTTGCACACCTGATAGCTGAGTAAGAATTTATAAGAATGCCAGAGTATCTACATACGGCCACTTCTTAGAATTCTGTACTGTTTTGAAGAAGGATTAGTTGTACCAAGCACCTCACCTGTAAGCATTCTTTCAGTGAGTGTTAGATTCTGTGTAAGATGAGAGGGAACTGGATCTTTCAGATAGCCAGATTCCAATAGCTATGCTGTTACCACAGCAGTAGTAAAGAAAAAAGAGAGAACCACTCAAATTCCAATTTGTCAAAAATGAATTTTTTATATTCGTGCTCTCTGAAGAAAAACCAGCAGGAAAAAGGAAGAATGAGCAGAAAATAAGATACTTTCAGTGAAACTGAAGCACTGTCCTAAAGAGCAAAAGATTCTCCCTGCCATCACGTTACAAACAGGGAGTGTTGACTTACCTTCCACAAAAGGCCTTGCCCTGATACTGTCTAGCAGTAGTCTATAGCAGAGGCCCAGGAAAATCCTAAGAAAGGGACAAATTGTCCTGATGTTTTTTTCTAGAATGACTTCCCAGCCTCCAGCAGCTTGTGTTTAAGAGACAGTGGCTGTAATTTAACCTGAGCTTTTTTCATGTTGTTATCCAGTACCTTTTTAAGGCTGTGTAAATTTACAGTATCACCAGAAAAGAATTCCCATTCCCACATCTTACTAATTTACTTGTGTGACCTCTAGCTGTCTCCACTTGTTTTGAATGTGCCCCCTGTTAACTTTAGTTGATAATTACTACTTTTACCCAGGAAGAGATAGTGAACAGTCTTTCCCTGTTAACTTTTTCTGTGCCATCCAGTCATTTCTTTTCCAGGCTGAAGAATTCTATTATATTCAGCTGTTCATTGTAGGGAAGGTTTTCATGTCATCGCTCATCCTTACTGCCCTTCTCAGGGCCTTTTCCAGTTCTGCGCTGTCCCCTGTAAGATAGAGAAACCAGAACTGCATTTGGTGTTTAACTTGAGAGTGCATAATGATTATAAAGAGGGCTATCCAGAAAGCATTGGCAAGAACAGGCATCAGTGAAATGCAAATACGGAAAACAACCCAGCAGATTAAACTCTGGCTCAGGTAGGCTGCCATTTATAGACTAGCATTTCCAAGATACATGGTTACTAACTGAAGATCACTTTATCATTTCCAGATACTTGTTGATTATTAAACAGGACTTTGGGGTGGTTTTTCCCCTTTTTTTTCTAACCTATCAGTTTAATTCTCTCCAAAGTGAGGGAAGGGGAACAGAGCCCAGAGATGAGGCGATTCCCCTAACATACAAGTGCAGGCAAAACGTAGCTGCCCTGCACTGTATTCATTCATTCATTCATTCCCAGAACGTTTGGATCTGGTTCCATGTGGCTTGTACCCCATATATACTCTCAGACTAAATTTTTGCCTGAAGTAGTAACTGACAGGAGGAGAGCACATGAAATACTGGAAATTCAGACCTTAGTTACTGTCAGTTCTTCATAAACCTCTATGGAGGATTTTAAATATTGTGTTGATTTCTATTGCCACAGTTCTTGCAGTTCTTTCTGAGTTTTGTAATGTGTAACAATACCTCTGTGTTTGAGAAGTATCTTTGATTAATGTGTAAGTCCATCAAAACCTCTTGCCCTTATTCTGTTCCCTGAACTTCAGTATACCAAGTCAGCAGTGTGTTTGGCTTGCCTTCATTCCGGCTTTCCTGTAAGATTCAAAACGCCTGTTGATATACCACCCAGAGGAAACCTCTGCTTTTAGAATGGCTTTGTAAGCACAAGAGGAAGGTGCATAAGAGACAGTGATGCTGCAGTATCTTTTACTTTCTCATCTGAACAATCAATTCCATATAGAATTTTGCAAGTCACAGCTTCAAATTGAACATCATAATTATTGGTGTATTAAACAGCAAGAATAAATAAGTTATCTGTTTGTTACACATTTTAGTGCATGTGTTATCACTGGTAACATAATGTGTTCAATATAGCCATAAATGGTCAGACTGTAGAACGCAAGTTCTCTCTTATATTGTAAAGAAAGATTTATCTCTGATGAGATCTAACACCAAATAAAATTTCTAATTATGTTTTGTGATACGGCATTTCCTTCCTCTATTTGGTTTTGAGCATGCACTTGGTTTTCTTCCTCTTCAAAATGTGATAGTTGAGTAGGCAAAATAAATTCTCAGCTACAATGGTACTGCTGCTCCTTAAAATGGGTCAGGTCAAGACCCTCACGTTCTTAGCATGTGTCTTCTCTGGATTAATCACAGTTTAATTAATTCAGTCTTTAATAAATTCTTAGCACCTTCCCATAGCAAGTGCTGTTCAAGCTCTTTATGTTTAAACAATCTCTTACATTCCTCATGAGTCATCTCCATAATGCACACACATCTTCATAAACAAACATTTCTGTATTGCATTATACCAGCTGTAAATATGACTAGCACACCACCAGATCTGTACTGAAAAAATAAGTGATATCCAGCATTCCTGCAAGGCAGCCTTCTAAACTTCTGTTTACTCCAGTTTCCTCAACCTGAACATTCTTTTCCTTGTAATGGTCACAAACAGAAAAAGTTATTCCCAGAGCCAGGATGCTGATCATTAACTCAGTTTACTATGGCATGAATAAAAATCATGTTTGAATTAGACTGGTTTATGTCGGTTCCTTTCTTCTGCTTGGTTTTGATGCTTGAGTGCTAAGGTTTGGTTAGCTTTCCCTATCTTGTGGAGGTTATATCAAGTAGTCTGGTTTGGAAAATACGGACTAAGTAGAGTTACTACAAAAGCAAAATTAGAAAACAAATACATGAAGTTTAAAAACATGAAGTTTAAAAACTGATCCCTGCAATAAAATGAAGCATTGCTCAAGTAAAATTGGGCAATATGCTACAGAAATGGCTATGTGTTCAAAGTTGTTCAGTTGTAGTAGGCTCACTAAACAAGAATAAAAAGTAGTAAGCTCATGAAAAGCCACTAGCTAATGTTTACTAATGAATACTGTAGACAGGATTCAGTCACTTCTAATTTTTGTAGCAAATTTTCCAATTAATAGAAATAACTCTTAAATGTGACCTTTCTTGATCTTTAAAGCTGATGGCAATTTAGTTGAAGTATTCAACTTTACTACTTCAAACAACAAAAGTTTAGCTTACTTGCTTATGTAACTTACTTTTGCTGTGTTAATTTCTTTCCACAAATAGGTGCAATGTAGGGCAGAGGTGCGTAAGGACCAGCAGAACCAGTTTTTATTTGCTTCAAACTAAAACTTCCAGTGCCTCATACTCTTTGAGAGCATCCTGAATCCCTGCAAACCAAGTTCACCCAACACACCACCATATAAAGTTGAACATTTTCCTAGTTTGATATCAGTAACAACTCATCTAATGTTCTAAGTGTTGTTCTGTATCCCCTCCCCCCCTTTTTGTCCATAGAATCTTCTGCAGTTGAGATATGGCCCTCAGCCAAAGAGAGAAGGTTAAAATAGAACCTATCTGTTGCAATAGCTATACATCTTTAGTTCATGGTTCTTAAAATATATTTAAATGACCTTTGGTATCATGAGAGTAGAAATGCCAGCTGGATTTGGTTTCTCTCTCTTTCAACAAAGAAGTGATTTTAATTTATCTCTTACCAAAAGTTAAACACTAAACAAAATGCTGACTGACTCAATCAGCAGTAACAGAACATGGTCAGTAGTAGCAATTGTCAATAAACTGTTTGACACACAGGGTTCTTAAGAGTTGCAAAGACAGCTGTCCTTGTTTTGTAAATGAGGAGTTTCATATACCATGTTTTCATTTAAAGTGAAAGTAATTATACTCGTTGAAAAACAGGAAGATATTTTTCTAAGAATTAGGTGTTGGCTGTATTCATGTTTACAGAAATGTTGCTCACGTCATTTTCTGGCTCTTTCACTAACACTGCAATCATTCCTTTAAAAGGCTAATTAGGCTGGTATAGCGAAAATTAGTCTGTAAAAGTTGGACTTTATTTCTGCAACTCTTTTCTTCAACCTTAAATTGGATATAACTTTTATAAAAACCAACAAAACCACACTTTTTTTTTTTTTGTTTACCCAACTTTCATCAAAAGCAAGCTCATTTCCTTTGAATTCCTTGATATCATTAGCATTTTGTTTCTCGCTGAATCACACCATAGAAGTACCAGAATATCAACAGGCCACCTCCACCATCCACCACGTCCCAGTCTTACCTGGGAGGTTCACAAGACTCATTTATAACAGTACCACTGTCACCATTGATATATATATAAAATCTCAAAGGCAGGTACTCCGGAAATTGGATGTATCAAGTGATGTCTTTACCTGAACTCCATGATTCATCTAGCAAGCATATTTTACTTCATTGTTCATAAGATTTTTTTTTTAAATTGTAAATCCAACACTGACATAAGCTTCAGCTTTTTGCAATGCAAGTAATTCATATTAGTTCAAGATCATGTATTATACATATCTTTCTCAAACATTATTATGGAGATACTATTAGCCAAAAGCATGCTAACTATATTAAAATACTATAAAAGGTAGCATTCTCTGTATGTTACCTATTACAACAGTAGACACATGCTGTAACAAGTAGATTAATAGGAGCTATAAATCCTGGCAAATACCAATGCCAGGTATTTTCAATTTACTATATATAGTCTTTGCAGGGATTATGTCATTTTTTGAACACACTTTTCAAATTGTTTTGCTGCTTCAGAATACAGCAGACATATACATGTACATTTGAGGAGATCTTATTCAATTCTAAGATGGTACGTGTTGATGAAATGCGCATGTTTTCTATCAGCAGAAGTAGTTGTTTCATTGGGTCGAAACAGGGGTTCTGATAGAGTACATACTGGCCTCCAGTTGGAATGTGGACACAAAACATATGGATCCATTTAGTAAAAGTCTATTGATTTTTTTCTTTTTTAATGTAGAAAAACAGCATGGAAATTTGTATCACCAATGAATTTCTAGTGTCCTGTAATGGGGTTGGGAGGGGTGGGGTGTAGCTCTAGGGGTTTTGTACATGCTACGTTTCTAACCTGCCCTTGCTTTAGTTCTTATGATTGCATGGGTCAAATTCATGACCACGTATGAATTGGCCTGAACTAGTGATCATAAACCTAAGGTTGAATATGACTGACAGGGTAGCATAGGGAAGCTCGCGCTGTTGCTGTAGTAAGAGTTAACTTCGTGTGACACTTCCTAGTGTTTACACAACTTCAAAGTGTAAATATGGTTAGACAATACTTCCTTCATACTCTGACAGCAAAATAGAGATTCCTTTTACATGCATCTTCTGTGGTACCTAGTTACTGTCTTTGATAAGGCAAATTACAAACTTCTGAAACATGTTGTGGCACCTTGTCTCTCAAAAATCCTGACAAACAAGCCTCCTTGATTTCCTGTTTCAGTATCACATAGATAATTACAGTCAAAGCAAAGATTAATTAAGTAATTTGCTGCTTCTACACAAATAAATCTGTGCTCCCTCCTACACGTTCATGAGACCATGTCAAGCTGCTGTAAGAAATTTGACGCTCTGCAACAGGAAATCCTAAAACACCTGGAAAGGTCTTGTAAAAGGGTTAAAAAGTAATTAAGTAGTAAATTTCTGCTTTGAAAAACAAGCGTCTTCCTCTGTTAGAGCAGCCCCAACTCGCCTGCTGCATCCACGAAGGCTGTTCATTCAGCGCAGGTCAAATGTTCTGTTGTTGGTACAGCAACTGATGGGCTGTAAGCCCGGCAGTCTGTACTGCTGAGCACAACAAACTGCTGTGCGCTGCTGATGTGCGTCACAGGACCCTGGGGTTTTGCATGGGGATTAGTCAGGCTGCATTTGGAAACGCCCTCAACTGCACCCTGTGCTGCTATATTAGTGCTTCTCAAGCAAGAGGAATTTTCTTTTGCTTCTGGCAGCTGCTCTTGCAAAACCCTCTGGTAAGTGTGCATAGCTTCTGTCAACAGCAGTCTTCTGCCTGCGTTTTTAAGCCAAGGTTATGAGCTGCAGCATTATTTACGGTTGTTTATTGTAACAAACTCTATTTTTTGTATAAAAATTTGATACCAAAGAACTGGCAACAGCAGCGAAGGAGTAAATATATTTACCAGTTTGTATTGAGTAGATGAATTCAGCTCTGCTTTTAAATACGTATTAGAGCAGCCATGTAAGTGTGGGTATTTTCAGAGGGACGTAGCTCTGTACCATGCATGTCTGCGTTTGTTTCTGTACAACAGGAGTAGCAAAGATCACATAATACAGGAGACCAATTCTTAAAAGGATTTGGTTGGTTTTTGTTGGCAGCCTGCATGCAAGCCCTGCGTCTCTGGACTCTGCTTGCCACCTATGCTGTTGCAGTAGGACAAAATCAAGGACAGAAGAATCAGGAGTGCCCTAAGCTCAACACACAGGTATTCTCCTTTAAATGCACAAGAGGAAATGCTGTTGTCATGTTTTCTCTGGAAGCTCTCTCTCCAGATTTTTCTATATGTTTTAGTTTGGGGGAAAAAAACAGTATCCAAATCCAGCACATTAAGTGTAAAAGGATGTAAACAATGAAACAAAACAGGAAAAAATATTTTTAGTACACATCCTATTCAGTTTCTTAAAATAGCTTAGGTAGTGACAGGTTATTTCATAGAACCTGTGCTGGGTATCTAGTTTTGCAGCATGTTATCAAGCAACTGTGAAGATACTCAGTGTTCTGTGTTTTTCATTTCCAAAATAACATTTGCCTGTTTACTTTTCAGATAAGTAGTCCTAAGGCTATTTCTTGGCAAAACTACCAAAAAAGTGATTTGTAATACTAGTTACTAAGGATTTCTTACTACCATATTTGAGTTTACATCATACAAATAAAAAACTGACTATGTTTTTATAATTACAGATGAATATCTGTCTGTCCTGAGCTCAGGTTATGCTAGCAGATTGCATGATCACTAGTGCAGGTCTCCTGACTAGCAGCACCTAATGGTGTGTCTGATGCAACCATGCTGACATCCAGTAGCTTTTAATGTTCCTGTCTGAAAGATAAGCCTACTCACAGCTGGAGCTGCAAAGAGAAACCTTTATTGCACTCATGGACCACAATTCAAATTGTCTGAATTCAGAGCCAATCTTGCTTTATACATATAAGAGCACATGTAGCTATATATGAGAACATAGAGATGGAGGAAAAGATACACACCCACTCCCACCCATTCTGTGGTTTTGTTACAGCTTCCCTGCTTCTTGCAGCTCGTACATTGCAAATAGCAGAAGTTACATGAAAAAGGTTGCATGCTTTTCAAAAGCTTTTTGGTAAGCTTTGCTTTGTGAAGTAGATGAAAGTAATGCTCTGTAGTAATAGCAAAAAGAAAAAGGGAGTGGAAAGTAAGATGTAAATTAAGGAATGTGCCCCTTTTCTTACAATTTCACCAAACTGTTACTTTCTGACACCAAGAGCACTGAAACCAATTTTCTGTAGCTTGCCAAGGTATCAAATTTCAGAGCTATCACTGATGCCATGTCCTGCCCTTTTTGGTACATGTCCATAAGTAAGTATATGTGATAGCTAGTCTCAGACCTCAGAATCGGGCATCTGCAGTTCCCAAAGTAAATGCCATTTATTCTTGGTTTGTACTCTTTTACATGGAAGCTGTCACCATAGACTAGAATTTACAAATAATTGACTCCTATCCATTTAATCACTTTGATTTGCAATTTCGTTGTTTGGAAATTACATTAATAGTTCCCTCTCCCTGCCAGCCCACCCCTGTGTGTCCTCTGTGTCAAAAGATAATAGGTTTGGAACATAGTCTAGTGTATGCAGGTTTACCAGGAAAAGAGGAAAAAAGAAACTGTGTGGTAATTGAGATTTACTTATTCAGCCACAATGCAGGGTGTTTGTTTCCTTAGCAGTGATTTTTGGGATCCACACTGGTCTTTTTAAACTAAAACCCAGCTTTGTCAAGTAACGTAGGCTTACAGGTATCAGCATAAAAATACTTGCCCCACTTTTTTCATGTCCTCAGTTTTGATGATAACATCTTATATTTGTAGTTATTACTAGTATTATTTCAGGCTGTGTATCAAGATTTGATTATGAAATGAGCCGTATCTCCATGTAGTTAAGATAGCAAGTCATTCATCAGCTCATCCTCCCCAACTTAAAACTACAGATAGTGAAAACCAAAAGAAGGTCCCACAATCATCCTTTATAGGAAATTTCCCTTTTTATTGAACTTCTTTGTTTGTTATTTTAAATCATAGGGACTTAACATTGTTTTACTGGGTAGGGGAAGAAAGTAACTGCTCTATCTCCAGCACTTGGTAGATTCAAAAGTTCAGTGTAATCTTAACTCCAGAATATGACACTCCACCTGGTGCACACAATCAGTTACTAATTCCCTAGGATACTCAATTGGAAATGCTTGCTATGGCAGCTGTGAATTCACTTGGATACCTGCCTTTCATTTTAGTGATCATCACCAACTCTTTTTTTATAATTGAACTGATGGAGCATGCACTTAGATATAATCTGTCTCAAATACTAAGAAAACAGCACCCAGATAGAACACAAAAGCAGCTTTGTTTGCACTCATAGAACGGTTTAGATTGGAAGAAGCCTTAAAGATCACCTAGTCCCATTCCTGCTATCCAGTTGTATGTAGGAAACTATTTCAAAACTAGAATTCAGCAGGGTCTTTACAGTAAATACTTCTCTTTATTTAACCCAGATGCATGTCTCAGGTACTAAATAGACTTGTAATTTCCAGAACTATCCTTGTTGTAAATGACCCATTCTGTGGTTTGTAGGACTGGGGGATTTCCAAAGCTGCGTGAATCCATTACGGTTCATTCATCAAGGTATGAGTCTTAACATCATTAGCTACAAAAGAATTTCCTACATCCTTATTCCCATTACCTGCTATCACAAACAAGCAGATCTTTGTTTTTCCTTTTCATAAATTCAGTTAAGCTCAACCTTTAAAATAATCTTGTTCAGTTTTGTTCTCTTTGCTTCTCTTTGAAGGCTCCTTAAAAATGTCAGACTGGAAACTTAAATGTATTTCTGCCCAGCATAGAAGTCAATTACAAATTACCTTTGTGAGTTGTCATCTTAACGTGTTTTAAATGAGACACTGGCCCCTGAGCTAGTTCAGTAACATATAGATATCTTTAGTAAGAAAGCAAAACTCTTCTCACACTTATAAAATGACAGGATAGGGAAACATAAATAATTCAATAGGATGTACTTTCAGAACAACAAAATGTGAAATTCCTTTTCCTGTGGTTATGTACGTAAAGTTCTCAGTATAGAAGCTCTTTGCTCTGAAAAGCTTTCTTGCCTTTGTTAGGTGCTGTGGAGATTTTTGTTCAGGTATTTCTCCATATGTGTTCTTCCCCAGCATCAGAATTTGGGGCCTTTTGTGTATATTGAGTTGACTCTTACAGCTTTCTTAACCAATTAATAGAAACACAAATTTTAGCAAATTGACTGAAATGTTCTTTACATTCTTTCACTCTTTGTTCATCAGTTCTTTCCAACTTGAATCTGCTTGTCTCTTCTGACTCTTGACAAATGGCAAATATACAAGAAAAAGACAAGAGCTAGTCTGGGAGCCTGGTATTGAAGGAGCCAATTTGCCAGAAAACTGGTGACTGCTTATTTGACAGTTTCATTTACTTCTAATGATAAAGCCTAAATAAAAGAACTAGTTAATGTGCAGTTGCAGATTCGAATACAAAGAACTAGTGATGGGGACAATGGCTATTTCAACTAACCATATTTGTCTGAGGCTTTATCAGATGCCATACCTATAATGAAGATGTGGTTTTGCCTGTGAAAGTGCCTGTGAGACTGAAATTGCCTGAGTTATACTTGCTGCAGAAGACTCATGTTTTTCACCCTTAAAATAAAATCCTCTTCAACTGACTTCAATTCTTATGTAAAAATGAAAGATGTATTAGAAGTAAATGTATCTTAAAAGCTGATCTTGAGTAGAAGTATCAGTTTACAACTTCAGAGCAACTTTCATCAGACTTACAGTCTTAAGTAATGTCTTCTTTAACACCATCTACTAAAGTGTTTACTAAGGAGGTTTTTCCTCAGGTTGTTTCAGAAACTTACAAAAGGCATGTCTGAAATCAAACAGTAGCAAACAATCCAGCTTTCCTCATACAGCCTTTCCCTCTGATCTCTCCATCTCCCCCAACATCTGTTCTGTTTAAATCAATTATATTAGGAAGTCTGTTGCTTAGAATCTTAACTAAACCAAGTAATGCTTGAACTACTTCTTAGAAAAACATGATTTAGATTCCATTTTAATTTTTGCATGCCAAGTCTAAAAATACATGTATCATTTGCCTCTTGAAAGTCAAATGAATTAGATGAGCCAATTTACAGTGAAAATGTTACAAAACAGAGTCAAATTGCTTCATATTCCATTATAGAGAAAAAATAGTGTATACTCACCAAACCAGTGGTAAGGTTACTTTTGTTTACCAGCGCTGTATGACAACCAAAAGAAATACCATGAAACATCTGTGAAGAGTTGTTAATATTTCACTTTATGAAGCTACATGTGTTGATAATTGTGAATAAATATCTAAAAATGCTTTGTAACTGTATTTCTCAAAAGATTAGGGAATTCTTTCATGGATATTTTCCAGGGATTTTATTTTTTGTTAACACTCAATAACTTTCTCAGTGACTCCCAGGTGGGATGTAGCTGATCTGTTTCTTTCTGAGATTTATAAAGCAAAGAAGTAGTGAATAACCTGTCAAGACCTCAGAATTTTTGGCAAGGTATTCTGGTATAGGTATTTTGGATGGGTGGAAAACCGTGAAAATAATCAGACTCGAGATTCAGGTTTTGGAAGGATTTTTATTTCCTGTTTTCATTAGTGTCTTCAAGGGTATCAGCCAGAAAGTAGCAACAAGCATACTGGGGATTAGAATTACTTGTTATACGGAAAAATTGGAGCTGATGTGGATGAAAAGATACAATCCAGCAAGACTAAATATAAAATAGAGCACTTTGTGTAACTACCTGTTTCTGCCTAGGAGTAATTCTGAAGAATTGGTCATTACCAACTGAATTTGAATAACTATCACTATATTCATGCTAGCAAAGTAAATAGATTCAAATGTGAATGCAAACTTATTACATAGAGTCTAAAATAGCCCTTCACATCAGGCCTTTTCAGAGTGCAGCAGAAAGGTTGTGCCCATAGTTACGGATGCTGTGTTTCAAGAATGGTTCAAATGGATGGGCTGGGACAACATCAAGAGTTGTCAGAGGATTAGAAAACTGTGCTCTGCAAAATAAGATTGAAGGAACTGGGGTTCTTTAGTGCAGGAAGAAGGGGGAAAATATCCAGCAAGCACCTGTGAAAAAGAATACTTTCCTCCAAGTTTAATGGCCTAAAATTACAGTATGGAAGGGTACATAGAGATTAAGCAAACTTTTCTGAACATAGTTGAGCACTAGAATAGATAGTTGAGAAAAGTGAGGAACATGCGAGTAGTTTTTGAAGAATGGGTTAGACAAGTATCTGCTGAGAACTATGTAGCTGTAATAGTTTGCTCCTACCTGAGGGCAGAGTGGACTAGAGCCGATATTTAAAGGTACCTCCAACTCCTCCTTTTCCCTGACACACAAGTGTCTTTTCCATTATAGAAACAAGTGTTTGCAAGACTTTAGAACGTCATCTTTTTCTTAAATTATAACCTAATTGCAGTTTGACTGCAAGGCAGTTGTTAAAGGCTTAGCAGTATTGAAAGCAGGACAAAACAGTGTTGTGTGACTTAGTAATAATTGGTGATATGAGAACTCTGGTTCCAGAAGTGTGTCTGGAAACAGAAGCTGCCTCTTTTTCAGTTGGCTCACTGCAGAAAAGATTATGTGCTCGGTATGAGACAGGGAAAGCTGAACAGTCAGGATGAGAGAAATGAAATTCTAGCACTTCATCATCTCTAAAGTTATAGATACAGAAAATAAACTGTACTAATCAGAAATGCCCGTGTAGACAGACTGCAAATGTCTGATGCCTCTGCGGTGGGAAGAGTCCATACGTGATTATAAAGGTAGGAAATACAGGGCAAATTGGAAATTTCTGTCAGTAAGTAGTTCTTTCACCATTTCTGCGAGGTTGAAGATAAACTTTTAGAGTGAGTAAAGGCTTGGGGGGGGGGCTGGGGGGGAGGGTGTTGTTTGTGGAGGAGTAGGAGGTTTGTGGTTTTTTCCTTTATTTCCTAATTCAGCATTTCTCATAGTATTTGAGAAATACTCTTCAAAGGGATTACGGAAAATGATTGATGGACCAGCTCAGGAGCAGGGATTACTATTCCGCCTTGTTGTACTGGAACAGTCGGTTGACACATGCAGCATTCCCAACAATACAAGCAGTGTCTAAAGTCAGCCTGTGTTCTTTATCTGTGTTGAAACTTTAAGGGCATATTAACCGCACAAAGAGCTAGTTTTAAAGTTCACCATCTCCAATTGACATACTTGACCCACAGGGTGATCCCATACATCTTGTTTCTATATATATCCCTTATTCCCTACAAATACAGTTGCATTTTTGTGCGAGTGTCAGCCTACTGAATAATTTGATATTAGGAAAGGAAATTAAAACAGATGTTGAAAGCAAACAACTGTATGCAATCATCAGTTAATACATCTAGAGTGTTTTCTGTTTCTTCTTGCTCTTGTCTTCCTGTCCCATGCATGGCACGTAAAACTGTTAATAAATGCAGAGCTTCCAAGCTGATAGATAGTAGGTATTACCTAGTAAGTTTTCCTCTGTAAAGTGGATTTCTGTCTTTGTTCTTATTCTTCATAGATGCCAGAGTTTCAGAAGAAGACTGTCCATATTAAGGACCCAGGGAGAGTAGAGGAGATTATCTGTGGCCTCATCAAAGGTGGAGCTGCCAAACTTCAGGTAAAGATAGTAGAAGGTGTAACCATTTCAGAATGAAAGCAATCATGCAATTGGCGCTCTATGCCAGAAAGTTTGAAAAATATATATATATATATCTCTAAAAAAACAGAAGTCAGCCTTCAAGAGATCTCCCAAATTTAAATGGTAACTCTTCTTTGTTGTTGTTGTTGATTAAAGTATAATTCAGCCAGACACTGGTTAAGTAAATGAGATAAACATGTAATTTCAGGAAATATTTTAACCAAAGGAATTAGAAAAACAGTTGTGTTAGAAAGAAGTTACTCTCATGGGCTATACTAGTTTGCATTACAGCAGTTCAGTAGAATAGGGACATTTCTGTGACACATGCTACTGAGCTCTAGGTATTGTTGATCATTCAGAATTTCTAGCCATTCTTTATTTTGTCCCTCCATGTTGTAAGACAGTTTTGCTTTTTCTTCCCTTAAATAGATTATTACAGATTTTGATATGACATTAAGTAGATTTTCCTACAATGGAAAAAGATGTCCAACTTGCCATAGTGAGTACTTTTTTTTTTGTTTAATGGAGATTGGTTTGTTCACTCCTTTTAGTTTTTCCTACATTTTAATTTTCTATCCAATTTATTTCCTAATATGTGAGATTTTATATTGACTTGTTACGTAACCTGTACATCCTAATGAAGAAGTATCCTAGTGACTGCCTGTATGTGGTTTTATGCATATACATTTTAATAACAATCTGTGTGAACTGAGATCAGTTAAGTTGTTTTAGCTGTGAATGACATTAATTTCTGAACTATAATGTGCTAGTAGCGCAATATGGTAGGGTCGACTTACATTTAAGAGCTGGTAATATCCCTGAGGCCTGCAAGATCCAGATAGTAAACTCTTCATAATTCTCGGCATTTTTATCCTGTAGCCTTTTAGAATAAAGAGAATCCATTTACTAAAGAAGTGGGAATCCTAAAACACATCGGAGGGCTCATGATGATTTCAGAAAGTTAAATCTCAAGAAACAGATAAGAGAGCTTGTAATTGACCTTTTAATTCAGAGATGAGGGGAAGGACATCTTCATGCTTATGAAGAGAAATGTGCCTTTTACTGGTTGTGGGTAAGGAAAGTTCTGAGGAAACATAGTGGTGTGTCATCAAACTTTGCCATCTGTGCCATTTACACTATTGTAGAGCAAAGCAAAGGAAATACACTATCCTGTTTTAACACTTCTTTTTTTCACCACCCCCCCAGACATCATTGATAACTCTAAGCTCATCACAGAAGAATGTCGGAAAAAGGTAAACAGAAAACTTACTAGCTGTTGGTTTGTTGTACAGACAACTGGTATAGACAACACTAGCTGCGCTGTATGTTGAATTACATAGCAGCACAAGAAAAGGGATCCAGTCTTTAAAACCCTGAGCTTTCTCACTCAAGAAACTGAGTGAGATTGAAAGAAATCCCACCACTAAGAAGTGAACGGAAATATTTGTATTCTTAATAGCAGCACGTAGTTAATTTTAACAGCATCCGCTTTTTACAAGCTATCTCTTTGTTCAAAAAGCATTTCAGATCCCATTGTATCTAAATAATGTAATCAGAATGGTTAGATAAATACCAAGAGTTGATTAATGTATCTTTCTGAAATATCTGATGTTTTTTCCCTTCAGTTATTGCAGCTGAAAGAAACCTATTACGCCATTGAAATTGATCCAGCTCTCACTATTGAAGAAAAATATCCATATATGGTAGAATGGTAAGAGACATCTCCCATCTTGAACTAAGATTCAATTTAGTAAGTTTTTAAAAGGAAATTAATAGCAGTAATTAACTTTAGTTAATGCATGAACTGAATTAATCTCTTTGAGTGTTGTGCAACAGCTGGTTTTGCTTTGCTGCTAACTTGAATGAGCAAGAATTAACCATACAGGATGCTTTTCATCATGGGATTTAATGAAGGGTGAATCTTCTTAAGCCAGTTTCAACCTATTTTTGTTTCTGTTCTAGGTACAATAAATCTCATGCGCTTCTCATTGAACAAGGCTTACAAAAGGATAAGTTTGCAGAAGTTGTGAGGGAATCTGATGTTATGCTGAAGTAAGTTCCTTTTGATTAAATGATACTGGTTTGGAACATTTTCTGTAGATTCTTACTGGGTGTTAGGGGCAGAGGAGAGGAAGCAGACACCAAACAACATTCCCGAGAACACACCTTAATCTTGCAACATAGCAAGCTCTTCATGCTCCCAGCTCATTGGTATGTTGCAGCTAAATGCCTGCAGTGATCACAACAGTGTAAGCTAGAGATCTGAAACTGGGTTTTGTGGGGTTTTTATAGTCCCATCTCTACAAGCTTCGTTTCTGTAGACTCATCCTCTTGAAATTGCACTGGTGATGCTTTTTTAAAGGGTAATGCAGAGATCAACTTTGCTTTGAGAAATATCCCCTAAAATAGTTTTATCTGGGATAAAAATGCAGCAAAATACCTTTCATATGTTATATTAAGTATTATTCTTCCTCTATGGCTAAAGGCAAGTTTAAAAGCCAGCAAAATCCCTGCTTGAAATGTGATGGGGCTACTATATCTCTTAAAGTTCTCCAAACTTGTTGGTAAATTTTGGATGACTGAAACAGGATGTTAGAACTTCACTTGTGGAAGTGTTTGTGTATCACACTGACTAAATTCTTATTTTCCACAAAACAGACAAGCACATGGTCTCTTTTAAAGGTGAAATTCTACCCATCAGTGTCTGTGTGGAAAAAGCATATGTAGATGACATTCCCTTGTTCCTGGTATAGCATATATAGCTTTGATTGGGTACTAAAAAGTAGAAACTTTCAGAAAAGAGCCACAATAAACATTCTCAGGATTTAAAAGCAAAACAAGATGTGCTTTATGGCAGTAACCCTACAGAAAGTCAAAAGTTAAGCAAGGAAGATGGAAAGGAGATGTACAGACTTCTGCTAGAGAGTTCTACTACTCATTTGATTGTTCTGGGGTGTTTGGGGAGGGGACATTGGTTTTAATTCTTTAATAGATCTTTTGGGGGAAATAAGACTATACAGACCAAGACCAGAGAGCTTGATGCTGCAGTTTCTTTCTAAAACTACATGTCTTATGTTGTTAGGCTGATGGTTCTTGCTAACCCAAAAAGATGAGGTAAAAGAAGAAAGTGAATGCTCAGGGAAAATTCATTCTCTTTTCCAAAGATGATGTAAATGTCTTCTGAAAACTTGGACTTCTGTTGGCTTTCTTTATTGGAGATCTGATTTGTATTTACATTCTGTGTTGTAGAGAAGGATATGAGAACTTCTTTGATAAGCTCAGTGAACATAATATTCCTGTGTTCATATTTTCTGCTGGGATTGGGGACATTCTTGAGGAAGTTATCCACCAGGCTGGAGTCTACCATCCTAATGTCAAAGTGGTTTCCAATTTCATGGATTTTGATGAAAATGTATGTATAACACATTCTTACATGACTGTTTGTGGTATTTAGTAGCTATATATATATATATATATATACACACACTACAAGATGAATATTTTAATGCAACAGAAAATCAGAATTGCGTACTCAGCACTCTCCCAGGCAAAACAGAAGCAAAGGATAACAGTTCAAACACTGTTAGCATGGTGTGACTAAGATACCATTCATTCCCTTGAATGACAACCTCACACTCAGCCCAGTACAGCACCACTCTTCCTCCAGGCAGGGAGAATTGCTGTCTGTCTAGTCTTAACAATGCTATTGCAGTGATCACATTATTTAACAGTAATTTATCTTCTTCCTCCTTAGATATTACATTTCAACAGTAATACCACCTCTTTAATTCTAGATTCTGTCGTGTCTGCATGACACTAGAAATAACTTCAGTGTTTTGTTGGGTTTTTTAAATAGGGGGTATTAAAAGGATTTAAAGGAGAATTGATTCATGTTTACAACAAACATGATGGTGCCTTGAAGAATACAGAGTACTTCAAGCAACTAAAAGACAACAGTAACATCATACTGCTGGGTGATTCTCAAGGAGACTTGAGTATGGCAGATGGAGTAGCAAACGTTGAACACATCCTTAAGATTGGTTATCTCAACGATAAAGTAAGTAGCCTAATCTAGCCTTGTAAACATTGAATGAAACAGTATGAGTTAGAAACAGGTCCATTATACTAAGCTTCAGGTATCAAACCACATGTTGGCATGACAACATGTTTTGTTGTCATGCACTTCTGTTTGCATTCAGGAGAGAGGAGACTTCAGTTTTCTATTTTTCTCAGCCTTTCAGGAAGCTGAGGAAGTAGTTTTTCTTTTAGGTATCTTTATGTGTGAGATCCTGGAATAAACATGAGGTCCTGTATCCTTTAATGCATACACAGTTATGTCAGGCCACTCCTCCTCTGTCCCCCCATGCAATTCACTCATAGGAGCAATACATATTTGCATGGCTTATTTCCTGAATTTGGTGGCAAAGACTGGGCAATATTTTATAGACAAAACCTCTTCATATATAATTAAATATACAACTAAGCAGATCTTTCTCTTTATCCCTTCTGCAATTAGGTAGATGAGCTTTTGGAAAAATATATGGACTCTTACGATATTGTCTTGGTGAAAGATGAATCCCTGGAAGTTGCCAACTCCATCCTACAGAAAATCCTGTAAACTGCAGTCTCAAGTTACTCCATTCCTTCCAGGAGGCAACTGGACAGAAGAGCAGCACATTGGTGCTGTCTTAGCTCACTCATTTACAGAACTGTTTAATTTAATTTAAACCTTTTATCTTCATTTTGGTATTTTGAAATACGTATGGCATCCATCGTCAACTAGAAGCTCCCTTTACTGCTCTTATGCTGTTGTTTGTTGTCTCACACTCCTGTTATAACTAGATTTAAATTGGATTTATAGATGTGATAAAGCGCTCCTGATGGGATAATATGGTGCAATGTCGTTTAATCAGGCATTTCAGAGGAGCATTTTAGAAACTGTGGCTATTTTGTACTATTGAAGATGTGAACGTTCTGTGACTGAGCAGCGTGCACATTTGTGTTTTCTTCTTTCAAAGAAGAGATTTTGGTCTCAGCTGCACTTCGAAAGATCTTACTCATATGCTACAGACTTTCACACAAGTCTTTTCTACATATATTTTTCATCAGTAAAAATGCTTTATTCACCCAATTCAGGCAAAGTGTTTCTTCTTAACAGATTTTTGTATCAGTACGAAATATTCTGTATCCTTACTGTTTCATTATCCTCTGTGGATTGGGAAGAATGTTTGAAGTTAGTATATCTGAGATAGTGTTTCTCCATCTTTGTAACAACAGAGAGTTTCAGAAGCTGAGAGTCCAGTCATAACCTCAGCCCCTTTTCAGGTCTTTTGTGTACTACTCCACTTGTAGCCTGCTGCTTCATGTCAAAGCTAGCATGGATCATCTAAAGGAATTTCTCTTGGAATTCTCAGCTGCCACAGGCACATAAAATCAAAACAAAGCTAGATCCTAATCTTGGATTTAAGAGCTGACTTAACCATGTGCAAAATTGAGTTTTCTTGCTACCAGCCCCATGCCTCAGAGTCACTTAAGGAACACCTCTCCAGACTGGCTTTGGGTCATATTTCTACTCTCTGGAAGTTGTAAGCACAAGCATCAATACTACATCTAGCTCTTCTAGTTTTGTTCTGCAGGTCCTCTCTGTTTAAACACCTACTGAATCTTCATAGGATCACAGAACAGTTCAGGTTGAAAAGGACTTTAAAGATCACCTACTCCAACCCCCCACATTGAGCAGGGACATCTTCAACTAAGTCAGGTTGCACAGAACCACAACAAGCCTGGCATTGAACAATGCCAGGGATGGGGTATCCACCACCTCTTTGGGCAACTCCTGCCAGTGTTTCATCACCCTCGTAAAATACTCCTTCAGGAAGTGTGTCCCCTGTACTGAACGCATGACTGTACCTCCCAGCATAATGTACAGAATGATACAGCTTAATATAGCCACAGCTTCAGAAGCGTACTCTGATCTGTTGCAGAAGTTAAAGGTGGTATTGTGACCCTGGTCCTAAAGAGGTCTTGGCTGTATTAGCTCTATTCATTAATAATATAGAGGCAGTCATGTAACTTCCCTAACATGCAATATGGTCATTGTTCCCCTTTGCTTTCTTTTATACACAGCAGGATCTGTGCCATCTTCCATTCCTTAAGGAATACATATACAGGAGAGCCTAGATGAGCATACTCTCCCACCACCAAGTAATAGACCTCTTACTAAACATCCTCTTTCTCTCCAACTTGTGGTCTGTTATCTAAATTCTGACATGGTAGCACCAGTCACATTCAGTCCCAATCAACAGACTGACATCTGTACAGCCACTGGAACTTTTCCAAGGAGGCAAGATGGGGGTAGTTTCTTTACCCCACCTCTCTCTGCAGCCTCTGCAGTGAATTGAAATTTAACCATCCATATATTCCAAATGCATGGCAGAGGCATGCATTGTCACAGGCAGAGACTGCTTGAGAGGTGATGTCCTCCTTGTATGCAACCTACGGTCATGTAATTCCTTACTCCTGGCACAGGGGCAGCCAGATCCCCACACGTGGGACCTTAGAAGCCATCCATTTGTGCAGAAAAACACTTGAACCGTAAGACAACCAAGGTGAGGACAGTGTCCTGGCTGCCTTCCCTTTAGAGCCATGACTCAGGCAGCCGGACACTGAAGAGCTGGCAGCACCCTGGTCATGCCAGTGACAGAAGACCACGGCAGCAGCAGTAGCTGCCTCAGCCCTGACCTGCCAAGAGCCTGTCATCCAAAGCCAGAACAGGGAGAGCTTGAAAGCAGTGAGAGCTGCTGAGTCAGTGGTACACACAAACACACAGAACCAAGTGCTGCAGCTTATGTGTGACTGACAGGAGCAAGTCACAGTACAACCATCCAAGGAGGGTCTGGATGGTTATACTGCAAAACAGAAAGGGAAGGAAGGAGCAGCCTTCTGCACAGTCATCTTCTGCCTTTAGCAGTCTACATTTTGGTTACAGGCACCTACAAAACTTGTTAGCTGAGCTAACATCAAGGTTTGAGCAGGGGGAGAGTTGGTGGTTCTGTGTTTTAAACAAGCAGTCATGCTGGCTCTTTGTCAGAGCTGCCAAATAGAAGTCCAAAAGGCAAAGGCCTTCTCACAAACACCACGGAGCCAGGATGCACTGCTTACTCAACCAGTCTCTGCTTGCAAGGGGCTAATTACCATGCATTACCCCCAAAGTCTACACTGGGACAAAGTTTTCCGTTTACAGGTGGGTTACCTTTGGAATACAGATAACAGTTAAAATGTAGAGCATGTGAGAAGTAGCTGATAGCCACAGCTCCACGGCACAAGATCTGGCAGTAACACACTCTCTGGCACAAGATCATTCTGGCTACAAGCGTAACAGAGTTCCCTGACCCCCCAGAGCATCAGCGAGAAGGTGTGAGACTGGTCTCTGGTGGGCAGGACTGTCCTGCCTCAGGATTTCACATAAACTCACTGGTCCTCCTGCCGGGATTCTTCCTCAGGCTCACCCATCCCAAACCATCACTCCTTCAGCATGATGAGGATCTCATTGTATAACCCACCCATAACTGGGGGGGGGAAGAAAAACAACCAACCAAACCATACACAATAGCACAGACAGAGCAATATGGAAAAGCATTGGGCAACATCTTTAAAAGCAGTTACCCAAGCAGATCTCCAACTACATCTTAATCAGAGCTACTGAAATGACTATTCAGCCTGCCCAGAACCCAAGTGTATCAGAAGGGATCACTTGATGGTTTCCCGACTACAGGGATACTTTAAACTCCTTGCCTTGATAGAGGATTTCAGATCAACCAACCGTGTCCCATGCATTATGTAAGGAAGATTTTCCAATCTCACCTCCAAGTAGGACAATGAATGGTCAGTCTCCAAACATCAGTCCACACTGACAATCACTGAAAGAAAAGGATTCTCACCCTCCCACTAGGAAAGCTCAGACCTCCTGCAGGGTTTTCACCTTCAGCCATTAAATCCTGTCAGTCTCAGACTCTGCATTAGGGGTCTGCCAGAACAGCAAACCTTTTCTAGGACATAGGAGCAACTGAGCCATATTTCAGTCATCTGATAGAGCCCATTTCCTATTCAAAGGGGATCTGTACACAAAATAATTTACTTCTTGAGATAGCATACGTGCAGCTTTTTTGAGAGAATAGGCACCAACACAACCAACCTGAATCAGGAAGTCCACTTTAAAAAACCTACATAGTACTGTACAGTTTAACAACATCCTTTCATCATCCCACTGCCAACCATAGCTCTTGATTATATGGTAACCAGTGGAAAACATAAGATGCATTTTCAGATACGCTCCACTTTTTCTAAATCCCATCTTTTTGTTACACATCTATTGGCTAGAAATAAGAACTGATACATTCAATTCACACTGCCTTCCAAAATCATAAGCAAAATTAACTACAAACAGCATCATCACCGCACCTCTTCCAGAAAGTCCAGTCCCTCTAATTGCTAACCAGATTCTACATTTAGTTTTGGGAAAGAGGTATTATTCACAAAATGTCTTTCCAAGTCAAGTTTCTAATCAGAAACAGTTTGCAACACTGAAAGTGTATTTAATGTATGATTCAACTTAGAAAGAAAGGTATCATACATTTCCCAGATCATTCTGTTGGAGCCAAAAGAGTCTTATTTAAAGTTTAAAGCAAGGAATAAGCAACAAAGTTAAGTGAATTTATAAGTTTTTTGACTCTACTCACAGTATCTGTTCTGTCTCTAGCACATGCCCAAGATCAAGTACTGGGGACCTCTACAGGTTTACAGTTTCCTCCTAATCAGTTACACAGCAGAAAGCACCTCTGTCCAGTTAGGACAAGAAAAACACACAATATAAATACCTGAATTTCTCTGGATGCGCACCCATGTCCCCTTCCTAGTAAGCCTCTAATAACTCCACAACCAACCTCCACCTTTGACTACGGGCAGCTCCCTTTCATCAGCTGGCTACTTAATGGGAATCAGGTGCCCAGGCTGGGAACCTGGCTGCTGCGTTACAGGAGCAGCAGCTGATTGCTGGAGTCTCTCCTTCCCTTGACATCCCTTTTCATATGGCTATTAATGACATGACAAGAGTTATCATCAAGAGTTACTGAGGTGCTGGAGCAGGGCCAGAGAAGGGCAACGGAGTTGGTGCAGGGCCTGGAGCACAAGTGTGATGGGGAACGGCTGAGGTACCTGGGGGGTTTAGTCTGGAGAAGAGAAGGCTCAGGGGGGAAGGCTGAGGGGATCTTACCACTCTCTACAACTACCTGACAGGAGGATGGAGCCAGGAGGGGACTGCTCTCTGCTCCCAAGGAACAAGGGACAGGACAAGAGGAAACGGCATCAAAGCTGCACCAGCGGGGAGGTTTAGATGGAGATGAGGAGCAATTCCTTCCCCCCAAAGGGTGCTCAAGCATTGGAACAGGCTGCACAGGGAGAGCACCAAACCTCAGACACAATGCCCAGGGAGGTTGCTTTCACTAACCTGAGGAATGAAACGTTGTTCCTTATAATCCTAGTTTAAAGCATTTTTCCTGAAGACTAATAGCAGTATTGCCCATACTCAGGTTAAGCCTGCGTTGTGCAGGAGGAGAGTGCTGCACCAAGGGGTCCTGCTTCCTTTCAAGCTCCCAAAACGGGGGAAAAAGAAAACAAAGAAATGTTAGCAGTAATAATTCATCAACATTTTATTTAACAAAAAGATCAGTAACCCGACATTTAATGGTATCAAAACAAAATATTTCACTCCTCCTTCTATAACAACTGTATTAAAAAACCCAATACAAAATGTTTTCATCCAATTGAAATACCAGGTTTTAAAAAGCAGGTCTCAGGGAGCTCCCAACCCACACATACAGATCAAGAAAAGCAAGAAACTAGACACAAAGCAGATAATGGAACACAACTCCCCTTCTCCTTGTCCTCAACAGTGTCTCATCGGATGTGTGTTTGTGCTCTTTACATGCAGTGTACTGAGGGGGAATCATACTAAGGGGGTCTGTGTATTTCCTACTCAACAGCCTGCCATGTCTACAGACCTAATGGGTCCGTGTCTCGAGTACACCCCATTCCAGCTGCACCCCTAGGGCTGATCCGGTATGGAGGGATAGGCCAGAACCTTTGCAGACTCAGAGTTCTGTTCCTTGGTTGTGTCACTGTCATTTTGGGTGTTTGCCATGCCAGACTGCTCTGCTCCAAGTCCTTCCTCCTCACTCTAACCATTCCCAATACAGGGGACAGATGCCCAACACAACATCAGTTGTGTCCCGTATTTATGACAGTATTTGGACCCTGGAATACTAATATGTGAAGTCTAACAAAACTATAAATAAGGTGGCAGCCAGGGAGGTGTGGGCATCGCTGTGGGGAACTGTTTGAACAGGCCAGCCAGAGTCAAGGTTATTAATGAACTACAAGGCAGCTGGTAGCAGACTTTTACTCCATCAGGTGAAAACCCAGCACACACATGGGTACAATTCTAGGCCTGTTTAATTTAATTCACAGCTTACGGAATTCTGCAATGGCATAGCTAGCAGCTGCATGCTCTGCAATTCGCATGTCAGATGGCAAATAGTCCTGGGAGTCTGTTCAGCTACTGGAAAGAGAGCTCATGCATTCTGAAAAGAGCTGGGCTCAACTGCTGCCCATTTTACAGGTTATTTTCGTGGGAAATGTTTGCTGGTTCATTTTCCTGCACAAATATTTCACGTACAGAAGGTATCTTAAAATTCTTTTAAAAGCACTCAGTAAGTTTTTTCCCTACCACCCACCCACCCACCCACCCATTCATCCATCCATCAGCCCATCCATCCCAAATGATTCACCCATCCCCCCTGTGTGTTGTTCCATGAGAACATCTAATCTTTAGCATAAAGCCAGGCCCTGTGGCTCAGGTCCAGCTGTATACTCTATCTGTTGGCACATCCTAACTTGAGGCACTGAACACTTTCTTCAAATAGACCTAATGATTCCAACTGCAAACCCTCTTCCCATGTAGCAGCCTGCCAGCACAGTGGACAGCCGCAGGCTGGCTGGCTGAGTGCTGACCTTTCAGAAACATGCCCGCCCAAACCTCTTTCAGTACGCACGTTCAAACAGTAGCTCAGTTCAGGACTTCTTTGCTTTTTGGTTCTTTACAGTTCATCATGTCCTTCTTTGGCCTCCTGGTCCTTCAACTTGAATTCTTCAGCAGTAACTTTACCATTTCCATCCCGGTCTTGATTGGTGAACATGTTTTTCACAATCTTTTCAAAATCAAACCCCGGAGCTAGTTTTCCTTTACCCGAATCAACCTGAGCTTGTATGTACTCTGAAAACTGTGTGGAGAGAAAGGGGGAGAAGAAAGCTCACAGTGAGACAGGCATTTAAAACTGAAAGAGTATTTACAAAAGCAGTACTTACCTGCTGTTGACTGTTAGCATTTTACTAAGTGTATGTAAAAGTACACACACATAATGCTAACAACCTAAACTGGACTAATTTGGACAGACATGTGAGGTTAAATTGCTCTTTGTGGATTTCCTCACTTACTCCAGTGGGTCCTGGACCCCTAACAAGAAAAGCTATTTTTCATAATTTAAGGGGACAATGAGTTGAACAGAGAGTGACACAGAACATGGACGGGGTGGGTTAATTTCACAGGCCAATGCAAGCAGCTCACACTGTAAAAGAAACATCTGCCTGCATCTTACAAGAAACCACACATAATGAAAAAAGAGTGAAACAAGGAAATGAGACTTTGAGTATCAGAATACCATGAGATTTGCTAAAGTCTCTTCAGGCATTATGCCTCTGGCTTGCCTCCATAGTAAGAAAGGTTCCAAGGTTAGTTTTCCCTTAAAGTCCTTTTCCTGATATGTATGATGAAGTTATTCAATGTGATGAGACAACATCTGACAGAAGCCTTACTGCTGGCTTGCCAAAGACAAGAAGTCCACAGTCAAACACAACTTCTTCAACTCCTGTGAGCTCTGGCACCTCTTGTTAAATAAGCTTCAGCAAGAAATGCTACTCCTGACATTAACTTACACCTCCTAGGTCAAGCACTTCTACCTCCTCAGCTTCTCCCTCTCCTCCTTGCTAGGTGACCAGAAGGATGTGCCAGCAACAGTCACATCCAACACCATTCATTCCCTAGGGTGCTAAAAGCACTTTTCTATTAGGCAAGAGCAAAAGTGGAGGTAAACACAAGAGAAGATGGAGAAGGAAGGAAAAGAAAGAGGTGGAAAAGAGTGCTAGGGGAAGGGAAAATGAGACTCTGGTTTTACCCCACTGGCTTGTTAAAACGCTCAAAAGCATCTCATGCTGTTCCATAGGGCCCCAGCCCACCCTTTGAGTGCTGCTGGCAACAGTACTCCAGCGAGGAAGGACACAGAACAGAATGACAGAGAAAGGTGAAAAGACAGAGTTACGAAGAAACTAAAAAAATACAACTCCTTTCTTAGCCATTCTTACATTACTTCTTTTTGGTTCCATCTCTAAGGCTAAATAACCACATTTTAATTGACATGTTGCCTTCCTGTTGACAACAAACACCATGTCAAAGAAGAGGGGAAGAGGAGGGGAAGAGGAGAGATCCCATTCTTCAACATCTGCAGTGATGGTGTTAGAAGAAAGCACCCTGATGATGGTAGTAGGAGAAAATCACTGCAAGTGTTCTCATTGTTTCAGCTTACCTCCTCCAAAAGAACCTCTCCATCGTGATTCTGGTCTATTTCTTCAAACAGATTAGGAGAGACTTCCCCATTCCACACAAACATGTACCCTTCGGGCAAGCCAGACACCAGCTCCAGCAGTTCGATGTCAAAAACCAGTACAGCACTACCAGGCACTTCTCCTTCTGTCACAACAAATGGCAGAGGGGCATGATCTTCTCTTACACTGAAGGATGTATATCCTTTCAATCCACAACTAAATTTCTCTTTCTCCTCCAACAGCACCTTCTCTACTGCAATCCCCAAACCCCGTGATCCCAAACCACCAAATCTTCTGTTCACTTCAGCAGAGGTGACCAAGACATGAAGGAAGCTTTCAGAATAAAACTGCATCCTTTTTTTTGTTTGTTTGTTTTTACTTATAAAACTGTATAAAACATTTTCCTTTATCTCCCCCATACACTGTGTATTGAGGTGCTAACTGACACTCAGGAGTGCTGCAGCAGCTTGAGATGCTGAAACCATGGAAGGAAGGAGTTTGATTTATTCTTGATAAAGAAAATGGAGGTCATCTCTAACTTCTGCCCAGCAGCAAACAAGCAAATCTCTTCAGGTACCTGTGTACTCACCAAGGCACTAGCAACCATCCAGCGATTCAGACCATGGGTAGCAAATGTAATCTGAATGATGGCAAATACCTGTGACAGGTATTTAACACAGCAGGCTTCTTATGAGACTTTCAATTTATTACATAGAACTATGCAATTTTATGTAATAATATATATAATACTCATACTTTTTCATGGAAGACAGGTACAAGTGAAAATGCTTCCTTATTTCTTATCACAAATTAATTCTCCATTAAGCCTGGCACATAATGCCTGACAGTCTTTATAAAACACAAACTCTTCTGGAGCTATTCTGAGAACACAGCAACTTCTGCAATTGTTTCCATACACATGAGAGTTTGTTGGTGATCTCCTGACTCCTCTTCCTCAAGTCTTTTAACTCAGAGGACCAGTAGCAACCACACATCTTGGGATATGAAAGTTCTTGTCACTTCTGTATTGTTCTTTTTATCACTGTTGGCCCTGTCATTACAACATGGATCGGCTTCAATGCTCTAAACCAGAGCAAACTGCCTTAAACATGTTGGTGTTGGTGTTTCAACAGCACTGATCCCATTTCACATCTCACATTTGACTTAACGTAGTTTCTTGAGGTTTGAGTTTTTCTTTGAATTTTTTATCACATCAGTGCGGAACAGGCCCCTTCAGTTTTGTTTCCCGCATAACATGTGGCATGTCCAGGCATGAGCATCCAATTCCCCATCACAGAGAGCAACTGTCTACCTCCTTCTGCAACAGAGTTCCTGGATCATACTATAACAGAGCAACATTACTGGGGCACGTGTTCCCTTTTATACTGGGATGGGCTATGGACCACAGGAACAGTGACTTAAAACACAGCACAGACAGTATGTTCATTTCATTCGTGAAGGGGGGGGAATCCTAACGCAATGACATGAAAAACCTCTTTAAAAAATCCCATTAAGGAGCTCACCCTAAAGCACAGCAAATAACAAACCTTGTGTACTTGTGTTTCAGTTACTCAAGAGATGCTAAGTGGATGTGCATTAGGATTCACTCACTTACCAACTCCATCTTCTCCATACCCAAGATGAGGTGGAATAACAACAGTTCGGCGCTCCCCAACACACATGTCTTGCAGGCCCATGTCCATCCCCACCACCACCTGCCCAGATCCCAGAACTATGTTGTAGGTCTTGCCGAGGCTGTGTCTGGAGAGGAAGGGAAGAAGAAGAAGAATTATAGAAGCCCTCAACATACAGTAGAGGATTTCTGTTGTTCCAAATGACCACAGAAATAGCAGTTTCTAGTTAGTGTCCTGCCATTACCAAAAATTAACTACATGCCCAGTGCTCTGTTCTACCAAGCAGTTACCTGAAGTTGTTCCCAAGGTAGCAAGTTATGGCCAGCACCAAACAGAAGCGTCCCTACTGCTGACAGGTCCTCTGATACTAAAATGATAGGCTTCTTAAATGAAACCCAATTAAAATCATTAATCCCGCCAACTAAACCCCCAAGGTATTTTATCTCAAAACAAGGCTTTTGCCTTTCACATATTTTTAACTAATTAAGTTGGCTTTTTTAGCAGATATCCATATTCCAGAGGTATATTTGTCGCAAAACTACCAGCCCATGAGGATCAGGGTGCATTCACATGGATCAGCCAGCCCTGTAATAAAATCAGCCACTACAGCACAGCAGTCACTGAACCAACACAGCATGGAAGTATCTCACATACTACTACTGCTATTTAACCACATTATATTTTGAATTTTACCTTGCTGCTGGTGGCTTGTTTCTAAAATTAGAAATCATCACAAGTTAAAGTGATTCTAAAAGCAGAGCCTGCAATGTTAAGACTTTTTACGTGGTACACGTCACAACAGCAGGACCTAGATTTAGGTTAGACATTAGGCAGAAGCTCTTCCCTGTGAGGGTGGTGAGGTGCTGGCACAGGTTGCCCAGAGAAGCTGTGGCTGCCCCATTCCTGGCAGTGCTCAAGGCCAGGTTGGACGGGGCTTGGAGCAAGCTGCTCTAATGGCAGGGGGTTAGAACTGGATGAGCCTTCAACCTTCCAACCCAAACTATTCTGTGACTCTAAGATTCTATGACCCTTTCTCCTGTTGGTCTCCTTTGGTTATCTGGCCTGGCAGTACCACCACAGAATATTCTGGTTTATTTGGAAAGAAAACAATTCAGTGGTTTTGAGGTCAGCCTTAAAATTAGGAGCATAAGATACATGATCTTTGGTTCTCTACAAACTGCTTAGAATAAGACAGTCTCCACATCCCTTACTTCCTGCTACAAAATGAGCATTCCTGCCATATAAAAGGTGTTTTGATTCCAAACACATTTCTTGCATACATACTCGCCTACAGCATCACATTAAGAGCTTCAGTGTCAGCCAGCTTTTCAGCTCTGCAAGCTATGGTGTACACTGTGAAAACTACAAACTGCTTCCTATATTAATTATAACCTGTTTAAGAATAGCTTTTCCCAACTTCCCTTCCAAAAACAAATCTTCCAACCTAAATAACGATCACTTGCGCTACCCAAAAGATGAAGGTGGGAAAAAAAAAGTAGCAGAAGCGTTCTTGTAGCTGCAGCAACCAGTGCCATGGGCTCACTTCAGTTCTATATGAGACAGACTGGAGCAGTCTCTTACTTCCCTCATGAACCTACTGTTAACAGGAAGGAGGAAATGATCATTACCATCACAATCAGGCTCTCTGACAGTTTCTCCATGCTGACACCACAACACTACAATAAAGGAAAACTAGCACCCATGTGTGCTCCAAATGTGATTGGTGACAACTGACTGTATACCACACTCAAGACAGCTTTAACAAGCCCTATACCATATACACCTATGAGACCTCTCTTGGGAGCACTGAACCCACACAGAGAGCAAAACCTGCCCAAGAAACTGAACACACTCAGGCAGTTCATTCACACTGAAATCAGTGTCACTCTAGTAGGACTGGCCCAGGCACCTGAACTGCCACACAGACAACCTCCTTCATCACTCCACTTGTAGTGTCTATATTCTTCTCCAACACACTCCTACACCTTCTTTGTTCCCAGTTCTCTCATTATGCTATAGAATCATATAATCATAGAATCAATGGGGTTGGAAAAGGCCTTTATATGTTCAAGTCCAACCATTCCACAGCACTGCCAAGGCCACCACTAACCCATGCCACTGAGGGCCTCATCATGTGTGAACTCTTCCAGGGAGGGTGACTCCAGCACTGCCCTGGGCAGCCTGTTCCAATGCCTGAGCACCCTTTGGGGAAAGAATTATTTCTAACCTCCATCTAAACCTCCCCTGGTGCAGCTTGAGGCCATTTCCTCTTGTCCTGTCACTAGTTTCTTGGGAGCAGAGACCAGCCCGCTCCTGGCTCCATCCTCCTGTCAAGCAGTTGAGAGTGATAGGGTCCCCCCTGAGCCTTCTCTTCTCCAGACTAAACCCCTCAGGTCCCTCAGCCACTCCTCATCACACTTGTGCTCCAGGCCCTCAACCAGCTGCCAGGGATATACTTACGTTGAGTCTAGCAAAGTACCATCCAGGAGTGAAGCATTGTAGTGATACTTCAAGTAATCCCCTTTCTTACTCAGGACGGTGCAGTTGGAAGGTTTATAGTTCACAGTAATGCTGACTGAATCTGAGGGGTTGTGGAAGTCAACCACATGGATGTCAAAGACCAGCACTGCAGATCCTGGAATCTTCCCTAAATAGGAATAAAATCAGGCAAGTAGAGAAAGAAATGGTACCCAAACAGGCTTATGATGGCCAGGTTCTGCATCCCGCAGGAATACATATTCCCACTGCGCTTGCTACCAAGTTATTTTGCTCTTCTCATTCAGAATTAAAGGATTATTTCTCCTCTGTGTGCAACTAATGCAAGCTGTATCCAGTGAAGGAGAAGCAGTGGAAAAGCACTAAAACCTCAGTTCAACAGTGAAGGAAAAAAAATGCATTACTCTGAATTTGAAAAATACACTGATATGAAGCAACAACCAGGTATTTCCTGTGACCATCCCAAATAACTGATTTGTGTTTCATGTACCAGTTCATTACTGAGCATCAAAATTCCCGTAGGACTTCGCATACTTCAAGGAATGCCATAATGCCTGAAAGGTGATGTTTCCTTACAACATCCTGACAGCAAAGCAACTTCTTCCTCCTCCCAGGACAATGTGCAACTGCATTACCAGGACTAACAAGACACATACTGATCCAGGAATGGGAATTGTTGGTAAAGGAGTCTGATTCCCTGATTCAATGGCATAGAATTTGCAGTCCCAAAGGAGAGGCCTTTTTTCTAAGTCACTTTTCCCAAGTAACATCCCAGGAGGTACCTTTTGAAACACCAGCCTTAGGTCTGTGATCAGTGTGAAGGGTTACTACCTTCAACCTCTCACACCAATCTTTGTGGGTACTAATGACTTTTCCCAAAGGAATGTTAATTGCATGTTACACACACACTTCACCGTTACATTCATCCACCCTTTACAGGTTTAGGAATCCACAAAACCTGTGTTGGTGGAAAGGATGGCGAAGAAGCCACAATGAATTCCTTCAGCACACAGAGCTTTTGCACACATTCAGGAAGGAAGGAAGAAAGATCTCACCCTGCAGAGCTCCTGGCACCTAAGTGCCAGTCTGTCTGAGCCACCCATCATCCAAATGAGTTCAGGTCACCAATGACATGTGAGGCTGTTCCGCATTCTTCCTGTCCTACTAGTTAATTAAACTCATTCTGCAAATCGTGGGTGTAATCCTGTCAGCTCTATGCCCACAAAATAACAACCTAAGTCTTTAAATGCCAAAAAAAAGGGGAACTACATACAAATGCACTCAACAAGAAAGGAAACATCATTAATTACAGAAGCCTCAAATGAAAAGTGAAGCTCACCTCTTCCTTCTTCTCCATATCCAAGGTGAGGGGGGATGATTATTCTCCTTTTTTCACCAGTGCACACACCAAGCAAACCTTCATCCATTCCAGCAATGACATAACCTTGCCCAACATAGGTGTCATACGTGCGATTCCGCGAGTAGCTATGGGAAATGCATGTTAGCAGTGTCAGGTGTGCTCCAGCAAACACAGAACCTTGCAGCAGATTTGCAATACAATTCTGAAAGCAGTTCAGGTCATTAATTAGCACCTAAGAAGCACAATGCAATCACCATGTTCAATGAATGTAGGCCACCAGGTTTCATCAGTCAGTGTGCATCACTCACTAACTGGCACTGGGACCCTGGCTAGGATACAGCTTATCTGCAAACACATTCCTACCATACCTGGAAAGAAAATCTCACTTATTTCTGTATTTTAGATTAAAACATGTTTTGATAAGTAACTGAAAAAAATCAGCTTTTTTCTTTAAGTTTTCCTCTGCCCTGACTCTACTTTAGTAAATGCTATCAACTAGATGTAGTTTATGTTCATTTTCACAAGACACTCTTCAGACTATCTCATTTTGCAACCACAGCTACTAGTACAACTACTACAAGAAGGTGGGATGCACATGATTAAAATGAGTCACACCAACAAAACACTATCAATACTATCCCTCCCTTCCCACTATGCCAATCACCTCTGCGTAGGATCTGCTTCAACACCTAATGACAGAAATAAAACAAGCCCATGACAACAAATGAGGTCTATTACAAGGATGTGCCTGTCTTCTGCCTTTCCTCAAGGCATGCTACATGAAGGCACAGCCCAAGGAAAGGAAGGTAGAAAGGTTTCAATTCATCTTTACAAGGTAACTCTGAAGAACAGCAAGATCAGGACAGACCCTGATGTAGTTCAACTCCTCTGAGTCCAGACAGCCGTGGCTGAGCTGCCATGGGGCAGTTCTGCAGCTCACTATTACAGAAGGAAAAAACACAGCAGCTGTAGCAGTACTAAACACTCTTCCTTCCATGAGTTTATTTTTTAAAACATTTTACAATGGCTCATCTTCAACTCTTTTTGGCTACTTGTGCCAACTGTTCTGAAAGCTAGAGTGGAAAGTAAAGTACTGCTCATTGAAGAGCAAACAAAAGTGGCAGGAAGCTACAAGGGTATTTCTTATTCATCATATAATCCTGTACACGAGTCTCACATGCCCACAGAGCTTTAAATTTGACACAACAGCAATCCCTCTTCCTTTACCACAGAAACCCCATCACTGAGTTCAGTCCTAAAAGATATCAGCCTTCAAAATGCAGTTTTCAAGCGCAACTGGAAAGAGCTTCTTGAGATTAACCTCAAATGAGCCACTAGCATGCTGACTCACAGTTTTCAGGACATACAGTGGGAATCACTGATCTGTTCTCTCTTCAGTAGTATCACCTATGTGGCAAATAAGCTCTATGGGGCAAAGAGTCTTCAGGCACGTGTCTGAAGCATACATAGCTTCACGAGGTGGATCACCACCCCTAGATGGCGTTTGTGATACTGTCATAACACAAAGAGGTCTTTGTCTTCCTTCCCATATTGAAAGTTTTCTTTGAGGCTTTTAAGAAGACTCCAAATCCACTTAACAATTGCAAAAAGGAAGGAAAAGCAAATAACTGGATATGTTATGGACAAAACAGACAAGTCAAATTGCAAATGGTCTGAAGGGCTGAACCATCTGGTTACCTGGAATCAAACAGTGTGCCATCCAAGAGTGTGCCATTGTAATGGTACCGGAGGAAGTCTCCTGCCTGGCTCCTCCGCTCGCAAGACTCAGGCACCTGCTGGTTCTCAATAGCAATGCCATCTTTGGGGTTATGGAGGTCTAGCAAAACCACATCAAAGACAAGGGAAGCTTGGCCAGGTATCTCCTTACCTACAGAAGTGTTGGAGCAGAAAACTGGTAAGAAACAGCTGACTATCAAGCACCACCCCTCCCAAAATAAATCAGCATAATCTGCTTATAGTCAGTCATTTTCAGTGGGTTTGTCACTCAGTTCTTCAACTCAATTATTTCCTTCTGCTCCTACTGTGATAGCACTGCTTCACTAAGAATAGCCTCTTCAGCAACACCTACTTTAGTCAATATAGCTCCATCTGAGCTGCATGGTTTAGTCTACCAGTATTTCCAACACACTCCATGAAAGTGCATAAAATAACCATTAGAAGAAATACGTGGCACATCCATTCTTCCCATCATGTTAATATCAAAACAGGAGACCACATGATGGAGTTGAAGAAGGGTAAACTGAGTATCTCAGTGAAAAAGTACCTTTCCATCAATACACAAATTACAGCATGGGTTGCTTTGACTGAGGACCATTAAGATCAAAACCCAGCTCCACACAGGTTTTGTTATTCATGGAGATGGCTATCACAGTTAATGGTAATGAATTCATGGAAGGGGTATGAAACCTTGGATCCACAGACATATCCTTAAATATTTGAGCAGAGAAAGAATTTAAGGATGAGTTCCAAACTATACTTAACTGCCCCCTCATTTAACATGGGCACCTCTGTGTATGAGCTGCAGGCTGCATACAGCCTCATAGGCCAATTAATCCATCTTGCAGATTATATTTTCTGAATAAAATTTCAGTATACAAAGATTACAATTTTATCAAAAAAAAAAAACTTGTACTTTCTAACCAGTCCGATCCTGCATATAATACATTTTGAACCTCTCTCTCCACCACTTTGTTCCATCTGTCTGGAATCAGTAATAATGCTGCCCATAAAGTTAAAATACACAAATACAAGTTTGTTTTAAAATATGAATCACTTAGATTAAAAGATAATAATAACTTTTACCATCTCCTTCTTCTCCATATGCCAGGAAAGGTGGTATTGTGATAATGCGCTTCTCTCCTACACACATTCCCAAGAGACCCTGGTCCATACCAGGAATCAGCCACCCAATTCCCACATAAGTATCGTAAGTCCGCATCCGATTATGGCTAAACAAGAAAACAGAAACACAAACAAAACATGACTAAATGTTAGACAGCCCCAGGAAAGAACAGCATTAACCTTTAAAAGCCCCATGCTATGCACAGTATCACCAGCAGTGTGCCCCGGTGGCCAAAGACAACAGCATCCTGGCCTGTACCAGCAGTGACCTCGTGCTGCACCAGGGAAGGTTTTAGACTGGATAGTAGGAACAATGTCTTCACAGAGAGGGTGCTCAGGCATTGGAGCAGGCTGCCCAGGGCAGTGCTGGAGTCACCATCCCTGGAAGCAATCACACACCATGTAGACAAGGCCCTCAGTGACATGGGTTAGTGGTGGCCCTGGCAGTGCTGGGGGAACAGTTGGACTTGATGATCCTAAAGGTCTTTTCCAACTTTGTTGATTCTATGATATAACTCACAAGTTGCCACTCTGAAAATACTGTTCCTTGACTGACCAAGGGCTGGCTGGGAGTGCTTAGCTATTTCAGGAACCTAGCAGAGGTTTTGAAAAGTGTCTCACAAACCTAATGGCAGCTGTTATTACAGCATTATCTTCCACCAAACTTCAATGAAGTCCACATGCTGCAAACTTAAAATCTTAACATGAAAGTTTTAGTAGCTCAGTTTCATTATGAACTCTGTTTAGTTTATAAAGCTTGTTTCTACCTTTAACTGCTATGCTGCAGTGGTTACAGAAATTTTGAGCTGGCTGCAATAAACAGTGATCTGGGTTTGTAATGCCCATGAAGAAATAATGTACTGTTTTACTGGTTTGAGTCAGTACCTCTCTCCTATAACCCCTAAATAAGTTACTGACACTCAGATGATGCTAGCTTTAATTTCCTGTGTTTCTCAGCAATTAACATCAGTTGTTATACCAGTGAAGGGGGAGGAAATTATGGGTTTAAGTGACATGAGATACCTATTAAAATACACAAAGACACACAGCCCAGCTGCATACCTTGAATCAAACAGGGTCCCATCTAGGAATGTTCCATTGTAATGGTATCGTACAAAGTCAGACACCTGGACTGTTCGAGGACACTTCTCAGGTTTGAAGTAAGTCTGAACCTGCACTTCATCCTCCAAGTTCCAAAGATCTATCAGGAGCACATCGAAATGGAGCACAGCATTGGGGGGTATCACACCAGCTGCAAAAGCAAAACAACACAATCAAAATCCATGCATATCCTAAAAAAACAGGCACAGTATACACCCTTCTCCTTGTAATGCCTATACCCCCCCGGCCCCTCGTCACTGTTGCAGCTGCTTACGGAGGGGGTATCTGGCAACATGAATTGTTATCAAACATGCCCATCAGGCAAACTGATCTTGATTTAGCATTTGTTGACTGTCTGTAGAGCAAGGCTGATTCTGGCACTGACAAGACCTTGTGCAGTACTGCCATGACAAACCACAGTAAGTATTTAACATCAAGGCAGGTATAAATAAATAGTGAACTTTGGTAGAAAGCTTAATTTGCTGAAGGTCCTGTAGAGTCAACAGCTCTTCCTCCAGCATGCAGAGGGAGCCTGGTGAGATTAGCCAGGCTTAACAAACACCCCTGAGCAGGGGAAAACCTCTCTGAAATTCACTACTTGCCATTTCTACTCCTCTGTGCCTCCATCCTCTATCTGCTCTTCTGAATCCCCTGCACAATCAACTCCCTGCTGGCCCAGTGCTGTACTTACAGACACCTTCACTTCCATAGGCGAGCTTGGGGGGGATCTGCACAAAGCGCCGCTCGTTCACGCACATGCCGACCAGAGCTTGGTCCATCCCAGCAATAAGTTGACCTTTTCCCACAAACACATTGAATGTGGATCCTCTGTCATAGCTAAAGGGGGAAAGGAGGGCAAAAACATTAGCAGCTCATTCTGGGCTTTGAGCAACCTGGTCTAGTGGAAGATGTCCCTGCCTGTGGCAAGGGGTTGGAGCTGGATGGGCTCTAAGGTCCCTTCCAACCTAAACCCTTCTACCATTCCACCGCTTTGGGGAGTAACACCATAAATTACACCAGCTCGACAAGCTTCATAATCTGAGACATCATGGTTGGGGACTTCCCGTGGGAGAAGAGAGAAAGAGAAAAGATGCCTTTTTGAGTACTAGTTCTGAGATTGGTCAGTGGTTGGTTATTTTCTCCAGCTGGTTACTTATTTTTCTCCTCCACATTCCCATCTCTCACTTAAGGCATAGAGACATGCTTTAAACAACAACTTTGACTGATCAAGAATCAAGAGAGCTAAATGATCTTCCACTGTGATAACACATGAACTTTTGACAAGTAAAAGCAATGATGCTTAAATGATCACTTCTCAGAGAGGCTGGAGAACATCAGCATTGCCACAGCAGAACACTAACATCAGCTTACATGGTTTGGTTGACCACCTTAACTCTGCACAACGATCCCCTTGGCTGTGCCTGAATTACTGCTGCTATTTGACAGTCTGAAGCGATGTATAAACATACAGCAGGAAGTATTTCAAAAGCTTCATGCCTATTTTTAAGCCTTTGCTACTCCCATTTTCTCAAATTCCTTTTATAATTCAAAGGACTTTATTTTAGTTCTCAGATAAAGGCAGCCCTGAAGAAAATAAGTTAATACAAAAGAAATGCTTGTGCCTCTTTTCTGCTGAAACTCTCTGGAAAGTAGCCAGGAGCTAGATATTGCTAGGGAAATGATGTCAAACTTTCCTTCCAGGACCATACACATCACTTCCACAACACACTGAGCCTCCCAACAGTCCCAGAGTGTCAAATCCCTCAAGGATCTCTCACTGAGCGACCTCTCTGTTTGCTCCATCATTTTTTCTTCTGGCAACCGTTTCCCTTAGAACAGACAACCCTCTATACAGAGCACTCACTTTTGGTTGCACAAATATCCCTATTCCCAGGCAAGGGTGGAAAATATTTAAATTAGCTCCTGCCAAATCCTGTTATACACACAAAAACATAATGAAGGTGTTAAGACCAGTAACAGGTTCTAAGAAACCAGATATAAACCTACAGTCAAGAAGACACTGATGCTCAGCAGAAAACAGGGCAAAGCAGTGAACGGATCATGCAGCTCTGCTGGAGTGACTGCAGATTCCTTAAAAATAAGCAAAATTATTAGTTTCTGTTAGTAGAAATTCCCAAATTAACAGCAGATGACTGGGCAAGTCAGTTCAGACTTGAAAGTCCAGATCATTTTATGGCCAGGGAAATAGAAGTGCAAATACTGATGAGGAGGAAAAAAATAAACAGACACACAATAAACATAAATAATAAATTATAATAATAAAAAAGAATATACGATTATAAAGAATAAACTAAGACTCTGTCAACAGCCTGGTAGGAAGAAGAGCAGGATGACCACCTCTGCTTGGAAATACAGGAAAATAGTCTTAAACTGCAAGAATATTTTCAGTAGCTGAGGAAGAAACAAAGTAAAACTGCCCTTAGCTCAACACCCAGAGCATTTTCTAGGCCAATTTCATAGCAGTGTTTGACTAAACTGATGCTGGCAGTAACTTTCAGGAGCTTAAAAAAAAAAAACAATCAACAGGTAGCAATGCAGATAAGTAGAAAAATGAGCTTTTCAATAGGCCAATTTTAGTATATATTGACTGTCTGCAGGGAACACTAAATATTTTATGACAAATACTCAAAAATACTTCTTCCATTAACCTACAGAACATAAACCCCTCATTTTCCATTGTCTTAACATGACAGATCACTGCCGTTGATATTAAAAATAGACCATATTTAGTGAATAACAAAAACTTATGTCAATGTGAGAGAAAATAATACAAGCCAAACAAACCTGACTTTCTGCACCCTCTTGACATGAAGGTGGCCATACAGACACTCAAGTTAGATTAGACTCTCACTGATGTTACTGGTTTACTGAAAGGGATAAACGCTGTGCAGTTCTGCACAGCCTGCTCCTGCTCCAAATGACAAAGAACTTGGACTTAAATGAAAGCCAGCACCTGGGAAGACCCTCCAGGCGCCCTGCCTGGGTGCAGACATGTGCTGGTCCAGCTCAGCCCACCGTAAGCCTCAGTGTGTATCTGCAGAAAGCAGAAGCACACTTCTTAGTACACGGCCGGTTTCCCAGTTGCCACATATTTGTAAAATGAGCCGTGAGGATGCTGCCTCTGTGTGTGCGTGTCCTCACATCTGCAGCTCAGGATGATTCTCCAGGAGTCTCACTTGCCAATGAGTTCACTGTCCTCGCTATGCCTCGTCACTGAAGCTGCACCAACTCCAGTTACTGCATCCCAAATGTTACCCGCAGAAGCACTGGTGAAGGGGCACTACCAGCCACTTCAGCTCCAGAGGAAGAGCTGAGCTTGCACCGAGGGACAGTTACTTCCCTGAGGCAGTAGATTTCTCCTTGAAGCACAAGGAAGATTACCAGGATTACTGAAAGACATTTTGTTTTTTCTTTCTGATCAGTGGTAATGAATGAAACAGGAAAAAAAAAACAAAAAACAAATAAGCCATGGGCAGCATCAACATTCCTCACAAGCTCCTGATCCCACTGTTTAGGCTGTCTGATCCTAAAATAACAGCAGGAAAGCAGCCAGGTTCTTCACTGTACATAGGTCAACTTATCCAAAAACTTTTATGGAAGCACAGCCTGATAACTCTTATATTTCTGGCAATGATAATGATTCAGAAATGTCTGCGTTCCAGAAGGTTTGAACCCGGAGAACACATAGGAAACATACAGAAAGAAACAGGCAGGTTACTGTGAGAGCCTTCAATACCCTATGTGCTCCTGTTTACCAGGCTAACCTAATATCCTTACGGTCTCCTCTCTTGGAGCACAAAGGTTCTGGTGGATGCACTGGAGAAGCAACTGGAAGAATGCAGTGGGGATCCGTCCGGGCACGCAAACCACTGAGAACCGGACCCAGCCTCCACAGAGGTCTCTCTCACCCCCAGTGCCCTGCAATCACACCCCAGCTCTTCACCCTTTCACATTCCAGAGACACCTTCCCATGGGAGCTCTCTGTTCTCGCTCGCACCACACTGCACAGCTTGCCGCTGACCTTCTTCCAAGCGCTCACCCCAGAAGTGCCCATGGGCCGCAGCTGGGATGAGCTGAACCGAACCTCAACCGCAACTTCCATCCCCAGAAACACCCTTAGGGGACCGAGCCGCTCCCTCCCCTGCTCTCCCCGAGAGCACCCTCGCAGGAACCCAAGCCCGAGGGTGCTGCCGGCCAGACCTGGAGTCGAAGCGGGTGCCGTCGGGAAAGGAGCCGAGGTAGTGATAGCGCACGAAATCTCCGGGCCGCACGGCCCGCGGGCAGCTCTCGGGCACGAAGCGCCGCTCGACCCGGAGCTCGGCGCCGTCCGGGGGCGGCTGTGCGGCGGGCACCGGCGGCGCCTGGCAGGCGGCCCAGCTCACCAGCACGGCCGGCAGCACTAGCAGCGCCCCGCAGCATCGGCCCTGCCGCCGCACTGCCGCCGGCCCCGCCATGGAGCGCTGCGAGCGGGCAGCGCACAGCGCTCACAGCGCAGGGAGGGAGGGAGACGCGGAGAAAAGGGGAGAGGCAGAAGCGAGCCCGCCGGCCCTTCCCGGCCCGCCTGCTCCTCCTCCCTCCGCTGCGAACTTGCAGACGTGGATGGAGCGCTCCCACCCGAGACGGGGAGGAGCAGCCTCGGCGCCAGCTCCCCACACGCCGCCGCGATCGGTCCTTCGTCCGTCCGTCCGTCCATCCCAGCGGCTGCCGGTGCGACGTGGCGCTGCCCCCGGGCCGCCCTCCCGGCCTGTCCTGCTCCTGCCCTTCCCTCCTCACACATACATAAGCTCTTCAGCCTGGGAGGGGGCGAAGGCACCAGGGAGGTTCAGTGCTGGGCCTGCACCGCGGCACACGTGCTCCCTGCGCAGTTTGGAATAGCTGTAGGTTTAAAAATCCCATCGCAAATGTGCCATTTTAAAATCACAACTCCAAAGGTAACAAGGTGGCATTGACATCTGCTGCTCGGTGAGCACCAGTCACAGGTATTTGCAACAGCCTGTCAGAGAAACTGTGCAAAAGAGATGGAGAAAATGACCTGAGAAGCACGCAGTGAGGCACCAACATCCATGAGGCATCACAGCCCCAGCTAGCCAGCTCTCCCCTTCTCCCTTTTGACCTTGATGAGGAGGAACTTGGATTTATTGTCCCCTGGAAGTGTTCAAGGCTAGGCTGGATGGGACTTGGAGCAACCTGCTCTAGTGGAAGGCTTCCCTGCCCATGGCAGGGGGTTGGAACTGGATGAGATCTAAGGTCACTTCCAACCCAAACCAGTCTGGGATTCTATGATAAGATCTTGTTATTCATAAATTATAGAACAAGCATAAACTCCACTCAGGTGGACCACTTGCAACAAGAAACCATTGAGGGTGTGATGCAGCGATCGAGCCTGAGCATCTTGTCCCACAAGCCCAGCTCCCCGTTCTTTGCACAGCCACCAGCACACTAACACAATCACCCTGCAGCAGAAGGGATGCAGCCAATCAAAGTGTTTTAAAGTGCTTTCATAAACACTCTTGTGTAACACTGATGTATTGCTAGGAGATGCTGGCTGCTCTGTGACCTAACCAGTGAAAAAAGTTGGCAACTCAGGCAGCTATTTGAAGATAACCAGATTTGCTGCTACAGATCCAACAACAGTCATGCTACAGGTCCCAGATCAGCCCTGCAAAGCATCCTTTAAACAAGACATGTAGACTGTCTGGCAGTTGCCTAGATTGAAATAGCTTTTTTTGATGTTAGTTTGTATGGACACGCTCTATTTTCTTAAGGAGAACACACAGGTAACCACTGGAGTATGTTGATACAACCAACACAAAGCTTGCCCTGCATCTGGCACTTCTTTTTGCCAGGTGGTGACACAGCCTTTGGGTTTTGCCCATTTATTTAGAAATTCTACATTTTCAAAACAACTCCTTGGACTCTTTAATATTTATACAGTTTTGTACTCAACTTTGTGCTGGGCTGCATAAAATGGAGTGTGGCCATCAGGCTGAGGGTGGGGATTCTCCCCCTAGTCTGCTCTGGTGAGACCCCCCTGCAGTCCTGTGTCCAGCTCTGAGGCGACAACACAAGAGGGACGTGGAGCTGTCGGAGCGAGTCCAGAGGAGGCCACAGAGATGCTACAAGGGCTGGATCTCCTGGCTGGAGCCAGACTGAGAGAGCTGAGCTGGTTCAGCTTGGAGAAGTCTCCTTAAGGAGAGGCCTTAGAGCAGCTCCAGTGCCTAAAGGGGATACAAGAAATCTGGAGAGGGGCTTTTTAAGAGGGCATTCAGTGACACAAGGGAGCATGGCTTAGTTTGAACACTAACCTGGCTGCCCAGGAAGCATTTTGGAGATGCTGACCACTACTGGATTGCCTGTTCTTCAGTCAGCCCAAAACACAGCAATGACTAAGAGTGTAAGTAGGGAGATAGGTACAGACATGCCTAACGCTTCTAGAGAAGCCAGTTCCTGATACCACTGGTGTGTAACCTGAGGTGCTGTTCTGCTCCTTGGAATGTGCTTGAAGCCAAATGCCAGGCAGTCATGATGTAAATTACAGTGTTTGCCACACATTCGGTTATATCAACATAGAAGAGGTTGTGACTAGTGAAATATTCTGCTGAGTAGCCATTGGACTTACCCAGTGCTTACCCACTAACTGTTCTCAATTACCCATCACACAGCTAAAATTACAGGCCTGAAGGTTCAGTCCTTGGATGCCTCAAGTGTATACTGTGTTTTGATATTGAGGTTCTCTAAAAAGGTAGCATACCCAAAGAGGAAAACATAGAGTGGATCTGGGATATTTTCTAAGTACTCTCTCAATTACAGATCAAGAAAAGCAGAAGGAGTCCTTTTTTTCTTAGAAAGAACATATCAAATGCTACAGCTTGCAGGTACCTTGAAGTGATGGCAGGTAAATTTAGAGGAAACTCAGATTTCTGCTCATGGCAGGGAGTTGGAACTAGATGATCTTAACATCCTTTCCAACCCTAACTATTCTATGACTCTGGAAGTAAAAAAGTAAGAGCAATGAGAAACACAGCTTGAATAGATATAAAATCTAATTAAAAAAAAAATGCCAGTCTGCTTCTAATCAGTAGGTCATGTTCAGAGAGGTCACAGAATGATGGGCTTGGCTGTATAATCTGTATGAACTATGAATTACTTACTTCTACCCTCTGCAGCTTTCCACAGCTGCTCACCTCGGTATGTGCTCTCTTTCAAACTACTAAGAAGTTTCTTAGAGAATAGTTTTGGGTTACAACTAATGTGAAAGAACCATTATGCTCTCTCTGCTGAGCTGAATTTCAAGTGAGGAAAAGGAAGGCCCCAATTATAACTCAAAGCTAATTTCTCCTAAGCATCTGTAAACTCTTTGGAGATCTTCAGATACTTTGAAACTACCACAGAAGCACAGTGTATCTACACATTTTAAGTATTAAATATGGCTAAACTATATTCATTGAGGATCCTCAGTAAGTATTGGTTTGAGTAAGCAGCATTTTGAACAAATACTATTTTATTTTATGCAGCTACATGGTAAGTTCAGAACTCCTGGAACCTGAAACAGCTCTTTGTACCCAAATAATTTTAATAAAAATTCTATCAGTTACACAGAATTACATTAGGAGTAATTAAATTTATTGTCAATGGTGTGACTCATGAGGGTCTAACAATGACCCTAAATGCCTTTTTTGACCAAAAAGATCCAGGTGATTTGGGCTTTTTTCTTTGGTGGGCCATAAGAAATACTGTGCCACAGAGCTCTTTACTTGTCACAGAGTGTCCTGGGTTCAGCAGTAGCAGTCATTTTTCTCCTTCTTGGTAGCTGGCGCAGTGCTGTGTTTTGACTTTCTGCCTGGGAACAGCGCTGATAAAACCAATGATGTTTTGGTTTGGCCAAGGACTTTGTGAGCCTCATGCTCTGCCAGGGAGGAGGGGAGGCTGGGAGGAAGCAGAGACAGGACACCTGACCCAAACTGACCAAAGAGGTATTCCATACCACAGCACGTCATGCCCAGGAGGTAACTGAGAGTTACCTGGAAGGGCTAGGACTACATGGTTGGAGGAGGTATTGGTGGGTGCTTGGTCTGGTGGGGTGGGGCTGGTGCTGAGGTGTTGTATTCTCTTCCCCTATTATTTCCTTTATCATTATTATTATTGGTGGTAGCAGTAGTGATTTGTGTTATACCTTAGTTACTAAACTGTTCTTATCTCAACCTGTGGGAGTTGCATTCTTTTCGATTCTCCTCTCTGTCCCTTCAGGAGTAGGGGAAGGGAAAGAAGGGGGGGGCAGTGAGTGAACAAGTTGCCTGACCACATGCCTAAACCAGGACACAGAGTCATGCTGGATTGATCAGCCACCTCCACATGCAGATTGCATTCTGATTTGTTACTGGTAGTAGTTTAGCAGTAAAAACACAAAAGTGCACAGAGCATAAGAAGTGGATACATTTTAAATTGTGGATACCTGTAGGCACATTTCACTTACTCCAATACATCTTCAGTTGCTCTCTACTCCACCCACTACGGAGGTTCGAAGTAAGTCAAACAAATAGCAGGTAATCAGTGTGAATCACTACTCACTTCCAGACGCTGCCATGCCAGGAGAAAGTCTCACCTGCCACTAGGTACTCAGCATCTTCCCTGCAGAGGGTCACAACATAATGAGGCACACTAACAGCTGTCCTCATTAGTGCTTATCAGCTTGTCATTCAAAAAGTTTTCAGGTCTAAATACCCTTGAAAATAGAGAGCATGGAGGTTAAACCTTATCGTTTCAGAAAAGCTGAAATTTCAACATAAATATGAAATCAGTTACCAGATTTTCAGAGAAGTTCCTCTATGGAGGAGATAAACTGAAAATCTGGCCATTAGTGACATACCTCATGGACTGTGAGTAGCTGGAAACAAGATGGCAAATGCGTTGGGTAACAAATTATCAAAACTCATGTGAAATAAACCATAGTCTATATATATTATAGAATCACAGAATCCCAGACTGGTTTGGACTGAAGGGACCTTAAAGCTCACCCAGTTCCAACACCCTGCCATGGGCAGGGACACCTTCCACTAGAGCAGGTTGCTCCAAGCCCCGTCCAACCTGGCCTTGAACACTGCCAGGGATGAGGCAGCCACAGCTTCTCTGGGCACCCTGTGCCAGCACCTCAGCACCATCACAGGGAAGAACTTCTGCCTAAGAGCTCATCTCAGTCTCCCCTCTGGCAGGTTAAAGCCATTCCCCTTTGTCATGTCTCTACATGCCCTTGTCAAAAGCCCCTCTCCAGATTTCTTGTAGCCCCTTTAGGCACTGGAAGGCTGACCCTTCTCCAGGCTGAACAAGCCCAGCTCTCTCAGCCTGTCTCCATAGCAGAGGTGCTCCAGCCCTTGGAGCATCTCCATGGTCTTCTCTGGACTCGCATGCACAATCTCAGAAACTGCGCAGAGAGGAGCAGTTTCTGCAACAAGGATGTTGTCTAAAATGTATTCAAAACAATCAAACCATTACTGGTAGTTCATCTGTTACAAAGCATCTTCAGTGAATCAAAGGGGAGGGCGGAAGTATTATGCATTTATTTGAAGACTGAAAACCTTCTCAAAAAGGTCTGTAAAGCAAATGGTCACAACCTGGTAACTGATTTATCCCACCTAGGTTTTATCAGGCCAATCTGTGCTCTGTCCGCGAGAATGCTTATGGCTCTATAATTAAAAATAATACGGTTTTGTTCCAACATTCTTTTAAACAAAGCAGCCTTAATAGAGTCAGTTTGTAAATTAGGTGTAGACTATGACAGAACCCTTTTATGCAAACCCCAGTCTAGCCCACACCCCCACATCCACCCACCCCCTGCCAAAAGCATTTTGCCTACAAAATGCTTTCTGGAAGTTCTATGTTTTGGGAAGAGAGGAGGAAAGCGTTCCTCTGCAAACAACTTGACACAAAATAAATTAAGCCAGCTTTCCTGAAATGCAAGTTTATCTGTTCTAGCAGAGGTAAAACCTCCTGCATTTTGCAATGAGCACACCACAAACCCACTTTACCTGTCTTGACTTAAAGGATTATTTGCAGAGGGGGATTGGAAAAGAGGCAAGTCAGGTCAGTCACTCCTCTGTGTACCAGCACTGCAGCTGCCAGTGGCCACTGCCTGAGCAGACGGGAAACAGGACACCTTGTTATTTTTCCCTTCATTCATATTCATTTGTGAATTCCCCAGGAACTGCCCACAGTGCATAAGTGTTACCAAGTACTGTTCACTGGTTCTTATTACTGTATCACAGAATCCCAGACTGGTTTGGATTGGAAGGGAGCTTAAAGCTCACGCAGCTCCAACCCCTGCCATGGTCAGGAACACCTTCCACTAAATCAAGCTGCTGCAAGCCCTGTCCAACCTGGCCTTGAACACTGCCAGGGATGGCGCAGCCACAACTTCTCTGGGCACCCTGTGCCAGCACCTCAGCACCCTCACAGGGAAGAACTTCTGCCTAAGAGCTCATCTCAATCTCCCCTCTGTCAGGTTAAAGCCATTCCCCTTGTCCTGTCCCTACAGGCCCTTGTCCAAAGCCCCTCTCCAGGTTTATTGTAGCCCCTTCAGGCATTGGAGCTGCTCTAATCTCTTCCATTAAGGAGCCTTCTCTTCTCCAGGCTGAAAAGCCCAGCTCTCTCAGCCTGGCTCCAGAGCAGAGCTGCTCCAGCCCTCGCAGCATCTCCATGGCCTCTTCTGGACTTGCTCCAACAGCTCCATGTCCCTCTTGTGTTGTTGCCTCAGAGCTGTATCAGGACTGCAGAGGGGGGGTCTCCCCAGAGTGCAGCAGAGTGGGAGAATCCTCTCCCTTGACCTGCTGCTCATGCTCTGGGGATGCAGCCCAGGACACAGGGAGTTCTGGGCTGCAAGCACACGCTGCATGTAGGCAGTCCTGCAGCAGGTGCTTATGAGGGGTCCAAGTGCAAGAAGATCACTGTAGAAGATCTCTTCTAGTCAGTAAGTATTTAGTGACTCTTGCATGAATTTTTATTCAGATATTGCATCTTGAGAGAAAATAAGTTGTATTCAGACATCAAGTCTTAACACTTCACTTCTACTAGAAATTCCTACATTCTTGTGGAAGCAGATTCTCACAGATCCATACAATATTAACTACACCTCTCTACTTGTTTTTAACAGAGAAGAGTCCATCTGTGGAGCAAGTGGAGGGTGGTATCCCAGTAACCTCTTGCAGGCATCTGATCTGTGTACTAAAAGACAGTTTTAGACCCAGGTTTACAAAATTGTGTGCTTTCATATCACACAACCAGCTTTAGGTGTTTGCACAGTGCTGGTGAGATCATACTGAGTGCTGGGCACATTCTCATCCCATTTCTGGTTTGCTGGCCTGTTTTGCAGCACAGGTCACAGCCTTTGATGCCTACCTTCTCCACCAGCTATTACAGCCAAGTTTATCTGTCTGTCCTTATGCTTAGGGCCCAGAACAAACATCCCATGCAATCTGTGTGGGCTAAAAAAACACTCCATAAACATAAAGCCAAGAATTAAAGTCTTTGCAACTGAAAGAGTTACAGTCATGCTAAGACTTATAGTCCAATTAGCTGATTATTGCAGCTTATTCAATAACATTATAATTCAAACTACTATAACAAACCTAGCACTGTCTATGCCTTTCTCTGGTATCATGCTCACCCTCCCACTGGGCTCAAAAGATCTTCCTTAGAAGAAGAAAGGCTTGGTTATAGTAAGCTGTCAGTGTTCCAACTACTTTGCCATGATTACAATGCTAATACTTACGATTTTTTCTTCCTTTTTGCCAGGAGGAGAATGATACTGTGCATTTCTTCCTCCTTACTTTAGGTCACTTTTATATAGAATCACAGAATCATAGAATAGTTAGGGTTGGAAAGAACCTGAAGATCATCTAGTTCCAACCTTCCTGCCATAGGCAGGGATACCTTGCACTAAACCATGTTACCCAAGGCTGTAAGGAAGGAGGGGCTGGCAGCTGCTCTTTCTTTGCTGGCTCACAGTCCCATGTTATTTCTCAGTTTACTGCATGTTTTAGGTTTTACTTGTGATACTGACTTGTTCTCTGTTCTCTTTATTAACCCACAAAATCAACTGACTCAGCTTCTAAAGCTACATTTCTTTAGTCACCTCTTTATGGTTTGTGCCTATAGCTCTGAGGCCTCCATTACTGTGCCTGAATTTTCAATTCTACCACTGCTGCCTTGTATTTTGGGAGGCCCCAAATGCCCTGTTATTTTTCCCCACAGCCTACAATCTAAGTATTGTATCTGCATTCCAGATAATTTAACTAATGTTTCATTAACACAGCCTACCCACTGGTACCCAGCATCTATTTGTTTGGACAATACCACTGGTACATTGTTAAAATTACATTATAACTGGGCAGAACTCCTCTCATTTCTCAGCTTATTTAAACAGGACCAAAAGCAGCACACAAGATTGGCAGGAGAAAGCTCTATTAGAGGATGATAAATTGATTGTTTTTACACACTCCATGAGTGACATAAGCCATGTACAAATCTGCCTAGATACAGACTGCATCAGGAAAGAGAGGAGATTAACTTTCAAGCAGTGAGGGAGTGTTCCTGGATGTCATTCATAGCAAAAGTAAAGCAGCGGAATAAAGGTATGAAGGCTCCTGTCCCACCATTGGGAAACATTATTTGTGTGTGTTTGGCATGAGTTTCAACAGTCCCATACCAGAATTCTTTTCTCGCTCCTGTCAGAGACACTCCTGAGTCAACTTGTATAACTAACTCTTGCTTCATTGCTGTACCACTGTTACTCTGGTCCTTCTGTATCACCCTCTCAACAGGGTCAGGGGAAGAAGAAGCTCTAGAACTGCAAGTTTCCATTCATTTCTTTGCAGTTACCTAGAAAGAAACTGATGGTAACTTGACATTTGGGAAGTATTTGAAGCCTAAAGAGCTGCAAACTTTGGCTAGTTTTGAAAAACCTGTGATTAAGTGGGAACAGCTGCTTTGCATGGAACTAACAGAGCAGCTATTTTAACAGAAGTCATCTCCCTTTTTAACAGAGGTGGGAAGCAGAACCAAGAATCTCTGCGTTCAACTTTTTAGATTGTATTTTTCATCACTTTATTTCTGGAGCCTTCTTAGGCAACTCAACCAGTGTTCCACTGGAAAGTTGGCAGCTCAGAGGGGACATACCAAAGGCAGATACTGGCCCTAAAGATGGATTTGCCTATTTTATTTGATACGCTGGGCATTACTTAAATGAGAACTGTTTTATCAGTCACTGTATTCTGGAGAAGAAATTCTGGAAAGGAATCTGCTTCTGCAAGGAAAAAGTTCTTGCAAACTGATCACTGATACAACAATATAGCCAAAGCTCAGAAGGAGGAATTTCCTGCAACTATGAAAACACAAACCCTGGCTACCAGGCAAAGAATCTAGCCTTGATCCCTGCTAAGTCAGTAGCAAAACTCCTGCCAACCCTGATGACAGTAAGACTATAACCATTGGGAGTTAAGCAGCAGTATATATATAGATTTAATAGATGAGGAACATCCAATCTGGAATAATTATCTTCCCTTTAATATGGGGTTCAAATTGCAGCAATCCTGACTCAACCTCTCATCTGTCAAAAACAGATTAAATAGAGACTTACCCGTTTCACTGCATCTGGCTGTCTCTTATGAAACCAAAGTCCTGCCCATTCAGCTTGGGCACAAGCAATCCCACAAAGGATGGTACGTTTTGTAAGAACTTGGGAGACTCTCCAAGAGTTGTCAGCCAAATTCTCCCTTCCCCACTGTTGTTGCATAATGCACCATAATGCAAATGCATTTGAGGGCTCCTGCTACTCACACAGTTCCCAAATGTATTCAATCCTTAGTCAGGCAAAGCCCCCTGAAGGCTACATGAAGCTTTGCCTCTGTAATTTTTTGAGGCCTTCTATTTGAGGCCTTCCATTAACAGAAGAGAAACCATGTCAGTGTATACCCAGAGATACAAAACTCTATCAGTAGCGTACTACACTAATATGCCCCCATCAACTACAGCCTCATTCTTCCAAAAGTGTCAGTGGCACAATGCAAAATGGCCAGGACTGCATACAGTTACTTGTGTTTATTTACAAAGACTGGAAGGAAAAGGGCAAAAACTTGTGAAAAATGTAAGTTACTCAGTGATTTCATTTCTCTAAAATCTTAAGGGAGTTAAAATTCTGAAGAGAGATCAAAGACAGCTTATTTTCACTGTGTGGTGGCCTGAAGAGACAGTAAGCATTACACTTCGGAAGGAATAGGTGACATTGCCACTACAAGCTCTAAGTGATCAGTAAGGCAGTATTTCCACAGAAGGATGGAGGGAGTTCATCCATGCAATCAACAACCAGAGGCTTGGCGGACAGAATTTACAAGAAGGAAGATAATCATTCCTCTCTTAAGTACTGGATTATCAGTCATTGGGATCACAGAATCACAGAATCAACCAGGTTGGAAAAGACCTTTAAGATCATCCAGTCCAACTGTTGCCCAGCATTGCTAAGGCCACCACTAACCTATGGCACTGAGAGCCTCATCTACACAGTGTGTGAACACTTCCAGGGACAGTGACTCCAGCACTGCCCTGGGCAGCCTATTCCAATGCCTGAGCACCCTTTGGGGAAGGAATTGTTCCTCATCTCCATCTAAACCTCCCCTGGTGCAGCTTGAGGCCATTTCCTCTTGTCCCGTCACTAGTTTCTTGGGAGCAGAGAGCAGCCCCCTCCTGGCTCCATCCTTCTGTCAGGCAGTTGCTGAGAGCAGTAAGGTCCCCCCTGAGCCTTCTCTTCTCCAGACAAACACCCCACAGGCCCCTCAGCCCTTCCCCATCACACTTGTGTTCCACACCCTGCACCAGCTCCATTGCCCTTCTCTGGTCCCCCTCCAGCACCTCAATGTCTCAGTGAGGGGCCCAGCACCGCGCAAAGGATTTGAAGTGCAGCCTCACCTGTGCTGAGTATTTCAGTGCTTAAAATGAGATGCAGCCTTACAAAGGAGCTTCAGACTACAGCTGCACTTCAAATAACCTTTCTCAACTGCTGTCCAACCCTAATTTCTAAAGACATTTCCTTGCTTAGCGGTAGAGTTTTCCTGCAGGTGGACATTTCTGAATACCTTAGGTAGTACCCCAGTCTTTACAGAAATAAGCAACTCAACGCTTAGCTCACTCCTATGCTTGGCTAGGATTCAAAACCTTCATGTTCTTCTTCCCAATTTCGCTAAAAGGCTTGCCCCTGTAGACATTTACAGTCTTGAACACTGACAGGGACTGTACGAATTGCAGCTGTGGCTGTTGTGTTCTTTCAGACATTTGCTCCCTCATTCCCTTTACATGATGATGTGTGGCAGTGAACACCACAGTGAAGGTTCAGGTGTGTAGGAAAAGTTTTCACTTTTCACACAAAATCAGTGACCTAAGCAGGAGCCAGAGCCCAGTTTATAATGAACTCTCAAGTTTTAAAATGAGATTAATCTGAGAAGGCGGAAATAGGAACACAATACTGTCAGGTGGTGCAATATTGCTAATCAAGGGAGAACTGGGTTCTGGCCCCTGCTTAGAACATTGATTTTGTATCTTACAGAAAGAAGTACAGTTTTCAGTGTTGGGATGGGCACCCTTCTTAGTGTACTCACAACCAAGTTCAAACACACTTGTCCTTCCGACCCCATGAATATCAAATGCTTTTCTCTGCTGCTCCCAAAGAGTGGAACATGAACGGTTGGTGGCTCCCACTAATGTAGCCATTAACATGATGGTTGGGGTACTTTTTCCTAGTGCCACCATCACTGACTACCAAGACCAAGGAGGGAACTGAATCCAAGTCTCTCATTTCCTAATTGTTAAGCTAGCATACAAAAGAAATTGCAGCACTTCCACTTAAACTAAACTTTAAATTTCTCTGTAAGAAAGCATGTCAGCATCTCTCTTCACAACCAAGGTTCTCAAGTGGCTCAAAGTGCTACTGCTGTTCCAAGGTAGCCTGTGCTGAGGTCAGAAATGTTCCAGAAATTAGAGTCATGGATGTCTCCTATCAGCTAGCTTCAGGCAGTGGTAGGCTGGCCATGCTGGATTTAGACTGTGCTCTGCTCAGCCTTCTGGATCCCATTAGGAGGTACTTAGCTTCCCATGGAGCCTAACATCAGTTCTGGATTCCTCTCCTGTGCGTAATATCTGACACATAATCAGAAACAGACCCTGGCTCAAAGCTCTAGCCAGCCAAAAATGGAGAGAAACAGATTGGCTGATGTTCTGCCAGGGCCACGCTCTCACAGGAATACTGATGCCCATGGGATGACACAGATGTAAATTAAAGTGGGTCCAGCATTAGGGCTTGTAGCTGAAACATTCAGTTGTTTATAACAAAGTTGTAATGGATATTGTGAAACATACGGGCCTTTTAGATACTTTGTGTTGTGACAGCAGTTAATGCTTCTGCTTAGATGCTTTGATAAAGCTGGAATTACAGCACTGTAACAGCCAGCTGTTATGGTAAGACAACATTTCCCCCAAAATGAACTTCTTGAAATGCCTGAAGCACTATATTCAAATAAAGGGAAGAACCAATATAACTTCAAATAAATATCCTGCTAAGTACAAGGAACCAGATCCTCAGCTAATATAAACCCTTTAAACAGAACAAATTTAAGCAACAGATAAGCAACAGATACTGAGAATCTTTGCTCCAGAATAACTAGAACTGAAAATAACAGCTACTTTTTTTCTACTCCCTCCTTCTTCCCAATTCATTTTGTTTTGATCTTCCCTAAGGACTGACTCAAAACCAATTGTGTCCTTGGGTAAGTGTGCAACAGACATGGGAATCCAGGGCTTTTCTCAGCAAAGGTCAAAAGAGACACTTTGGGGCTACCTGTAGTTTATAATCTCCCTCTATTAGAAACTGGAGCGTAGGAAAAGCCTGACCTCACAGCTAGGTACTTCTGAGCAGGGTAATAGAGTGATAAAGATAACTTCTAAAAGACAGACGAGGAAATGCATTTGTGAATTATTTGTATCAAACCGAAGAAAGAACACATGTAAACCACTGCGCCTGAGCAGATTTATGTACCTATTTAATTTTACCTTCTGTGTGCAACATTAAGTTGCCGCCACAAAGAGTATTACACAAATGCCCTGATGTGCTCAGAAATTAAGGCCTGGACATACAAGACACCAGGATGCAAAGAACACAGCCAAGCTCTCATTGACTTAAGGGTAAGAAGAGGATAATATATCATGGTCTGTCCTTCTGCCTCCACTTGCAACCCCACACTTCTGTTGAAACTGCATTTAGTTCCTGAATTTGTGTCAATTATTTTCTCAAGGCTGAAAACATTGAATCTGAGGTTAAACCAGGCCCTTACCTGCTCCAAACTGGCAGAAGTCTTCTCAATCCAGCCAAACTAGGACATTAAGGGTGTACAAAAGCAAGACTGATAGGGTTTCTAGAGAACTCCTGTCTCTTTTGCTATTGCACACATCCCTCCCACAAAATATTGTTCATAAACAAGAAAATAACCACCTCAGAATTCATTAGGTTTTCTGTCACTGTCCAGAAACATTCTGGAAAGCCGTTTCAAAGTCTGACTACTCTGCTGGTTTGAAAACATGAAATAAAAAGGCACTTGAAAATAGCAAAATAACACTGGAATGAAAAGAGGGACAAAAATCACTTGAGTTTGCTTCCAAAATAAAGTCTCTATTTAGTAGGCATCAGCCCAGCTGATGCGTAACTTTTAGTAACTATTGCCATTTCTTTAAATAGAGTGAAAAACTGACACTGTGTCTCATCTAAGTCCTTTCAGACATTCTAAATGTAACTGTGACACCTAAAAACATATCTCTTGCCTCACTCATTGCTTGAAGATACATGACCATGTAAAGGACTGATGGCATTTGACGTATTCCCACACACCTGCAGTGTCATGGCAGCAAATCTCTTGGCCTCCAGCAAACATGAAAATCATCAGCTTAATGTGCATCATAGTGGATTACCTCAAATTACATCACCTTGCATTCGCCTCATACTCTCTGTAGACACACTGGTATTTAACTCAGATTAGCAAATAAACTGATTTTGCCTCTCAGCCTTTAGAAAAGAGGTCTTGAGTTTTGCACCTTGGGTCAACTGCTGTGTCCTGCCATGGCAAGAGATGGTAGCAGCTCAGTCTCTTCTCAGATTAGTCCCAAAGAAAGGCTATTAGTAAAACTGCTGAAGGGCCCACTGCAAAGCAAAACACATGAGCTAACTACAGACCCATGGGATGAATCACAGAATCAACCACAGAGACGTATGTGTTGGAAGGGAGCTTAAAGCTCATCCGGCTCCAATCCCCTGCCATGGGCAGGGACACCTTCCACTAGAGCAGGTTGCTCCAAGCCCCTGGGTCCAACCTGGCCTTGAACACTGCCAGGGATGGGGCAGCCAGAGCTTCTCTGGGCACTCTGTGCCAGCACCTCAGCACCCTCACAGGGAAAAACTTCTGCCTAAGAGCTCATCTCAATCTTTCCTCTTTCAGTTTAAACGAATGAAAAATGTTTTCTCACAACTTACACGACATCTCATGACATCTTCACCAGAAGGATATGCTGGAATTAATTTATGAAGATCAGAAGTTTGTTTTCTTTTGAGAATTGCATCTCCAAGATTATGTCACTTTGCTGCTGAGAGTTGTTTCATGCATGAATGGCTGCTGCTTTTTTTCCAGGGAAGAAAGCCTACAAAATTTGGAGCATTAAATAAAAATCATCAATATTATATATTAGTGGCATGATATGCAATGAAGAGCTAGACTATTTTGTTGAAACCTTAAAATAAGCACCAAATCCTTGCAAAAGACTGTGACAGAAATAACTGTCCAGAAAGACTGGACAAAAATAGTTTCCTGGGATGTGAAGTTACAATGGCAGCCACTTAACTGAAAGCAAGTGAGAAACACTTTCACCCCAAGTAAATGAGGTTTTACCACGTAGAAGCTAAAACAACATTAAAGTAATGCTTGTTTAATAATATTACATGGTTTAATAAACCGTAAGATTGCTATTTCCTTTGTAAAAGATGGGCTTTCTCATGGCTGTGTCTTACTCCAGAAGCAGAGGGTGCTGTGATACCAGTTACCAAGGAACAGCACCCTTTGCTGAGACAAGGAGGCACAAAAGTACATACAAAATGTAATCAGTTCTAAGTACTGTTAAGTTTGATGGCTTTGTAATGGAAAGTAACTGCTGTGCTTGGAGGTAGTTGACATAGTTTCAGACCCTCAGGGCCTCAGTACAAAAGGCGTGAGAAAAGCAGAAGGACAGGACCTGGGACGGGGAGTATCCCGGACTAGCAGATGCCCAGGATGAGAGCAGTTAAACTAACTGGTAAGTAGAAGGCCAGGATGATTGCTATGTCTGTAATGTTCATTAAGCTTGTTGGGAAAAGTAAACGACCCTTAAAGACCACCACATTTTGTACGCATGCCGGAAACCTTTTGGAAAATGATGTAATATGCTCAGTGACCATGTAAGGATGACCTGTAGAGCAATTCGGGGACACACGTTAGGAGGAGCTATCCCCCGCGTCTCCCGGGCCGAAATAAAGAATATCTGCTTGTCAACTTGAAACTCTGTTGGCAAGTTTGTTCCTGGAGTTTTCTCCGAATCATTGCCACTTCTGAAGCAGCAAGGAGATCACAGTCAAAATCACCTTCAATTCCTCCACTTCTAAGATCCATTTTGTATGTTTCACTCAGCTCTCAAGCAATCTCATGTGCCCTTGAACTTCAGTGTGAGGCTGAAGGAGCAATTCAGACTTCACCTTCCCAACACCGACCTGCCTCCATTCCTCATCCTGCAGCCCAAGCAGCATGGCTGAGGCAGGGAACTGCGAAACTATGGTATAGATCGGGCTGTTTAGGAGTGCTTTTGGGCTGAAGAGGGAATTGCCCTTTGCTTGTCAGGCAGCTCCAGCATAGCCTTGGCCAGAGCTCGCCGGACCTGCGGCAAGCGAATGGGCTTGTCCCACAGCCAGCCCATTCCTCCACGGGCTATCCCTCCCCATTCGCTAAGAGGAAAGACAACAAACCTACCTGCATGTGTTCTGGGGGCTGCAGGCATGTCCCTGACCTTCTCCTCCTTCCGCCCACGCCTATTTTGGCCCCTGGTGGCCTGTGACCACCACTATGGGCGCCCTCCTTGCATACCCAGCTGCTCTCCTCATGCCCAGACACCCTCCAACTGCATCCCCACCGCCCCGAGGCCTCGGTGACATGGCACCCTCAGCCTCTGCCTCTCCACTTGCCCTGGTGTCTGCTGCCCGGCCTCTGGGATACCCGCCTCAACCCGTGTGTGAATGGTTGTGGCGCTGAGGTGGGGTTTATGTTATTATCACTTATTTATTTTTAAATATCGGTGTTTCGAAAGCGCAACACTCCATATGTTAGTTCTACTGGCCGGGAAAGGTGCCGGCGGGGAGCCACGCTGCTGCCGCCGCCGCCTCACGATGGGCTAAACATGGCGACCTTCCCCCCCAGAGCCGTGCACGCCTGCAGATCCGAAGGCGGCCGTGGCACCGGAGGCAGTCGGCGCTTGGGCGGTCGCGCCCCGCCCGGGAGGGGAAGTGAAACCTAAATGCGCAGCGGGGAGGGGCGGGCGCGTCGCCGCGGCCTCGGCGGCTGCCGGGGCTCTGGCCACAGCTGCGATGTCCCACACGGCGCCACAGGGCCCGGAGGAGGAGCAGCGAGGGGGGGCGCAGCAGCAGGAAGCGGCTCAGGGCAGCCGGGCGCGGCTCGAGAGCCGGTCGCAGCCCCCGGCGCGCAGCGGGAAGAGCCAGGAGCGGCAGGAGAGGAAACGGAAGAGGCTGGAGGCGCAGGAGCTCCAGAAGATCCAGCACCTCGAGTCCTTGTAAGGAGCGGCGGAGGGAGGCTCCCCGCCCCTTTGCGGATCGTTCCCAGTGCACGGCTTGGGGGGGCCGGGTGTGTTGGGGTTTCACTTGCCGCCTGGCGCCGCGGGAGGCAGGGCCCGTTCCTTTCCCTCAGCGGCTGCTTCAGCCCCGTAACTGTGTGAAACCGTGGCTCGTTGTTATCCATGAGCAGACCGTGCCTCTGGGAGCAGGGCCACTTGCAGGGCTGCTCGGTGACTCTATAACCACTTCTTGTGGAGGGAAAATGAGTTTCTTCCACGTTCCTGGGAGTCTTGGAGTTGCAGCATAGAAGCAGAGGTTGTGCAGCCGCTTCCCACTAGTGGGTTAAAAAAGAAATTAAGATACAAAGGTTTGAGATCTGCCGAATGACTCCATCAGTAATCCGCAGTTCTGTGAAAGGTTTATGGTATTTCTTTGAAAGGGTTTTAATGGAATAAGATCAGGAGGTTCACAAGAATATGATTTTTTTTTCCTTTCCAAATGGAAGTAAAAATCTGTAGTGAAATGCACTAAGCAGCACTAAAAAGTTAGACCATTTCATAGTGCCTCGGTGTTTGACTCCCAACACAGGTGCTTTCTCAGATGCTGTGCTCTAAGTAGTGCCTGCTTGCTGTTTGGATTTAAATACATTTTGTATCTGCTGTTAACTCTAAAGAAATGCTGCAGGAAAGATGATATTTGGGTCAGTATGGTTCTGTCTTTAGGTTTAATACACAGAGAGATTAAATCAGTATGTGTTAGGTTTGGCTGGCAGGGTTGGATGTAAGGAACACTCTGATGTTTTCAGCTGGCTGTGTCTGTGATTCAGCAGTGCTGGAGTGGATCAGTGAGATCCAAGGGGGTGGAGGGTGGGAGTGCTACAGAAAAAGAAGAGAGAATTGTACGTTTATGATAGCTGAGGGTGAACTGGATGTACCACACATCCCTGTAAAACAGTGCAATGAAAGCAGGTCTCCCACATGAGAATGAACCTGAAGGATGTTTGCGAGAAGCGTGTGTGGCGATATGAAAAACACTGTGTCTCAGTCTGCTTGCATCTTGGTACCTGTTGACAGAATGAAATGCAAGGGAAAATGTGAGGTGAAAGGAAAGTTCTAGCTCTGTACCATCAAAGTACTGTATGTTCTCAACGTGTTTGTGCTAAGCTGCAGAGTAACAATGTTCCTATTGCTTTTCAGCTATGAGAAACCTCCCCCTGGGCTCATTAAGGTTGGTAAATACATTGCAGTAAATGTGTAGCATGACAAGGGATTTTCATAAAACCTGTCTTTTAGGTGTTTAAGTGACTGTTACCTGTATACTAGGTGCTTCCAGGGTAAAACTCAAAACTCTCCTCAGTTACAACCTGAACCGTGACTTAGTGAATCCAGAGTGAAATGCCCAGATAGGATGAGACCAGTTCTTTCATCACCTCTTAGCGCACACGCTTCGTGCAGTATTTAATAGAGAGGCTAAAGGGGAGTCATTTATGGTAAAGCAGACTTTCAGTTTGGGTGACATCTTTTCAGGATGCTTCGCGGTTATTAATGCTCGAATATTTGTGTAAAAATACTTTTCCTTTCACAGTTATAACGTCTTTTGCCAAATTTGTATACCTAAGCCATCATTTAGTGCTTTTAACCTAAAGAAATAATCTGTGATGTAAAGGCTGCTTTTAATTATTATGTCTTCTTAGAAGAAAGAGGGAAAAGAAGCCTCTGTTTGTCTGTTAAGTTTTCATTTACATTACTTATTTAAATAAATTACTAAAAAAAACAGGAAGGAATGGAATTAATATGGCAATAAAGTTCAGACTGGAAAATTCAAGGGTGAGGGACAAAAGCAAATTACTTAATGCTGTTAAAAGCATTTAAAAACCCTTACCTGTTACAAGAAAAAAGAAATGTTACAGGGAAAATAGCTTCCACAGTAAGTGAAAGCCTGAACATTTGAGGTATTAATTTTTACCAAGTTAAAAAAGTTATTTTATTCTCTTTTTTTTTTTTTCATAGGAGAATGAAACAAAACCAGAGGACTGCATACCTGATGTGCCAGGCAATGAAGGTGCCCGAGAATTCCTGGCACATGCCCCAACAAAAGGGCTTTGGATGCCTTTGGGAAAAGAAGTCAAAGTCATGCAGTGTAAGGCTGAAAATATTCCAGATGTCACTGGACCTTCATGAGCCATCCACTTACACTGGGGGAGGGCAGATCTGCTGGACAGATGACGAGGTCCAGGTAGATTGGCCAGCAGGTCGAGGGAGAGGATTCTCCCCTTCTGTTGTGCTCTGGTGAGACCCCCATGCAGTCCTGATCCAGCTCTGGGGCTGGAACACAAGAGGGACATAGAGCTGTTGGAGGAAGTCCAGAGGAGGCCATGGAGATGCTGCTGTTGGAGCAGGTCAGCTCTGGAGCCAGGCTGAGAGAGCTGAGCTGGTTCAGCCTGGAGAAGAGAAGGCTCCTTAAGAGGAGACCTCAGAGCAGCTCCAGTCCCTAAAGGGGCTGACAAGAAGTGTGGAGAGGGTATTTTACAAGGGCAAGTAGTGACAGGACAAAAGTGGAAATTGAGATAAGCTCTTAGGCAGAAGTTCTTTCCTGTGAGGGTGGCGAGGTGCTGGCACAGGGTGCCCAGAGAAGCCGTGGCTGCCCCATCCCTGGCAGTGTTAAAGCCCAGGCTGGGCAGGGCTTGGAGCAACCTGCTCTAGTGGAAGGTGTCCCTGCCCATGGCAGGGTGCTGGAACTGGGTGAGCTTTAATTTCCCTTCCAACTGAAATCATTCTATGAATCTATGACCTCGTGCTGATAGAAAAGTATCTTGAAGGATGCAGTAGCCTTGCCTAGCCTTTCATAAAGGCCATGCTTTTATGGACATCATACTGTTTGTTCCAATACATGGGAAATAATTTGCATAAATATGGTTTTGGTGGGGTTTTTTTCTGATCTGGCTCAGAGATGCAATTCACTGCTGCTCTTTGATTTTTAAAGGTTGGAGGTGTAAGCGTTATGGACACAGAACAGGAGATAAAGAATGCCCGTTCTTCATTAAAGGCAACCAGAAATTGGAACAATTTAGAGTAGTGAGTACAAATGCTGTAGTATTACTGCTTGTACTTTTTAATACTGACAATGCATAATCTTGCAAGTGAAGAGAAGCCTGTTAGATGATGCTTTATTAAGGACTTTTCCCCTGTCTCTAGTATAATACAGATGCCGAAAATCTCCTAATAAAGAAAAAGCTACAGATGTGGTTGGATGTTTGACTGCTTTGCAGAAAATCTACTCTTCAAAAGGAAAATTAGTAATTTTTACATTTACATTGAAAACCTTCAAGAAGCTGTTTCAACCATTATACTCAGTGTTTGTGATTAAAATGCCAACATAACAAAACATGTCTAGTCAAGCTTGAGCTGCCCACATTGCAGCTGCTTCAAGCCTTCTGCTGTCGCTGTGAACAACCACATCATGAAGCCTGTTGTCTAGGTCTGTAATCCAGTTGTCTACAGGTTTGATCTCTTGCTACATGAGGCTGCATCTCAGTTCTGCAGATTCTTTCTGCGTGACCTCTTTAACTTTTCCTGTGGCTCTGCACTCTTAACCTGTATTTCAAACTCTCGTGACCTTGTCTTATGCCCTCATTTCTATCCTTAAAAACGTAGTCTGGACTCATTCTCTCCTGATTCTGAGCTCATACTGATTGTATGCTACTGAAAAGAGTAGTTTTAGCTCTCTCCCATAACAAGATTGCCTCTATTCTTCACTGTTTCTCATTCTTTTTTCTCTGTTGCTTCAAACTCTTGCTGTATGTCCAAGGCCCTTCATGGTGCATTCCTAACATCTTTCATTTGTTACTGATGTTTTAATTCCCACCTCTGGTCAACATCAGATCCCTCATCTCTGTTGAACTTGTTTGCTTAATCTTCCAACAGAAATTATCACCCCATCTTTTTGCTGAATTCTTGCATGGCATGAACTCACCTTAAATATCTGCAGTGTTTATTTGCTACCTTCCTTCACCACAAGCTTTGCAGCAATGCTGTTCCACTGCAAAAGAACTGAGTTAAGAACCAATAATGGTAGTGCAGAGCAAGCAAGGACAACTCCAACTTCATTATTTGTTTGTCTTATAGTCCTTGCTCCTGTAATCATTCTTGTGTGTTTATATTCAGAATATGCTATAAGGGTACATACAGCTCAGTATTTTGAATTTCTCTGTTTGTCTGGCTATCCCTGTAGTACATGAAAGGTGTTCTCTTAGCTAACTGCTTGAAGAGGCAGAGAGGCATTATACCTAAGAAGGGTCCCCTTCATTAAAGTAATAAAAACCAAACCAGTTCACTTTAAGTATGGTAAGCCTGAGAGTATACTTGGGAATTAAGAGCTTGCTAACTGTATTTCATCTTTTGATAAAAGCTTCTGGATCTGGGTTGCTTTGGTTTATTTGTTTTTAGGAAATATAACAGTCAGTAAGAAATACTTTGCTTTACCAACACTGGATTTTCTGTTTTCCACTTTAAAGGCACATGAAGATCCGATGTATAATATAATAAAGGAAAATAAACGGCAAGAAAGAGAAAAGAGGTAAGTGTGGCTCCATAGTAAACTGTATTTTCAGTTTGGTTTTCATTTTGATCACAGTACTAATATAGGGGAAATCTTGATACAAGCTTACCCTTACATTTTGTTTAATGGCAGTTTCTTTATGTTGGTAGACACGAATGCATTTCTGCTTTCTTAAGAATCACACAATAATACTTCCTGCCTTTTTAATTCTGTCATCTTCCACACTTTTCCCCAAAACAGAGTTTATAGAGTAGTCATTCATTTATGCCATAATAATCAGGTACTTGCATTTAGTTTACCTGTAGGCCTAAAAAAGGCTTCAGTACCATCATCTATGTGTCATCAGGACAATGAACATCATAATATCAGCATTCCAACATGCATTTGCATTGCAGAACTTCTTTGGATGGTCTGGTGATAGCTGTAGCCTTATTATTTTGCACACATAAATATTGGCCAGTATTGTGCTCTGCCTTTGACATCCTGTGGGATGGGAAGTCCCAGAGAACAGAGAATCTGCATGTGTCTAAAGGGATTGCTTTTATCAGTCTGCAAATACTGTAACAGGAGTGTAATTTGGCAGAAGCAGAAGTGTTCCCCTGCCCTTTGCATGTAGCTCTCATTTCTCAGGCTACGAAGGAAACAGATGAAAGCTAGAATAAAGATTTACAGGTAAAAAAGAGCTAGAAAGGATTCTCATTCCAGTTTTTAAACTCAGGATACAGGAGCTGAAGCAGCTCTTGGAGGACTCTACCTCAGAAGATAACAGCGATGAGGATGATGAAGACAGCAGCAGCTCCACTTCCTCCGAAGGCAGAGATAAACATAAGAAAAAAAAGAGAAAGAAGGAAAAGAAAAAGAAAGAAAAGAAGAAGAAGAAAAAGAGAAAGCGTAAGTCATCTAAATCTAATGAGAAGTCGGAATCCGATTAGCAGCAGTCACCTGCTGCATGCTCCTTGACCTCTTCTGGTGGGGTGAAAGGAAAAATCCAAAGGATGAGGAAGAAACCACCAGAAAAGGCTTTATTAAACTGGGAATGTATAGGTGATACGTATGACATCCTACGCTGGTTGCCCATTCCTGCCCCTTTGCAGCCAGAAGAGAACTGCATTAAAAAACTCTCCATCAAACATATCTTTATTGTAAAACCTGTGCTAAGGGTCATCTGCCTTGGTCAGATTTGGCTCTGAATTGCCACATGTGATTGTGGCAGGAAACAGCAACTTCCAAGGTATTGCCAACAAACCTGCAGCAGGAGCCAGCTGTCTGCTGAAGTGTCTTTTCTCTGTAAAGTTATTGTATTACATACAGAGCACTGGGAGTTCAGTTACAGTGCTCGTAAGCAGCAGCTTGTACTGTATTGTACTGCATACAGCCTATATGAAGTTCAGTGTATTTGTCCTAGTACTGGCAGCTGGGAAATAAAGAGCACTGCTGAAGGAAAGGAAACTTAATCAAGGGGATCTACTTAAAATTGCTGTGTTAATAAAACTTAAGTGTTTTATTGTGTGTAATAAAATTTCAACATCATCACCATTAATACACATAGTTCTACAACACCTCAAGCATTTCTCCAGCCTCTAGGATTGGGAGCTGAGTGTAAAGAGGGAGTAGGTTTAGCTATTTAAAAAGGGGGTTTCATGTTCAAGATGAAAAGGATTCATTTCTGTATATACTTTAGTATTGGTTGTTTTGGTACATCTGAGTTTTTTTTACTCGGGGAAATAAATTCCACCTTATTTTTTGTTTACTACAATTATTTTATGAATCATTCCACAAGAATATAAACGTGTAAGGCTTTCAAAATGGTTTTCAAGATAGACATGGTAACCACAGAACAGCAGTAAAGAACACATAAGCAGGAAGAAGGAAAAGTTCTGTCTACTCAGTTGACCTTGTGGACTTACTATGCTTTTATTCTAACTAATCTTGTAGGCTCAGTTAGATAGCTAGAGTAAGCCGAACTGCATTAGAGTAAGCAGCTCTTTCTGAAACATCAAGACGCAGTGGTACAAAGCTATGATTTCAGGACGAAGATGAGATACATAGTGGCAGTCTGCAAAGGAGAAACAGATTTGCCTTGACAGGAGTAGGAAGGGCTTACATGGAATTCAGTTTCTGTGCTTATGTTTACATTGAAAGAAAAAGAAAGGCATGATAAAGCCCTGATGTTAGTAAGGTGAACGTTAACACTGACATTAGGAACCACACATTAAATCTCATGGAAGATGACTGTTTTTTCCTCCCGAGACCTTTGGAAAAGATGACAGGGGAAAATATACATTAAAATGTGTTTTCTCCCTCCTACATGTTTTAAGAGTCATTTAGTAAAAATGACTCCCCATTCCTTGCTGGTAATTCACAATATGTTCTGGGGAAAAGCAAGGTAGTCAAAAGCTACCTACACAAGGATTCTTATTCCCATAGCTTGAATGCAGAGTTGTGTTTTATCTCCCAGTATTATACAGCATATCTCCCTGTGATGAGATAATGCTGGTGGCTCCTGATAGTTCCCTGTATCAGCAACATCAGCAGTAAATTCAGAGCTCCTGGCTCTTTCACCAGAAAGAAATTTAACAGCTGAAATGATGATCCTTGTCGGAGTTCAGCAGAAATACTGACATCTTATTTCTATGGCCATGAAATAACTTGGGGGTTATAAGTCTTGTCTGAGATGGCAGCGAGTCAGGGGAATGTGAAGTTTGTTTTTTTTTAAAGCCATGTATGTGTTTTCTCTCAGCATGCAATAAGTGGGGGGGGAAGGAGAGATGCCATTGACTCTGGTCTTCCAGAGTTTGATTTTCATGGGGAGACCTGCAATTAATTTTTTTCCCAACATAAGGCAGAAGACAGGACATTGTAAAAGGGAAAGCTTTATGCCATCCGGGTGCTACCAAGTTGACACTTGGAACATAGAATTAAAACATGGCAAGCCAGCATAAGCCACGGGCTCCACTTTAGTGACTGCAGCACACCGCTTTGTGACAGAGGTTTTAGTCAGCTACAAATAAGGAGTCAAATTCCGAGGCCCAGACAGTCTGCTCAAACCAATCCCCCAGCCTCTACCGCTTGTTACTGGTGTGCCAAGCAGCAAATAGATTCTTCAGCTGCTCTTCAGAGGTGCTGCAGGAAGCATGTGAAAGCTTCAAGGGCAGAGCTGTACTTGCCCCAGTTGCAAGGTCAATGCTGCCAGCACAGGAAAGTCCAGCCTCACTGAAAACAAAAGTGTGCCACGTATGTGCACCTGTAAAGTTAAATCTCAGAAATCCCTGTGGCTGATTACCTGCCCGAATAAAAGCAGCCTGGACTTCCAACTCAGTCTCATAAAACACAGTCTGTACTTCACAACTTGCCTAAAAGCATGGCTATTTTACCCACCAGAATATTAAATATAGCTGTAAACCAGTTGACTTAAGATGCAGTCCACAAATCATGCTGCTGAGTGGAAAAAAAAGCCAAGTAGAAGATTTAGTTTTGAGGTCATATAACTAGTACTGTCAGAGTAGAATACACCACATATAAAACGATCCAAGAAGTATTTTTGGAGCACTTGCACATTTATGCCTACTACTTAAAGCATTGGTATGGATACATAGCATGGGTACGCTACAAGACTGAGGAATTAGTTTAAAATAGCATTTGTTTTCAGACAAAGAGCTGTCTAAACACTCCTACTGCTACTCCCTCACATCTTCCTGGGAGCTGGCATCACCAGAGCCTAAACTGTTTCTTTTGTGTGGGTAGGAAATACATTGACTACTGCAAGACCTATGAAAGGATCAGTAGGATGATCTTGGGAGTACCTGTGAAGTATTAGCTATTAACAGAGTGCCATCTAACTGTGATGGTCATGAATATTCCTTTAACTGTGTCTTGCTGCTTACCTGATAAGTCTGTCAGCAGAACCGGCTTAGTATTCAATGCCAAGGCGATGCTCAAGTTCAGGGGAAAAGAAGTCAGTCTTACCTAAGAACAATCTTCAAGTTGAAGAGATTCTACCACTGATCCTCCCTGCCAGAATAACGTCTTTCCTCCTCTAAAAGCAGGACATTCCTGTATTAGATGTTCAAGAGCAGCAGTCCTATATTTTCCAAACTATTAAAAAGCTCCATGCTGGAAGTAATTCCCTCCCTCATTTTATTCTTTGAGGTTCTGATGTAACACAGGCTTTATGCATCACAAAAGCCGAATCAAAATCTATACTCCTTATTTTCTTGAAGTGCTTAGGGTACAGAGGAAATAAAGACTTGGATCATAGTGTTAAAGTAGATCCTTTCACTAACAGCTTGGGGTGAAGGATATAATTCTAAAAGCTTGTTAAAACAAGTAAGCAAGTGCTGTTAAAAATAGTAGATCAAGGATCAGTTGGGCAGGGAAACCTCAATACTTCCACATAAAAACAGCCACTTCTGAGCTATCCACCTCATCTAGATCAGTCTATTTCCATTATTCAGAAGATCACTAGTTTTATCATCTTCATTCTATAGATGATTTTCCTGTAGCAGGCTGCCAAGGACAGCATCAACAGTAACAGATATCAGTAAGAAGTCAAGGGACAGGGTACAGTGCTGTTGTAAAAACTCCTAGTTCACCAAAGTTCACCTCTCCAGCTCAGAGCCTCCATGGGGGACTCAAAGGTCTCCAAAGAAAAACAAGGGGAGGAGGGGGAAGCATCCCATCACCACAGTGTTTCAGTTTTTTTCTTCAGTCATGCACTTGAAGAGAGTTAAGATCTGAGAGGCTGCCTGAAACTTCAAGTCAGTACTTAACCTGATCCAGTTTTAGCTATATACTTTTACAACAAAAACAAATCCAACCAAAAACCCAGCTGATGGAAGAGAATTTGCTATTTAAAGCCACACCATACAGACAAGCCGAGTACGAGATGACATTGACAGGCTTCACAACCCTGCAGAGCTCAACAGCAGGACAGCAGTAAAGACTAATAATGCTAATACTACTGATGCACACACCCCCCTGTAACAAGCTGTTTTGCTTCCAGGTAATAGATGGAATACAAGGAGCCTCAAAGTGCAATTCTATTAAATTTATTAAATAGTGGGTGTGCTAGTCGTAAAAAGGTGCTTTTAGTGTTAAGTATTTAACTCCATTTTAAATGTCCTCAGTCTTTACAATGCTGCTACTTATCCTCTAAGAGTACACAGCAACTTACAAAATATACAAGAATAGAGTTTGGGATTTATGCAAAACATAACTTTGTTTCCCGTCCTGCCTCAATATTGGCATTTATCGTCTCTTAGAGAGGGACTTTCTTGATCCATGCCCTGAAGAAAAAAAAAAGAAAAGGAAGAGATTAAGGGATGCACTCTCCCTCCCAGCACATGCCAATTTGCTTCTAAAGACAGACTAGACAGCAGCGTTTGCCTTGTCCTACTGGAGATCACACTGATACAACTATGTGCTCATCTTCCCAGCAAGGATAAATTCTGCAGGAATGGTGCTTGACTTCAGAATATCCCAAGATAACAGATTGATAAGAGTTCTTCATGAAATTCATTGTGTATTTTCAATGTGCTCTTGCAACTACATTGTTGAATGCAGCCAAGAAGCACCAACTGTTTCTGGGGCAAATCTAAAGTATTTTGGAATGATGCACATTTTCCAGACGCTTTTATTGAAGAGGAACAGCAATTAAAGGTTTAACACTGTTCAAATAATCCAACTGACACCAATTTTGAGTATCAAGATGCTTCAGTCCAACATGGTTTCCAACCTTGCAAACACATGAAAGTGTCATCTGTTTAATATAAGAGAGACTGTCTTTAACCCCTATGTTTCCTGACTGACTATTCAGGTTAGCTTTACCATGCCAACTTGCTCATATCCAGAAGGAACTCTGATCCACCTAAATTAGCTTCTTGTACATACCAACCCTTTTCAATGTATAGCCTTCTTAGACTCTCCCACAAGTGCACAAAAGTATATTTGTTACTGAACTTACTCAATGTGGTATTTCCCTCCATCACCTTTCTCAGCTTCCTCCAAAGTAGCAAAAAGTTCCTACTCCATAAAGTTCAAGTTCTTAAGAACCGTACATATGCATTTGTGTTGTTTCAAGTAACAGTATTTTTGCTGAGACAGACCAGTAGCTTAAAGAAAAGCATTACTGCAAAGCAACACAGGACCCAACACTTAATAGTCTAGAAAGCAACTAGACTAAAATACTGGAGTTTTGTATGTGGGTTTTTTCCTTCCTTTCCCTTAAACAAGGGGAAGGAATCTAACCTGGTCAAAGCTACAACAGTCTTCATAGCAAAGTGATTCAATGTTCAAAGTTTAGCTTGCTTTCCCTCCCCTCCATCTTGCCCACATACAATAGCAATGTATTTACTATTATTTCACAATCTGATATTCTTACAGTTCAAACAAAACCATTAATTATTAGACAGTAATGAAGAAAAATCTCACAGCAGCCACTGTTGTAGCTTGTCACTGTATACCAACCTTTGTGGACACTGCTTTTAGGCATCTCCCATGCTTCTTCCACCTCACATCTTGTGTCTCTGCGTTTTGAAGGTGGCTTGCCTATTCTTTTCTTCTTTAGTTTAGCCAAAGGTGGGTACCCTACATAGCAAGATACAACCGATGTTATTTCTCCAAAGCATAGTCTAAAAGCAAATATAAGCTTGACTTCCCCCGACTGGTCTGTAGTGGGATGGGAGAAAGAGGAGCACTATGTGCCCATTTTAGTGGCAGACAAAACTGACACTGCTTATGTCAAGCACCAGTCCTCTGCATCTACAATATTAAATCACTAACCATAACTCTGGATGCATTGCATTTTGGGGCATAACTTGGATAGATGTTAGTGTGGCAAAAAAAAACAAACAGTGAAAGTTGGATAATTCTATTCTAGTTCACTTTTTAAGTGTTCAAGACTACTTGATGGCTGTCCAAGTGACCAGACTTGCCACCATCTCAAAAATGCTCAGTTCTTCAGACCTGTTAAGTTATGCAGCACAGGTACACAGTTCAAGAAGTCAAATTTAGTATATGATATTACTGCTAAAGCAACATACTTTGTTTAGCCAAACCCCTTTACTTGGAGGGCACTTACATTTAAGATTAATATGAAGAAACCAGTCTTAAGATAAGCAAGATTTTAAAAAGGATGTGATTTTACTAGCACTTCTGAGGCATCCATCAGCATGGACAGCCTTAAGAAACCTATTCCTTCCTCCTAGCATTGAAGGTGCTAGCTTCTCCAAACTATAAGCTGGAAAAGGAAGAGGAAAAAGCAGGGAGTAACAAACCCCCTTAGCATGCCATACCATCTATAACTTGGAAGAGACAGAAGAGACATGCTGAAAGTTAAACAAAATTTTAGAACTATTTTATGAATTTTATGAACTGTAGCAAGGAGCCAAGAACAGTATTGATAAAGGAAGAGGTTTTCAACTTTTACAGAGCAGGCCAGCATAACCAACCCACAACAATTTCAAATCTGATAACAGATAGGACAAAGTATCCAACTCAGGAGGCAAATCTCAAATCCCAACATGCTCAAGCACGAAAGCAACATGGAGAGAGAATCAAGGAACACACTCTGGAGAATAATTCACTGGGCTGTTGATATGGGGAACCTGATAGATGTTATCACTGAATAGAAGCAAGTCAGTCTGTCCTGAAAATGACATCACACTGTTACCTGGTAGACTGATCCTGCGATACTTTGAAAGCACATAAGCCAGGATAGTAGTAATACCCAGATTACAGCAAATTCTACACTTCTTCCAAATCATTTACCATAAGAAACACCCTTGAAGAGCATTTAGAAACAGAGTTGCACTCCAAGTAAACCTTAATTGTAAAGGCAAAACATTCTTCTTCAGAGGAAAAAGACATAGAAACTAGCTAACCTTAGTTTTGTTAAAGTAACCCATTAACTGCAGTGATAGGACAAGGAGTAATGGGTTAAAACTTTAACAGGGGAAGTTTAGATTGGATACAAGGAAGAAGTTCTTTACTGTAAGGGTGGTGAGGCATTGGAATGGGCTGCCCAGGGAAGTTGTGAATGCTCCATCCCTGGTGGTGTTCAAGGCCAGGCTGGACAGAGCCTTGGGTGACATGGTTTAGTGGGAGGTGTCCCTGCCCATGGCAGTGGGGTTGGAACTTGATGATCTTAAGGTCGTTTCCAACCCTGACTATGATTTGTTCACCTTTCCCTTAGCCACATCAAGATGATTTGCACTCAGACACCCTTTAGCAGTAGCAAGGTAACTGTGGTCCATGCTAGTTTCTAAGCACTGGCCTATGTAGCTATCACACATGACTCCTATGTTCTACTCATCAAGATCAGGAACTATCATTGCACATGCATTTAAGCATTATCCAGATGAAAAATCAATACTACAGTTTATGGAAGTAGGAGGTCTGCACAAATAAAGGCTTTGCTTGGCCACAAAGCATTTGATGCTTTGATTTCCCCTGGTACCTTTAAAACAAGGTAAGTAGCTAGAATGCACCCTTACTCACATGTTTCAGTTTGAGAAGGGTATAACTATACCCCAAAATGCACTGACAGGTATTTCATCAAAATCAGAGTAACGAGCATTAGTTTTATCCTCAAGCCTTGTTCAAATACCATAAACTTTCTGTTTTGTATTAGATCCTTTTGAATGTTCCTTAAGAACAGAAACATACTGAGCAAATAAGTTGTACCTTGTTCTTTGCTCCTGGCTGGGGGTAAGAGACTACCAGGTATTTGGCTGGTAAATTTGGGTTTAGCACCACTTCTAATCCAATACTCTTCAGGTGGTATCCCCATGTTCTCCCTGAACAGCCTTCCTAATTAAGGAAAGAATTAAGTTAGTATTTAGTTTTGCTAATGTTATTATACTGTTCAATCTACAAGTCAGAAGGCAAAGCTAGCTACTGAATCTAATAGTAAATGGCTATTTGAAAAACCTCATGGCTTTCTAGGGACCACACTTGACATGTTACAAACTGTTTTAAGTTACAGATTTTGTACAAAGAAGATAAAGTTTAAGAACACCAAGACTGTCATTAAAAGTAGATCACCCTGTTTTGGATGCCTGTCACAATACAAGGCTGGACTAAAGAACAGCCACTCACTGAATTTCCCACATCAGTCAGGGCTCATAACTGGTTATAGCTTCACTCATTTTCAGTTCAGATTAATCTAGTTTCTTTGACTAATAACATGCTTGTTTCCAGGTCAAACTTACACTTTCACACTGATTTGATTAAAATAAGGCAAAGCTTTTGTTGCTAACAACAAGAGAGCAGCAGCTACAGTGAACTAACAATGGTTTGACTCCTTTTCTGCAGAGAAGTTACACAGGGTGTGGCCACCAGATTATAATGAATTTAATCCTGTTTCATCCACTTAATTTGTGGATATGATGAGAACTCAGGCTGTTTGTATAAATTTAAATGCCAGGTTTCCAAGATACTATTAAACAATGGTAAATGTGTTGTTCAAATAACCATAAGCTTTTCAAATCAATAAATTGCCACTAATGGCAGAAAGTGAAGTAGATCAACTCTAAATCAAAGGAGAGTTTCTGCGAATTCCTCTGCTGGTTGTGAAGATGCAGAATCTTCCTGCAATTGGCAAAAGATAGTAGCAAACCTCTTCTGCCTCAAGAAAATCCAACCCAATTCTGCAATATTTACGGCTCTGCTCCAATCTTTCCCCCTGGCTCCAACTACAGTTTGCAACTGCAGTTAGGTGGCTTGCATGTTCTATTCAGCAGCACTTTGTCCTCAGCCATTTTCTTACCTCCCAAGAATTTCCGTAGTGCTCGCTGATGTTCAAGTCCTCCTTTTCTTGCTGTAGGCATCTTTCTTCCATAATACCCATAGTCACTGCATGCACCATCTTGTTCTCTCTCCTTTGGCTTGTAAACTACACCGGTGTTGTCACCAAGTCCATTCCTAGTTTTTATCATCTCTTGAGCAGGCCAGCTGATTAAGTGAGCTGGTATAGCATGTCTAGGTGGTTTCCAAAGCACCCTCTGGCCAACTTGGTAGAAGCTTCCTGTACTAGGCATCAAGATTTCATATGGAGTAGCTCCCTGATTAAAATATTCCACTTCATCCATGTCATAGTCATCATACTCATCCTCCTCTTCCTCTCCCTCTTCATCATCTTCTCCCCTCACAGAGTATTCTTCAGAGTCCTCAACTTCTGACAAACTCTTAGCTGCTTTTGTCCTGAGAGAATCAAGTTTCATCCGACTAGAAGATCTAGGAAGGTTTCCCAGCTTTCTACCTTTACTGGAAGCCTCTTTAGTCTTCATGGTTGAAGAGTTTTTGACATCTTGGTCATGCAAGCTATTCATCTGCTCCCTTCCTACCACTTCATCTTCATTAAGGGACCCGGCACTTTTAATTTTCTCTTTCTCCAAGCCCTCTGTACCCTTCTGGAAAGCATACATGCTTTTGTGAAGCACATAGTCGGGGACAAAATAAGACACCGGGGCATTGTCAATTGATGAGCCTTCCTCTCTAGAGGACACGTCATCAGAAGAAAGACTGAGTACACTTTGACGCTTCCTTTGTGGCAGACAAATGTCATAGGTGTAGTTGGTGTCCATAGCGTCCACACAAGCCAGCCAGCTGCTAGAAGGAACGTACTTCTCAATGGATTCGTCACACCAAATACTCCTATCAGTTTGACTTTCACTGGTCACATTGTGGCTTCGGTTCAGCTTTTTCTGCTGGAAACTCAAGTCACTCATAACCTCCATGCTAGATGGAAGCAGTCCTGCTTGTTGAATAAAGCTGGGCTCTTCTTGAGAGGTTTTTGAGCCTGTAGGTCTTTTAGAGCTCAGTTTCTTAGCTACTACCACATCCTGTCTTACCACTGGTTGATCTATGCTAACAGACCTTGACAACTCTGTGACTTGCACTGCCATGGGTTCACCTGGGGGCGATTTTGCCCCTTGACTTGCACTCACTTGCTTTTCTGCATCCATCTTCACTTCATTATTTTGGACCTCTTTTTCTTGCATAGTTTCAACACCCTGTTTAGAGGGGAGAACAGATTTTCTCTCATCTAAGGAAGCTCCTGTTACTATTTTCTCCCCTTCAGGGGTGCTATACATCATTCCTTCACATGAGCTAACAGAAAATAAGTCACGCTGCACTATATTCTCTGGGACTGCTTTACCACTTGACACATCATACAAAGGGATAGTTTCTTTAAAGGACTTCCACAGTTGAATAGCTGGAGAGCCATTTCCATATTCTATCCTCACTTCTTCCTTCTCAAAGGCATAGCTTCCAGTAGGAAGACTTCTATACTGTGTAGAGCTGGAAGGGCTCTTGTTATGAAACTCTCTGTCTACCACAATGGAAGATCCAGATGAATCTTGTTTCTCCGAAGTACTTTCAGTCTCTGTACCTATACCAGAAGAAACACAGGCAGCATTTCCTGCATCACAACCTTTCGTTTCCATACGGATATCCTGATGCTTCTTTTGCTTGTTTTCAGGCTGTCTAGGATCAGTCTGCGTTTCTTTTGTTTCCATCTTTTTCCCAGGGGTACTATAGTGTCTAAATCTTGTTGCATGATAAAACATAGGGGAAGGTTGGGGAGCATTAAAATAAGGCCTTCTGTTAACTCTTGCATGAACTGGTTGCTGTGGAACAAGAAATCCAGGGTACTCATGGAGCGCAACAGAATAAAATGGAAAATACGGATGTCCACTTCGGAAGCCTAAGATTGGAAATAAAAAAGGCAAAGACAAATATATCTTCTTGAAATAAGTCATTCCAATTAATAGTTGCTCACATACACAGGGACATCTACAAGATCAGAACATAAGTAAGAAAGACACTCCCCCACCAACACTTGGAAGCAAATCTGGTGCAAAAAAAGCAGAGAGGGTTCCTTGTTATGGAACAGCTTATCTGGAGAGCTACACTTGAAACAAACTTGGAATGTACACCAGTTAGCTTTCCATACCTTTTTGCTACTTTATGGACTATGTTATAGCATTGCCTTTGAAAAATACAGCTCTAGATAAATGGTAACATACACACATTTACAAGATGTATTTAATAATATTCTTCCCATGTGGATCTTTAAGTTTATATTTATCCATGCCTACAATATATGTATGTAACTCAAATATGTACACACACATTAACTGTTAGGCATATTCTAGACCTCTGTATCTGTGGGAAAACCATTACTTAATATTCTGCTTAGTTTCCATTCTCCACAAGCAGATGCTTTACACAAGCTACACACTTAACACTCCATAAATCAGATTTTTGGTAACTAAAACATTGCAATAATACTACCATAAACTCCCAAGAAGCTTCTTAACACAGATACTCATTTGTTTCCTCCACTTAATAAGTGGAGAAACAATTATTAACTTCTTAAGCAAAGCTACCACAGACAGCTCTCATTCACTTTACCTGGAGCAGGTACACAGTATGGACTGTATGGATGACTGAGGTACCATGTACTTGGAAAAGGCTGTTGTGCTGTTGGCTGTACATAAAAAAAGGGTCTTGTGTGGTTTGTGGAATATGATCCACTCTCTGAAGCTGAGGCAGTATTCATTTTCTTTTTTAAACACTGAAAGAGAAAAATATTTAGAATTCACCACTTGAAAGAACTGTGTGACCTCATGTTTTTGATGCTCTGTCAGAATTCAGCAGATATTCCTCTCCCAGCCCAATGAAACCAGAATTTTCCAGGAAAAAGCAATTATCTTCTAAACAAAGTAAATAATTTGCATTACTGTCAAGGTCAAAGATTTTAACTTCTCTTTTGTCAAGCAAGCTTTTATAGGCAGCTCTCAGAAGTAGTACTTCAATCCTGTTTTATAACATATCTTAAAGCCACAGAACTAGTAAGTTTAGTGTAGTCTTATATATACATATAAGTAGGATTCCAGCCAAATAAAAATTAGCTTTGAGCAAAAAACTCAGTGGAAACTTCACACACTCAGAAGTTTAGTGCTTTATGAAGAAAGCACTTCCTAATGCTAACACACGTGTTGCATTTGAGACAACTGTAAGAGCTCTATTAATTCAGGAAATGCACTTCATAACATACTCAAGAACAAGGTCAGCTAACACAATAACCCAAACATTTGAGTGACACTACACTTAAACTAGATAATTCTTAACAAAAAATATGCATAAGCTGACACTCAAAGCCATACAAAATTCACAAGAGAGAGCTCCCTCCCACGCTTACACATCTCCTCAGTTAACTAATATGCTAAATTCAGTCTATTCCAAACCATGCAAATAATATAATCCTGTCACACATAGCATACAAGCAGGAAGAGTAATAAAAAAAAAAAATCAGTAAAGAACACAAAAGATCTAGTGACTAAGCAGGAAAAAGAGACAGCAGCTCAGCTCTTTAGAAAGCTTAAATATTTCAAAATCACAAGGAAAGAAATCTGAATGTAAGACCTGCTACAAGTTAGCATACAGTTCAGCCTAGAGTTTCAGAAAGCTTCCAGGAACACTGGAGCCCTCTTCAGCTTCCATCTAGAATGGCCCACCAGCTCCGGAAAGCACCAAAAAGCCTACAAGCTCCCCTAGGCCAATACTCCCAGAATTATTTTGGCCATAGAAAAAGCAAGTAATAGAGAAAAAAAAAACAAAACCCAAACCAAACCACAAACAAGCTAAACCCTAAGCCTCCAAGACCTAAGCTATTCGTGCCCCATTGGAGCCCCTGCTAAACTAAGATCCATACTACTATGGCTTACTGCCCAGCAAGAAACTAACCAGACCCTCAGCTCACCCTCTTTATGGCAGGCAGCTACTACTTGTCTGCTCCCCCTTCCACCTGAGGCTCATTAAATAGTGATGCAGGAGCCTTTTCCTATCAATGTTGGGACAGCGAATCAAGGCACGAGGGTAGGAATCATGGTAAAAGTTTTCAGCTGTTTCTTCTGCTTACAGGAAACTAAGGCTCATGGGTGTTTAAGCTGTAACCCTAAATGAATCTAATGTTTCCCTTTTGTGATGTTGGAATTTACATTAAGGAAACAAATCAGAATATTGCTAATCTTCTGCTTAAAACTGTTGTTTTTTAGGAAAAGAAAGTTAGGCAATGAGGGAAAAGTTTAGATTTGTTTCTGAAATTTGTGAAGTTTTCAGTACTGAGTAAAGGGAGTGACGTTTTTCTATCCTAACATGGGTCTTGTATCTGGGTCACAACAACCAATCCAATGCTACAGGCTTGGGGAAGAGTGTCTGGAAAGCTGCCCATTGGAAAAGGACCTGGAGGTACTGACTGACAGAGCCGAACATGAGCAGCTTGTGCCCAGGCAGCCAAGAAGCCACCAGCATCCTGGCCTGTACCAGCAGCAGTATGGCAGCGGGCCCGGGCTAGTGATCACCCCCCTGCACTGAGGCCACACCTCAAATCCTGTGTTCAGCTCTGGACCCCTCACTACAAGAGAGACATTGAGGTGCTGGAGCGGGACCAGAGAAGGGCAACAGAGCTGGTGCAGGGCCTGGAGCACAGGGGTGATGGGGAACGGCTGAGGGACCTGGGGGGTTCAGTCTGGAGAAGAGAAGGCTCAGGGGGGATGTTATTGCTCTCTACAGCTACCTGACAGGAGGATGGAGCCAGGAGGGGGCTGCTCTCTGCTCCCAAGGAACAAGGGACAGGACAAGAGGAAATGGCCTCAAGCTGCACCAGCGGGGAGGTTTAGATGGAGATGAGGAACAATTCCTTCCCCAAAGGGTGCTCAGGCATTGGAACAGGCTGCCCAGGGCAGTGCTGGAGTCACCCTCCCTGGAAGTGTTCATACATCGTGTAGACAAGGCCCTCAGTGCCATAGGTTAGTGGTGGCCTTGGCAGTGCTGGGGAAGGGCTGGACTGGATGAGCTTAAAGGTCTTTTCCAACCTGGTTGATTCTATATTTCTGTGGTTAAGTGTGCTGACAGACATCATGTTCTTTCCATCTGGGCAAGAGACACACTCCAGCACAGTACACTCTGCCACCTGTCATTTATGAAACGTGTTAATTTGTTTCTGCCCTGGCTCCTCTCAGGCAATCAGAATTGGAGCGGCGACTTTGCCATGTCTCATCTGTTAATGACGGAAAACCAGTTTTGGGACAGAGGGACAGTGGAAAGCACTATGAATGTGCTATGCACGAAGGTATGCGACTGGAGAAAAACTAAGAGGAATGGGTGCTTGGAAACAGTTCATGTTTCCAGGTTGGAAAATTCCTGCGCTTTACCGTTTTGTTCTGTCTCTGTCTCTTGGTGGATGCATCAAAATGGAATCACAGCATCAAGGAGGTTGGAAAAGCCCTTTAAGCTATCCAGTCCAACCGTTCCCTAGCACTGCCAAGGCCACTACTAACCTATGTCACTGAGGGCCTCATCTATACGGCGTGTGAACACTTCCAGGACGGTGACGGCAGCACTGCCATGGGCGATAATTAACAAATGAAAGGCTTCCCCTCAGGATCTCCCCTTCAGGCTCCTCCAGGGCCGCTACTGCGGACCCCCCCTGCCGCAGAAAATAGATGGACTCATTCAGAGATCAATATGATCAGACAAAAAGCCGTTTATTACAAAGCCTTAACCCCTTAAATACTATTTCCTACATGCACGTACAGTGATTTGGCATATTATGATTGGATACATGTCTTGAAGACCCTTTGCAACTAGCATATAATTGGTTAAGCACAGGTGCGGGGACTTGACCTCAAAAGCTTGCCAGCAGTCCACAGTTCTCATAACACAGTGAATTCCAGCTTCTTCTTATCTTGCTTGCTTAAGCTCCCTTGGGCCTCTCATGGCCTTGCTGTATCCTTCAGGATTTTCAGAGTTTATGTACCAATTATGCACTCTCCCGTGAGAACGCTGTCTCCACACACACACACACACACACACACACACACAGAGCTGCAGGTCCGCTCTCGGAGCAGTCTGAACCTGTTCTCTGAGGTGGAAGGAGGCGTCTGCCTGGCGCTTCACGGCCCGTTCGGGGCAGGGGGAGCGGGACACGGCAGCCACCGGCTCCGTCCCCGCCGGCAGCACCCACGCCACGCGGTGTGGAGCGGCGGTGCGGGGCGGGCAATCCCGGAAGCGGAGGCGGACCCGGCTGCGCGGGCACCCGCCGTACCCCCGCCCTCCTCCCCGCGCGCCGTGAGCATGCGCAGCGCGGGCGGGTGGCGCGTCGTAACGGCTGCCGCCGCCCGGGTGGCCCCGGGTCGTTCTTCGCCCCTTTCCCCGGGCCGGGCTCGCCGCTGAGGCGCCAGTGGCGCTCGGAGGTTTGTCCGCGGTGGGGGGTGGTTGGCGGTGGCTCTCCCGCGGCCGAGGCGCTGTTTCCCGTCTCCCGCGCGGGGCTAGGCCGCCACTCGCCGTGAGCGGTGCTGGGCCGCGGCGGACGGGGCGGCCCGGGGGGGGGGCTCTGCGGCAGCGCTGGTGCCAGTACAAACACTCCTCAGCCCTCGGCCTGGGTGCGGTTCCTCTCCCCCGCTCCCCGACCTGCGGGTCTGTGTCCCGCCGGGCGCTGCTTGAGACCGGCGGCGGAGGCGCCCCGAGAAGGAAGCGAGGAGCTGCGGGGTCGCTTCTTGGCCAGGACCGGTTCCCGGAGGGCTGCGGGAGGAGAAGAGGGCAGCTCGGCGCAGTGGGCTGCCGGCCGTGTGACCGGGCCTGAGCCGCTGGGTCTGCGCCGGCTCTTCACGGAGCAGGAAAGTGTCCCTTTCATTAGTGCTGGTGGGGAGCTTCCGAGGGAAGCAGGAAAGGAATTGCAGCGGCGGAGGGACTCGTGCACGCCTGGGTGTCGGGAGGAGGGAAACGTGTGTTACCGTCTCTACTCCCGTGTCGCTGCACCCTGCAATCGGGAGGGGCTGTGAACTCAGGCCTGTAACGGGGCGGGCAGCGGGGTTTCAGTGTTCAGGGCCTCTTCGCCTCAGCAGGCTGGGGTGTTTGTAGCCTGGGTGCTTTATGTTGGTGCTTGAAGACACAGTGAAGCCCTGTGGGAGAACAGCACTGTAGAAGTGTTGCTGGTTGTTGACGTTGCTGCCCGTCTTGCTGATACATCTAATTGTGTTTGTACCTACAGCAATTGACGGTGGGCTTCAGATGTGCATTTGAAGAGCCAGAAAAGTCTTAGAGAGCTTTTATGGACTAAGTATATGCGTAGTTTAACTTTGAAGTTGGTTATCTATATGCCTAAGATTTTTTTACTATTTACTGTTATTTCTGTTATGAACAGGATAGATACCTCCTGCTTTTGAAATTAATTATGAACAGAAATGGCTTTGTATTGTAGGCAACATCTGTGGTTTTAGAGCTTCTGTTGCAAAGCCACAGCTTTGCTTTCTGTGTGGACCTAAAAGTCTGTGTGCTGTTTTGAGCTCACTTTGGGCTTTACCTAAGAGAGCTTTATTAAGATGATTCAGGAGATTGTTAAAATACAAGATGAAGTTAGTTCAGTTTCTCGTAAATGTTCCAGGAGAAACAGGTAATTTTTTATCCTTAATGCACTCAGCTGTATAAATCATGTACTGCTATGAACTGGGCATAGGTGTCACACCTCTTTCACAATTATTTTTGTACGTGGAGTAAAAGGGTTCCATTATACTTGGTGCTGTCTAACTAGCATCTTGCCAGTAGAGACCAAAGAAAAAGGATGTTGCTGCTTATTTAGAAGTATTTTTACTACATTTTGGCCAGGTGGTTGTTGGGGTCTTTTTTTGAGGCAGGCTTTTTTTAGCTTGGTCAGGTGATGTTGAAGCAGAATTGGTGCAAATGCTAAGATTTCCTTAATTTAGCGGCTACTTCACTTTGATAATAAATTGTATATGTATTAATAAGATCTCCATGATAAGACTCTACCTTTTAGTAACTAACATGCTTAATTAAGCTCCTATGAGGTGCTGAGGCGCTGGCACAGGGTGCTCAGAGAAGCTGTGGCTACCCCATCCCTGGCAGCGCTCAAGCCCAGGTTGGACGGGGCTTGGAGCAACCTGCTGTGGTGGAAGGTGTCCCTGCCCATGGCAGGAGATTGGAACTGAATGAGCTTTAAGGTCCCTTTGAACCCAGACCAATCTGGGATTAATTGTTAATCTAATTTCTTAATGTAGAAATACTTGAATTTATAGTTGAACATCAACATATCTCATAGTGAACTTTTCAGGAAGTGACATGTATTGTGAACTGGAATTGAAACTGTTAAACAGATTTGCTTCATTAACGTACTACGGAGAGAAAACCCACTTTTCTGGCTACAGATGGGACTTGGCTGGATCTTACTGGAGACATCCATGGCCCACTTTTTTTTTCTTTCTTTTTTCCAGAGCTTAATTTTCCAAAACAGGTGAAGTCTTTCCACAAAACAGAAATGCCCTTGGGGATGGAAACTACCTGTGCTCAGGGTAGAAGGCCACTTGCCAAATGAAGCTGTTGGTTTATCTTGGGCTAATTTTGTTTCTGAGCAGGTATTTCCTTTAGTGTATAACTTCCTTTAGGAGCTGAAAAACAGGAAAGAAACTGGTAATGAGGAGTACATTGTGACCAAACATGTTGTTAGCATAGTCTGACACTCCTTGTCTCTAGCTTCTGCGTAGTTTCAGAAGGCTCACCTACCTCTGAGCTGTAACTAGCCTTCCTCCCAGGCATAATATGTATGGAAAATAGTAGTAATTTCCAAGTGAACAGTACTTTTCAAGATTATAACATTGTAGGAATAAATCATTCCTTGTATTCCTCTGAAATTTCATGTTGTTGTTGCCTTACTAGAATCTCCTTGATGTCCTCAGGTTTCTGGACTTGCAGTGCTATCAAAGACACCTTTGATGGCTTTAGAAGAGAGGAAAACTTCCAAGTTTGGGATTGCTTCATTAATTATCTATTTCTTTTTTTTGCTGCCAAGGATGCCAATTTGATATATTACTCAAGAATCTAGAACTTCCAGCTCCTTTTTCTTCTTTCTTTCCTGTCTGAGATCTGTTGGCTAGGTGTATTGATTTACAGAATTGATTTTAATCACTTAGTACTTGTATTCCCTGTGCTATTAGTTGGTGTAGTAATTTTGTATCATGTTGATGTGTAACTCAGCATATGCGGAGGTCGATACTTTCATTGCTAGCTGGGAGGATTCCTCTCTACACACATGAGCTTGTGTAGTTTGGCTTACAGTTGCCTCTTAATTCTGACATTTTATTATGTTAAAAATAGTGAGTGACTCACTTTAGACGTGTTTTTACTTGTGATTTGTGTGAAGCTGCCCCTGGATGGAAATAGGAATTTGACTAAAAATGCACAAAAGTAGTATTTAAAGCTTTTCTTAATTAGTTAAAAGTAGATTTAATGAGTTGAATGTCTGAGGAAGTAAGTTTTGGTGGTGTTTGTTTTTTTTCTTCCAAACATAGAGGTTTATTGAAGTGTGAATCAGAATTAATGAAGTTAGAATTCGAGAGAGATTTAGATGGCCAGAGATGCAGATAGGAACCTATGACACTTTCATACATCCCAGAATTCTGTTGGAAGCTAGGCATCTAATCTAGCAGAATTCTTAATGAGATTTTCAGAAGAATTTATTTCTTTTCCACCCTCAAAATACTGCATATCTAGATATGTTTTGTCCTTCATTTAATTCTGGAAAAAAAATAAAGCAAATTCTGTTTTGAATGAGTTCAGTTGAAGAATATTATATATATTACACCTTTCCTTACTAATTAAATTGGAAATAGTCCACATAGTTACTCCATGTTACACACTGACATATAGTGTTAACACTTCCATGTACATAGTGCAGTTTGTATCTCTGTTTATCAGTCTTTGCCTGACCTCAGAAGATTAACAGATTCAAGGAAGGCAATTAATAGCCTATCCCAGAACTCATTAACATTTGATGACTAATTTTTGGAATGGTCTCATTCAGATTTGAAGTACCTGAACAAGCGTTAAAAGCCACCTCATTACTTAAGCTGAAAGAAGCAATTACTTAAAAACAAGCCCTGTTATCAGGCTGTTGTTTAATGTTGTTCTGCTTGATAGGGAGCTACTTTGGATCCCCTGGGATTAGTTTGAAGTCCAGTTCAGTGGTGGCCATCCAGCAGGTACCTGCCAGTCCTGCTTTACATAGCTGACTACCAGAAAGTTACCCAGGACAACATGGTTGTTTCGGTGACATTGTTGGAGGGGAAAGTCTTATTCATAGAACTTGTATTCAAGGATTATTTTTATTCTATTAGAATTTCAGTTCAGGATATTAAGCTAACTTCAGCCATAGGTATTCTCATGCATAAATCCAACATGTCCACTCTTGTGTAGTATCCAGAACTAGAAGATGTTGTAGTCCATCTGTAGACATCTTTTAACATTGATAGTTTTTCAGTCAGGTGAGATGAAGAGCTGCATGCCAGACAACAACAGTGCAGTGAGAGATGTTGTGTTGGGACTGGGGAAGACTGACCCTCTTGTAGTTCTCCATTGGCAAGTTTATGGCCTTGGACAAGCTGATTCTTCCTCCACTGCCTCCAAAGTGAGTAGAGCCATCTCCTTTAAAATTGTGTGGAACTCTTCAGAGAGGTGTGAGAGAGGTAGGTAAGTGGTCTTGGATGTCTTTCCAAGCACAAAATGGTGCTCCTACACCACTTACCCAAATATTTTGAACAGATTTACTTCTCCTGGGCAAATGTCAATATAAATGATGGCTAATTTTAAACCAGAAGTGCACAGATCCTTGATGTATTTATTTTTCTCTTCAGGAGTATTGAGGATGGTTCTGTTACAAGGGAATATGATGCAACTCCTGACTTTATGACAAACACAAAATTTTGTTCATTAACAAATGCTTGCCACTGGCAGCAAAACACAGTATGGATATGGAAAACAGGAGTCATGTATGTTGTGTGTCCCTACTATGTGCATCTACCTCTCTGGGCACATCACAGAAACAAGATGGTTTGGGATCAGCTGTAAACCAAGGACTCCAGCTTCATGAATTCATAGTTCCACAGTGGTTCACATCACATAAATGTTCTCCAACAAGACTCCTGTCATCTCCTCAATCTTTTCTGCTCCTGAGGGTCATGCTGAAATGTTCCAGCTATTAATAGTAATTAATGTCACAGTTTCAGCTTGTCTCCTGTTGAACAGGTCTGCTTTTTCAGTTACCAGCCCTCAGCCACATGCTGCCGAAAGTCATTAATCTCACTAGCAGGTGTCTGTCAGTTTCTCCATGGCATCCTTGACTGGTTCCATTACCTGATGACTAAAACAGTGTACATTAGTTTTACTCCTTCTTCCTATTCCTGAAGATTTATATCCTTTAAAATTACATCAGAATAGGAAGTCAGGATATCAATGACTCCCTTTGCTAAAGCTTAGTAGTACTGATGTTCTGCCTCAATAGAGCTTAATCCACTAGCTTGTACTGTTCTTATAGCTTTACTCCTAAGCCAGGAAAAACAATGCTGTAGAGAGACCCGGGATACCAGTAGAGCCATGAGCTATTTATTCCTGTGGGCCTAATGCACTTAGGAGGTCTGTGTGTCTTTATAGCCATTTAAAGTTCAGTGCAGAATCAGTCAGTGGATTAGGTTGCATGTTATGCTGTTACCAGATAAACCAGGATAGTGTCATGGATGCAGAGACAGCATGCATGCTCATTTGGTGAAAAGGTGTGACTTGACGCAGGTCACTGCTTTAGATGAGCAGTAATTTGTATGTCGTTGATATACATGTGGGTCAGTGACTCCAGCAGTTAACTGCTCCTGAAACTTGGAGGTCTGAAGGCAAGACTTGTGCAAATATCTGTTGTTATAGCAAGTAAGTCTCTCCTCCCCTGAATATTAATACCTTTTCTGTTTTTTCTTATGAAGGCAGACTGAGGCAGCTTGGCTGGTTCAGCCTGGAAAAGAGAAGGCTCCTTCAGGGGAGACCTTAGAACAGCTCCCAGTGTCTAAAGGGGCTACAGGAAACCTGGAGAGGGGCTTTGGACAAGGGGAATGGCTTTAAACTGCCAGAGGGGAGACTGAGATGAGCTCTTAGGCAGAAGTTCTTTCCTTTGAGGGTGCTGAGGCACTGGCACAGGGTGCCCAGAGAAGCTGTGGCTCCCCATCCCTGGCAGTGTTCAAGGCCAGGTTGGACAGGGCTTGGAGCAACCTGCTCTAGTGGAAGGTGTCCCTGCCCATGGAAGGGGGGCTGGAACTGGATGAGCTTTAAGGCTTTTTAAGATACCTCCAACCCAAAACAATCTGGGATGCTTAATTAACTTGCTTCACTTGACCAGTAAGCATTGGGTTTGACTATTTTGACTGGTTTCCAGTTAAACAGCCAGTGAAAATTAAAAGAGTTTGAGGTTCCTGCTTGTGTGTATTTCTTCACTGGGAAAGATCAGTGACACTAAATTAGTAGCTACTGAAGTGACATTAATTAAGCAGATCTGTTTCAAGGGAGTGAATGTTAAAAAACAGTTGCCTTTGAATTGTATTAGAGGCAGGGCTCTGTTGAATGAGTAGATCTGCAATATGGCAGCAGGGATTCCTACAGCCTTTGCCTTATGCCAAATGGTGTATTTTTGCCTGGAATTTCAAGTATGATTTTTCAAGTAGGGTATTTCTGCATTCACCATTCATCATGAACTGTGATGATAGTGATGTCTTAGACAAATGTGGCCCTGGTTATTGCTTGATTTTTGGAATGTGAAACAGTGCAAAATTAAAGCTGGAATTATTTGATTTAGAAATACGCTGTAGACAACTGTTTTTAACAGGTAACTATGAAAGGGTTTTGAGTAAGTGCTAATGTGTGAATTAACTTTATTTTCCTTCTTTCAGTGACTCAAGTGCAGCCGTTGTTCAAGAGATGGTCCCACGGAACCTACCTCAGATTTCGCTTTTCCTCATTCATTTGCTGCATCACAGATCTCCCCAGGAGCCCTGCAGACACTCTTGAAAGTTTTTGACCAGGTTGTGACAGCAAGTCAAAGCATGATGACCTAAGTCAAAAGATGGTCAAAGTCTGAAGCATTGATTCAGCAGTCTGAGATAACACTGAGGTATCACTTCTGAAGGCTACAGACTTCCTGCTCTTACTTCAGAAACATTCAACTGACCTTTCTCTGGTGAAAAGATCTTGACTTTTCTCTCTGGTCCTGAAAATATTAATGGAATACAGTCATGTCTACCCAGGACGAGAAGCAGATAAATACAGAGTACGCTGTATCCTTGCTGGAGCAGTTAAAATTCTTCTATGAACAGCAGTTGCTCACTGACATAGTATTGATTGTTGAGGGCACTGAATTTCCCTGCCATAAGATGGTTCTTGCCACTTGCAGCTCATATTTCAGGTAAGCATTCAAAGTGGGATCTGTTAATTCTAGGCAATCTGTGATAGCTGATTTTGAGTGTAAAATTACTTGATTGACTTACAATTAACATGTTAGCATTTTAAACATCAGTGTAGTAATTAAAATCCTAAATACCATTGGGTGCCAACACCAAAAGAGCATCTTGTGACTTAGTCTGGATAGGCGCTGTAGTTTTTACAGTAAGTGGAAGAAACAGTTATACTTGTGATGGTTCCTTTTTTTTAGGGAGTTAATCAAGTTAGTTAATCAAGAAGTTTTTATTAACAAGATACATTAAGTGCTTCTACTTTTTGCAGATATCTTCGTAGTAAGTCCTAGAAGATGAGGCACTGTGAATGTTCTGTAGTGATCAATCATTTTTTGTGGGAACACAGTATAATTAATGCGCTTGCCTGGAAGGAATTTTGAAGCCTGAAACTAGTCTTGGTGACATCCAGCCATGTTTTACCTTCCTGATGGAGTTGTGACATTGCTTTCCTGTTTCATCAAGGAAAGGTTCTCATGAGATGGGCTCACCATGCGGAACACTTCTAAACTGTTTTCTGTACATTGTCTGCTTTCTTGTATAGAAATATTTGAGGATTCATTTGTTACTTTCATAAAAGTGTTTGTTGCTGCTGGGTTTTGTGTTGTACCAACCAGCCTCAGCTGAGATTAAAAGGTGTATTTTTTTAGCAGCAAGCATTGTGTGATAACTAGATAATAACGATTATTGCTGTTGGCCTTGTGCAGATGACATAGTTCCAACAGTCTATAAAATAATAGCCCCCGGAAATGGAGCCAGATTCAATGCTGGTGGCTAATCGTAAGGTTGGAAAGCTGTCATGAGTCCACAGTGTGCTGCATTAGACTGTGTAGTCAGATCTCTTATTCATATGTGTGTGTTTATTATTTATGGAATGAGGTTTTGGCACTCGTTATAAGAAGTATCAAGCTTGTGGTTTTGTCATGTTCTGTTTTTCTTCTCTACTTTAGTTTACAAAAAGATGCTCAGCTTCCTAAATTTAGCCTTATTATGAAAAATTGATAGCCCTGAAGGAAGCTGTGGGGAGAGGGGGAAGAGCAGAAAAGCATCTCTTGGTTGATGCAGCCATTGTGTCTGACTGCAGCCAGTTTACCTTCCATCTCTGTGCTGGAACGCTGCTGTCTCTTAACAGCTACCTGTTACTTTCTACAAAGAGGAATCTGCTGGCACTTGTACTGTCTCGTTTACCTGCATGGCAAGTTGATGCTGACTTGGCCACTCAGTGGTGCCTCCTAAGATACAAGCTGCCCTTAGTTAAGGAACTTAGAAGATGGAGAGGTGGGGATGAGGCAGGAGGGAACAGTAGTATGGCACTGTCTCTGTATAAGATGCTTCTTGGAATAGCTTTGTTTAAGGAGTGTGCCCCTGGGTTCCCTCACCTCTGCAGCTAGTCCCTGCTAGTTTTTTTCATGCCTGTGTTCTTAAAAAGACCCAAATACATAAAGAGCCTTGAGCTGAGTTTTTAATACAACTGCAAAGACCAAACCTGAATTAATATTAAGCTCTTAAAATTGATGTCCCCTATTTTAAGAAATTAGCAAGTACTTGGTTTACACTGTTAGGCTCTAGTTAGTTCTTAACTGTGTTGCAATTAAAAAACCAGAATGGGCAATAGGTGTATAAAGCATTTTGGTGTATAAGAAATACTTCACAGAATACTAGTACTTGCTCTAGCTTTTCCCTACTCCTAGAGGAGCACACTTTTATATGACTTAGCTCATATAAATATATGAATCTGCTGCTTCTGTTTCAGAATCTAAAATCTAGCTGTATGTGCTTCAACAGTGTTTTCTTGGAGGATATTTCTTCCTTCTCATCATCATCTAACAGAAAAAGTTTTAAATTCCAATGTTAAGATTCCCAAATCATTAAAGTTGTCTGATTAATGCAAAAGAGTCGGCAGCCTTCCAGTATCTGAAGGGGGCCTATAAGGATGGTGGGGAGCAACTCTTCATTAGGAACTGTAGTGACAGGACAGGGGGTAATGGGTTGAAACTTAAACAGGAGAAGTTTAGATCAGATACAATGAAGAAGTTCTTTACTGTGAGGGTGGTGAGGCACTGGAATAGGTTGCCCAGGGAAGCTGTGAATGCTCCATCCCTGGCAGTGTTCAAGGCCAGGTAGGACAGAGCCTTGGGTGACATGGTTTAGTGGGAGGTGTCCCTGCCCATGACCGGGGTGTTGGAACTAGATGATCTTAATGTCCTTTCCAACCCTAACCAGTCTATGATTCTGTAAGTGTAAAATGTTTCTCCAGAAGGCACTGATGGTCCTTTCTGAAAGTTCTCTGCAAATGCTTTATCTTAAACACTAGATGGTAAATACTAAACAGACTGTTCCCCTTTTGGAGTGTAATCACTGGAGCCTTAGAGGTGACTGTTCAAGGTGGCTGTACCTACTCACTGTTGATCCTTGTCTGAATGTGTGTGTTTCTCCTCAGAGCCATGTTCATGAGCGGGCTGAGCGAAAGCAAACAGACACACGTGCACCTGAGGAACGTGGATGCAGCCACTTTGCAAATCATAATCACTTACGCATACACGGGTAACTTGGCAATAAGCGACAGCACCGTAGAGCAGCTGTACGAAACTGCCTGCTTCTTACAGGTAGGGATGTCTTAGTTGGAGTATGAAGTAACTGCTTCTTATCTCTGAACCATGTTCTTTCCTGTTAAATAGTCTTTTCTGTGTAGTCACTTCAAAATGTTCAGTTTGCCCAGTATAGGCAGTGCTTGCTTGCCACATAGGTGTCCTGTACCCATCCCTCCTTGCTTCACAGTCCCTATGGAGGGTGGAAGTAAAACAGTGTGCTTCTGACAGAAGAGTAGTTTCTCTGAAACACGTGACTATGTGATTGATGTACTTGATCTGTATGAAGCAGTTGAGTAAATCGCTGCTGAATTTCTGTGTATGTGTAGTATTCGAAGCCTAAACTCTGTTCAGCACTAAATGCAGGTACTTTATGTGTGTGAAGGAACAGGCCATACGCAGGAATACTGAGTGCATTTCTTCTGTGCGTTACAGGTGGATGATGTGCTGCAGCGGTGCAGAGAATACTTAATCAAAAAGATTAATGCAGAGAATTGTGTGCGTCTGTTGAGTTTTGCTGATCTCTTCAGCTGCGAGGAGTTAAAGCAGAGTGCTAAAAGAATGGTAGAGCACAAGTTCACTGCTGTGTACCACCAGGAGGCTTTCATGCAACTGTCGCATGATCTACTGATAGATATTTTAAGCAGTGACAATTTAAATGTGGAGAAGGAGGAGACAGTGCGGGAAGCTGCTATGTTATGGCTGGAGTACAACACGGAGTCGCGATCGCAGTACTTGTCCTCTGTTCTTAGCCAAATCCGGATTGATGCACTTTCAGAAGTGACACAGAGAGCCTGGTTTCAAGGCTTGCCACCTAATGATAAGTCAGTGGTGGTGCAAGGACTCTACAAATCGATGCCCAAGTTCTTCAAGCCCAGACTCGGTATGACAAAAGAGGAGATGATGATATTCATTGAAGCTGCTGCTGAAAACCCTGGTAGTCTTTATTCTTCTGTCTGTTACAGCCCACAGGCAGAAAAGGTTTACAAACTCTGCAACCCTCCTGCTGATTTGCATAAGGTTGGGACGCTTGTAACTCCTGATAATGACATCTACATAGCAGGTGGGCAGGTTCCTCTGAAAAACACAAAAACCAATCACAGTAAAAGCAGCAAACTCCAGGCTGCCTTCAGAACTGTCAATTGCTTTTACTGGTTTGATGCACAGCAAAACACTTGGTTTCCAAAGACACCGATGCTCTTTGTTCGCATAAAGCCATGCCTGGTGTGCTGTGAAGGATACATCTATGCAATCGGAGGAGATAGTGTCGGTGGAGAGCTCAACAGGAGAACTGTGGAGAGATACGACACCGAGAAAGACGAGTGGACCATGGTGAGCCCGTTGCCTTGTGCATGGCAGTGGAGCACAGCAGTAGCAGTTCACAACTGCATTTATGTCATGGCATACAACCTGATGTACTGCTATTTCCCCAGGTCAGATGCTTGGGTCGAAATGGCCATGCGCCAAACAAGTAGGTGTTTTGCTTCAGCTGCTGCTTTTGGTGACAAAATATTCTATATTGGAGGACTGCATATTGCCAGCAATTCTGGTATAAGGCTCCCCAGCAGTACTGTAGATGGGTCTTCTGTAACTGTGGAAATCTATGATGTGAATAAAAACGAATGGAGGATGGCAGCCAATATCCCTGCCAAGCGGTACTCTGACCCCTGCATCAGAGCTGTTGTCATCTCCAATTCCTTATGTGTCTTTATACGAGAAACCCACATGAACGAGAGAGCCAAGTATGCCACCTACCAGTATGACCTGGAACTTGACCGCTGGTTTCTAAGGCAGCACATATCAGAACGTGTGCTTTGGGACCTGGGGAAGGACTTCCGGTGCACTGTAGGAAAGCTCTATCCATCCTGCCTTGAAGAGTCCCCATGGAAACCTCCAACCTATCTTTTCTCACCAGATGGAGTTGATGAATTTGAGCTGGATGGGGAGATGGTTACTCTGCCACCTGTATAGCTCCTGATCAGACTGAGCAACTGATACTGTACTCAGTTAGGTTGAAATAAATAGTTGTGAAAGAGCAGGTCTGGAAAATGAAGTGTCAGACTCTGCTTTCCCCAGGATGTATTTTTATGCCCTCCCCTAACCTTTGCTGCCATTCAGTATGAATCAATGAAATGAGCAGATAGGCTTCCATAATCTGAAATACTATTATCTGATAATTGAGAAACGTATATGTATATCATAAGCTTAAGCATCTGACTTGTCTAAAGAATTAATTTCTAGTTCTATGAAGTCTCAGTTCAGGAAAATTAGCTTCAGAAAAAAAGTAGTTTCTGTTTCTAGGATGACGTCACAACTCTTCTGAAAGTATCTTCTAGTTACATTTGAACTACTTCTGGATATTCTGCTTAAGTGCTAGTTATCTGTCAGCGCAGCCCAACTCAAGGACTGTGCTGCACTTACTTAATACTAATATCCATGTTGGTATAGTAATGCCATTAAAAGAAAAAGAAACAAATCCCATGGATCTACCTGTGGTAGGAAGGGTAGATCTTCCATTGTATGGTAACATGCAGGGCACAATGACTGCAGGTTCAGTCAAGCTGTATTGTTAGGTGCATGTATCCTATTTTCACTAACTTATACCTGTCTATTTAGAATACAGGTCTTCCAAGCAGCTGGTAGATTACCAGGTGTGGACTTTAGTTGCTGGGCTTGGAAGTAGGACTTGCCAGCCCTCATAGTGCGGGTCTGCGTGGAGCTTTGATCACGAAATGCCTCCATGCTCTGTGTTACAGTACCATTGGCTCGTGTATATTACTTCCTGCTGCTGATGTATTTTTCCATTGTAAAACAAAGATTTAGTGTGGATTAACCAGGTCTTTATTTTCTGTTAATTTAATAACAAGCATTACTGTAGTGTGATTGTGTATAGATATCCCTTAGCTATCAGGTTTTTTACTCGGGGGAGGGAGGGGAGCAAACTTCAGGAATATCCTGTGCTCTGCGTGCAGGAGAGCAGATGACTAGTGCTGCTCTGGCATTAATCCCAGGAACCACTAGCAGTAGCGGGGCGCCGCCAATCTAACATGAACACAGGTGCTTCATGACAAACCTTACTAGCATGTTCAGCTGCATCATGTTCTGGCACTGTATTTTGAATGACATTAATTTATTAAAAAAGACTGAATCCAACTTGAGTTGAAGTGTGCTTTCTGCTTGAAGGACGTAGAGTTACTATGCATAGAGTAGTTTGTTGAAGGCAACTGGCAGTAGTTGAGCTGTGAGAAGTCTGGAGAGAAGCACAGGAGTTGACTGTACTTACTAATCACTGAAAGGGGAATCTAAGTTGAACTAAGGATTATATAGAACTGGAATCCCCTGCTATGATTTTGATCTGTCAGCACTTCTCCAGTCATGGGACAAGTCCTGCTCAACTGAAAGTGATGAGTGGGCATTAAGGAGGTGATGAGGGATCTTTTCTGCAAGCTCAGAAGATGGGAGACTTGTTTTCAGTCTTTAATACCATCAACCAGACTGCCATTGGCTTTCTTTTGATTCTGTTCCTTATTCCACAAATAGAGTTACAGCACCTACATGGATTTACAAAGCTTTGTTTAAGGCTTTGAGTGGGAAAGGGACTTCAGGTAAGAAAGCTGCCTTATATAAAACTCTTAATGCTTTAGGATTTTGTGCTATTGCAGGAATTTATGGGAGCCAGAATAATGACTGGTCCAACAGAAGAGAAATAGGCAAGCTGCTGGTAGAGCTGTTCCTATTGCTGGCATGTAGCCTGGCACCTCCAGTTGCAAGCCCACTCAGGCGAGTGTACAATAAAGGAAAACCAGTGATACTGCTTTAGAATGGGATTTAGAAAATTGCATACCTTGGGCAAAACTGTGAGTGGTGTCTCTGGGAATGCTGGTCTGAAGGGGCTGCTCCCTTCTGCCCACTGTATCATGCTGCAAGAGGCTTCAGGACAAGCCCAGGTGCTTGGAGATGATTTATAGCTGGTGAAGGAGCACAGTGGGGTTGCTGCGTGAGAACCTTCAGCTTGAGTTTAAAAATCTTATGCATAGTTCCTTACCAAAGGAAGGGGGGGAAAAAAAGGGTAAATTTGAATAGGAAAGAGGTGACTAAATTTCAGTGGCTGCTGCAGTTGCCTCACAGAATCTGGAAGAGCTGTCCTTAATTTTATGCCTTTGGGAATATCTTAAAACACAGCTGGTGTACAGGGCTTCCTGCTGGTCTGCATCTTTAATGTATTATTTTTATATTGTTCTAGCTATTATTTTCATTTTATATGGTCTGAGATGATGTAGGACCTTATTGTGAATTAATTTACTATTATTTGTACAGTATTTAAACTAGTCAAGTGTTGAACAGTTCTGTAGTGACTCCATTCAAGACAAACTAGCTCTTGCCTCAGTTGCTTATAAAACTAGTTGTTGCAGTCAGTATTCAACCCCAGCGGAAAACACAGCTGAGAAGTGCTATTCTCAAGTCTCAGTTCTTTCCTTGCATAACTGGAGAAGGAAACTGTGCAGGCAAAATGCTGGCATGTGCCTGGAGATGGGCACTGGACATAGAGTGAAAGACAACAGCTGAAAAATACAGTTCTCATTTCATGAATGGAGCAAATACTATCAAAGCCTTCACAGAGTTCTAAACTAGTATTTTACTACAAAGCTACACCCTAATACCAGCCTGGGCTTGGCTTTGGAGTACATTTACATACAAGTTCCAAAGAATATACTCTGTATGTCCTCACACTTGGCTGTAAGTGCAGAAAACATCCTGCTTTTCTGGTGGAATTCCTTTAAGTTAGTCCCCCAGAGTTTCAGTTTCCCCCCACCTGAAGTGATAAAAGGAAGCAGTCTGGCCTCTGCTTATTTTTAATGCATCCCCTTGTTTTTTGCAGTTGTTTAAATACACACCTAATGGCAAGTTTAACTTTTGTTCTAAGGGGACCAGTCAGGTCTAGAGCAGTGAATTGTGTCAAGCTTTACAGAGAACAGGATCACAGGGGTGGGGGGAATAATTTGATAAAACTCTGAAGTTTTGTTTTTTCATGTTTCTCATGTCACTTCTCAGTGCTTCTGTTCCAATGCACTAGCACCTGCCCCACTGAAGTACTATGGAACATGTGGACAAGCCATTGTGATGCCTGAAGCATCAGCAGCAGCCTGGTGTTTTCCTTCCTCTGTTTCCCATTTACAGCTACCTTAACATTGTTTTCTTTTTGGTCTGGATTCCTACATGAAAGGAGCTTTAATTTAGGCAGACTCACCCTTAAAACCAGTTTCCTTCCACTTCATGCTTAACATTAGCCAGACCCAGTTCTGTTTGGATTCACTCCAGAAGTATTTAAGATTATCTCCCTCCTACAACCGGAGTACAATGCAGGAAGGCACAGTTCTTACAGAACCTGTAACCTGGAGGATGAGTACTAGCAGCCTGAGTAAAATGCAGGGATCACTCACAGCCAGCAACACCTGGGTCAGTACAGGGTTAAATTCCAATCTGGAAAGAAAGGATTAACAGAGAAGGTAAGACAGGCATGAAGGTGAAAGAGTAATAAAAGCATGTACTTTTCTCCCCTCCTGCTCTAAAACATACAGCTCTTATGTGTCTTGGTCTAACTTGTGACTCCAGGTAGCTTCGTTTCAGTAAAGGGAGTGTTTAAGCATACACACACCATTCCTGAACTAGGACTGGTCACCTCAAATGTTACATGGCTTCATCTCTTGAAACACTGTACTGAATACAGACACGCACTCTACTGCAGAATATGACCAAAGAGCTGGTAAACAAGACAATAAAAAGGTAGTGATATAATGCAGGCTTTAAGAATCTATTCAGCTGATGTGACAAACGTCAAGCTAGATCCTGACACTGAGGTTTTATTTAGCCACTGCAAGAGCTATAGCTTGCTGACTTACCTCTGAGCACGTGTTCTTACTGAAGAATACCATTTAAGAGTGGATGTACTCTTCAGCCAGCTTTTCAGCACAGCATTACACACATCAAAATGCATAGACACACAATTCAGAGCAGCAAAGGTCAGTAACCACAGGTCATATTAGACAACACATTACGCTCAGCATTATTTTCTGACTTTCTGGTTTGCCTCAACTCATGAATTCTCCATGGTGCTTCTGTGCGTTTCATAAAGTCTCTGAATTCAGAGATAAGAGGGACCAACCAAGTTTACTCCTTCAGTATTTCCCGTTTGTTTCATCTAGCATGCAAGTGATGTTATTCCCCACCTCTGTATCTGCCCTCACTTCAGATAACTGGTCTTCCTTCAGTCTAAATATTCTTTCTAGGAAGCAGTGTGCCCTTCTTGGTGATCTAGCTGAAGACAAGAAAAGAAGTTTGTGTAGGATTTCTCTGCTAGTATTGAAGCAAACAGCAATTATGCTTTCACCAACATTAGTCCATTCAGGCAGGGAAGTAACAAAAAACCTACCTTGTTTTTTATCAGTTGATTTTGGAATAGTATTACAAGAAGAGCAGTGTACAATCAGGCACTTCCAAACCTATACAGAAGGACTCAACAAGACAGCTTGATTTCCAAGTTCCACCACTGTATAGATGGTGCACACACACAACTGTCAAATTAGGGGGAATAAAGTAACCTGAGTAAGGGTCACTAGTTAACTTCTTTTTATGGATCCAAGCACTACTCCTACTGTGTGATAAACAAAGGGGCCAAGACCAGAAACATCACAGAACTAAAGCTCTGTACTGGTTTTCTTTAAGCCAGTCTCTTCTCTCCTACAGTATTAAAGACTCCAAACACCACAAAGCAATTTGTCAGACATCTTTAATCACAGTACAGTAATGGAGTGTTTCTGCCTTTAATCAGTACTGTCCATGTTGCCCTTTTGAAAGCAAACTAAATACCTGCAAGAAAGTCAAATGACACCGCATTGACAACATTATGGAGGTCTCTCTTTCAGTGTGTTTGCACAACAACTTGCACATGGTCTGAAACATTTTAACACGTTTTGGAGAATTTTAACTCTTTTCTAGACACATGCTCCATCCAATTCACATCCCAGTGGTACTGGAGGCAGTTTGATCCTACAGCAATTTACCAGGTCATTCTCAGCTAGGGACAGGGACAGCAAGAGTAGAAGTTACCATGTTTTAAAACAGCTCACGATGGCAGAGAACTGGATGTGCAGCACTTCATTTACTCAGCCCCCTGGTTTTCACTCGATGTCACAATCCCCATGAACTATGTATTAACGTGAAGCTAAATCTACATCCACATTGTAGTTGTACCTGAAGTTCTCACTGATGCAAGAGAGCTCTGTGACCTACTGAAGGCTTTAATCAATTCACAATGAGCAATACCCAATAGGGAATCAAAAATCACACTCGAGGATCCTCTTGTCCTGCATTTGCAAGGAGCAACAGCATGATCAGTTTAAGTGGAAGACAAGCTAGACTGCCAGCCTAAAACAAGCAGCTACCAGTATCACACTAGATGCCTGCAAGTGTAGTCTGGTGGGATTCAGTTCTTAAAATAATACAGCTTTTTGAGCAGACAGAGCTTTAAACAGGCTGGATGTATTTATTTTTCAAGCAGGAGAAGAAAAAATCCAATACATTACTTGAATGTTTCATTATCAAACAACAGTTTTTATGTTTAAAAACTGCATTCATGCCTTCACTTTCATCATTAAATACTGCCACATTAGTTGCTCTGCTTAGTAATTGGTATGGAAATCAGAAGCTTGTTTAGGCAAAAGACTCAATTTCATTACAAAGGTGCTTAAAACACGTACAAGGTCAAACAAGTGCAATGTACTAGAACACTGATCTAAAACTGATCATCACATTGTGATATTTGAGAGAACCGGTGTCAGATGTGCACAGGGGTTAAGGTTGTACCATAAAAATGATTGATGAGAAGTGCTGAACCTTTTAGTGAAATGAAATATTAGGTCAACAATACTTAGTGTTGTGGGTTTTGGGGATCTGAGAGGTGTGTTACTGGAGTACCTGGAAGTGAGTTCACGCTGCACATCATCAGCCAGAAATACCTTTGCAACATACGTCATGGCAGAGCTGTAACAACAGCTTCACAGTTGACTTACTAGAGGCACTATCAGCAATTGATGTAGGGCTCAGTGTTCCTTGCAGGGCAGAAATGGATGGCAGGGTCTTTAAAAGGGAAATCAACTGCCTAAATCTTTCTAAAAACTAATGCTTGCATTGGACATTTGAAAACAGAGGGGAAGAAAATAACTTGCATTTGCACTGGATTTAACTAGAGATTACAACTGTTAGTAAGAAGAGGACTACATGAGTTTAGGGAAACCTCAGTGACCACATGCCTCCCTACTGCCCAAAAGTAAGTTCAACATGTGTCAAAGAGCAAATGAACACATTAATGAAGACCACCTATTATAAAAATCATTTCATCTCCACCTGCTGCATGCTCTTCATCACTGTATGCATTTAAAAATCACAGCCTGACTTGCTAGCATCATGATAGTTCTTAAAAGGTTGAAAATGGATACAAGTTTCTTATTCTATCATTTGTGAAGAACAGAAAACTCTTAAATTAGGTTGTGTGTCTGGCTCTACAGAGACAGCTGGGACAATGGGAAAAAGACCGCAGAGAAAGATCTGCCTCAATCTTCTTGTCCATAAGAGAAACACTGTGAAGTATCGTTTAGAGTCCCTGTGCAAAGCAGCAAGCAGCCGTGTATCACCTTAGCACTGCAGAGGCACTCACTCTGCCTTTCCTCAGACCCACCTACCAAAACAAAACAACAGCCAAAAAACAGGTCAGCTTTCTAATATCATTCCTAATATCCCTGGACCAGCAAGGGAGTCTGTGGGAGTAAGGGGAATGCAGGGTAATAACAGATTGTATAGCAATAACAAATTTGCTATACAAATTTGGGGCACAGGAGAATTCTACAGAAAAACTCAGGTGAGGATGAGAAAGATACTGAAAAGGCATCCTTGAAGGTCCCACTTCTGTACCTTGTACATGGAAATACCAATCACTTGCCTGGCTCCTAGAACTCGCTGTTGTGAGCACCTAAGCCTAAATTTACCCAGTGTGCCCTAAGTTGCTGCAGTTACTTTTATAAGTGCTTAAATCCTTTATGCATTTTTCCTCAGTCTTCATTACAACATGAAGCCTGACCACTTAAGCCCCAGAGAGCAGATTATGTGCTAGCTATTTCACAAAAGCAAGGGATTATTTTGGAGTATTTTCTTATCTGCATGCTGAATCAGAATGCTTCAGACTCATCATGGATAAATTCAGCTCCAGTCTTACTTCACCAGAGGTCTTCCTGCCTATCAAGTATTACTTAGTCTTTGAAAAGATATAAATTCTATTCTGTTACAGAGTTGTAGAATAAAACAGACAAAAGCATCAGGAGTTTCAGGAGATACACAAATACACACAGAGACCAGGAGCAATAGTTGCAGCAGTTCTATAAATACGTTTTACTTGTATGTCAGAGGCAGTAGGTTAGTAGAGCTTTAGAGGCCTTTTTTGCCCTTCTCAAATGAAACTACTCATACTAGCTGTACACTCACAGGTTTTCCACAGCCATTCTATCTAGTTAGTCCTGGAAAAAAAATCATGAAGGCTTTAAACCAGACCCCGTGTTTTCAAATTGCTGTTTGAAGCAATAAAACTGAAAACTAAATTGTTGGACAGTGATACAAGTGTGGCTTTTCTGTTGGCTTCTCAAATGCACCTAAGGAAATCAGAACTTCAATTCTTAAAACAAATTACATTCAAGCCTTCTGGGTTACCTCTTGTACAGCTGCTATCTTTTATTTGAGGAACAGAAGAAATAACCATGACTTGAAATCTTGGCCCCAGAAAAGACCATGGCAAAATGCTGACAGACACTGACGAGGCAATAAACCAAGAGCCTTTTACTACAGAAAGTTGGAACATTTGATAATGTAATGTAGAAAATGTTGACAGCTCTCATGTGGGGATGCTGGAAGGCATAAAGAGGCACACAAAGAGAGGAAGTGGGAAAACTCTTGCATATAGAAGACACCTCATGCATGTTGCATACAAAATACAGCATTATGCCACATCTTTTCATATAAACTATGACATTTCTTCACACAAGGATACGAACTGAACCATTTCAGTTCCTCTCTCAATTTTAGTGTTACTTTCCTTATGAAAAACGTAGCAATCCAAACAGAACATTCCCTGAGTTTGCACAGAAAATCGACAGAGCTGATTTTCATTTGGAAGAGTCTTCATAACTTTACTGTAACAAAAAAAAAGTGGTTAAAAAAGCCACACAGTTTGCTACTGGTGTAGGTTTAGGCAGGTTTAATACGTTGTGTTCGTATGTATGTAACTACACTGATGGTGTAATTACATTGCCATAAAGCAAGACCTCACAAAACTGTCTTATGATCCAATCCCAATTTGGGAGAATTGTTTTGTAATCCTTTTCCCAAAGAGATCTTGCCAACTGGAATTCCATTTACATTCCAGGGTAAAAACACAGCCAAAACATATGCAAAGTTATGAAGGCTTACTGCATGATGTCAAGAAAATACTGATTTCACCACTGTCACACATATCTGGGGACAGAGAGAGCTGGAATAATGCAAACAACTGTACACGGGTACAGAGGATAAAGGGAAAAATAAACCCCTTAAGTAAGCCACAGTCTTACTCTGCACCCTTCTGATTTTAGTTTGCAGGTGAAAAGTTTCACCTGGCTTGGAAGGAACCCTTTGAGGGTTCCTGTTGTATACTTGTTGCAGAGATCTTCTCAAGTCCAACCCGAAAGAGGAAACAGTATTTATACTCTGCTTATTTCTAACAAGAATTCATCAACATTTGGCTATTTGGATTGAAAAATATAACTAGTTTACATAAATATTTTCAACATCCAAGAAAATGTACAAATCTAAAGTCAAACACATTTGGCTTGCCACAAGCCCTGTTTGCTAATGTCTTTATAAAGGCTCAGTTTGAAAGGAAAGTAGTCATTTTCAATACAACCAGTATATTGGAAATGCCATCCATTGTATGGAGACACCACCATTCTTCTATACTTCTAGAGAAGCTGAATAATAACATTTCATGTCTACTTGCAAGCAACATATACCTTGTTTTGGTCCTGGATAGTTAATCTCCACTCCTATGTTTTGGAGCGGTCTTTCTAGAGCTCAGAGAAAGTACTGCACCTGAAGTATTCAGCAGCATCATGGAAAGCCGTCATTCACTCCCCAAGGTTTTGGGTTGACTGTGTAAAAGTGGAAAACCAGGATGACACAGCTGATTTTGCACTTGTGAAGGCTCCTCCAACTGACTGACCTGCATTACAAAGCAAAGGTCAGTAGTGTAGTGTTATCGCTATTAAGCCACTAGAAAGAAAAAAAAAAAACAAACCCCCACATAACCAGTCATCCAATTTGGGATTTAAAATCCAAGTGCAGAGTCTGTGTCTGAAAATATTCAAAGAACCTGAACACTGTAGGTCAGCACGAATGGCCTGTGCTGCCCTTGATAGACCTTGAGCTGAAATGCACTTCTTCCCAGCTTGTACAACAGCAAAAAGAGTAGAAAGACTCCAACGGAATAAAATAGGAAGCTAAACAATTTTTGGTAAAACTACTTCAGGACAACTATCAGATTCTTCAGTGGGTGAACTCATATTACCTGGTATTGCAAGATGATAATCTCCCTATGCTGGGCACTGGTGAGGCCGCACCTCGAATCCTGTGTTCAGTTCTGAGCCTCTCACTACAAGAGAGACATTTTGGTGCTGGAGCGGGGCCAGAGAAGGGCAACAGAGCTGGTGCAGGGCCTGGAGCCCAATGGTGATAAGGAACAGCTGAGAGACCTGGGGGGTTTAGTCTGGAGAAGAGAAGGCTTGGGGGGACCTTACTCTCTCAACAACTGCCTGACAGGAGGATGGAGCCAGGAGGGGGCTGCTCTCTGCTCCCAAGGAACAAGGGACAGAACAAGAGGAAATGGCCTCAAGCTGCACCAGGGGAGGTTTAGATGGAGATGAGGAACAATTCCTTCCCCAAAGGGTGCTCAGGCATTGGAACAGGCTGCCCAGGGCAGTGCTGGAGTCACCATCCCTGGAAGTGTTCACACACTGTGTAGACAAGGCCCTCAATGCCACGGGTTAGTGGTGGACTTAGCAATGTTGGGGAACAGCTGGACCTTATGACCTTGAAGGCCTTTTCCAACCTCATTGATTCTGTGGTTCTGTGACAATGTGATGTGGCCCCTGTTCAAGTGCAAGAAGTGCTTTTCCAGAGAATTACAGATTATTGCAAAACCTGAGGAAACTGACACAAGGTCTTCCTCTGATTTCAACCAGCTCTGAATAGTTTCAGTCGAACTGATATAAAAATGAGAATAGCTCAGTGCAGAAGGTGGTGATGTTGTCTAAGCACTTCCAGATTCCATTAGAGCTTTTACCTGAACATCTCTTTTCCCACATTCATCTCCAGCCCACACCAGAAAAGGAATTTACACTTTGTCTAGCTGCTTCTCTTTCTGTATTCCACAGATATACAGAGCCTCAATCGGCAGCTTTACCCCTCAAACTGTTGCTCTGCTTTATATATAATAAAGTACACCTGGATTAAAACAAACCATAACTGAGATATAGGATGCTTCTTCAAAAAAAATATGGCTTAGATGCAAGCTGGTTTGAAACAAATGTCTTACCTACAGCTTTTCCTGTTTGAACAACATTTCGGCTAGTAGAAACCATCACATTCCCAATCTTCTTTCCACGTTCACTGTTTTGCACAGAGCTAAACAAGAGAGATACTGAACACTGTTAGCTGACTGACTTAGTACTTCCAGGTGTGAATAAAATACATAGTTAAAGTTTATATATCAACACACACACTAATTTACATAGCGTATAGTTCTATATATACATACATCATCAAGCCCATAATTCCTGCATCTTATTCACACAGATCAGTTAGGCAAGCTTCTCAGAGGAAGAAAAGATACAAAAGCCTTATGATTGCAATGCAAGAAAAACAGAGCTCTATTGTGAAGTCCAACACAAAATAGTGCACTAGCACTCTTTTTCCTTATTTAAGCGAATGTTCCATCTTTAGACGTGGTGTTTTGCAGAACACTGAGTACAGTTTCATGTGCAGGCCCAATTTAGATAATTCTTTTGTTTTAGTTCATCATAGGAAAAGTAGGTTATTAATACTTGATCACACTTTAAAAACTATAAAAAAATCCAAATACTATATACTTACTGTGACAATCTTAACTTCACATCTGACACAGAGTACTGGCCCTGGAATGGGTGGCTAGAAGAGGAGGAAAACCCAAGAAAACATTTAGAAATTTAGTTTTATAAATCAATTCATGTCACACAATTATTACTTGTACTCCTCCTTGTGGCTTACAATAAAACTAATAAAATCTCTTGTAGACACACTACTTCACCAAAGGTGAGGTCCCAGTGACAATTCAACTGTCGATTTCCTAGGAACGACCTGTAAGGTGCCTTCTATTTACAGTCCAGATATTAACAATTTTTGCACACTAAGGCACAGTACCTCCTTCTAACAAAACACAGCAAATAAAAAAGATCCATTAAGTAGACCAAGAGAGCTTTGCAGGTCTGAAGAAAAGCCTTCTTCAGACTAGAGCAGCTGACAATGCAAAAGCAAACAAAACTCCCTGCAGTACAATAACAAACCCATTGTAAACAAAATGCATGCAGAACCAACAGTGTCGCCAAGCCTGGCATCATCTAATCTTGAGTGAAAATACACATAAAACAATCCAAAGTACAGAAGATGCAATACAAAACAGGCAGTTCCTCTCCATCCCCATTAATGACCACCCTGGACACGGCTATTCCCTGGACACATGGAAGTAATTAATGAAAAGCAGAACCATCTGAGCACAATTCCTGAGGAATGACAAACTTCCTATAGCTGTGGACAGCCAACAATCAACTTGAGCAACTTTCACTTCTTCTGAGTCAGGATGCATTTTTCTTCCTAGAACTATAGCTCAGAATTAGAGCAAGAACTATTGAAGGAGGTATTGATTCAATGTGCTTTATAGCAGGAGCAAAGGAACACTGTATTTCTACAGAATGGTGTGCCTGACTAGGAGCAATCCATGGTAAATGCTTAAAGAAAAAAAAATATGCTTTCCTTACCTAGAATTTACCTCTGCAAGAGCTGGATGCTTGTTGCTGTTCCATACTCTGTAGTTGTGGGTGTTTTTCCAGGCTGCTACAAACACCGTTCCAAAGTCTGACAACGTCTTTTCGTTGTCTGATAAATTAAAAAGAAAATGAGAATTTGCAGTAATTCATTAGAGACCTAACACAAGACATAGCACATTCTTTCTTGTAAGGAAACATTAAAGTTTTCCAGGCTTTTATCAAATCAAGGACAAGTAAAACCCTAGTACTAAGAACCAGGCACTTAAATAATGTTTCCTTAGCTTCATTTTAAATTGTCTCAAACATACAATGCCAGGAGAGAAGGAAAACAGTTATTTTAGAGCAAAGTTAGTATGAAAACCCTGGCACTTCATATGAATCATCTGAAAATACTGTCAGATGGGAACTGAGCATCTTCCGGGCTTGAAAAATCAAGTCCCCAATCCCATGTTTTCTCACATACACCACAGAGCAAAATCTGAATTAGTTATTTGATATGAATATAGAATAATTGTGACAAGAATGAAGTGAACAGGGTCAGTGCTGGGCAAACTAAACATTTTCCACAAATAAAACACTGATTCTTTTAGTTATATTCATGCACAAAAAGCTGGAACATTGAGATTTCTGAGTTAAGACAAAAAATTGAGCTCCAGAAAACACACACACCTCTACATGACACTTTCCACTTATATGAATCCCTGCTTGGGACTATGGCAGGAAGGGAAAAGAGATGGAATAGCCTTGGAAAAACTTCCTGAAGACAGCCTCTTAACTTAATGTCTCCAAATCCAATTAGTTCCCCAAAATTAACCTCAAGCTGCAACAGTGTTTGTAAAAGTCTCATCACATATGGAGTTTCAGGTATTTCTACTTATGAGGAAAGCTTAATTAAATCAAGGAGACAGACAAAGAAGAAAGAAGACAAAGAAAAAAGTGTCTGTCAGGCTGTGGAGTGAGAGTTAGTAACAAGCTTGGCAAGGAGTAACAAGAATAGCCAAGGTCAACCGAAAAAGGAGCCTGAAGTGAAATGCGAGGTAGAGAAAGATCCAGTGACCGCCCACACATTCAATGCAACAGTACAAATGTTTATTACACCCACCCTCATCTCAGTCCCTAGACAAGGCGTCTGTTCTACCTGGTTGCAGCACAGCAGCAAGCAGTGCATGAAGATAAGCACTGAACTGAGCCCTGATCCACTCATCACCTCCTTCCCATCCAGTGCCATCAAGGAAAACATCGTCTCTGTTGTCAGTTACATGCTTCACCAAGTAATCTGCAAATCTCAGGTCAGCAGTTGTTGGGTTCAGGATCTTACGGAGCTCTGGATCATGGATTTGTACATGAGCATCTTCTATCTGAAATAGTTCCAATGGTAAACATTCATCTAAATAAAATTACTTATATATATATATATATATATTACTATATATTACTACCTAAATCTAAACTTACAGTCCCCCCAATATCAAGAAGAAACAAATAGCCAAAGAAACAAAGAATTAACTGTTCTCAGAAAGTCAGATACTGCTCTGATAAAACCAGAACCTAATAATCTCCCTGGCACATAATAAAAGCTGCTTATTTGACAGGATCTGGCAGGGGAACTTTGGTGCTCACATACATTCTCCTAGAGGCTCTTTGATTATCACTTCAATTTATTACATTGGTTACCTATATGTAGCTATCTTAGGTTACCAAATGCTGATTATGTAGCTGTATCCATTTGCTAGAACTGATTAGATGCTGATATTTTCTGACTAGATACTGATTGTTTTCTAACTAGATACTGATTTTTATCTCTTGCTTGAATCAGAAGGAACTCAACAGCAATGTGCTTTATTACCCAACTGTAGCTGTTTCTCAGCTGCAAGCACTTATTTTTGAAAACCTTACTACAAAGTGATGAAAAAAGCCCACAACACAAGAAGTTAAAATTATACCAGCAACAAAACCCTAAGTGCCCTGCAAATTCAAATATTGCATATAAAACTATACAGAAAAACATGTAGTAGTTTTGCACAGCTTATCTAACCCTATCCTAACAGATGATACCAATTTAACATGCTTCTGCATTTTAAGATTTCAAAAGAAATAAGTCAGAATTTGGGCATGAATGTGAAACTTTAAAGCTGTATTTAAAATGGAACCTCTGTTTCCCCCCTCCCTAGTTCAAGAAGCTCAAAGGCAAAGGCTCATACTTCCACAATCGCATCACTCAGATGCTTCTGCTGACGGAACAGGATATTGGTGGCTCCGGCAACGAAGCCGCGCACTGTTACATCTGACAGGAGGTGATGCTGCTGCAGTGCCATGTAGGGCAAGCAGAGGTACCCCTAAAAGAACAGACATGTTCAGAGGATTAACATAATGTCAAACAATTAGAACTGTCTACATTCAGAGTTTTTCCCTAACAAAACCAGCACATTCCACCCAGAATGAACCTTAGTTATTACAATTTCAGCCACGATTATCTATTGCTTTGCTACATCACATCTGCAAAGCAAAGCAACCAGGTTCCACATGAATCACTTTTTTCAAGAGGTGGTTATGCTGCCTTTCAGCCCCAGGACTGAAGCTGAAACACAACACAAAGGACAGGAATCAAATGTGTTTCTAAGGCAACAGATCAAGCAATATAAAACAAGAGTGAGGTCTCAGGTCAATTCAGAGACAAGAAGTCAACAAAGATTCATCTCTCCACCTGCATACCATGTCTTCTCGTAGTCCTGAAGCACATGATGCAGGAAAGCTACAGACTGCTATCCACATTTTGTAGGTGGAGATTTCCAGGCTCCAGAGAGAGCAATCAATTTCTGATAACCATATGCATGCCTGCTTTAAGAAAGAGCAGGATAGAAAGCAATACACCATGCTTTTTAGCCACTCCATGATTACAAGTTAAACTAGTATCCTACATTCCAGTTGCAAAAGACCCCAACAACCAAATATTTTGCCTTTGTAAAAAAGGCTTTGATGGAAATCATTGAGAGATCATTGAGAAGCAGCTGTAGGAATTGTAATTTTCTTTTCAATACAGACTCAACATACCCCTGAAATCTAATTCCAGATGTTCAGTTGTATAAAACACAAAGCAATTTACTGGTAGGAACCCTGAAGGGCTAACACATACCAGACAGAAAAAAGAGCACATGCACTTCATCACACAGCACGTGGTAATGGGAAACATATGGAAGGAAGGAGCATAGCTATTCCCTTTTGTTAGATTAGACACAGGGATGGCTTCCGAGATGAGGAGGCCTTATCAGCTGAGAACAAACAGCCTGTGTCAAAGGAACAATGGTGCTTTAAGGGGAATCACCAACTTAAATGGAAATCTTTCCCAAAGTACGGCTGGCAAAGGAAGGTTTAATTACTGGATAGCCAAGTAGCAAAGTCCTGGAAATCTTTTGCTATTTAAGTATCAAGTTTCAGTTCCTAAATTCACATTTGTCTCTAAGTACAACTACTCTTATTTCTGTGAACATGTTCCATTCTTTTTAAAGAGTGCCACTGAAATAAGTATCAGAACTTAAAGAACTGATACCAAAGAAACAAGTATCACAACCTATTTTTTCTTATGCTCAGGTGTACTTGGATAAGGAATTAGGCCATCTGGCAAAATCTCCTCGCACTCTCATTAGTCAGATTTATTAGTCTTTCCATGGCATTGCATAAAAAAACACTGATATGAGAGCTCTAAAAGAGATTTAAACTTTGCAGCAAGTTTATAGTGGTTAAACTATAACTTCAAATGACATTTTTCTGATAACTTAAAGAGATGTAAAGTCTTTTCTGCTTTAATGACACTGGATGAATTCAAATGAAAAGTGCCATTGTGGAACAGAAGGTAAACACGTAGAAACTGTCCATTTCCTTAAAATTGTTTACTTTTCCACTTTATGGGCTTAGTAGCAAACTAAGCTTGCACTCATAGGCCCCCTTATCAATCATTTTCTTCTTGCTTTCAATCTAGTATTTCCCATAGAACTACACTAAATACAATTTACAGGCTATCCTTTTCATTAGACAGACCATATGGACAAACACCAGACTGCAGATCTTGGTTGAAAAAGCATTTCTAACAGTGACATAAGGCAATACAGGGCAATGATATTTGAGCTGCTCCCATAAGCCCACACAGACTGCCATTTCCAATGCAAGTTATGGACAGGAGCTCACATACCCATTTAATAAAATGTTCTATTAAGGAAATGCAAATAAGCACCTCCAAAGGAAGAAATACCACTTCGAACCTCATCAGCTTGAGGAAATCAATCTGAATCTTCTTTCTGGGCAAAAGTTCCTCTAAAAGATTATTAAATTAAAAACAAAACTTTTTCACTAACAAAAATATCTTTAACAGGGATGCACTTTCCGGGGGGGAAGGGGAAAGGTTATGGGAAACCAGCCCTAGTAAATGTACTGCTTGTTATCTGACAATGCTCAGAGTCCTTAGAGAGACACTCGAGTACCTGGAGTTCAGTAAGGCACCAGCACAAGCTTAAACTTCAGTGGCTCTGCACCAGGCACAGAGAAAGAGCCAGATAACTGGGAGTTACCATGTAAAAAATAATGAAATTGGATATATATGCCCCATCCCTGGCAGTGTTCAAGGCCAGGTTGGATGGGGCTTGGAGCAACCTGCTCTAGTGGAAGGTGTCCCTGCCCATGGCAGGGGGTTGGAACTGGACGAGCTTTAAGTCCCTTCCAGCCCAAACCAGCCTGTGATTCTATGATTCTATATATTCTTGTGTGTGCATACAGATACACATTTATATACACATTTTACGCATATATACACATATATGTATTTATAAATACATACATATAAACATAAGAAGAGGGAAACACAGGCTTAGGTGTTAGCTAAAATAAAGCTTTCAGAATCTTAGTGTAGATTAATGTATCAAACCACTTCTTAAGTACTCTGATCTTGCCCCATACAGGTTAGATCAACAACTCAGAGTGAAAGAAAACAGTAGTTACATACCGTTTATTAACCACAGACGTGCACTCACACTTTCCACCTGCCTAGGAACACAGTCACTTGCCAGAGACTGTACTTACTTGCCAGAGACTTGTTTTGTAGTACCCTACTGTCGATCTGGAGTTGGGTAACCAAAATTATTAGCCACTTCTGAAAAACAGATGTCTTTATGAGTTACCAGGTATCATGAACAACATGTTTACCTTTGTAAAAATAGCCAACGGCATACCGTACTGGTCCTCTTCCAACCCAGAAATCAGTCCTGGAACAAGCACTGCGTGTCCTGTATTTGCTTGGGGTTGCACAGTGATTGGAAGGCTTTCTGAGCTCAGAATATTTTCAGCCTGTTCTGATGCTATATTTTCACCTTCTCCTTCTTTCAGATTAGACTCCTCCAAAATGCTTGGATCTAAGGTCTCCCAGTCACTTTCAGAGGATGCTGGAGAAGCACGGGAAGGAACTTTCAAGCGCTGCACAGCACTGTTGGAGGACTGAGCTCCATTGCAAGTCTTCTCTGATGGGGAGAAAGGCATGCTTGTTTTTTGACCTTCCAGTGAAAGGTTTTCTGCCACCTTTCTGCTTCCCTTTCCCATTCCCAAAGTTGTATCTGAAGTATCAGCAGCAGAAACAGGGTCACCTAAATGTGGTGTATTTTCCTGCAACCCAGCATCCTCTGATATGCTGTTTCTTGGTCTATAGTGTGAGCAGTCAGTAAGACCATGTTCAATCATTCCTGGAAAGTGATAGCACACAGGAGTATCAGCATCTCAATGGAAATAGAAGTGACTTTGAATAAAGAAAATGAACAAAGTGCTTTGGTGTATGTAGTGGAAATCAAGTTTTTTAAAACACTACTTTTGGGGGAAGCTGTGTTAAAAAAACACAGAAGTAAACCAAACCCAAACCCCACACTTTCTCTCCTAAACAATCTTCCCCAACTTTTCTTCTTTGAGGAGACTGGTTAGAAGCTAGGAATTAGCAAGGTTAGGGGTTTTGGTTTTGTTTGTTTGAACTCACCAGGAACATGTGACTTATTCAGGGTCCCACCTATGTTACCCACTGGCAATACAGAAGATCCAGTGGCTCCAATAAAGCACAAGAAATAACCCATAGCGTGTAAGTAGCAAGAATTAGGATATGTGTACACACATAAAAGTCACCTGTTTTTCAAGCAACATACCAAACATGACTCTATTGTCACCTGTGTTGTCTGCCATATGAAACTGCCCGTCCCAGTTACTACCAGAAAGCATATAAAAAAAGTCTAAACTTCTCTTCTTACCAGGAAAGAGTGACAGGACAGTCATCAGAGCTCCCACTAACCTATTGACTGGAGAGATATAAAATAGCACCTAGTGGCAGAAGGGAGAGGGGTGGGGTGAGAAAAGGAGAATTAGGGAGGAGAGAACGAGAAAAATAAAATTACACTCAAGCATGACAAAGGTATATAGAACACACGCAAACTATTCAAGCATTGCTTTTTATGTTATTTTAGAGAGTCTGCGTAGCAACAAAAGCTCTTACAGTACTTCAAATATTTAAATGTCTATTATACCCTTACATTTTATTTGTGATATATATATGCTGCATATATACAGCCATGTGTAATAGATACTTGTCAATCATTTGGATTTTACTGTCAGTTGTTCAGGATTTTTTCCCTCCAAATTGATTCAGTTACTGAATAACTGACAGGAAAAAGTTGTTCCTGGCACACCGCATAAATTCTTATCCATGTGTAGTACATTATAATGTCTGTTATAAATCAAAAAGGCCAAATAATCTCCATTCCAGAATTCTGACAAAAAAACTATGCAAAACCATCTCTTCTAAGAAAATAAATTAAAGCTATGCAGATAAATGAAAACCAGGATAAATGTAGCATATATTTATTAGCAGTGTCTTCCTATGATTAAACCCAAGATTTTGTGGAAACAGAAAACATGACTGATAATTAGCTTTGGTAAAGCACTTAAGGCATAACATGGGAATAGAGAATCTCCTTAATTAAGCCAGAGAGACTGTGATTAGTAAATTAGTTAGGAATTCAAAAGGAGGGGTGTCAAAGGCTAGCAATGAAAGAACCGCAAGGCAGACTGAATATTACTACTGAAGCTCCTCCAAGACAGGCAAGCATTACAAGGAATCAACCAAAGGAATGCAGAACAACCTAACTTGATGACTATGCAAGCCAGTTTAATAGGTTTATGATGAAATTAAAAGTGCAAATTTGTAGACTTACTAGAAGACTTCTGCTGTCAGCTAGGAAGACACTTTAATGTGACTGATGAACTCATGTTTCACTACTATTTGCAGGTCTACAAGCTAGTGAATTGATAGAACCGAAAGAAAAACCTATAGAGACCTAACACGCACCAAATGATATTTAATAGTACATCAGCTAGAAACAGATTATGTGTATTATCTTGCACAAATTTTCTTTTTTCTATGTTCAAGATAGGCAAATTCAATTGCTACAGCCACAGAGAAAGCATGATGAGAACAAGCAGCTCATCTGAGGACAGGATTTCAGCTGACTCCAACAGGAATCAAAAAAGTCAAACTTCTTCTAGGATGCTGCTTTCTAACACACGAATGAAAGATGCAGGACCCAACAGCAATGAACTACAACAGAAATCTTGCAATACCTCTAGAGATTTAGATTCCCAGATAACATGTATTCCTAGTCAAGCTTATTTTTAAGCCTACAGAAATAATTAGGTCTGTAAGTACCATCTTGCTTACAAGAAATCTATTCCATCCTAAGTTTTCACTTGGTATACTGCTTACTTAAGCCGAGTACTTTTCTATATTGGTTCCATCAAGCCCCTCTGCCATCTCTCTGTCTATATGTGCACACGCTTCCTGACCCCTCCCAACCCTATTATATGCCCTACAACATCTACATCAGCAAACTGGGTGGTCCTGGCAGCAGAAAACCCAATGATCACCATCTGGAAGTAATCTTCCAGCCTAATGACAGCCAAGAGGTGGAAAACCAGTTCTTTAGCCTGTGGAACGGCATCAACCAAATTGCTAAGGATTAAAGCAAATCTGTCTGTGGCATTCAGGCATTTTTCAGATCAAGGAAAACTGGCATTACTAGTGGCTTCTTAGAGATTATGTTTAAGGTCTTTGAACATACAGATTCCTTCTGTTACTCTGGAACCTTAATATGTGCCAGAAAACAGGCAGTGTCAGAAAACCTAAACTCTTCCTTTTGAAAATGCAAGCATTGTGTTCCTGTTGGAGGTCAGGGAAAAACAAAACTAAAGCAACCTGCAGGTTTATTCAACAAGTATCCAGTTACTTTAAAAACAATTTCATATGTTTGAGTCACATGAACATGCTTGGGAAACCCTTCCTCTTCCTGTGCATTTATGTCTTGGGGTTTGAGCAGCTTCAGAGAAGAACTGTAACTTAAGAAAGCATTTTGTTTCTTTATGTCCAGATACTGAACTGACTTGATGAAATGGTATTACAAGTTTTTAAACAGATCCATGGAGATACGTTACAAAATCCTACTGGGAAATATTCTTTCCATTTATGGTTTAAAAAACAATGCAGAATTCGGTTCTTCTGGGGAAAAAGCTTGCATATTGAGTCTTGATTATATACATATTTCCATGTGCACTCTTACTATGTCATAATTGTAATTTCTCAAGTATACCTTTTGCCTAGCCTTTCATACCTAGCAGTCTTTAGCATACAGCTCTTAAATGCAGAAACTGCGTGGAGACCTCATAGCAGCCTTCCAGTATCAGAAGGGGGCCTGTAAGGATGCTGGGGAGGGACTCTTCATTAGGGACTGTAGTGATAGGACAAGGGGCAATGGGTTAAAATTTAAACAGGGGAAGTTTAGATTGGATATAAGGAAGAAGTTCTTTACTGTAAGAGTGGTGAGGCACTGGAATGGGTTGCCCAGAGAAGTTCTGAATGCTCCATCCCTGGCAGTGTTCAAGGCTAGGTAGGACAGAGCCTTGGGTGACATGGTTTAGTGTGAGGTGTCCCTGCCCATGGCAGGGGGTTGGAACTTGATGATCTTAAGGCCCCTTCCAACCTAAACCATTCTATAATGCTATTCTGTGATTCTATAAATTCTCATCAATGCATTTATTCTCATCAATAAATATTTAGAACTGTCAAGGTATATTTAATTTACAAGTGACAAGTGCAAAAGCTTCCGAGAAGCTGTTACTTCTGTTTTTAAAACCATATTTACTGCCTCACTAACGATACCCAGGCCTTCAATAAGCTTAAAAAAAAATCACAACTGTTTATACTTAGAATTACTCACAGAATCACAGACTGCTCTGGGTTGGAAATGACCTTAAGATTATCCAGTTTCAAACCCCTTCCATGGGCAGGGACACCTTCCACTAGAGCAGGTTGCTCCAAGCCCCATCCAACTTGGCCTTGAACACTTTCTTTATAGATTAAGTCCTACTGACTTTCCAATTGCAGCTAACAGGAAATCCTCATTTTCCTTCTCAGTGCTCTGAAGAAGTTGGGGTTTAACAGAGCAGGTTTGCTAAGAAAAGGTGACATTTGGGAAATTGAAACAGAATTTTAAACAATAAGTTTAAAAAAGCAAAACAAACAAAAGCAAATCCCTTCATATATCTGAGACCTGATACACATTGGTTTCACTGAAAGTGCTTGTTCCAGGGTATTTTTATATATACATATATACACACACACACAGAAGAAAACAAATGTCTCTGTTTCACATCTGCTTGTACATTTTGCACATTGCACTTAAATGACTAAGTCAGCATTACTTCTGGGACAGTGAGATAGCCCAAAGAAAACACTGAGCCTAGAATTCAACTGGTTTTACCCACTCAATGTAAGTTCAGCCTGACTTAACAGATAGGCTTTTTACCTTGTCTCCTGCAAGTGTTCATGCAATTCAGGTCTGAAAGACACTTCTAGCACTTGTTTTCTTTGATATGCCTATTTAAAAATGTAAAACTGTACACAGCCTTTTGGGTACCAGCTTTCCTATTGGTTCCTTCACACAGGTACCTATTTGCATTATGTGTATCCTTTCTTATCTTTTATAATATGTTAAGTTTCTCCATTCACATTTAATAAAATTTTACTTACTCTGACTGGGACAACCATTAATAAGGTTCAGTATGAACAGAACAGAAGTGGAGGCAAATTTTTACAACTGCATCTTCTATTTTAATTACCTCAGCCTACAAAACATTACCTTTTTCTCTAGAAGAATCAGTTTAAAAAGGATCAACACCTGCAGAAAAAAACACAAAAAGGAGAAATATGGTGAGTGAACCAGTGCCATTTATCAAAAATACTGTGCAAGCCTAATCTTTTACCCAAGGTTTCATGTTAATCACTGCATGATTGTCAAATGAGCAAATACATTTGACCAGTGAAAACCAGTGTTCCAATACTCTTTTCCCACCTGAGCACTCATTTTAAATCAGCATTTGAGATACACAATGAAAAGCCTACACAAAGAATTGTGTAATTTGAAGCATACAAAGCTTATCAGAAAGTACATGTTGCATAACTCAAGAATTTAAAAACCCCAGTAAACTACAGAACCGTAAAGGAGTTCCTCCACAGAATTACAGAAAAGATTCAGCAGAATACCAAGACTGTCATTCACCTCACCTAATTTTAGGCATCTACAGATGAGACATCTAGATCAGAGTGGCCGTACAGACTCTCTACACTCAAATTAAAACACAGACAATTCTGGGGTATGACTGGCAGACCTCTGCTGTTAAACAAAAATGAGTTCTACCCCAAAAATTTACTGAGCAGGCACAAATACATCATGAAATTCAGATTCTTTAATTTGCTTCCTTGATACCTCCCTCAGTTAATAAGATTCTAAATGTTATTTGTACCTTAGTTATAGGATACACGCTGCATTTCAATAGTCATTGGGAAATAGAAGAGGAGCTAGTCCCCTCAAGTTCTGTGATGGCAGAAGCTGCAGAAATTACAAGATACAGGGAAAAATGCTCCAAGTTGTGCCTGCACAAACTTTAACAATATTCTTCCATCACATTCATCTGATGAGAAGCAGGAAATAGAAACAAGATCATAACTGAGATCCCACCTGCAGTCTGGGACAGGTCTAAAGAAATGTCACACAAATGTAGAAATGGCCAAGGAATCCAGCACACAGGCAAAACTTGTCAGTCTAGGACTTACATATTCACTGAATTTATGTAGGTGGAAGGGGATAGGAAATGAGGAGGTTGTAACCAGAAGCACTTAGGAAACAGTCATCTTGCTCCTAGCTCGGGTATGTCTAGACATGTTTATTTTTCAGTTCCTCTCAAAGCATTTTACCCCACAAAGTGCTGTACTTCATACATCTGGTATAGAACACCTACCTTGTGTCGAAAGTGAAGAACAAGATCCCGAGGAGACAGACCTGAGATTCCAAAAAGAGAGCAATTACTACAGCTTAATAGCTTGTAGAGATACTAAAATAAGTCTTGTCACCATTTTTCAGAGGGGACAGGACACCCATTATGTGAACCTGGTTATTTCAAGAGCAGAACTCATATAAAATACTTTCTTTTAAGCAGGAGCAAGAATTATATCTACAAATGAGACAATAATAACATGAACTGTCATACTCTTGAGTTGACTCCTGTTGGCTACCATACAGCATTATGGAAAGGCTGAAGTACTCACTGTTCATTCAGAAAACACAGAAAAGAGTCAGAATCAGATGGGATCTATCCCAAAAAACAGATGATGAAAGCCTGAGCACCCTACACCATCAAATAGCTCAACCTAGAAATTAAGAAGGTACTGTTTCCTAAAAGCAGCCAAGCAGTGGCTTGTCAGGCTGTTGGGTGAAGAGGTAACACGGCTTTTAACCTACAACTAACTCCTATTATGAAAGCAACACTCAATTTATTTGACATTTATTGAAATCCATTAAGAAACACATAACAGAATAGTGTGCAGCCACACAGACCTCTGCTGTTTAATTTGTTAAATGCACATAAACAAATTAGCTCAGGAAGGGAATGTGCTGATTAGTTTAACATCTCTGCTGCTTGTACAAAAATACTTACCAAGATAAACCTGTGACCCTTCTAGTGAAGAATTGCCCAGAGAACTATTCATGTGATCATAAAGCTCCTGTAAAAGTTAGAACAAAAGCAAAACAAAACTCAGAAGCTGTTAATGGCACATGGTCACCAAAAATCCAGAATAAATAAAATTCGCTTTTTCAAGGATCTCAACATCTTATTCCAGAAAGACAGATTTTACTGATGGGGTCAATGGAGATACAGACTGATAATCATGCTTGTTCTTGTATTTCACTACACATCAGAAAGGTGACTCTCTGTCAAATTAGAATAGTTCATGTTAAATTGTTACAACAGCTGAATAATTGAATGACCTATGCAAATGGAATATTTGAGCAATAACTGTACACACTAAAACCTGTAGCCGTACACTGAAAGCTTTGTTCTGTACACTGAAAGTTTGTTGTGTGGCTGTTATTGAAAAGTTACCTTAAGAATTGAAATTTGTGAGAAGTCTTTTTCTTCAAAGTACGCATGTGTGATGAGCTGCAGCTTCGCCTGAAGTAATCCATACAAAGGCTTGGGAGAAAAACAAACACAAAAGCATGTGAAGAAAACTTATTTAGTCCCTCATTTTAAAGTAGAATCTTCTCCCACTCTTATCTTGCAATATAGACACATTATTACACACAGAGTTCATGGAGGGGCAGTTGCTAACTTGCAGCATCCTCCTCCTGTGCTTAAATCTTTCAGCTTTAAGCACAGAAAGAATCCCTTTTCCCTGCCTGGTGACAGACAGCTTTTGCTAAATAGGTAGAATCACAAGATGTTTGTTCAAAACAAGAGTGTGCTGTATGTGTGACTATCTTAAAACCTCTTTCAATGTCAACTGTCAGAGCATCAATGTCAATAGCCACTCTCTCCAGGTATTATAATGCCAAAAACCCTTAATCCTACTACCTGAAATAAAGTTAGTAGCACATGAGAATAACCAAAGCACAAATAAATATCCTGATCCCTGATAACATCTACAGAAGGCAGACACGTCTACAATAACTTATATATCAATTCCAGGCAGCTCACTCAAACGCCAGAGCCTTCTGACTCAGTTTTGCTTCAGTACATTCACTTTCCAATAAAGAGAGGTATTTGGAGCCAAAAGTTCCAAATCAGAACATAGAAAATAAATAATTTTTAGTATGTTATCTGAAAGTGTTTTGGGAGTTAAACAAGCATTCTTACCAGCTGACTGAGAACACAGACACTCTTCTGTACAGTTTCCCGGGTGATATCTGCTTGCCGTACTTTTAATGCCTAAAAAATAGAAGTATTACAGTAGTTCTACAAGACACAGTTGTGAATACAGGTCTAGTTGCCACATGCCATCCCCCTGTTTTAAACAGGGTCCTAAAACTGACTGCCTTAAATGGCAGAATATCCAAACCATGCAACAGTTTGCCCTTACCTAGTAAAAATGATCATAACACTGAAAAGTCAGAGTTGTGTTCTCATCTCAGTGAGCACAACAAAGATCCAAACAGAACTGTGATGATAGGCAAAGGACTGTTTAAAAAGACACTAGCATGAGAAAAAGGCAATAGCCCTGGAAAAGGCAATGGCATTTTAACTCAAGGTAATGTAACAGAAGAGGAGCCACAACACATCTCTTGCTCTTCTCTAACAGTATCTGTGGAAATGGACCAGGTTGAAAAGTCTTTGCCTAGAAACCTGTTTGCTTTATACTTGAGGATTTCTTTGAGCCACCCATCAAATAAATAGGAAGTATAATCTGCAGAATCAGCTACATTCTCAGCCAGACCAAATGGTCCCAGGATTTAAGAGCAGACCTAGAAAGGGTGGGGCAGAAATCCAGCAAAGTGATTCACTTAATGGTACAAACCAGCAAGTGTGTGGACTGCAACCCACACACCAGAAAGAACAGATGGGAAGAGCACTACAGCTGTCCTATGAAACACACTGTTTTGTGTTCTACTTGTTCCAAAGTGTTAAACATCTCTTTAGCTTCTTAATTAGTTACTAAACAACATAAACTAATCAAGAGCACAATAAAGCCAAGTTAATTTATAGTTAAATAGAGGAAGGCTCTAAATCACAGAATACAGCGAAGACTGGCTGCAAAGATAGTGAGGGAACTGAAGTCAACATGGATTTAGTTCAGAAGAAATAGAACTAAAATCTGCATGTGTAAAATTTCTCCTATAGCATAAACAGGAACTTGAAATATAATCAAGGTATGATTAACACTAGAACAGAGTACAATATTTACATCTTCTGAACACAAGACTCATTTAAAGCTCAAACCCACATGGCAGTCCAGATTTTTGGCATCTCACTGGAAAAGGGAGGAACTTTAAAAGTTAAATCTGTAATAACTCAGCAACAGAATCCTACAATGGTTGGGGCTGGAAGGGATTTTAAAGATCATTCAGTTCCCAATTTCTCAGTCATACACAGATCATGCTACTGTTACTACTTCTGAAAATACGGACAGATTCCAGTAGATCAAGTACATCATTTCCTCAGTGTGATCAGGTGTACACCACCTCTCAGCTATTTTTCACCTTTACTGCTTTTTACTTGCTCAGTATTGGTAAGCAGCTACAATGAATGGGAAGATTCTTGTCTACTCTGCAAGTGCACTTTCAGCAAAGGAGGTAGGTGAAGAAAAACACCCCTACACTTGCATCATCAGATTCCAGGAAACATTCCAGAATTCTTCATGGGCACACACTGTAGAAATTTCAACATTTTCCACCCAAGATGCTTAATTCCCAGATACCATAACAGACTATTAGCTATTTGCTGATAGCTGTTTTCATATTTGGTGCTGATGTTTGGATTAGCTCACAAGAGCCAAAACATATTTGTCAATTGCCTTGGACATTTCAAAAGACCACAATAAGCCTGCTGACATAAGGGAAAGGAATAGTTTCCAAGTTATGGAGCTATTTACTATGCATATTTTCATAGGTTTTTAATGCAAGCTGATCATGCAGTTTGTTGGTGTAATGCAAGCCACTGATTCTTGGGGTCATTAATGCATCAAGCCTACTATTTCATTAATATAATTCCCAACTTGGAAAGTTACCTTTGCTTCAATCTGCCTGTAGCAAGAGACACCATAGACTGTGGTTCGATCCCCACACCTCGGTGGCAAATGGAAAAACACAGTATCTGTGAAAAAAGAAAAGACTTGTTTCATATGTTACTAACAAGAGTCCAATATTGTCATTTTCAGCATCACTTATTTATAAAACATTCACTGCTGAAAATACTGACACACTTATTTTCTGAGACTTTAAAAACTCATCTATAAAGCTATGCCTACACTCAAATTAGTTTCAAGACTGCAAGATGCTTTGTGGAAGCATCTCCCGCTGTGCTAATATGGATATTCTAACAGCCTGGTGTTTAGCTGAACAAAGCTCCTACAAGCCCACTGACAGGTTCTATTGACAGCAGCTATTGACAGCAGCTAAGCACCACTAAAACCTGCAGGTATGCTGCTTTTCCAGTTCAGTATGGAGGAGCAAAGACAAAGCAGTGTGAGGCAAGGCATACAATTGGAGTGTGATGCCATTAAGAAGGTAAATGCCATGAAGACGGGAAAAAAACACCAAGGAGGACAGCTGAAAGATTAACATAGCTGCTGCCACTGCTAAGGTAGATACTCATGCACCACTATGCTCACAAAAATGATTTGTGAATCCTTGTCTCACACAAAATAAATACTCTCTCTGTGCAAGTGTAACATGAAAGAAAAAAAGAAGTATCTATAAAATATGACAAGAGAAAGACTTTTATGGCTTGAGACCTACACACCAATGTACATACATATACACTTGCTACTACTGCAAAAGTTGCTAAATTGTAACTAGAAGACAACTTTACGACCGTTTGTTGTTGCTAAATTGTAACTAGAAGACAACAGGTTACAACTGTTTACCTTTCAAAAACCTGAGTGGAACTTGTTTTGAAACCAACTACTAGTACTTTGCTTCACAGTAACAAAATGAAGAGACAATCCTACATGCTTTTAAGTCCAACAGAAAGAGGGACTATTCACAACAAAGCTAACTCCCTCAAACAAGTTTAATGACATTATGAAGACCACCTAGGGTTTTAGAAAGCCTTGAAGACTATTTCCTGAACCATCATCTCCTTTGAAAAAATGCAACTACCAGTGGGAATTACTTTAAAACTCAAAAAATAGATATCTAATAAAGCTATAGTAAGCGTAACTATTATCTGAAACATACTTGCCTGTTTCAAATTCAGGTGCGTTCTCGTTTACAGGACACAAGAATATATATCAGTTTTGTTGCCAAGTCTTTATTTATTTACCCAAAATTACACACTGAAAAGCTTTTAGTACAGTAATAAAAATGCTTAAAGTTGAGGGATGGTACTGAGCCAAGAGAATACATGTAGGTGTGGCTGAATGTGACTTTCCCGGCTTTGAATGTAGCCTATTTCTCCTTATGTATTTAACACCACAGAAATCGAGCTATTGAATCATGACCCAGACTGGAGTCTTCTTACTGCTAGGCAGGGGATTATTTTGATATTACTTTCTTTTTGCTTCCAAATGAGATCTCTGTAAGCTGGAGAATTAGGAAGCTAAGTACATAGAGTTAAAAAAAACAAACAACAACAACATAAAACCCTTATTAAAAGTAGTATTAAAACATTTCTGTGATTTTGCTGTTTTAAGTGACTTCCTTGTTCACTGCTATGCAGGAAAAAAAAGCCCAGATGAAACAACTGAACTTGCATATAAATGTCATGGTGACGAACCAAACTGCTGTCCAACAAATAAATGCAATACTAAGCAACAGAAACAAAATAACTGCAGTGAATTTGCTGGTAAATATGTGGCAAAGGAATCATTCTGCTGACAAATGCACTAAAGCTTCTGTTCCTGCCCTTTACATTTGCTGGTTTTCAAAATACACCATTCTACAGACACCGAGTGACCTGTAGGTTACTCTAAGAACCTCTGAATTAGTAGAGAACATAATGAAAGCAGAATGTTAGAATTTCATTACTCCCTCAAAACTGGATTAGGTTTTACTTAATAGTTTATTCCCCGTTCAAAGAACTGAGAGGGCTGGAGCCTTGTTTTGCTCTAGACTACACGCAAGTGTAGGCTTTTATCAACATCTGATTTCTTGATGTAGGATCACCTTTATGATCTACTTTCATTTCAAAGTCTGAAGCAACGTATCTTTGCCAATGTACTTGGCAGCTTAAACCAAAAACAATGCAGGAAGTCTAAAAGAATCACCGATGAACTGTTCAGACGTCAAGATGTTTTCTTTGATTGCAGTAGCAGTAGTAGATACAACTTCCTCTCTCACTTCTTACCTTCCTGATAGTTGTGAGCCCCATCCGGTAAGGCAAGAAATGGCAAGTACTTCCATTCCTCTGGCAAACTTTGGCTGTCATGTCCTTCTGCAGGCTTTAGGGGAGGATAGGAAAATTCAACCTAAACAACAACAAAAAAAAACAAAAGCAGAGGGGAGGCAAAGAGACAATACATTACTTTTATCGAACAAGCAAGTGTCCGTGATTCAGCCCAGCACCTTTTGTTTTAGCAATGGTATTAAAGTTTTATTTCCTACTAGCATTCTTTATCTCCTACTCCAAAGCAGGCACAGACTGACTCACGTGTGGTCTGACAGGCCCTGAGCAGATTTGGCTTGTACAGTGTTTCTGTTCAGCCTAGGACCTTTTCCTCAAGAGAAGTATGAAACAGGTCCTCAAGCAGAAAGTATCATCCAGCAGCTGAATACCTTCTGTATGCACACAGCCAGCAGCACACTGCTGCACCTGCAACCTCAGCAGGAGCCATCGCTGGGCACACATAGCCTAAAATCAGATTTGGCTTCTCAGCCCCCCAAATGCTCATGACTGGGTAACATGCTAACACACACAAGCCTCTATTTTACCCTAACAGTGTTGAATAATCTCAGAAACTATGCTAATAGCAAAATACTGTTTGTACATATTTTTATGTCCTTCACTGCAATGCGTTCTACACATTGGCCTAAAGTACCTCCTTTTCCTTTCCCCAAGAAACCCTGCTTTTCAGCTTCACCTTTAATTTATTTGTCATTTTTCCTAGAAATAGAGAAAACCTTTCTATTCTTAGCACTACACTGCATGTCTACCACAGACTCTCATCATCAGCATCTTCACACTACTAATACTTCATCTTCTTTTTCTATGGAGACTCTTTTTTCCAGAGGTGCATTTGGAATCCCAAACTGGTTTGGTTTGGAAGGGACCTTAAAGCTCATCCAGTTCCAACCCCTGCCACAGGCAGCGACACCTTCCACTAGAGCAGGTTGCTCCAAGCCCTGCCCAACCTGGCCTTGAACACTGCCAGGGATGGGGCAGCCACAGCACTGCCAGGGATGGGGCAGCCACAGCTTCTCTGGGCAACCTGTGCCAGTGCCTCAGCACCCTCACAGGAAAGAAATTCTTCCTAATGTCTAATCTAAAACTCCCCTCTGTCATGTTAAAGCCATTCCCCTTGTCCTGTCCCTTTAACCCTTGTAAAAATCCCTCTCCAGCTCTCTTGTAGAACCCCCTTCAGGTATTTCTTAAATTACTAAACAAAATTTAAACCCACCTTTATCAGTAAAGGAAACTGAACAGGAAGTTAAAATAGTTAAAGACACTGCAACTTCTCTCAAAGCACATGTAGCTATAAACATTGAGCTGTAATATGTACACATGGAAATTTTCCAGGTATATATACATGGAAAACAAAAGCACGGCAAAGCAAGCATACAGAAAACGTTAACGTTTGATGGATGATAAAAGACAAACATGGTAAAGGACGAGAGTACTGAAGATGTAATAGCAACTAAATCAAGAAAAGTTAAATTCTTACCTTAACACATGGTGTCACTCTTTCTACAACTGCTGCCAACTTAAAAAAGCACAAAGGACAGCACTACAAGAAATCAGCCTTGTTACTTGCTGTATCAAGTTTTCTTATTCCTTGTATTATAAATGAGATCTTGAAAATACCCACAAAAACTAAAGGTCTGGTGAAAGACAAAAGTCCTGAGCAAAACGTAAGTAACCCACAAAACTAATTAGGCAAGGGGGGAGAAAAAGAACCCAAACCAACAAAACATGCAATAGAAAAAGGATTAATTCTGACAGGAGAAAGGGGAGGGAATCCAGACCCTGACTTGCAATTAGTAACCAGGAATCCTCAGTCTATTTATGCTGAGCAAAAGAGAAGAGCATCTGACTTCCAAAGGAGAAACAGAAGCTGGAATTTGCATCCATCCAAAGGGCAGAGAAACTGCCTGCCATCTAGTACAAATATAAATCCAAAGAACTTCTTGCTATCCTTTTCAAATCACAGATCTAAGAAAATTAAAATGTCAGAAGCTTCATGTAAGTATCTGCAATACAGAAAAGGATTATACAGTCTGATGCTGTCCAGATTCAAACTGGCTGGCGGAAAACTTGACAGAATTATTACCAGATTCTTGCAGGAGGAGTAACCTTAGCAATAAATAAAATAAAGTTCCTAAGTGTTAAAACACAGATAGTCAAGAAGCATCTACATTAACCCCCTGAATTAGGCATTTTATTTCACTGCATGACCCACAGCAGGAGCTTATTTCCATCAAATACAGAGACCCCAGGTCCCTTAGAGTTCAGTGAATACCTTCAAGCATTCCTCACAGCAAAATATGGTAAGGATCTAAGAAGTCAAGCTACTTTCAAGCACTTGCAGAATTCCAATTTATTTTGCATTCCAACCAAAATAATTAATTAGAAGACATAATAAAGGAAAAAAGGGTAGGGCAACTCAAGCTATACAATAAAAATGTATTCACTAGGGATACCCCTTTTCAAAGCCCAGAATAAAGCCAAGAGAGCTGGCCTCCTGTGTTCTTTTGACAGTATGAAATTTGCTGAGGAACTACTTTGTTCCAGCCCACAATACACTGTCAGCACCTCAGCTGCTATCTGATACTCCCAGCAACAGGGACTTCTGCAGGCGTTGACTGTTCCAAATTCAACAAACTGAGCAGACATTAGACACTAATGACAACCTTGCTCTGTATCAGTCTGCTTCTTTCAAAAATATGCTCTCTACTATAGAGATTGCTGTATACATCTGCGTATATGTGAGAATATCACAAAACTCAGATAAAACAGAATTAAGATTGCATAAACAGCCTAAAACCAGCCTATTTTACAGATCTACTTTATGACAGACCTGATTTATGTTCTGATATACTATTCCTCCCCCTCGCCAAGAATATCCGTGTAGGAAGTACCCTGGTTTCTAAGGAGGAATCACATTTGTGTAGTGTAATAGATCACTGCTTGTAGAAGTACTGCCTCATACCATGGAGGCTGAAAGTGTGGAAGAAACAAAGCAGTAAAAAGAAAAAGGATAATCCAACAGCAAGGAGAGAATGCAATGCCTTGGGGGAACTTTCTTCCACCCCTCCTCTGACTTAACTCTTTGAAATGAAATCACTGGGAACTCTTTAAATCAAACTTCTTGCCAAGTAGTCAGTGCAGGGGGGATCCATGTAGCTGCCTACATGTCAAAAAGCACCATTTCCAAGAAAGCTTTCCTTTTCCTTAGCATTCTGCAGTCAGAGAAAAGAGACACCTGCAGAGGATGATTCATCTGATCCGTTTCTTTCCATCGCCTCTAAAGAGAGCTCGCTCACACTTCTAACTTGCAGCTGACTGAATGAATGCAGATGAAACTCACCATAACTGCTCCCTGCTTGATTTCTACAGCTCAATTTGCAGACTTACATCAACTCTGCATATTAAAAAACATTATTTCAAACCCAAAGGATAAGAACATTGAGTAGCCTAAAAACTCCACAACCAACAAAAACACTGAAAAAAACAAACCCCACAGCTCTTGAAAAGCTTGGCACAATGCACATATACAGAAGTGATAATAACAGGGTAGACAGAATCTCAGTTCTATCACTTCTGACTTGTTGTACAGCTGGAGCCTCAGTCAAATCCTCCTCTCAGCCTGTTTGTGCACAATGTACAGTGTCTCCAGTCAAAGCAACCTAAAATAAAAGCTATTTTATTTTTCATCTTCCACTTTAAACCCAAGATGAACCTTGACAGGATAGGATGGGACTACAGAGAGACCTGTCTCAGAGCTCTTTCACCCTCTTCACAGAATGAAGTTACTTTTTTTATTTAAATACAATGGATTTATGTAAATCCCTACATATATACATACATATAACCTGAAACCAGGACAATGTGCATACATAAGCACACACTTCAATTTCCCTGTTGTCATTAATACACAGATGTATTACTGCAAATATGAAAAACAAAGTCTTTTAATAAAGCTCGTTAGTCAACAGGAACAAAGAAATACATGCAAGTTCAGAGCAGATTGCCAGAGCAGTTTTTTGTCTCCTCTTGTGAATTAAAGAAGACTCCCCAACAAAATTAAATTCAAATGCAAAGCTGAACTCCTCAGAGGCATCAGAATAAGCTACATAACACATAGACTAGAATCTCTACTCAGTTCTTATTCTTCCCAGTGTCAGGGATCTTCATTACTGCTGGAAATATTACTCATGCCTGTCAAAGGGGTTTGATGGCAATGCTTTCTGCCTGCTCACATTGTCTTATTTTGCGAGCACATAGCTCTTGACGGATATCAGAACTAAAATCGATACAGAAGGTTGTGCTGCGATTTAGTGGACAAATAAATAACTGTGCTCTGCACAAACGATTTCACCCTTTGTGGATTGCCATATGAAAATAAAATACAAGTGAAAAAAACTCTCCCCTTAAGGAGATTTTCCAGCCAGAAGACATTTACCAGCCATTTATTATTATTTTACTCATTTATTATTTTTTTACTCAAAGTAAAAAAGATGAGTGCAGGCAAGGTATTTCACCTGCTATATTTAGGAACAAATGTGTTTTTTCTTTAAAAACAACACACTGATATTCTCTCCTAAATTACAAGTACAAAACCAGAAGAGAAGTTAAAGAGCATTGATAAAAGAGGAATTTCCAATACATATAAACATGTCCACCTGAGGTATTACATTCAGACATTACACAGGAAGTTGGCATTAATTTTTACTCAGGTAAGGTTGCTTCCCTTACCTGTGAAAAGTGTTTCGTGTTGGCAACCATGGTAAGATTCTCAGTGAGCACCAAACAGCGATCATCTAAAATGTGCTGGCAAGGCGGTATAAACTCCTCATCCTCCCCCCTCGATCTATAATCACATTTGAACTACTCCACTTACAAGTTAACCCCTCTTATTCAGCACAGTCACAATATCAGCTCTCCTTTTTAATATGGGTGTTTGGGAAGATTTCTCTTCAGGCAAGAAATGTAAAATCATGTGGACTCAAGTAAGGTTCCCCATCAATTCAATGAAGAGAGGATTTAAACTCGAATCTCTATTAAAAAAACCCTGAAAATATTTAGAATGACAGTATTATGTTAAAGACTAAGGATGCCTTCAGTAAACTGCAAAATTCAATCTACAGGGAGCGAACCCACTCCATTCTCTGAACAATTGCTTTGATGATCTCTCCCATTGCTTGTACTGCACAAACAGGTAAAAGAATTGTCCAAAGGAAGAAAAGGTGATCAGCAAAACCCACTTATTACATTCCCATTCAGGAAAACTTTCCCCTTCATAAACCATTTCAACACATTTCATTTTGAGCATACAAACTCTTCCTCTCTCATCAGAAAGTAGAAGGATGTTGAGTATTGAGCAATAGTGATCAAAAAAAAAACCAAGAGATTAAAATTATACCTAAACCTTGACCCCTCCTTTCATATAAGTCAGCATTTGCTCCTCACACAAAGCAGGGATTTTTAAAAGTTTTCTTGATGTATTAGTCCTGGCACAGCCAGATGCAGAGACAACCCATACACCCGTGATTTTATCTGAATTGTCATAACAACTGCAGCATGCAGCCAACTGGAAATCCAAGACCATTGCTGGTCTTTCAGCATGGGGAACAATCTACTATTGAAATCACAATTTAATCTGATTTAAATGGCAAGCTTTCCCCATTGTTGTACGACAGAGCCAACAGATCAGGATCTACAAGCTGAGAGCCCATCCATATAACAATAATGCCTATGCAATAATACATCTAACAACAGATTTGTAAATACACATTATATATTTGTCTGTGCAATAACTATGTATAATACACACACATATTTATATAAACATGTAGATGCAGAATATGCATGATACGTATTTCTATAAATGTATTTTAAAATCCATTACATACATGCAGATTAACAGTGAAAGAAGCCCATGTGTTACAAAGAGGTAGGGCAGAGTCTTTTCCATCTTTCCAGTTCCTGAAACTGGCACTGCTTCATGTTCCCATATTGCTAAAGCTATAGAGCTGCCACTTACACAAGTTCTAAGACACCATTTGTATTCTTGCAGATGCACAATATAACCACTCAAATTTTCTTTGAAAACTCTCACCAAGTTAGTAAAGTTTTGACTTTTAGGCCCTTAAAATATAAAATAACCTGAAATACTGAACCTTTGTATTTGCCGTCAAAGTCATGCTAGGATGCATTTAGACACTCTTTCCAATTACTTAACACTTCAGTTTTGCGGTCATGCCATTCAAGTCAGACATAAGTTTGGTGCCTTGGAACTTTAGCTTGCACCATTCTCCTCCAAGAAAGTAAACAATGACAACCTCTCCACACACACACACTCCTCCCAGAAGTGGAACATAATACTACTCAACCATTCCAGCCTAGAGGACTTGCTAGGGAGTTCTGCCCTCAAGACAAGACCTTATGGTCTTACAGAAACTAAGCTTGAATTCATACAGGATGAACTCTTAAGAAGATATAAGGTACCAGAGAGGGCAGCTTCCTTAATGAAACGAGAGAGGACAATCCTCTACTCTACTCTTAAATGGTATCTGCTCAACACAGCAATTAGTATACACTGGGGTCAGCAGCAGCCCTTCTTCACCCCACAATCTGCTGCTCCCACTGGTTCTTAATGGATACACCCAGCTACACGGCCTGGTGGCACTTCCTGTCCTGCAGGACAGCAACCAGACTTCATCACACACAAGACTCAGATGCGCATCCTTTCCGCAGCTCTGCTGCATGCCCCAGTTCCCAATGGGAAGAAGCCCATGCATACTGGCAGGGAGCTCTCAAGTGGTCCAGTGAATCCTCCCTGTCCTGGGAAAATGAAGGACCAGGACGGTAGGTACACTTTAAAGTACATTTACTTGTCAGTTTAGAAACAGCCATTGTGTGTAATTCATATAGCCTATATTGCTGAACTGATGCATTACAAGAGAGCGATCACCTTGTATTATGAACCACGAAGCATTCAGGGTCTTTACCATGGGAAACCAGATGGTGCCAGAATGGCTTTTAGTGAACATGCTCATTCCTTTCAAGTTTCAGCATTAGATTTACTCCTCAGAACAGACAAATCCAGTTCAACAAACACAGTAATACCATGAAGTACAGAACACACTATGCTCTAGGTAACCTCAACAAAGCAAGCAGCCCCATGCCCTGTCCTCCAGCATGTCAGAGCAGGCAAGGAACTTGCTTTTACATCTTGTATCCACAACTTTCTAAGAGTGCTGTCAGAAACAACATACCTGCCTAGGTGTAATAACTCAGGAGCACATGCAAGGTGTGGGGCAGATTAACAAAATTAGACACATAAAATAAGGTAATTTTAGCACAGGGAACACAAAGCTGAAACAGCAAGTTTCAATTTATTCCAACTGGAGTGACTTTTGTTCAGTGATTTACAGCTTTGAACCTCCCTCTATTATAGATATATATAAATTACACTGAGTTACTATTTGAAAGCATTCTGAAATAGGTGAGACAGAGATACAAAAATAAAGTTTTTTTACTGATTTAGTATTCATAGAACCCAGACTGGTTTGGGTTGGAAAGGACTTTAAAGCTCATCAGGTTCCAACCCCCTGCCATGGGCAGGGACACCTTCCACTACAGCAGGTTGCTCCAAGCCCTGTCCAGCCCAGCCTTGAACGCTGCCAGGGATGGGGCAGCCACAGCTTCTCTGAGCACCCTATGCCAGGGACTCACCACCCTCACAGGGAAGAGCTTCTTCCTAATGTCTAATCTAAATCTCCCCTCTGTCAATTTAAAAATGTCTAGATGCACTTGTAATTAATTCATTGATTCAAGAGAAAGCTCAAGATTTCTGGTACAGAACATTTAAATAACTACTCACATATTATGAGACACATAAAGAACAGACAGATGATAGGATGAAAGCTGATGATACTGACTATGGCAAGTGTCACATAGCTGAAATCAGGTATTTAGGAACTTCATCTCAATTCACACATCAGGGCAACTAAGGAGAAAATATCCAGTATAGGGTCCTTCAAAGTAATGCTTTACTTCCTTTCTCGGACTTCAGGGAAGCAACTGCAAGATTATCAAAACGTAGCACTCTTCATAGCTTGAACAACTAAACAAAGAAACAAAAAATCCAAACAGAAATCCACAACCCCTGTAAATTTCACTTGAACAATGAACAAAAAACACTAAATAAGTGGATTACAGAGTCATGCAAAGAACAGAACCCACCATTAATCCTGCATGAGAAATCAGAATCTGTGGCACTGTTTACAGGAATGTGAGATAGCAGCTACAGGTGTACTCAGCAATACACTGTGGATTTAAAACTTTTAGCATCCCATGCTAATTTGCATAGCCTTTCTAACAAAGGCTAAAAGCTTCTTTCCAAGTTTTAACCTGTTGAACATAAGCAAACCCACATATTTTAGACAACAGGGTAATCTTTGATATTCAACCTATGCTAGGATTAACTTCATCTAGAGATTTCATGCTCATTTTAGCCCTTTGAAGCGCTTAAATAATCTTACAGGGAAGAAAACAAAACGAATTGAGCTAATGTTTAAAGGTTATTGTCAATAGAGGCAGGACAAGCACTTCAGCTTGATGTCAGCACAGTTCCTTTCCAAGTTATTTTGTGTTTCTGTTGCTCTTTTCAACAACATCTCATTTAATCACTAGAAGAGATTACTTATTGCTTAATACCTGCCTACTGTGTTCCCCAAAACAGAGAGAGAAGGACTTTAAAGACAACAAAGCATCTACTTCACTTACATGATTAAAAGCATCAAGCACATCTAACAATCACATCAACTACTGGGTTGACAAAGACCAAGAAGTGGAAAAAAAGTAATTCTCCAGTAAAACAGTCTTAGGAGAACAACAGCAAACAAACAGGGACAGGAACAAGCTGGAAGTGTTCCCCTTAACAAAAGAAAAGAAAGATGCCTCCAGAAGGCTGCCTGTGGAATCCTCTGAAGAGAGCAACCTCAGAATTTTCCTCTTGGAAGCAAGTGCTACAGTCAAGGGCACAGGAGACCTGGAAACATAGGCAGTTCTCAAAAGAGTTGATAAAAAGAGCAAAGCGAACTCACTCCTTCCTTAGACTAATTCCTTAATTCTAAACAAAGCAAGCCTAATTCTACTTCACACAGCAAAAAGACCCACAGTCCAACAGTGGGGCCTTAGAAGGAGACAAAGCAATACCCTGACTCTCCTCATCTGTAAATGAATGCATGTGGATTGTTTTCCAAGTCTATGCAAGAAAAGTATGTTCCTGTACATTTCCAAACTGCACATAAAAGTTTCTCTATAGATTAAACGATTCTTATATGGAAAGATAATCAACAGGAAGACCTGTACACTTCAGACATAAGCCTCAAGCCAGAGTAAGATAGAATGTGTAAGAATCCAATTACCTCCATTACCAACTGCAATCCCAGACAGAGAATCCATAATGACAGAGCTCAGTTTCAAGTTACACGCTTCTGTACACACCAGCTATATAGCATATATATATATATATCTCCCCCTTCTTCCATACTACAGTTTCAGGGGGAAAGTCATCTAAAGAAAACACCAAGAATCAAGAAATCCATCCAAATATCTAACTCCACATGCATTCACTAGGAAGACTCTTTGAGAAAAGAGAAACAGAAACACAGAACCCAAAAGAGCCTTCTCAGGTAAACCAGGTAAACTCCTCTTACAACAGGCAGGTTAGCTGTATGATATGTCCAACTTAAGCCTCCCAAATTCACCCTGAATTGCTGCCATTTAAAAGTTGCTTTGGAACTTTGCTTTTCTGCACTTAGTGGTTTCTCGCTTGCCATCTTCAGTGTGTCCACAGACAGCTCATATCCACTTCTTCTTGTGCCAGCACTGCCTTTTAGATTAAATGGTTGGGTTTTCCTCCTTATATTTTACTTTCCAGCAGTCTCCTGGAATCCAAGTCCATTTAATGCAGTCATTCAATGAATATTTCAAAGGCCATTATGACACATGACAATCAAAAAGAGAAGCCCTAGGCTGTCACTTTCAAGGGACACTTTTCCACCTCCCCTATTAGTCTCTCTGTGCCACTGTAGTTGTCTTCTGCTGATGTCCACCCAGCAAATAGATCCTGTGAACCAACCACCTCAAAACCAACCCAAAACAAGGTTTGCTTTTTGGTCATCTCAGTTCCCTGTTTCAGCTCAACACACAACTGCCTCTATCTTCCAGCTTTGAAGAGGTAGGACAGGAAAAGGGAAGAATCTTCCCACATTCACAGAGGCAGCTTAATAGTCCTCAGATGAAGACAACTGAAAGCCTCAAAATCCATTTTGTTAGCCTACTCAGACAAGCTCTTCTACGTTCTCCTTGAAAACAGACTGCCCAAGGACTATCTCATCCATTCCTGGAAGTGACAGAGAGAATCCAAATCCATTCTTCTGAAAGGTCGATCAGAATTTTTATGCATCAATAAAAATACTATTATATTATAGGACTACATCTACTGCCACTCTCACCCCCAAAACCACACCATTTCAGGAACTCATCCTTCATCATACATGGTCTCACTTTGCTCTTCCACAGGCGTTCTCATGTTAATTTCCAAGCCTGTACTGTTATTATTCACTCCTATTGCATGTCTTTGTAATGCACCCCATCTCTATCATTCCAGCATTATCATGAAGCTCTTCCACAACATTCCTGTCTTGCTTTGTAACACTGATTCCTCAAGTTTGCTCACCATATCTTAGATTTCACAACGCCAGTACCGTATATGTGTCCCAAATTCAATCTTGAGAAACATCGTTTGCAAGCACCTCTCACACCAGCAGCTCTTATTCTGACACAATATGCTGCTTCTTCCTCACCTTCATACTATTCCTTATTCAGGTACCAGCTCCTGTGCTAATTCCCCATTATCTCCACCTTAGAAAAAAAGGTTTTTTTCAGTGCTGTGTGATCTGTTTGCAAGTTGCAGGCAGATTCAAGATTCTCTCTTTGTTCTACAGAGAAAGTAAATCACTTGTTCTTGCAAAAGATGCAGGTAAGTCAGGCATGATCCATCTTCAGTGAATGCCCTTAGGACTCAGTCTACTTAGTCTCATGTTGTTAATTCTTTCCTTCATCAGTTCTCTAGAGACTCATGTGCTACTGATGTCAAACTCATTAGGCTATAGCTGTGCAGCTCCCTGCCTCCAGTTCTTTGAGGAGGCTACAGTTCAGTAACAAATCTGCTAAGTCAGAAGTAGAATACATTTGAAATTAATTTCTGGTTAGATTTCCCTCAGGAAGCCTGGCTGTTTGTGGTTCTACCAACTTACCTTCTACTCCTGCAGTTCTCCCTGCAACACAGCTACCTTAACCCTTTCCCCAACTGCCTTCATTTCCAACTTCTCCAGTTCATTTCTTAAGAAACTTACAGAAGGATTTGGTTCAGAGGTATTCCGACCCCATTTTTGACAATACCCGAAAACATCCCTCTACAAACATTTCACTGGCAGCAAGATAAAATTCACTGCGACTAATGTATAGGTGGGTGGGGGTTTTCTGTGTGGTTTTTTTCATTGCATCAACACACTATAACATTACAAGGAAAAAAATACAGGCTGCAGAAGAAGACCAGAAGCAACAAAAGTGATCTCTGCTTTTATTTCCAACCTATGTCTTTTCCAAGAGGTCAACAACAATGTGCTCTTCCTCCTACAGATAACCAACTAACACTCATCTCCTCATAGTCTTTGACAAAAAAGTGGCTGATAAATACTGCAAACCTTGCAACCTAGATTATCGGATCACTTCACAGGAAGATCCTTCGAACATCCACATTTGAACAGCCCCTAAACACCCTGAGGTGAAATGATGCATGCCAAAACCTTGCAGATCTTTCAGAAAAAGAGATGGAAGAATACCTACAATGAATTATTGCACTTGTGCTTCAGCCTCTGCTGGCATGAAGAATGGTTTTACACATTACTATGCTGTGCTTGTTTTGTTTCCTTAGACATTAACAAAGATTAATTTAACTCTTTGCTACCTTGTATGAAATGTGTTTGTGTTACACCTATTCTTGGATAGTCATCACCATGGCATTATTGTTTTGTCAATGTTTTGTAAACAGTACGGATGCCCCACGGACAAAGACTCGCTGCAAGTCCATCGCTACATCTATCTTGTCACAGCAAAGCAACTGTGCGTGCAGCCCAGCTGGGTAACAGCATCTCCTGTTTCAAGGGTTAAAGTAAGCCGAGCATGACACACCTATGAAATACACAACATAAACTTATTCTACCTTACAGGCTACAGGAAGCAGCCAAGCAATTAAGCAACAAAGGAGCCGACACTCAAAACTTAAATCACGGGTAGTCCTGTCCCTTGGGGCCACCAGGCTGTGTGTGCACAAGCTGTACCTGTGAGAGTAGTCCGGCAGGAACAGGAGGCAGGTAACAAATCTGTTTTCCTCTTAACTCTTAGCCCGAACGCCCGACCCACAGCAGCCACAGGCGCAGCACCGATAGCGGTCACGTACGCAGCCCAGCAAACATTAACCACCGCCCGGGGCGGGCTGAGTCATTCATGGCCCCGCGGCTGAGGGAACCCCCGGCCCAGCCAGGGGGAGGCCGCAGCCCTACTGCGATCAGCGGCCCCTCGCCGGTTCCAGCCCGCCCTGAGGTAAGGGAAAGCTCCCCCTCACTCCCCAGGCCCCATCGGATGCGCCCCTTCCGCAGCGGCTCCAGCCTGCCCGTGGGCCTCAGCCGGGCCGCCTCGCCACGGGCTGAGGGCAGAATAAGGCAGGGAGAGAGAGCGAAAGAGGCAGACGACGGGCACCGCGCCGCCTCACCTGGCAGCCCTTCTTGTGGTGGAACCCCACCACCACGATGTGCAGCACCGGGCCCCGATTCTCCATGAAGCCCCGGCGATGGCCGCTCCGGAGGATGCCACCCTGCACGAGCTCTCGCTCCGCCTCCTGCTGCCCAGGGTCCGACAGGGACGCGGCCCCGGCCGCCTGTGCTTCCGCAGCACCCAGCCGCGACCGGCAGCCCCTCCCTCCCTCCGCCCCGTTGCCAAGGCGGGGTTTCGCTTCCGTCCGGCCCCTCAGGAGGTGCCCTGGGCTGTGTGCCGGGGAGCGGCGGTAATTTGCTGCTGCTGCGCCGGGCACTCTGGGGGGGACCTCAGCCCATCGAAATCACTGCCAGGGCGTGCGGCTGCGTGTTATCCTGCGGCCGGGAAAGCATAATGGAGGCCGGGCAGTGGAGTTGCTGAGGCCTTCCCGCCAGTCCTGGTCCCACCATGGTGCCTCCTCTTGGTGGTGGTCTACTTCTTCTCTGAGCAAATCTCTCAAAGCTCCCCTGAAGCGCAGAGAACAGCACATCCTCGGCTGCATCCTTCCAGCCATCCATGTTAATGGCAGCGCATAAAGGGAGTCTTGGATGGTTTCTGTCCAGGTTTGTCATTTTGGAGCACAGGAAAATTTAGTGTGGTTTAAAAACATAGTGCACTCAGGCCGTCCTCCCTCTTTAACCTGTGTTATGACTCAATTCTGCTTATATAAATCAACAGCATTCAGTAAAGACTGGACGTTGAATTATTAAGGTTCTCTGGTGGAAATTGGAGGAAGAGATTATTTTTTAAAGAGCTGTAAATGAATAATGCTTAAAGAAAATCTCAACACGAGCACAGTACCCAGAGGCTCAGATTATAACAGGAAAGCATGTAATTACGTATGGTTCCTCAGCTCCAACAGAAGTACCATTATAGAAAAAATATACTGCAAGGAACACAGGATAAGCTACAAAGAACAATCCAGCTCTGGCAAGTGAATGATTTCTTGTTAGTTTTAGTCTGTAACTTACTGTTTAGTATCATTTTAAAAAGGAAAAGTGTATGAAGTATTGGCCATTGCCTACTGCAATAATGAGACATCACCCCAAAGATGTATGGGAGTGTTTATAGCTCATACTCAGTTCATTGAGGAAAGTGCAGCCTGGCATCACTCTTCCTGCTATGGATTTTGCATTACAGAGACATTTGTATATGATACTGCTGGATAATTATACCTTATTGCGTCTCTAAATAAATTATTAGATTTTTTTTTTTTCTGCTTGAAATTTTCTTTTCTGCTAAAACAGTAAAAACATTGGATTGACAACATCAACCTCTTGTAGGAAAACTGGTTGATATAATATGAGGTTTTTTTTTCGCAGCTCACCCCACGTGTATTTATGAGAAAGAAAGGAAGTGAGAGCTGCTACCTAACAAGCTCTCAGAATTTTCCTAAAGGAATTTATTTCTTGGTGCATAGCTAGCAAACAGCAATGAAAACAGTTCTTCTGTTACTCAGAGGTAAATATTTTACTTAAGAATCACCATCTATTGTATCATTACCGTAGTAATTATAATTCATAGAAGCATGGAAAGGTTTGGGTTGGAAGGGACCTTAAAGCTCCACACCCCCATGCCATGGTCCAGGACACCTTCCACTAGACCAGGTTGCTCAAAGCCCCATCCATTCATCAGTTCATTAGTAATTCTGCATTTCATAACAATAAAAGCAGTTCTTGTGTCCACTTGCTTTTGTGCCAACACTGCCTTTTAGATTAAATGGTTAGTTTTTCCTCCTTATTTTTCACTTCCTGACAGTCTGTATGTCAGACTGCACATAATGCAGTGGTTCAGGAAAATCCATGAGCAAAAATGGCAAGCAAAAAGAAAAGACTGCCACTTTCAAGAGACTGTTTTCCACCCCCTTGCTAGTCTTTTCCCTGTGCCCATGTAGACGCCTTCTGCAGATGTCTGGAAACAGAGCCCATGAACTTACCAGCTCAGAACCAACCCATCAAAACAAGGCTTATTTATTGGAATACTCATTTTGTAAGCCTGCCTAGCCAAGATTTTCCAAGTTGTTCTCCTCCTCTTCCTCTGAACCAGACTACCCAAGGACTATCATCCATTCCTGGAACTGACAGAATGGATTTGAATCCACTTTACTGAAAGGTGAATCAGAATTTTTATACATTGAGAAATATACTGCAAGTGGGCTGTAGAAAAAATTATCATACTAATTGTTTATCTTTTTGTGCTTGACAAGTAGAGTTGACTTGGAGACATCCGATGAGACACGCTTGAAATTTCTGTCCTGCTATGGAGAAGATCAAAGCACAGTGGTAAATGAAGCCTGCATGAATCCATGATTAACAGGGAAAACAGCAGTGCTGGTGATACTCCAGCATTGATCAAGCTCCATGATGTCTGTGTCCCTGCTTAAGTGGCTCTGCCTGGATTCTGCTCACTAGATCCTGTGTTTGGTGAGATAAAGAAATTAAGGTTACTCTTTGCATTTCATCTATGGTTCTGTGCCTGTCCCCACACTCTGCCTGTGCCAACTTACGTCATCATTACAACTACCCTGACTGCCACCTTGTACACACTGCTCCAGGGAGAGACATAGCCCTGCACCCTCGCTATGAGGCAAGCCTCTCCTCACATTGCTCTGGTCACCGTGAAGTGATCCTGTGTGGAGCCGCGTGGCATCTGCTGATGCTAGAGGTTGGATTTGACTTTGTGAACATTCAGATTTGCCTGGGAACTAACCACACAAGAACTGAGCTAGCCGCCCTGCACCCAGCAGCTCTACATCCTCCAAAGGTTCATGCCCTCTAAGGCAGAGGATGGAATTTATTTGGGCTTGATTCTTCCAGAGGCAGCCTGGCACAAAATGTGTGATGCCTCTAGGTGTTGAAATACCAGTGTTATCTAACTATAGACTGGTTTGGGTTGGAAGGGACCTTAAAGCTCACCCAGTTCCAATCCCCTGCCATGTGCAGGGACACCTTCCACTAGAGCAGGTTGCTCAGTGCTGCAGTATGAAGCAAGCAAAGCGTGTTCGAACAGCCAGTGATTTTTGCTCCAAGCCATGTGTGTATCCAAAAGGGCTTCCAAAAATCCTTCTTGCTGCAGCCCACTTGTGAATTAATGAACAAATCTGGGTGGGGAAATAAAGATAGCTATGGCGTACAGCGATTAAAATCCTTCCCCCTGCCACTCCCCGCGGAAAGAAGAGCTATTTGAAGGGTGGGTGAGTGTATTTAATCAGGGGAAAAGGGCGGAGCGATTGCTCTGCGATCCGCTCATCGGGGCTGCCGCACCGCCCTTCACCTTTGAAGCGGGAGGTGGCAGCGATTGGTCAGGCCTGAGTCCAACATGGCAGCCACCGCGACCAGCAACCCGTCTCAGCTGCTGCCGCTCGGTAATGGGTGGTGCTGCTGCGCTGCTCCGGTGTGCGACGGGACGGGACAGCATGGAACGGGATGGGATGGCATGGCATGGAACGGGACAGCATGGAACGGGACGGAAGGGAGATGAGGGAAAGCCTGTTTACGGGCACTTGTGGTTGGTGTGAGCGGCGCTGTCGCTTGGCGGGAAGTTTGAATGGGGTGGACGAGTTCGGGAGGCGCCTGCAGCAAACGGGAATCCCGGTGGATGTCTGTGGGTGCGGAGCAGACACCGGCTGGAGCCGAGTGTTGATGCTCGGCTGGTGTGCGGTAACGAACTGCGCACCCTGGCAGTGCTCGAAGTCAGGCTGGACGGGGCTTGGAGCAACCTGCTCTAGTGGAAGGTGTCCCTGCCCGTGGCAGGGGGTTGGAGCCGGGGGAGCTTAAAGGTCCTTTCCAATCCAAGCTATGATTCTATGGCATTAAAGTGTTCTCACTGAAGGGAACGTCTTCCTGCAGAGTTCCAGCCTCAGAGATGTGGTCGTGTACTAGCAGTACAGGTACACCTTTAAAAATATATTTTCACTGCACACAGTCTCAGGGGTTTTGTTCAAATGAATGTCTTGTTCTATAAAAAAGTCTCTTGTCCCTTTCAACTTTATTGTTTGTTTTTATTTACAGAGCTTGTGGACAAATGTATAGGCTCCCGCATTCATATTGTGATGAAAAGTGATAAAGAAATTGTTGGAACACTTCTAGGATTTGATGACTTTGTCAGTATCCTTTGATGGAAATGTTTTATGCTTCTGCTCAATTCATTTGTTGTATGTGAGAGGAGAGGTTTGAGTTCACTGGATAGAAACTTTTTGTATGGGTGGGTTGTATTATTCTGGTGTTTTTATTTTACAGATAGAATCACAGTTCAGTAAAAATGAAAATAACTTTATTTTTATTTTAAAACTCTGGGCCTTATTTTCTTTGAAGCTGGGTATTCAGATGTGGTGTTAGAAGATGTTACAGATTTCTAAGCATTATTTCTATTTAGTTTCCTGAGAAAAAAAATATTGTATAAAATCTATAAGCAAAGTGGGTTTACATTTTTTGAATACTTGCCAGCTGAATAGTTTATATCTTGGAGTTCAACTATAGTGGTGATGTATTCAGGACAGCTGTGTCATAGAGTAGCTGTTGCATGATATATACTTGTAATCAGGTTCCTATTTTGTAGCCTTAATTTTGCATGGCTTGTGTGTAGAACTAGCTGGTTGTTTGCTTTTACATTTTCTTAAGGTCTAAGCAAAGATTTAAAAAGCTGTCAGACGTAAAGATAAGTATTTATTACTTTGCTGTGCCATGTTTATATTTGAAACCTATTTTGAGTGTAGGTGGTATTCAAGAAATTGCCAGGATTTACAGGGTGAATCTGTGTCTTTATGTACTGAGCAGAAAAGTACAATGGAACTTTATAGTTGCCAGGTAGCTTTCTTTACCCAGGTGGTCAGTTACACTGCAGTGTGGGTGATGTCTTTGTTAGTTCCAGCAATTGTCATCTTAATGCAGACATGTTTGTCAGTTCTGTAATCAAAACATGAATCATTGTCCCTGGTTACATGTTCTCATGTTCTTTTTCTAATGCTGCTTCAGTGAGATTACACCTGAGGGCAGAAGAATCACAAAACTAGACCAGATTTTGTTAAATGGAAGTATCAGAACAATGGTAAGTCATCGTGGTTAAAAGGCAGCATGCATTTATTTTCTGTACCTGTAAGTCTGTCAGCAATTAGGTTACTTTAAGCTGAGTTTTCCAGAGAATTCCATTGCATAAGGTATTTTCCCTTCCAGGGCATATTTGTCTATGAGTGGTGCTGGAAAAGTGGTATTATTGCCTTACTTGGTTCATGTTACAGCTTAAAAAGAATAATAATAAAAAGAGCATGACCCTGATTTTACTTAGGTGACTGTTTTTCCAGTCTTGAGATGTGCAATGGAATCACTGGTTTTGTTACCCACTCTGGAGGCTGGTTCATACAGTGGCTTTAAACTCCTGTGAGTGTTTGCTTGCCTAAGTATGTAGGTGGAATAGATTTTATCCATTATTGTGTATATAAATGTGTTTGCAGAAGTTTGGATGCTTACAAGCTTGTTGAGTCATTTGGTGATGATTATCCACCTGATGCTCAGAGAGCTGTACGTACCTTTACGTGCTTTAAAAAAATATCTGGAGGCCTGTTGGATGATGCCATATGGAAAGCACTACGGGTTTTGTTTCTCATGTGCTGATGTATGTAGATCAGTACTGAAACAGTAATTAGATATTATGATTATGCATCCTTAAGCTGGAGTCTGCAACTTCCTAAGTACTGCAGAAGCAGACCCAGAGTTTTTTGCTTCTCTGCATTGAAGTCTGGAATTCCTACATAAGGGTGTTCCTAATTTTGTAGGAAGAGAAGAGGAAGACTGACTTAGACTCCAGTTGGCTTTGTGTGAATGAGGAATAATCTCCGTTTTGCTGTTGTACCTGCCTTGCGCCTCCTCACTGTGTGTCTCAGCAAGTGCCATCTTGACTTCATTTCTAATCCTTTTTCTGGTTATTGTTTTGCGTCCTTGAAGGACAGTGCGTGTTCTGACTTCTTGTATGGGGTAAAACTACTACCATCCAGTTCAGCTGGTGGGATGCTGCCCACGAAGCAGAAGCTGGGGATTCTTAGAGTGCAGATTTTCAGTAAGACACGAATATGTTTCTATATTAGATCTGGTGTCTGTTTTGGGGACACACCTTTCCACATAAGGGAAACTACGCTTTAGACGTTTTCTTATTTTGGTCCCAAAAGCAGCAGAGCTCTTTGTCTTTAGAAGTGCTCAGCTAACTATTAAGAATGTGTCAGTGAAAGAAATTACCCTCTTCTTTTTTCCCCTTAGTCATATTTTTCCTTTTCCATTTCTTTTTGTGATGTCCAGTTGTTTACTTAAAGAAAATTCTTTACTCTCTTCACAGGAGAATGCTGTGCTGACTTACCCTGCTGCCTGTAGAAGGGTTCAGGCTCTATTAGTTTTTGGGCTGTGCTTAGCAATAAAAGTCAGAAAGGGGAAACCAACTTCCCAGTATAGTGACAGCCTGGGGAAGAATGAGCAATTGGAGAAATCCCACATGATTTCTGAAAGTGGGAAAGAAGTTCTATGTCTTTCTGAAAACAAGCTGTAGTGTTTCTAGACAAAAAAATCTCCTTGAACTGAATAACAAAGACAAAACACAAAACGTCTTACGTAGGAACTCCTTTGTGTCTTGTTAAACATTCTTTGTATTTTGGAGGTTCTTTTTGGCATGTGTTTCTCTGGTAGTAACTGACTTCTGTTGCCAGAGGAAGATAATATAAAATCTAAACACCATTTTTGTGGTCTACCATGAAGTCTCCATCTGCTAAAATCTTCTAAAGGAAGAACAGTCGCATGCGAGTTTGTAAAACTTTAATCTATGGCACTAACACACAATTGTCTTATTCTTTTATAGCTGGTTCCTGGAGGAGAAGGACCTGAAGTATAAATCGATACAGTTGTCATCTATGAAGATACATATATATATATATATGTATAGAATATAATATAAATAGAGCTTTTGGGGTATGGGTGTGTTTGTTGGTTGTTTATTTTGTTTACGCGCTCTTGCAGTTGATATTTGATAACAGGGATTTCCTCTTCAGGAAAGGTGCGCTGCTAATGATGATGCTGACTTTGTCAGTTGAAATCATTACCTTTTTGTAATGATGCACTAATCTGTCCTGAATGAAAGGCTTTCTTTTAGTTACTGTGTTTTGTTATGTAAGTGCACAAGTTAGTTGATGGAGTAGAAAGCCAATGTTTAGTTTTTCTGCATCTGTTGCATTTGTTGATGACCCAAGTCTATATAAAAGACAAGTCGTGAGCCAAGACATTGCTGTTCTTTGAAGTACAGGCAGATACTAAGCTGGATCATTTGATTAAACACTGCTTGAGGTTGTGTCACCAGGAACTGGTACAGTGCTGGAGAATGCTGAAAAGCTCTTCAAAGTGGATGCATCTGTTTGATACTCAGCAGCCTTTCACTCTACTGGCCTTGAGGTTCAGCGCTCTTGGACATCTTTTGCTTGGTAAATACACTTTCTTGTAGTAAAGACACTGTAATAGTATTTGGCTAGCGAGGAGAGACAGAGCAGACCTGGCTCATGTTTTGGGGAGTAAAGAAAAAGGCTGGTGCTACAACTTCTCATCCACGTCAGTGGTGACTGCTTTCACCACTAAGTGGCGCTGTGTATCCTTAATTAAACTGGGAGCTGCTGTGTGTATGTTTAATTGAATTGGGAGCTGCCGCTGCCTGCTTGTGAAGTTCAGAGGAGTCATTTTAGAATAAACATTCTTTTGGCTGCATCTGTTCTCCTGGGATATAAAAACTTGACAGATGTTTGGAGCAACTGCTGCATCAAGAGAATGTCTGTAAAGTAAGGAATTGCCATTTCTATTTTGTCATGATGGGCAAAAAAATAACTGATTCTAAATCATGTCCACTGCAGCTTATGCTTTCAGAATGCAGAATTCAACTGATCTCAATGTGTAAATGTCTTTGGAGAAGGAATCACAGGTGCCCGCTGTTACTGTAGCCAAGGAGCGCACAGGCTCACAGAGACAGGACATGCTTTGCCTTCCTGCCACCAGAAGAGGAGTTGAAGAAGGGGGCTCAGGAGCAAGAGACTGCAAGGAAGATCCTTTTGCCTTGCTTTATCTGTCAGAAACTCTGCCTTCTGCTAGCTGGGTCTTGCCTTGAAATACATTGAAAACTTCTTACTTTAGCCTGTGAAAAGGGCAAGAGACTCCCTCCTCTCTCCCAGGGAATGTGGTATTTGGACTTGCTTGTTCTGAATATCTGCAATTGTCATGTTCAGACTGCATGGTGACAGGCTATGCCATTGACTCCCTGGATGGTTTTTCATTTCTGTCCTCATTTCCTTCTCCAGCTTTTCTTTTTTTTAATACAATAAAAAATACTCTTTGAAGTTGCGTTTGATTGGAATATCAACATTTGGTCGGGGCTCCAGACACTTTATTTCCTAGCAATAAGCTGAGTCTTTTTGTCAGAACAGTTAAAGTGTTTCTAGCCAGTGTAGCGATACATGTTGTGTTGTTTTTCTGTTATCAGTAAGATTCTGTACATGTTCCAGTGTCTGCTTCAATCAGGATTTTGAAAGCAGTCTTAAACTGAAGAGAGGTTTCATGCTTGGCCAAGGAAAAGAGCAGATCTTGACTCAAAAACAACTTTTCAGGGGTAAAGGTGAACTATTTTGTGCCTTTGGGTTTTTATTCTGATAGCATGAATTTTATCTCTCTCAGACAATCTCTCAGGATTGTCTTCTGTCTAGGGAAAAAAGCTTGGTGTTGCTTCACCCTTCTTTTCTGGTTATGGGCTTTTTTCCCCCACTTAGAGGAGGTGCTAAGACTGCTACATTTTAGGAAGACATTTTAATTTGTGACTCGGAGGTCTGCAGACATCACTCTAAAGGCAGTTTCTGTGCATACAAATGCTGTTAATCCTTTATAATATGAAAAGAGAGAGTTTATAAACTTTCAGCTGAGAATACAAAGTATTCCAGGTGGATCTGGCTTACTTTGCATTCAGTATCTCTGTAGCCTGTTGCTTTGGAAGTGCAGGTAATAAGCTTTTCAATGGAATGAGTCACTGCTGGTGTGGTTTTTTTTTTGCCTCCCCTAGAAATCTAGTGCTTAATCATATTGCACTGTCCTGTAGAAGTTGTGGGCACTGGTGTCCACTTAGGGTCCCACTACAAGTAGGTCATTTAACAGAATAACCCCAGGCTTTAAAACTATGTGAAAGTTATGCTTAAAGTTTAGAGCAGGGAAGTCATCAGGTTAAAATAACTTCCTGCTTATGCCATGCAAAGTGATGGTTCCTCTCAGTTGTGTTTTGTAGGGTTTTGGGCTTTTTTTCTTCTCTAAGATGGCACTGGTTACAATGATCTTTAGTTTTGCTACATGGCTGACTGGCTTAGTATGGACATGGTTCCTTTCTACCTACTCTTTCAGTTTACTTGCAGCTATAGTTGATAGCTGTTTGGAGTTGTGAAGCTGTATGCTTGCCCTATAACAATATAGGCTTTTCCTGTTAAGTATCTAGACCCTTTTTCAGGATTTATTATGTATTAGGTTTTTTTACCACATGAAATGGAAAGAGATTTCTGGCTTGCTGTTGGCTTTTAATAGGTGTTTCATCCTTGGGGATTTGCCCAGCAATTAATTAATCGACTTTGGCATTCAGCTGAAGGACATTTTTCATACCTGTGTTTAAATATTGATGCTAACAAGCCATCATACCCATTCATAGATCTACAGATCCTTAAATATAGGCAATAGGCGTATTCTTTAATAAAGCCTAATCTTTTTGGCAAGAAGCACCGAGTCTGCACTTGCAGCTTTTCCCTATCAGCAGACTTTGAAAAAAGGGAGAACCTGTATCAAGTACACAGGATGGTGATGATTAAAATCCTAAGCTGTGTACCCATCTCAGGAGGAACGTGTGTGCCTGGGGGTGAGTGCGTGTGGTGCAGCATCACTAACATTTGCTTAGGAAAGTTTTGAAGAAGGAAGCATTTGCTGTATGGAAGATCCTTGAGGACAATTTCTGACATTGCTGAAGTTTATTGAAACTCTGCACTGGTTTCAGTGGTTATGCAGGTTTGGTTTCTGCTCGTGCATTAAATCTGAAGAGAACAAGCCTGCATTTGAAGGAAGGTTTTGTATGAAGGGTAATCAAACCAGCAACCTACTTAAAAGTTATTTTAAACATTTGGAGTGTCAATTAAAGGCAAATGAGTAAAGTTTGCTCCTACCTATGCTCACATCATAGACTGGTTTGGGTTGGAAGGGACCTTAAAGTTCATCCATTTCCAGCCCCTGCTATGGGCAGGGACACCTTCCACTAGACCAGGTTGCTCCTACATCAGCTGTGACTATTGAACACAGTCAGCAGCCCACCTCAGAACTTTTTGGCTTCCAGTTGAAATGTGCAAGTTGTCTGACTTCATGGCCATGAGCTGATGGGTCATGGCTGTCTCAAAGCTTGAAGTACTGTAAGGTGCATCTGTTGCATGGCAGCGGCTCTTCGACGTTACTAACTGTGCAACAGGGTGCCTAAATTCAGTGAATAATATGTGTTGTTATCAAAATAGCTGTTTGCATTTCAACATGATACAGGATGAGCTTTAAAGTCTGTTCCAACCCAGACCAGTCTGGGGTTCTGTGATTCTCTGATCTGCACAATTTAATATTCTAAATAGGAGTGAACAGCGTATTTGTAGCAGTTTGCTCTTTACAAGAGGAAATCTATAGATTAGTTTTATCCTGTGTTTGAAAAGAGATATGTTTATGGAAGATAATGAGTCTATCCCAAATATTGAAACACCTCCAGTTTGAGTGCACTATTGGAGCTTCTGTAAGACTTCCAAATCGTAACAGTCTGTCAGGTTATGCTTGCGGAGTCTGAGACCTTACATGTTGCCCTATGAAAAGGTAAATATTGGTAATAATTGATGTTTGCTTTGTAGGCAATGCCTTTTGTATGCTCTAAAATCACATATAAATAACTTCTATTGTACAGACGACTTCTGTTGCTTCCTTTTTATTCATAAAATTACTGTTCATCAAACCATATAAGCACATACCTAAATCCCAGTAAATTCGGTGTTAAACTTCTTGAATTGCTATAAACTTTAGTGTTGCTGTGACCTGTTTTGCGTGATAAAGCGAAGTGGTCAGCTTTGTGTTCCTGCATGTCTGTGTGATTAATATGCAGTAGCTCAGAGCAAGTTACCAGGCAACTGTATGCACAGGCACAAAGCACCTTTTAATCAGTGGAAAAGTACAGATTCTCTTGTGACCTCGGTCACTCATAGAGATAAGAGTGTTTTTATACTTCTCTCTCAGTAGGAGAAATACTGTGTTCCTGCAGTGTGTGAGAATCACTTTACCAAGATTCTTTCATTTCTGAAACACTTTGGGGGAAAATGCAGGAAAACACACTTTAAAACCTAATATAATCCAAGACAGACTCCAGGACTCGTGTTTTTGCAGTTATTTCAAAATTGTATAACCTTACAGATACTGAGAATGAGTATCTTGTATGTGATATATTCAAAAATGTCACTTTTGGTGTCCTACACACTTGTTGATCATAATGCTTTTGTTTGTTAATGGCAACTATCAACAGATGGTGGATTTTGGTTTCAAGGCTCTGTGGAACAGAAAAGGTAGTTTGCCAGTGTTCTGACTGCTGTCGCAGACATTATTTCAGTGGATTTCAAGTAAGACATTCCAAATACCTTTCTGTACTGCTGCTCATATTGTTTTAATCAGAAGAATGTTTCTGTACTATGCTTACCCATAGATGCACATGGATCTAGGTTGCATGCTGTTGCAGAGCCCTTAATCTACCAGTTAAAGATTATTTCTTCCAGTTCTTGTGCATTTATAAGCACGTATCTACCTGTATACCTACTAAACGGTAACCTTTATTGAGATGTAATATGCAACTGCTACAGAAGTTGGCTATTTGACTTGTCATGGTATGTGCTCCCAATCAGTTGTTTTATTGTCTAATAAGTACCTTTAATAAGAGGAGAATGTCAGAAAATAGATGAGTTGGGCTTTATATTAGCACAAATTTTCATAAGATTTAAGAGAATACAGTTTTGGAGTAAGGGTTTACGTACTGCTAACAGTGATCTGTTGGGCTAATCTTTTGCAAGGAACTGAGGTGTTTAACTTTCAAATGCTATCTATGTAAATTGGCTTACCTAAGACTAATCTCCTTTAACTGTGTGTAGCAAAGAAATAGATTTGCATAGATAGACATGTGCATATGCATACATAATTGTAGGTGTACAGCTGAGGATGATGCTTGTGTTTGCTGGCCATAGACATACACAGAAGGGCAGCAATGGTGAAAGAAGAACCTTTGAAGGTAGTCTAGTGTTCTCATTCTAAAGGTGAATGATCAACTTTCTGTATCTTTCTTTACAAATGCATGTCTAATTTATTCTTTAAAACTTCCTGTAGCAGTTGCTACTGTTGCAAAGATTGCTATGAATCCTAAATGATTCAGATGGTAGTTTAGACCCCTTTGCTGTATGTCCTGTGTGCAGTGGATGTACCCAGAAGTTTTCTTTTATAGCTACATTTTAGATGTTTAAACATTCTTGTTTCTCTTCAGCATGTCCCTTTGCAGCTTGAGCAGCTGGTTTTCAGTTTATACTTTGAAGTCAGACTTTTGTACATCATTGGGCACCCACTTGGGACTTCCTGTAGGCACTCACTGGGTTATAGTATACCCTTCTTGAAAGGCAGTATGTCAGCTGGAGAGCTCAAGAGCAAACCATGCAAATATAATGGTGCAAAAGAAGATGTGTGGATGTATTAACTCAAGTGTGACGTGGTGAGGAATCACTGTACCTTTTGATTAGTGAGAAACGGTACATAAAAGCTAGGTGATGGAAATGGGACATGAGGCTGGCGTGCTGGTCTTCAAGCTAGCAGTGCAGATCTGTGGGCTTCAGTTGACTAAAGACAGAACTGCTGCTGGATCTTAGTGACACACCGTAAGTGATTTGGAGAAAGGTTTTCAAAGTCAGAAATCAGTCAGGCTTCCAATTTCAAACTTCCCTTGCTTGGGTGACTTAGAGTTGCAGATTGTCTAGCAGTTTTTATTTCAATGATCTCAGAGTAATAGGCATAATCCAAGTCATGCAAAATGTCAGTATTTGAAACAGAGCCATGATAAATTATGAATGACTTACAACTGTCATTTACCAGGCCTTCCATGTTGCCTTTGGTGCTGTTTCCTTAGACTTTGAGCTGTAGTATCTGATTTTTGTTTCTGGGTATGTTACGGAGTTGCTGGTGGCACAGCCTTAGCCCTTTGGCTAGAAAGAGTAGTAGATAATATGTGGATTATGAGTGTGTCGTGGGTTCAGCAGTAGCAGTCATGTTTCTCCTTCTTGGTAGCTGGTGCAGTGCAGTGTTTTGACTTTCAGCTTGGGAACAGAGCTGATAGTGATGTTTTGGTTTGTCCAAGGACTTTGTGAGGCTCATGCTCTGCCAGGGGGGAGGGGAAGCCGGGAGGAAGCAGAGACAGGACACCTGACCCAAACTGACCAAAGAGGTATTCCATACCACAGCACGTCATGCCCAGGATGTAACTGGGAGTTAGCTGGAAGGGCTGGGAGTCTGCAGGGTTGGAGGAGGTATGGGTCGGTGCTTGGTTGGGCTGAGGGGGGCAAGTTATCGGTCAGCTGGTGCTGAGGTGTTGTATTCTCCTCCCTTGTTATTTCCTTTATCATTATTATCATTGGTAGTAGCAGTAGTGATTTGTGTTATACCTTAGTTACTAAAACTGTTCTTATCTCAGCCCGTGGGAGTTGCATTCTTTTTGACTCTCCGTCCCTCCGGGAGCAGGGGGAGGGAAAGAAGTGTGGGGGGGTGAGTGAACGAGTTACCTGACTGGGTTTAAACCACGACAGAGTGACAGTCAAACAACATTCTTTTCAGATCAATAGGGAAGGAAGCTGCACCAGTTGGTCTGGGTTCCCTGATACCAAAGGTCTTCTCTATCGATCCTTTTGTATTCTCCTCCTTGTTCAGAATCAGTTGATGACCAGAGCAAACTGTCTCATCTTTGCAAACTGCTTGTACCGATGGAAAAGAGATTTATTGACTTCCCCATGTGACCAGTAGACATTGAGAAATTGTGCCTTGCTTGCCTCTAAGTCAGAGATAGGAATTGGATAGGAATGCGTAACTGGAAAATAAAATAGAGTTGGAGCCCTTGAGACAGAACTATGTTGATGGAATCATCTAGTATCATTAATCAAGACATAGTAACTTTTTTATCAGCTAACAAACAGATACTGTACTAAAATAAGGTTTGTTCCAGGTAATTCTAGTTGGTCTCTCAAAGCAATGGATCCGCTTAGAAAATGTGGACGTGACTATTAAAGCAATAAGGGATGTTTTTCTTCTCCATTTCAAAATCGGTACAGCAGAGCCTATATAGTTTTCGAATTGGTATCAGCTTCTTCACTTACTTGCTAGCATACAGAGCAGAATGTATATATAAAGGGGGCCTACAAGAAATCTGGGGAGGGGCTTTGGACAAGGGCCTGCAGGGACAGGACAAGGGGAATGGCTTTAACCTGACAGAGGGGAGACTGAGATGAGCTCTTAGGCAGAAGTTCTTCCCTGTGAGGGTGCTGAGGCACTGGCACAGGGTGCCCAGAGAAGCTGTGGCTGCCCCATCCCTGGCTGTGTTCGAGGTCAGGTTGGATGGGGCTTGGAGCAAGCTGCTCTAGTGGAAGGAGTTCCCCGCTTGTGCAGGCAGTTGGGGCTGGATGAGCTTCAGGGTCCCTTCCAACCCAAACCCGCCTGGGATTCTGTGATTCTATACTTTCTCCTTCTGTATGGCTCTTGAAAGAAACTTGGTTGTACTTGTTCACTTGTTGGGATAAAAATGGGATGTTGACCAAGTGCAGTTGTAGCAAACACTTAATTTGCTTAAGCAATTTAGAATGTTCCTGTGTTGATTCTCATTAGAAAAAAATCAAAACTTGAAAAACAATTTCAAGGATAAAGATATAAGATTGTTTTCAGGAGAAAAATAAAGGATTAAAAAATGGAGCACTGTTTTAGAGAAAGTAATTTTCATAGCACTTTGTGAGCTAAAATGGCTGTCAGTAAGCACAAAAGCACAAAAGATACTTGGTCTCTTTGTGATTCTTTTTGAGGCCTTCTAAATGAAGAGTTTGTGTGAGCCCTAGTTATCTCTGTGTTAGAAAGCTGATCTGCCTTGCAAGCTGAGATTGCTCTGAAACGGAACAGGGTATGACAGACGTGGTCTTGTGGTTTTGGTTACTGTCTCATGTACTGTCTCACAGCCAAATCTTTTTGTGATTTAAAAGCTTTGTTTAACTACATACAGGATGAATGTACCTCATGAATAGTTTTACATGCTTATGCACATTGCCAATGTTTTACTACTGAGGGAAATCCTAGAAATTATAAACAACTCAATAATTCATCAGAAGCTCAAATAGAAATGTATCAGATAACTTTTGTATCTCAGTCTAATGCACTGACTTTTTATGTTATGAGCTCTTCCATAATAATCTATTTCTCTTTTTTATGAGATAGATAATGAAAGAATTTCTTGAAAAGGAAATGTGGGATGAGAAAAGAGGAGAAACAGAGTGGGTTTTGAAGTGTCAATGTAACAGTACAGATTGTGTTCCAGTTCACAGAGGGAAAGACTAGTTTGGTTGTGATACCAAAATATTTCTCTTCCACACCTTGTAAGCTGCACTAATGATTTCATGCTTAGAAACTTAAAGGATGCTGAGAAGTTATTTTTAATCTCTTAATAAAGGCTACTTAGTTAATGTAGTATTATTCCATTTCTAGATGAATGGTCTAGATTAACTCAGATCTTTCTCATTGACAACTATGGAGCTGAAAGTTTTATTTCCATATGTCCTGGATGTCGGAAAAGTTAGGACATGTCACAGGTTTGAATGTATAGATCTGCTGAAGCTTTTAAGGGCACAATTAATGCTTACGAACAGAAGAAACTCTACTGAATTCAAGTGGCATCATGTTTTCTTGAAACAGCACATCTGGTTTTAGTACACTCAACACTAGTTTAGAACACTCAGCTATGATGCAAAGCAGTGAAAGGTGCTATTCTAATTTGTTCTGTGAATAAGTATTGAACGAGCAATTTGTCCTGGAAGCTTCTGTGGTGGATCATGTATTGTTTCCTCCCCCATAAAGCGTTAAAAGTGTCATAAGGTTGTAAGTTCTGGCTCAGTCAAAAGAAATGTGCTCACACCTTGTGCAAAGGAAATTTCAGCTTCTAGGTGATCCAGTAATACCTGGGTGTTGAACACAAAGTACAATGGAAATTAAACTACAGCTTGTACACTTTGATGGACCAAAGCCAGAGTTTACCTTACAGGTGCAAGCTTAGCTGTAACCAACTGCTTTTACCAGTGTATTTCTTTATCCTCTGTTCAGAGTTCTTGTGAATGCTAAGCTGTGTGTATGCCATAATGCAGTACATTGAATAAGTTGAAATTAATGTTTCATAACAACACAAGAACCTAATGACATCTGGCATGGCTTATAATTTATCGTGAAACTATGACAGGAGAATTTTGCCAGGAGGTACCTGTAACAGAAATCCATGATACTGCCAAATCACCTGCTCCCTTCATAAGTGAAGATGTGTATTTTCAATTAGACTTAGCTAAATGAAACACGTGAGGAGTAATCTCTTATTGAGCACAAAGGAACTAATATTAAACTGAAGTTGAGGTTTCACATAACGAATTCACTGTGCTTATTCCTGAAGTTTCAGATTGTGTAAAAAGGGAAGTGATTTGTCGCATTGAGTCAACAGACGTTTTCTGAGGTGTGTACTGAAAGAACATGCTAACCTAAAGAAAAGAAAAATTCACTGAGTTTTCCCTACAGAACAAAATGTGGAGAAGCAATTTTATGAGAATGCCATTTCTTCTACCCGTAACAATGCTTTCTGTCTCATTTTAAACATTTAGCTGAAAGTAAGCTATTGTTCTCAGAAACTTTGGTTGTCCTCTGCACTTAAGAGTGGGGTTGAGCATAAAAGCTATATTGTTATGGATCAGAGCTGTAAATGTGAAGCTCTTGGGGAAGAGCGGTTTTAACTTAAACCTATTTCTTAATCTTCTCTGTTTCTTTATCTGCTGAACAAAGAAGAAACAATACTCTTCTTGCTGCTGATTTTTATGTTTCTTTCTCTTTCCTTTTCTGTCATGCTGGAGTCTCCCAGAGGATGGGATGGTGCCATGAGCATATCCACTTTAGTTCAAATAATTGGCATGTGTTTCTTAGGCTGCTGCATGTAAAAAGCATTTCACTACGGCAATAGTCCCAACTGACCAAGTGGATGAGTGTGTTGGTTTAATTAACCCTCTCTTGCATTGCTGCTCTCCCCATCTCATTCCCCACCAAGATTATGTCAAAAATCAAGTATCAAGGCAATCTTGAAGTAGAAATGTTAGTGGGTTTTAAGGCAAGGGAAGCTGTTACTCAGTCTGCACTCCAATGTGCCATGAAAGGGGTTTGTGGCAAGCAATCGCTAAATCAATCAGTCTGAGTATTGGTTGTTATAGTCATGATTAGCGATGAACCAGAAGTACATTATGGCTGTACAAGCGTAAAGAAGTAGCTGAATTCCTGTGCTCTGCTCATACTGGATAGACATTGTATGATGTACATGCATAGTTAGTACTCACATACTTAGGCAGTGAATTTCTCTAGCCTGTGTGTACAGAAGTTGAAATTACTTAAGTTTGGATATCGTAAATATTTGGAGAAATGTGTGCTGAAGTTCTGAACGTGCAGAAGAGAGCTGCCACCTTGAGCTATTTCTTGCCTTTAAAGGAAAGACATTGACCAAAACTACCAGTGCTGTTGGATCGGAATGTTACATTATGGCATTTTCTTTTAATATTGCAACATAAGATTAGGATGGTATTTCAGTTTTGCACAGATTTGACACAGTTCACAAAGAATGGGAAGCTCAGAAGGCAAAGTACAACAGTTATTTTATAATACGAACATCTATCGGAAAGCAGTGAGAAAACATGCAATGGCAGAACTATCTTGATGATACATCTTTGCTCCTCTTTGGTTATTTGTCTGTCAGTTCTTCAAAATCTTCCAAGCGTCTTAATTGTCTATGTGTGTGTATCAGTGTCTTCTCTGTCTAAAATGACATGTGCAGGACACAGTTGTTTTGTCTTGATGTTTATGTACATAAATGTATACAGGAGCTGCAATATAGGCAGTTTATCAGCCCAGATTTATTATTTAACCCATGTAGCAGCCTTAGGAATTATGAGTTTCTGATCTCATGAATACAATATACAACTAGATAGTAGCTCACAGCTCTTTGTTAGAGGAAATGACCGTTCATTCTTAGTATTTGAGATCAGTGTTACCTTGAATTTAAAACAGCCGTGAAAAATACAGTAATAGCACAGATATAGATGAGAAGTTGCAGCACAACAAATAGGCAGCATACATAAATCATAGTTTAGGACCTGCTGTTACAGAAACTGAGTCAGATTGAAGTATCAGAAGATGCCTTTTTAAAAATCCTGTTTGTTATCTAATCCCACTTGTTTGTGTAAGTGGTTTACGACTTCTAAAAATCATAAAATCATAAAATCACAGACTGTGTTGGGACCTTATAGCTCATGCAGTTCCAGCCCCCTGCCACAGGCAGGGACACCTTCCACTAGAGCAGGTTGCTCCAAGCCCTTGAACACTGCCAGGGATGGACTGTCCATTGTACCACTAAATACCAGAGAACTGCCTCAGCTTATTTTACTTAAATGTTACCCCTGCTGATAAAGTGCTCAGTGAGTCCTCCTGCCTTCTCATGGCATCACAGTGGGGGTATCTGGGCCTAAGGGTTATGAGGAGTGGTTGTCTAGAAAGGGCAACTGGGGTGTGGAGTGCCACCTTGATGGCTCTGAAAAAGGACACCTTAAGCTACCCAGGCCTAAAAACTTCTTGATCTCAGCTGGGTTTTACCACTTTTCATTCCATCTCTGAAGTTGGAATTTATTAACTTTTGACTCTGAAACTTGTTTTATGGTAGATGAGGGAAGGCTCACAGCTACCTAAAAATCAGGTATTTCTGAAATAAAACCCCACTTCATCAGCAATAATGTTTCAAATAAATGTGTTCAAACCGCTTGGTCTGTGACTTTGTAAGTGTTTGTTGTCTTCCAAGTCATTCAGACCTGACAAAGGAATCCTCTCAAATGGCCAAAGGCTAGAAATCGTGACTTAAATAGTCTTCAGTGTAAACGAGAAGACAAGTTAATCCATGTGAACAGCTTCCTTTGCACAACTTGTGGGTATTTAAAAGCTGCTGCCTGTGAGGTGGGAGTGGTGCAGAGATCTATGGTCCAGTGAAATGGTGTGGTCAAGAGGATTTCTTTCTATTGAATAGCACAACTGTAGGTTTGCTGCTGAGCCTCAAGGTTGGTATGTGACAGGATTAGCCCGAGGGTTGAACATGTGGTTTATGCTCTTCAGGAGGGAGAAAAACAACAGATGGAGCAAGAATGTGAAGGACTATCCACCCTGTGTTGTGGACCTGGCTTTGCTACTTGAAAGCCTGTATAGGTTTTAGTGTTTCTCCAGAGAGCTGTAGTTAACGTGTTGGGGCTGCTGGTGGAGCAGAAAGAGTTCACTTTCTTCTCTCTCTGTTAGTCTTCCTCCCCCACACTTGTTCTTCAGTTGCTGAGTACTGCTACTCTTCCTGTCCTTCTATCAGGGACAGGCTGGTGTCATGTATCTGCTGGTCCTGCTCTGTCGGCCTTCAGCACGGATGAAATGTCAGCTCCTGACACAAAGCTTGTCACCTAGCTGAAGGAAAGGGCACCCAGCTCACATCTCTGTGGGCTCACAAGGCAGGGCACAGCCCTGGCAGCTGAGCAGAGGGAGGCCAGCAGGTATCCCTAATGTGAGCTGTTCTATGAGCTCGTGTACTCTCATCTCCTGCCAGTTTGGGACTTGAATGTAGAGGCTGATGGCTGATAGGTGAATGCTGCAATCCTTCCCACGGTGGAGAGGAGGTTTTATTACTTATTCCTCCAAACCTTTTCAGGAAACTTGCATTAGCTCTGCATCTTTGAGCACTTTTATCCCTTTAGATTCAGATAACTCTGATGAGGAGTTCAGAAATTAGGAGGAAGTCGGAGAGCCTATAAGCCTTATTTTCCTTTAGGCTAAAATATAGGAACATAGTTAATTTCAGGTAGATCAAGAAAAAGAACTCGAGTCTTGTCTTGTGGCAGACCCCAATTTCATGCATTTTGCATTTCAGAAAAGTAACTGACTCAACCCTTAACTCTGTAATAGCTGCTCCTGCCATCACGTTGGCATTTTCGCTGGTGATTCACCAAGCATGAGTATGTGTCATGCACCCCCTTAAAATCTGACATGGCCTCAGCTCACGAACAATCTGTATTATTCTCTAGGCTGCACGTGTGGGGCCTGCGTAGTAAGTGCCTGTAGCTGTCTGAAGAGACTCCATGGAAATAGGGTATTTGGAGCTTGAGGGTGAGGCTATGAGGGGGGAAAAGAACCATGCACAGGACTGTACATTTCAAGATGGAATTGCAGTGCCTTTGTGCCATTTGGCTTCATGTTGAGCTAGTAAGTTTTTTCTCCCTGGTTAAAATTTTGTGCCTGTGTTTCATAATTCTGCAATGCTGCATGTCAGTAATACCTCTTCAGTTTAAAGTTTTATCCTTTTAAAAATTAACCTTTAAATAAACCAGGCTTTTCCTTGCCACAGGCCAAAACTGAGGCAAATGGGGAGGTGGGGTTGTTCTAGAGGATAGGTTGTCTATTAGCAGTCTCATCTCCTGCTTGTGAGACGTCAGACCTACAGCTTGCTTTGGGTTGGAAGCGACCCCAAAGCTCATCCAGTTCCAACCGCTGCCATGGACAGGGACACCTGCCACTAGAGCAGGTTGCTCCAAGCCCCTGTGTCCAACCTGGCCTTGAGCACTGCCAGGGATGGGGCAGCCACAGCTTCTCTGGGCACCCTTTGCCAGGGCCTCAGCACCCTCACAGGGAAGAACTTCTGCCTAAGAGCTCATCTCAATCTCCCCTCTGTCAGGTTAAAGCCATTCCCCCTTGTCCTGTCCTTGCAGGCCCTTGCCCAAAATCCCTCTCCAAGTTTCTCATAGCCCCTTTAGGCAGTGGAGCTGCTCTAAGGTCTCCCCTCAAGAAGCCTTCTCTTCTCCAGGCTGAACCAGCCCAGCTCTCTCAGCCTGGCTCCAGAGCAGAGCTGCTCCAGCCCTCGCAGCAAGAGATGCAGTCGGTTGTGACTTTTTTGCTAACGATTGTTTCCTAAAGGGTTATGTGAGGAAATGGAGACTGTATGCTCAGGAAGATGTATCTGTATTCTGCTGTCAGTTTAAATACCTAACAAGCTCAGTATCACAGTCTGTATTACAAAGGCGCTGAAGTGCCTTTGCACCTTGCAGTGCCCTTGTGAGGTTTTATGATGCCCATTTTAGAGATGTAAAATCAAAGTTGGCTTTGGAAATCTCCACTGGCTGAGAACTGCGTCCCCGTTTTACAAGGCTGTGCTAGTTGCTACTGTTAAAGTTTCTGGCCAGATCTGCTGTAAACTGTACAGTTACAAGCTGTAAATATGGCGTGGTCGGTGATGCTGTCACGGTTAATACCACAGAATAGTTGTGGTTGGAAGATGCCTCTGCAGATCCTCTAGTCCAACCCTCCTGCTAAAGGCAGGGTCAACCAGGGCAGGGCAGGGCAGGGCAGGTAGTGCCAAGCTGCTGTGTACCACCGTGGATGCCTTTTGCTCTGTCTGTGCCAAGGTAACCCCTTTCTCTGCCTCAGGAGGTAATACTGAACGTTGAGTAAGGACAGTAAGAAGCAATAACAAGTGCTAAATTTACTCCTGCTCTCTTATGCAGAGTACAGGGAGGGTTTAGATGAGCTCTTAGGCAGAAGTTCTTCCCTGTGAGGGTGCTGAGCAGGTGGCCCAGGGCTCCCAGAGAAGCTGTGGCTGCCCCATCCCTGGCAGCGTTCAAGGCCAGCTTGGACGGGGCTTGGAGCAAGCTGCTCTAGTGGAAGGTGTCCCCGCCCGTGGCACAGGGCTTGGAGCTGGATGAGCTTTGAGGTCCCTTCGACCAGCTGAGATTTATGGTCTTGCTGTGTGTGCCTGTGCAACAGTTTTCCCAATGCTGTCCTTCAGTTTCAAGACAGCACACCATACTTTTTAGTGATTTCAAATTATTTAAATGATTTGGATGATTTAAAAATGATCAAAAGGCCAGACTGGATGGAGCTTTGAGCAGCCTGGTCTAGAGGAATGTGCCCTGACCATACCAGGGGGATTGGAACTAGATGATCTTTATGGTCACTTCCAACCCAAACCAGTCAATGATTCCATGATTCTAGGTATGATCAGTGTGATCTGGAGTAATAAAAGCCTACTGTAAAAGGTACTGCATTGGTCAAAAATATCTAATATGGTGCAAAGGAATGTAATCTCACATGAAAACAAAGTTACATACTCAGGGAAGTAAATAGCCAGCTCTTTATGCTGCTGAACGTCAGCTTTTTCTTGTTCATACAGCTCCAGTTACATTAGGTGTAGGCGAGTATAACTGTTTAATGAGGCTTGCTTCATGGCTCTCATTTGTTGTGGCTACTCTTTAGACCACATATGTAATCATTTGATATCAATGATCTAACAAATCTTAAGAGTACTCATATAACTAAACGCAAAATGTGTCTCCTCATGTTTAAATATAATATTTCTCATGAAAGTCTTGACCATGGTGACCTTTTCATTCATTCCATTCTTTCCTATTTAATATCTCCTGTTTATGATGTTATATGAGTTGGAGCAACTGTTTTTATGTCCCATCAATTTTTTATAAGTACTGACTCATCTGTCCTTTCATGTCAGGTCCTGTATTTATGTCTTCAGTGTAATGCACTTGATATATGATCACCCTTATAATGCCAACATCACAAATTCCTCAGAAATGGTCAGATCCTGAGGTGCTGTCATCCCTTGAGAAAGAACATAATAATAGTGGTTGATGCCAATAATTTGCCATTAAGACTTATCTAGTTATGCTTTCTAACTCTTCACTCTACAGGAGAAAAAGCATCACTGGGGCAGAGGTGCAGAGCTCTTAAGTGAGTTCCTGGAGACACCATTGCTCAAGAGATTTACCTTGTAGTTTCCTGGGCTCTGGGAAGCATTGGTACAGGGATAGTGGGAAATCAAGTCTGCTTTTTAGCTCAGTTCCTTTCACATATGTCAAAAGAAATGGCCCAACACAATTCATCCTGAATTGCCTGAAATACCAGCATGTGGCCTTGCCACTTAGAAGCATTTTCATCCACTTAAGAGCAAAATCTATTTCAGTTACAGTTGCAAAGTGGCTTCCAATGGTTTTATTGAACTTAAGGCCTAGTCTTGAAGTCACAGTAGCATAATACACTCATACATTATGATGTTAGGATTGCAGGAAGACTATCTGCTTAGAGTGTGGTAGTATATGAATAAGACAAAAGGCATAAATTAACAAAACCTTAATTTACCTCTAATGACTTTTTGATCACAAGGCCTCAGACAGTAGGCAAAAAGGGTTTATTCTGAGAGTGTACCAGTGCCTAAATCACATGAGTTACTAGCCACTTCTGATCACACAAGAGAAATGTAGGAAAAGAGTCAAGCCCTCATTTATTAATTAGCACTAAAAACTTATGAATTGACTTTTTCATAGAATCATAGAATCCCAGACTGGTTTGGGTTGGAAGGGACCTTAAAGCTCATCCAGCTCCAACCCCTGCCGTGGACAGGGACACCTTCCACTAGAGCAGCTTGCTCCAAGCCACTGTGTCCGATCTGGCCTTGAACACTGCCAGGGATGGGGCAGCCACAGCTTCTCTGGACACCCTGTGCCAGCGCCTCAGCACCCTCACAGGGAAGAACTTCTGCCTGAGATCTCATCTCAGTCTCCTCTCTGTCAGTTTAAAACCATTCCCCCTTGTCCTGTCAGGGACACTCTCCACTTTTCCTCTTTACTAGCACAGGACTCTTTTACTGAAGAGCTTAATTCAAATATCATTATCAATGGCTGTTGAGCCTCCAGCTTTGCCCCACTGATTTCACTGCTGTTCCTGTTAACTTGAACTCCAGTCATAAGTTTCTCTGACCCCTTCAGAGCCATTTCCTGTCCCTCAATCAAGGACCTGAGAAATCCACCTGTGGCAAGAGTGCTCTTTTTCCAGGGCTAGCTTGCAAACAAACAGCCCACGTTGTCTCCCAGCAACCTAACCTTCCTTTATAGAGCCCTCAGATGTTAAATTGCGCTTTCATGTCCAATCATAAATGTTACACCTCCCACCTCCTTCTGCATCTGCAATGATTATGAAGGGTGAGAAGAGCTGCTTTGTTTCTGTGCCCAGGTGCCAAACAGTCCCAGTCCTCACAGTCAGAGCATAGTCATTAGTGAGGTTCTGGTTAGGCACCTTTTGTTCCTAATGACAGACATTTATGCAAGATTAATGAAAAAGCCTATCTAGAAATATTAGTCTTCTTGAGAGTAAGTTACCTGTGGTTAGTCTGGGGTTGAGATGTGATATATTTGTTCCAGATCCTTTTTTGAGTTTATTTCTTTTAATCCATAAAACATTTTATCTAATCTATAGGGCACATTATTAAGCTAGACTTGTGCATAAATACATCAGAACAATGGGCATCATTTCAAAGTCTTAAAGAGCAGTTATAGGAAGGTAATAGATGGTTTTACTATCATGTTTTCATCCATTGGACTTCAGGACACTCTTTGTTAGCCCCACCATTATCTCTACCAGCTCAAGGATTTTCATCCAGTGCAGGTGGGGAAGGGAGAAATGAGTAGGGGGTGGCAGGGCATTTTGACTTGGGGGATTTGAGCTGCAAAAGCATAAAGCTGATTTCCTAACAGCAACAAAAATATTCAGAGGTTTTAATTTGACTTTTAAGGAAACAACATTGTTGGAGTTGAGACCTTCCTCTGTTACCAGACAACATTTTGCCAGGCACCTGCCATTCTTTACATGCTATGTTCTTATGCGAAAATGCTATGATCATGGATTTTTATTGCTTTCTATTTTTGTCAACTTCTCTACTGTCTCTATTCCTGATCATTTACTAAGACATCCAGAACTACATCTCTCTGTGATTGCAAATCTACAGAAAGTGGCTGGCTTTGGCAATATTATGCATACAGAAATAGTTAAAAAATACATTTATATTAATTACTTATGGTGCCTCAGGGCTCTAGTGCTGGCTGTTTATGGAAAAGGAATAATTTAGGAGGCTAAATTTGTGTTAAACAAGTGAGATATATCTTACTAAATTGGGCTCTTGGGGACTGTTTGAGGATAAGAGCATGCAGCACTGATAAAACTTGCTAATTACTAGCTAGCAATGTGGTTACTGCTATGATATATGAAAGATCAGAACCCAGACCATCTGAACTAGCTGAAAATGAGTAAAACCAGTGAAATACTGATTTGATGTGAGGGTTTTGGGTGGATATGTGGCTGAGGTATTGCTGTGAAAAACTAAATGGCTGACATTATTTCAAGGTGGTGGTATCTAGCTCTCAGGGTAGTGGGGGCATGTTGCCAAAATGCTAATAGGGGACTTCCAATAAACATACCATGTAGTCAATGCTTGATGTGCCCGCAGCCTTCTGGTCCAAAGCACACACCTCCAATATTTCAGCTAATGGAATAATCAACACAGCAGTACAAGATTTTATTACCCTTTGGAGCATATAAGGTGCACACTGCCAGTAGTTTGTTAGATAAATTGTTTGTGTACGACAACATATTTGACAAGCTCATGGATGAGATCACAGTGGTTAGCAGGAAGCTTGCATGTTATTGTGATGCTAGGAAAGGTTGCTAGGAAAGCCTGGAATTGGAGTTTGAGAAAACATGTAGTCTAAAAGGCAGAAATTAAACAGATGAATTTTGTGTTGAAATGTTAGACTCTCACATTTCTTTCTAGTGTTTCATTTTAAAATCCCCTGACACTTATAATCCATGTGAATATGGTTATTTTCCTGGTAGTGAAGACTGGGAGTGAAAAAGAAATGCTGAACACCTTCCAGTGGAAGAGATGGAAGTCATAGTCCAGGGGTTTTCAGGTCAGCACTGCTTCTCTTTGGCTAAAAACCACTTGGATAGAGAACTTCTCTCCCTTTCTGAAGACCTCTGGATTGGTCCTCATGCTCTGAGGACCTTTGAGTCAGAACTTCTAATTTGGCAGGCACACAAACCCCTCTAGGGCACAACTCTGAACATCCTGGGCAGCCCAAGTACTGCATCCAACAGCAACTGGACAAATCTGAGTGCTGTTGTTTCCTCCTAGATGCAGTTATGGCCGATTAAGTCGCCTGTGCATAGTGGAAAGAGCCACTTTTCTCCAGGTGGTTAAGGAGATAGTGCTGGGTGACCAGGAATATTTTATAAGATGAATGCAACCATTCTTGTACTTTTCTGAGCAATCTGTACTTTAAAGGTATCCCACATCTTCTAAGCGCTCAAAGCAGACAGAAAGATTTCCCCAACTCATTCCTGAAAGCTCAGTGAAAAACTATCTCCTGCTTCATCTTTTCTTGGACACTGACCTGCCTGTACTTTCATAGGAGTGCCACTTTGCATGTCGATGGTGAAGGGAGAAGGAATGAGTTCTTCTCATGCTTTTGCAGTATTTGGACATGAGCTTGAGTTGTCTGGGCAAGTGAGGGCATTGGGATTAGTAGGAGGGGGATTTCATGTTATGCTTTTGATTTCAGTATCCGGTTCCTGTTGTATAAAGTGGAGTTACCTTCCCCATTGTTAAATGGGAATATTTGTTCCATCTTCTAAACCACTTTTTCTCTGCTGGGGAAGCCCTCTGTGCCAAGGCCCTGAAGGCAGTAATTGCCTTAATTACCCTGATTAGCCCCTGCTGGGCCCTCTACGCACCCCCTCCCCAGCCCAGAAGCTCCATTTAAGCTCAGCCTGGGGGTATTGCTTCTTCTCTCAGTAGTGCTGCAGGAATGCTGCTGGTCTTCATTACCCTAGGCCCTTGCATGTTGCCTGCTTACTAGTTGTCTTGTCACTGTGGACTTGCCTGGCCACTGTGCAACCATGTCTGACCTCAGCTGCACTTTCTGGATATGATCCTGACTTAACTTCCTTGCTTAGTATTGTACCAGTGTTGTCACCTTGGGGTTGTCTGGTGATCTGGACTTGTGGCCACTTCTGGGGCTGCCCCACTGCTGTACTGGGGAGATTGGATAGGCCACTCTGGCCTGGAGAGCCCCATCTCTTGAGGAGCAGTGAACTCTTACTGCATCTGGACTGGTAAGCAATCTTTCAGCCTGCTCTTAGAGGTGGGACAAAGCAGTTTAGGTCAGCCCTGGTGTGCCAGTATGGTAACAGAAAGCTTTTGTTTTGGTGGTTTTTTTTCTTCTTTTGTATTTTGGAGGGGTATGTTGTCAGAGGTCACCAAAAGACCTGGCTGGATGCACAGTATACAGCTCTCCAAGTGTCAGCAAGTCTGAACCAATGGACATTGAGTTCTTGTGACAGGAAATTCAGCTTTATTCTGACTGAGGGTTTGGAGAGCAGGCAGGTCCATAGACTACTATGTGTCTAGTTTAAATATAAAAGTAATGTTGGCACTGCTGCGTTTTTGTAAGTAAAAGTTTTGGTCTCCTTTCTATGTAAATAAGGCCTATCCTATTTTATTTCATCTCTGTGATCTGTTTTCAGATTAGTTTCTGGTAGCAAGAAAAGCACATTGGGTGCTCATAGAATCACAGACTGGCTTGGGCTGGATGGGACCTTAAAGCTCACCCAGTTCCACACCCCTGCCATGGGCAGGGACACCTTCCACTAGAGCTGGATGCTCCAAGCCCCGTCCAACCTGGCCTTGAGCACTGCCAGGGATGGGGCAGCCACAGCTTCTCTGGGCACCCTGTGCCAGCGCCTCAGCACCCTCACAGGAAGTACTTCTGCCTAAGAGCTCATCTCAGTCTCCCCTCTGTCAGGTTAAAGCCATTCCCCTTGTCCTGTCCCTGCAGGCCCTTGTTGGGAAGCTATTCTGAGAATATTATAGCTGTACACCTCTGCTGCTGTTACCCGTTTTGTGAGGGCTTGACCACTATTGCAGGTGATGTACTGAGCTGAAGGGACCTTTGGGTTGACTTACTACAGTGGCTCAGGGAAACCTCTCTTTTTGCCTTGAGGAAGGTGATGAGACTAGCTGCCATCAGCACTGCGTGCCACCACCATCGCCTGGAGCTGTGTGGGCTTTTGTAAGTGTTTGGAAGTGGCAGGTTGAGGCTGAAGTTTTTCTTTCTGCTTTGGATTCACATGTTTCCTTGAAGCGTCCAAGTGTGATTTGTAAAATTCTATGGGGGAAGTTACAGGCACACTCCTGTGTCTGCGTTTTCTTGTCCATTTCTGTTTCTTCTTCTGCATTCTGGAGGTCTTTTTTGGTCTGTATACCCTTGCCACTGCAGAGAGGAACCTGCCTTTTTGTAGCTGCTGCTAACGCTTGTGACTCACATTTGGTTATCAAGGGCGTAATTGCATGAAAGCCTGACACTGGCATTTTTACAACACAAGGCATGACTAAAGGTTATTGTTCTGAGCTATAATTAAGTGCTCATCTTATTGGAGCGGGTCTTGACGGGAACTTGATAGTTATTATTAGTTCTAAGCGTGAATACATATAGCTGCAACAAGTAACTGCAGCTGTTATATCATTGCTAATGCAAGCTAAAGCTGAATCCTCTCTCAGTTTGGTGCCCTCCTAGGCTTTTCCTAATTCCTGGACACAATTGTGTGCTTCAGCATATGTTGTTCTCCTGTGCCTTTCATATAAGCATCATCTGGATCCTGGTTTCCCTTTTGGGCTGTTCCAGCGATCAAGAGGAGAAGCAAAGCTGTTGAGATGCTCATTTTGCATGGGCCAAGGGATCTGTCCCATTTGCATTGATGTGGTGAAGGGTAATAGAATTCAAGGCATACTTTGAAACATGTAAGCATTGCCAGTACAAGATAAGAAATAAATCTGATGTATGGCACTGCTTTGGTTTTCTGTATTACTCCTAGTAAGAGTTCTTTGTTGATCTGCAGGTGTGTGATGTGTTATCACAAAAGACTAAAATATTTTGTTTTAATCTTTAAAGTAGGGCATTAAAGTTGTTGGCCAAAATTTCAGAACAAAATGCCTTGAAGGGTTTGAAAAATAAAGTTATATTTGCAGTGGAAATTCCTGGTGCTTATATCCAGCTTTCTAAGAAGAAGACCGTATTTCACCTTCTCTGTATCCTAAAAGAAATACTGATAGAGCTCAACCAGCATCCACAGGCTTAGCTCCAGTCTTTCTAGGGAAAGGTGGTTTGTCAGGAGGTAACTCAAATTTAAACAAGCCTTTGTTACACCATGATGTCTGGCTAATGGGGACATGGCGGGCATGTTAGCTGGAGTACTGCTTTAATTTAGCCATTAAATTACACTATTAATGCTGTTTTATCTTGTTACCACAGAAACAATGGCAGTGGTGAGTTACAATCTTCATTAGACTTCAGGCAGAAGTTCTTGCCTGTGAGGGTGCTGAGGTCCTGGCACAGGGTGGCCAGAGAACCTGTGGCTGCCCCATCCCTGGCAGTGTTCAAGGCCAGGCTGGACACAGGGGCTTGGAGCATCCTGCTCTAGTGGAAGGTGTCCCTGCCTTTGGCAGGGGGGTTGGAGCTGGATGAGCTTTAAGCTCCCTTCCAATCCAAGCCACTTGATGACTCTATGAAATACACAGCTCTTTATAGTTTGGGGTGGGTTTTGTATTTTTCTTTGGAAGAGTTAGTAATCAGTCATTCTGGCAGGACTTATGTTGTTATGTTGTACTGCTGCAATGTCTGCCAGCCTGTCCACCTTGCTATGTAGATTCAATTTTGGTGAAGGTGTAAAGTGTTGACATGGCTGCACTCTAAATGTGATGGGTACTGTATTACAAACAAACAGAACCTCCCACCTTGTGATGATCTGGAGAAGCACAAGTACTGACCGAAGCAACATTAACCAAGTTTGCGTGTGCAACTAAGATACATCTTGTGCTCAAACTGTGAGGATAGCATCTAAAAGATTGGAGTAGCTTTTTTGGCTGTCCAGATACACCTAACAACAAAACTGGAGGTGTTTACACTTGACATTTGAAAACAATGGGTAGCAATATGCAAGAAATGTGCATGTGATTTTGTTGTTATCTTTTAGGTTTTTTTTTTACTTCAGCAGTTTGTTTTGTTTCACTGAGCCATGTTCAAAAATAAAACATACCAAATGTTTAGTGCCAATGATTCAAAGCAGTCACTGTGTTCAAAAGAACACCAAACAGCACAAGATGCTTACTTGCATTGCTCTTTTTGTTGCCCCAGGACTGTCAGCAGCTGGGGCATGTGTGGAGATAGCCAGGAAAGGACACGTTAGTGCTGCTGGATAGGTACAGCACGCAGTATGCTGCCAGCTCCTGTTCCAGAGGTATCCCCAGAGAAGAGAAACAAAGGAAGTGTGAGGATTTTTTGGTTTTGGGGGTGCTTTTTTTCAAAATTCCTCTTTTTTTTTTTTTTTTTTTTTTTTTAAATGTGTGGAGAAAACACTTTGAGAGAGGAAGATTTCTTCACTTGAGCCCTGCAAGTAAATATCAGCGTCTGCCAATATAAATGCATAATTTTAACAAAATAGGGCTTCCTGTATCCATTGTCGTGTACCCATACGGGAAGTAATGGATACTTCCCGTATCCATTGAGGTTCCTGAAGAAGCATCTCTTCCCCCTTTTCCCTGTCCTTTCACCCGAGATGCGGGCTTTCCTTTCTTTTATCCCCATCTAGTGGCCACTGGGCTCAGCTTGTCAAGGCAAACTTGGTCTCCACGGCTGCGGTACCTACAAAGATCTATGAAATCAAAGGGAGTGGGGATGTCGTGGGGAGAAAAAATCCCGGTTTCTGGACTAACGTGGCTTTGGAAGTCCTCCAGGAAACGCTGGGGTTAGCTAGTGCTTATTGTGCAGTGTGGGAATGGGCTTCACAGATGGAGTGCAGCATGGTGTGAGCCAGGTCTGGTACAAGGTGCTCCATTACTCACTTCTGTGGCGGCTTACCAGAGTGTTTCAGGAACACAGTGTTATTTTTTCGACCCCAAATACTACTATAAACACTGGAGCCCTTTTTAAACCTGGAAACTGCTTCCTATCAGGAGACTTGAGAAATATAATCTCCTTTTCCTGTTTTTAAAATAAAACCCGAAAGCTCTAGAGTTCACAGTTACAAATAAATCTGGAAAACACAGTATGGGTGTCACCAGGTTCTGCTTCAGTTTAAGGCAGCTGCAGGCAGGAACTCTGGGAGATGTGAATGCTGGCAGTGTGTGCTTGTAGCCCAGAAACCAAACATGTCCTGGGCTGCATTCATCTCTACTGTGCTCTGGTGAGATCCCCCCCTGCAGTCCTGATCTGGCTCTGGGGCAACAGCACAAGAGGGACGTGGAGCTGTTGGAGCGAGTCCAGAGAAGGCCATGGAGATGCTGCAAGGGCTGGAGCAGCTCTGCTCTGGAGCCAGGCTGAGAGAGCTGGGCTGGTTCAGCCTGGAGAAGAGAAGGCTTCTTGAGGGGAGAGCTTAGAGCAGCTCCACTGCCTAAAGGGGCTATGAGAAACTTGGAGAGGGGCTTTGGACAAGGGCCTGCAGGGACAGGACAAGGGGGAATGGCTTTAACCTGACAGAGGGGAGATTGAGATGAGCTCTTAGGCAGAAGCTCTTCCCTGTGAGGGTGCTGAGGTGCTGGCACAGGGTGCCCAGAGAAGCTGTGGCTGCCCCATCCCTGGCAGTGCCCAAGGCCAGGTTGGACACAGGGCTTGGAGCAACCTGCTCTAGTGGTAGGTGTCCCTGCCCATGGCAGAGGTTGGAACTGGGTGAGCTTTAAGGCCAACCCAAAGCAGTCTGTAAGTCTATGAAATTCCTCTGATGCATCCTGACCTTAGGACTGGCTTGCAGTGGAGAGCTTGCCTCACCAGAGGGTTCTGTGTATGAATGTGTCTGTGCTCTAAAGTAGTGCACTTGTCCAAGCAGATGCACTCTATCTGCTGGGTAAGTGTTCGAGCATTCCTCTTCCTGCCATCAGGAGATGAAAAATCTTTTGTTACAGCCACATCAGAGGATGATCCTCACATGGTGAGCACCTAAGGCTTCTGGTCAGCTACGCTAAGTCTTGACTTGAGCTGAGTCTTGACTAGCTCAGATGTTTTTATGGGAGAATTGCAAACACGTATGCATCCTTATAGGTATGTGCTCCAGAAAGCATTTTTAGATTGACACTCGGGTTAGCAGCAGGGTAGAGAAAAGCAGAATGACTATAACTGTGTAAAGGGCTAGAAGCATAGCAGGGTCTTCCAAGATCACTTTCTATAGTGTGTGGCAGAAGGTGAGGGTGTAGCAGGGTGTTATATGCTCCAGTTATTTTTTCCTACTGTATTGAATCTTTAGGGTCATTAATAAATCTTGGCAGCATCCTTTTTTGAGGCTCTCTCTGATCTTGCATGCTTTACTTTTATTGCCTTTCTCAGCAGACTTCAATCAGTAACACAATTTCATGAGGGCTTGATCTTAAATACTGGACTTCATACAGTATACCACTGATCCAGACTATCAGAAACAGTATGAGGCAGGCTGAAGCACAAACCTCTGGGCACTTACATCAAGCAGCTAGGTATACGAAAGCTTGATGTACATGTTAACTGTGAAATAACACATGAAAAGATGACAGTGAGTGGGCCTGTCAGTCATTGTGTCTTACCCTGGCACAAGGAAATAAACAAACTGTAGAAGAGCCTTGCTGTAAGAGACTGACATGTTTATTTTCTTTCTAGAGGCACTGAGTGTGGGAGGAGAGGCCACATCTCAGTCATGACTTAGGAAAACAAACACCGTCTTAGGGAACACAAAATGCCAGAGGTTTTTCCTCGGTCAACTGCTTTCCTCCTCTTGTTGCTTGACAACAGGGCTGACTTCCGAGTCAGTGATGTTGTTTCCTATCAAATAGCCCATGTTTCCAGAGTTCACAGGTAAATTCATTCCTTGTTCCTGCAGATCTGGTCAAGGCTGAATGTTGAGCAGGATTCTGCACATTTGACTTCTCCTTTATGCTGCCCTGTGGCTGGGGGTGCCTGTTTGAATCACTGCACTCTCCAGTACCCTGGAGGGAGGTGGTGGATGCAGCACTTGGGCTGTTGACCTGCCAAGTGGGTTCACCATTACGGTACTAGTGTGACAGAGGTGGGAGAAGAGAGATCTGAGACCATCTACCCAGCCTGACTCTCCAGTGTTTCACATGTTTCAAGTCGCCAGTTGCCATTGATTGCAGGGCAGCCTTCAGGGCTTTTATGCATTAAAAGATGTGAGGTCAGTTTTGACCCATGTATGTCAGCTTCAGAAATAACTCAGTTTTAAATTGAATGAAAGTGCCTCTGCTCTTTTTCTTAAAAAAGTATTTTTCCCCTTCCCCACAGAGCTTTGCTCTCTTTCTCTGCTCTATCACTGCTAACAATGCTGAGTGATAAAATGCTTCTTGCCTCTGAAGTCAGGTTTAATAATACTAATTTTCAAACCAGTTTGAACTCTTTTGTGGAAGAAGATAGAAAAATAATAGGGCAATTATTAGTTTATTTTTTTCTTCCTAATCTGGTATAATGGACCTTATTATGGCCTTTGGGAACTGTAACCACAGCAACAAATAGTGACAGATATATTGCATTAGGGTCTCTCATCTCAGTAATCATATCCTGCTTCCAGATGCCTTATAGGTCACAAAGTAAATTAACATTCAATGGCAATACATCAAGATGCTGCAGAAAATTCCCTTCTCCCTTTTGGAGATATGATACAGGTTGTTAGGGATCTTTGAGCAGTAGATGGCTCTTCTTTCAGTATCCCAACTTGACAGATACTGAGCAGGCTGCTGTGTTAAGGTTAATGAAGTTATTTAGGACTATTTGGAAGGGCCATGTAGGAATTGTCAGGCAAAAAAAATTCAATATATGCCAGCAGAAGAATGGGAAAGTGTCAAAAAGTTTACATTAGTTATATTTGTTTGCTGATGTTTTGCATTCCAGATTCTGGCATAGGAGTTGAATTGCATGGAGTAGGATTTGGTGCCTCTGGAGAGTATGTTCCTGGCACAGATGTGAGTGTCCTACAGGACAATAATGTGTGATCAGAGGGAGGTATGCTGGTATAAGAGGTCTTGGGTGAGTGTAAAAGCAGTTGTGATTACAGAGGGAGTTAACACATCTGCCTCCCTTTCCCAACATCTTGTATCATCTGTGCCACTATAGTCTGGTAATGAGTAGTAGCTGGGGGTATTGTTTTGTTCCATTGTTAAATGAGTTAATGCTTATATTCAGTGTTCCTTAAAGCAAATTCCTATGTGTTTGTTGGACCTTCTGCTTTTCTGGAATGTTTTACTTTCTAAGAGGGTCTGCCCAGGAAACAAGTGGCTTAATCACAGGATTAATCACTTTAATCACAGGTGGACCTGAGGGTGGCAGCCTGTTTCAGAATTATCATGTACAGACAGTTCATAGCAAATAAATATCATAGAAATTCAGACAGAAAATGTGCAATGTTTTCCATTCCAATGAAATTTTGTGACATTTGAGGGTTTTGGTGGTATTTTTCTTCTCTGTTAGATCCCGCAGCATATCTTCTCAGTTGCTTAAATGTTTTGTTTGCATCACTCTAGAATGATTTCATAGTGTATTTGTTTCCATTTCAGAATAGTCCACACAAATAACAGTTATGATTCTTCTTTTGAAGTATTTAATTGAATACAGCAATGAAATTACATGCAGCTTTGTAAATATACAGCTTTATATATACACTGAGCTTCGTTTATGCGACACTTAAGATGTTGATATTGATGTGTTACTCATCAGCCCAATAATTCTGGGTGTAGAAGAACAAATGTTCTCTATTAAAACGTCCTCCGTTGCTGTTTTACTTTCAAGGTAACAGCTCATCTTACAAAGATCACCTATCCAAAACTATCAGCTTCTGTAGTCCTTGGCACTGATATTCCCAATTCTAAGGACCTGGCCTTTTAAGAGAAAGGCTATTTGCTACAGGTTGTTCTGGTGCTGTTGTCACTGATGGTATCTATCCATCATAGTGTGGATGATGCTATAGTTGCTTCCAAACATGGGAGATCGAGTCCTGGCACATGCTGTTGTCAGTGCAGCAGCTCTCCAGGCTCCCTGCTCAGTGTCACCAACCTGCACTGGAGCCATGACATCACACTTGCTGTCACTGTTACTTTTGTCAAGTTAATGTGATCTCAGAGGTGCGTTCTTGGCTTCAGGTACACTGTAGCTTTATCCTTCATTGCACTAAGGAAATTTATACCCCTGAGTATTACATTCTTTAGATGTGATACTTCTTTGGTTAGAAAATGCACACATAGCTTCCCTTGGATTATTTAATTAGAAATTGCTGATGTGTGCATAATCTACAAGGTGCCATTTCTTGGCACCATCATCCAAATAACTTCAGATTGCTCTTCAGCTACTGAAACCTCTGCCTTTGTGGTTCAGAAAATGAGTACAAGTAACTGATATTTTTGATACTTCCCTGGATGGCTCAGTAGGCTGAGTTACTGCAGAGCATCATAGGAGCTAGTGTAGCTCTCATTTGTTTCCTTTCCTTTGTGCAGTCTTGGTTCTATACGCATCCAGTGAAATTGGTGCCTACATGGAGGATAGCCTATCATCTGGTGATGTGATGTTTTGGAAATGTCAAGTTTTGCTGTCTGGCAAATAGCCAGTCGCTCACACTCATCTTCATAACAGCGGAAAGCTCAGTGTTTGCCTCCTCTAGAAGACGACATTTATATCTTCAGCACAAACCCCACATAGATAAGTAGTGGTCTGCTCTTTGAGAAACATTTCGAAAATTGTACTAGGTAGTAACTTTAAATGAAATATCCTTGCTTCAATAAGGAATTATTTAAGGCGTAATTGATGCAAGCAGTTATACAGCAGAAAATGCTGGGTGTGTTCAAGAGCTGTATTTGTGGAAACCTGAAAACTGTCTTGAGCAGTCAAATTAGAAACATAATTGGCTTTAAATTACAGTGTCTGGGGCTATGCTTGGTTGACAGCAGATCTAATACTTTAATGGGACACCGTTGTAACCTCCTTTGATTCAAAGTATCTGGGGTGTGGGGAGTAGGATGCGAAAGGAGCAGCCTTATTCCCCTGGAAATAGTTCCCTTATGGGTCCCTTCCAGCTTGAGATATTCTGTGATTCTAAACCTATTAATGTCAGTGGGATCATGGATTGCAGGGAATGCTACAGTTTAGTGCTTAATTAAAAGAGAATCAAATACTCTTCAGACAATGTTCTGGTCATGTCTCATCAGGCAGCTGCAACCATGCTGAAAGGTTAACACATCTACCAGAGCAGTGGTTGTGTGTATGTGCCCAAGTTTTAGCTTTCCCAGTTGTTGCTTTATGCTGGCTTTGGTTGGGATGACAAACTCGTTGTGTTGTACAGATTTCTGTCAATCTTTGGTCTGTGACATGTGCCAGAATTACCAGGAGGTGGTTCTCATTGCCTTCAAATGTGCTCTTTAACGCAGGAAGTATGCTGCCATTGATCAAAAGCCTCTGAATACAGAAAACATTAGGAAAACACCCCCATTCCGTGGATAGTCTAGCTTTTGTGCATTGTGAGCATGTGTTTGTCATTGATGAAATGACATAGCTGTGGACTTTGTTTCTTTATGTTGGTGTGTCTTGTTCCTACATCAAATGAAGTGCTCTTGTAAAACTTAAAACTTACATTCCTGTTCTTTAGTACCTTTTATTTTCATTCTTCTCACTTCCATGACAAGGTGCAGGAACAAAGTAAGCTAACTTTTGCATCAAGTTTACACTTCTGAAGTCCAATAGGAGCCCACATCTCCTAGTTTATTTTCGATCAGAAGAAACAGCGTTTTTAACAGTTTCTATAAATATGATAGATGATAGTACAGCAGGAAAAATGGAATAATATTACAGCACTGATCACTCTATAAATGTGTTTTCACTGTAGTAGCCAAGTTTGGTTTTGCTAACTTTTACTGTGCTACAGCTCTTTCTAGAGGTGCTGCAGAGGAAAAAGGGAATGTGAAAAGGAAAATGGGAGACAAGATGAGTGTAGAAGGTGAAAATCTACAGACAGGTTAAACAAGTATTTATCCAAGTGCTTCTCATCAAGAACTGTTTAGAAATTTGCTTTATTTTTAATCATCCCCCAGTAGCTCTACAAATACAAAGATTTCTCAAGAGAAAAGGTAAGATGAGTAAGTGTTTTCATCCAGTGCTGTGTAAAAAGAATAACCCATGACTAACTTTTCCCCAGGAATACAAGTAAAATCTGAGTAAATCTGGACTTCAAAAATGCAGTAGCAACACCATAGAGCTGTGAGCTGACAGTCCCACCCTACGCTTTTAACACCTCTTCCACCCACAGCCTGTAGGCAGGCAGAGCCAGAGATGGCCAAAAACTCAAGATGGTTCATGTAGTGAGACAGCTGGGCACAGATGGAGTGAGGTTTTCTTTCCCATGTGCCATACCTATTTTGAAAAACATAAACAGTTCCCTTCTCCTTTATCTGTCTTTTAACACTGTCTGCTAGCTAGTCGCTTGCCCGTGTCAAGACAGCTACAACTGTGCTTTTTGGAGCAGTGGGAGGCTACGTTTTGGAGTGGAAGGTGCTGTTGTTTTTGTAAAACCTTGTTGCTGAAGCATTATGACATGCCCTAAAGTGTAAAAGTTTTACTGAAATCACTCCGTCCATTTGATCACAGGATTTGATCAAGCCTGGGTTGATAACCTCTCCAGCTGGACCACAGCCTGCTGTTTTCCCTCCTTGCTCTTCATGCAGTGAGCTAACCACATATGGGTATATCATGAAGTACACAGCCAGTTTTGAAGGAGTTTGCACACCTCTCTCCAGCGCTTGCGAGGGTGTATTTGTAGCAATGTGTCCAGCTTTGCGCTCCTCAGTGCCAGTACTATTGACACACTCGAATGAGTCCAGCTATTGCAATGATAGGGGCAGGGGAGTGCATGACCAATCTGATCTAAATATGAAGTTGGACCTAATATCAAAGACGTCAGTCTCTTATATGCTGCTCTGTGCAAATCCCAGTGCTATGGTGTCTTAGTGTTCCGGAGCGATATTGAACCTATGCTGATATGAAGTTTTGGGCTGGTTTTGCCTGTGCAAAAGCCACTGGGAGGAAACTTAAGGTCATAGCACTGGGAGTAGCTGTGTTGTCTTGAAGAATGCATATTTTTCTTCATCCTCTCATTTCCCAGGTCAGCCAGTTGAATTGTGGTGGTCTCTGGTCATAGTTGTACCTGACATCTAGTGAAAAAGTGAAGATTGAGGTTGAGCCCTTCAGCCTTTTACTTTTTTCCTATTTTTAACTTTTCCTTCCACCTCCAAAGTCCTTAATTCCTGGGCTGAAATGTTACGTGAGTGCTTGCATGCTAAAAGGGATCATTTTACTTGGGTTTTGTGGAGGAGGAAGAGATCTGAATAGGGATTAAAATAGCACTCAGAGTAGCCTTTGGAGTAGAAGGAATTGAATGCTTCAGTCATTTCAAGCTACAGTAAGCGCCACTGTAGAGTATGAAGTGAAGTTGGTTCCATGTAGAATACTTTTGTTCAGTTCACTCTGCATATATAAATAAAGATTATAGAACTGTTCTTAACTTTAGTTTGGAGGCTACAGGGGAAGATCTGATATGTAATAACCAAATAGGTCAGCCTCCCTGAGGACCATTTGCATTAATGAAGCATTATGGACAGCATCATGCTCTTTGTTACACAGCAATAATGGGATATTCAGGTGTCTTTGTAACAGAAGCATGTTTGACACATTTTTGGCTGTTACTCCTCCCTCCCCAGTGACTGACTCTTGGGCAAGCTGGTTCTGTCAGTTGTCATAAATGTGACAAGAGATGGAAATAATTGAGAGGTCTCAGGTCTCCTTGGCAATATTGCGATAAACAAGAGCCGTACAGTGATGTTGTTCCTTTACAGTTACTTTGGATTTACACTGTACTACCAAGAAGGGAATCTTTCCTAGTCTCACAGTAGTACAGTCATGCAGGGACATCTTTGATTGTGTCAGGGAGAACTTGTTTGTTTAAACACACTGTGCTGAAGCTTAAACTGTGCTTTGGTTTCATGGGCAGTAGAGATGCTTAGTTACCAAGGAAGACCATGGCAGAGGAAACGGGGCCAAACTTTGCATGTCTTCTCCACTTGTATGAGTAGAGGCTGTTCCTTGTGGTGGTACCAACTTCAGGTTTTTATGTTTTAGGAAAAGATGAGTTGGGAAGAACACAGTCTCACCCAAGTTTTCTGTCTGAAATGCATGAGAATGACAGACCAGACTTTTGTTGAATGGAAAACAGTCTCTTAAAATCTCTTCTGCTTAAATACATGCTGCTTTAATCTACTGACACTGTTTTTTCTCGAGGCTCGCTCTCAAACCATTTCAGCAGTCAGAATGTCTTTTCCAGAATGCTGCTGTTTTATGGTGTGTTGGGTCTTGTGGGTATGGTGGTGCTTAGTCTTTTAAAGAAAACCCAAGTCAATTACTTGATTCCTTCAGTGACCCAGTGCATGACCCCTCAAAGCAAGGCTTTTGTTTAGAAGCAGCTTGCAGGCCAGGTTGAGATCTCTGGTCGGCTTGTCTTGGATGCACGTGATTGCAAAGGGAAGCTACCATATGAAAGGTTTAAACTCCTGTTTTACTCTTTTTCCTCTCCCACCCCCATTTATGCACTGTTCTTAGCCCCTCTTCTTGAAAGTAATGATAATCAAATTCACACACCGAGGTAATTAAATCATGAATTCTTTCCCCCAGGACCAGCTGTTCAACTGTTTTTCTTCCTTTCAGTGCTCATAAACAGGCAAGACTTTCTGCTGGATTAAAGATTCATATCGTTGGCAAAAAGCAGAAATGTTGTCATTTGCTACTACCTGAATACATTAGTCATTAATGAGGAAAGTCTGGGAAGTGTTTGCAGGACAGCTGGTGCTCTGAGCAGTACTACTTGCTAATAGTGCACTACTTGCTAGCAGCTGTCCCATTTCTCTCTTGATATAGTGCAAAATGAAGAAGCAATTAAAAGGTTAAAGCAGATTCCTCAGCACTGAGAAGCAGAAAGCTAAGAACAGAACGGGATAGAAGCTGCAGTTTCTCCATGCAGCCTTGTCAATGTCTGATCTCCTCCTCCTCCACCCCCTTCCCTTAGTTATGTATTTTATAAGCAATATTTATGGACATAAAGCCTTTTGGTAGACTCCTGATGCTTGGCGGAGATTTGTGCTTGCTTAATACAAAGCAGGGCACATGGATGCTTTGGCTGGTTTTGGGGGATGAAGAGTGTGCTTCTTGCTTATATAAGTGGTATTTTGGTGTGTTGCAATTAAGCAGCTGAAGAGAATGGCAAAACTTCAAAGTGACCTTTTGTTAATGGTTCTCGGGAGTGTTGGAAGGGATTTGTTTGCTTAGACTATGACTGCTCCTTTGCGAGCAGCTTTAACCTATCAAGTTTAATTGGCCTATAGATGCTATTTTTCTGGCTTTATGTAGTTTGAAGGGAAGATGGGGAGAGAGAAGTTAGAATAGTTCATATCTTTACATGTTCTTGTTTTCTCCCCCTGTGTCGGAGTGTTGTGTGCTCTGCAGAGAACATTGGGGTTAAAATATAAGAAACGCAAGGACAGCGTAAGAGGACTCTGTTTGAAACTTGATTTGGTGAAGATTAAGAGGGAAAGGAAACGGGGTTATTGCTTTCTCTATAAATACCTTTTCTCAACTTGCTTATCTTACTTGCTTGGATCTAGGATCATATTCCAAACACTCAGCATTCCTCCCCACCAGGAAAGCGTTATCCCTGTTGCACAGGTAAGGGCTGCGTATCAGAGTAGACTCTCCAATCTGCTTGAATTTTTGCTCTGTTGAGAGTTGCAGAGCCCTTTTACTTGTGTCTATTGATTTGAAATGCTCTCACAAAGAAGAGTACCACTTTCAGAAAGTCAGTCACATGGTTCAAGGCAGTGAATTGGACTCAGAAAGCTTGTCTGGCCAATTCAGCAGTGATTTAAAGGAGTGCGGAAAAGGAGAGGCTTGAGGTTGAGCAGTTGATATAGAATCACGGAATGGTTTGGGTTTGAAAGGACCTGAAGCTCATCTAGTTCCAACCCTGTGCTGTGGGCAGGGATGCTTCACGCTAGACCGGATTACTCAAGGTCCTGTCCAGCCTTCTTCATTTTCCCAAGAGCACACAGTGTGGAATGGGGACATTTCTGGCAAATGTGACAAAACCCTAATTCCTTCTTCCAGTGGCTCTGCTTTTAGCCTGTGTCCAGCTCAAGTGGAGAGAAAACCCACGGCTCTTGGCACCCTGTGTGCATATCCTAATATTCCACCCTTTGTGGGAAGCCAGGCCTGTTGCTTGTGCAAGGTGGATAGATAAAGTTCCTTCTGGAAAACTCAGCAGTTGGCACCCCTGAGTTTCATTCCGAGCATTGCTCCAAACTTTTCCAGCTGGTTACTCACTACATTTTGTACCTGTGGATGGCTCTGTGCAGACTGAGGTCCTTCTGCTGGGAAGGGGATGCCAGCCCTGGTTTTAAGGAAAGGGATAGTGTGAACACTGGAGAACCTAACCCCCTTGCTCTTCTCCAGAGAGGTGCGAGAGCTTCCAGTAATAGTCTCTCCTATGGTGATTCGACTTTTTTTTTCCCTTTTTCCTCGTTGCCAAGGTTACACTTTAATTCTGTTTAGCAAAAAAGCCCCATATGTAAACTTGACCTTGGGGACTTCTGTGTTGATAACAATGGCTTGTTTGTGTGCATTGTGTTCAGCTCCCACTGTAAGGGATGGGGTCAAACAACCTGAAGACAAGGGGATGGGAGAGAGGTCCTGCTTCACATCAAAACTTGCAGTCAGTTTGAGTTTGACCGTTGAATTAACAAATTTGGTCAGTAAACTCAGCAGCCCCTAACACACTGTGAAGCTAAAGACCAGAGTCCCTCTGCAGAACCCACCCAGTGTCTGCTCCTGCTAATGCCTTGCCCTTTGTGGGTCAGGAGGCAATTGGATACATGCTTAGGTTAGATTATTTGCATGTCATGTGCTGTTGGGCCTCGAAATAACTTTGATTTTATACATTAAATAAAAGTCATGTAATAAAGTTCTTACCAGATAAGAATCTGCAGTCAACAAAGAAGTAAACATCTTATGCACCTTTTTGTGTTACAAAAGCTTAGCAACACAGTGTACCACATTTGTGCTACTCCCTTCCATAATGACCACTCTTGCTTGGGGTTTGCAAGGTGTTCAGTGCTCTGGCTGTAATCCAGCAAGATTAAAGCATGTAACTGAACTTTAAGGCAGCAAATTGTTGCACTTTATTGAAACCATTTGAGTGATTAAAGGTATGCAGGTAGGCAAGTGCTTTGCTGGATGGAAGCCAGAATGCACAGAATCTTCCAAGAGAAAATCCTTAATTATTAAATTGATTTAGAGCAGTTCTTGTATCCAAGGCAACAATGACAATGAGATGGTCGAGTTCTAAACTCTGTACATCCAAAAGAAATGTAGTTAGTTACATTATGCTTAAATATGGGTGGACATGGTTTACTTCAATCTGTTCTTCGCCAACAGGTAAAATCTGTCTTGATAATTGCATGCTGACGAGTGGAATAAATTAGTCACAGTATGGGTCGCATATGTAAATGTTTATGAGGTCTTTTTGTTTTCTTGCTGACTTAGCACAAAACCAGTTTTCATCTTACTTCTTCTCCCCTCAGTCATTAGGTTATTTGTCCAGCTGTTTAGCAGGTCTCTTTTCATCAGTCAGATGTTGATGAGCCTCATATATTATTTGAAATACAAATGTCTTTTGTCTTTCCTTCCTGTGTTTCGTTTAAATGGGGAAGAATATTTTCCAGCTCTTATACTTCATTTGCCTATTATAAGCTAAGCTATTAAGTAATCCAAAACTCTTAAAATATTGGAAGAAAAGTGAAGACCCTCCCCCTCTTTGTTCTATTTATGTTTAAAGAAGCTCTTAATTCTGGAACCTGTCTCATGATTTTATTTAATACCTAAAAGTAGGATATTGTTAACATCATAGTTCAATCAAACTAGCTCAGACTGAATCAGTTCTTCGGTATTGTCAGCTTTACAATAGCTGAAGCATAGTGCATTATCAGTGGCCTATGTAGGGAAGAATCCATCCCAGGGTATTCACGGCGAAGGAAAGATGGGAAGGGGGGAGAAATCGAGATTCTCCACAGTCCTGTTTGGTTTTGCACGGTCTTTCCAACTAACCTTTATGGTAAGATGGAGAATGATCTTGTTTAGGGTGAATAAACTGCAAGAATTTACTGTGTCTTCTGAGGTTTTTGTAGTGTCAGTTGATTTCTATCAGGGGCGGGTCATTTGTAATCATACTCTATGACCTCTAATTTCCAGTTTACCTAGATACTGTTTTGTAGCTTGTGTGACTACATATGCTGCAGAAATAACAGGCTTTTTTTAAAACTAGTAATGAAGAGAGCAATCTGTTTCCAGTAAGATTGCCTTTTTGTGTCATTCTGGGCTGTCAGGAAACAGGAAAAACATGAACTTCAGAGTACCCAAACTGAGATATCCCAGGGGAGTTCACAGCTTGGAAAACCTGGGCAGTGCAGAGAATGTCAGACCATAGGCTTCTGGAAAAACCCAGGTGGTGAATGTGTGACAAGCTCTTAATTAGGCTGAGGATCATAGAATCTAGTGCCAACCCCCTGCCATGGGGCTTTGGAAGGGCTTTTGAGCAACCTGCTCTAATGGAAGGTGTCCCTGCCTGTGGCAGGGGGTTGGAACTGGGTGAACTTTAAGGTCCTTTACAACACAAACCAGTCTGGGATTCTATGAAAGAGAGTTCATCTTGGACCATCCTACAATGAAGGATTGATTTATCAGGGAGAGAAAATTGGTAGTGTTTAGGTAAAAATGGTCGGAACTGTTGGCTGCTGAATTATGGATAATGGTACTTTCTGCTGAGAGCATGTGGTATGGAGAAAGCATATAACTGGATGTTACGTGCTGGCAGAGAAATGCTACTTACTTTGACCAGTGAGCAGAAAGCTAATGAAAACATGAAGTGTGGATGCTAGGGATCTCTGCTCCATGAAATGGTCTGAAATAAAAGCCAGGGTACGTTCCTGTCATGCTCCTTTCCTTCCTGTCCAAAGCAGCTGAATGGGTGCAGTTCAGAGGCTGGAAACCATCACTGAAGAAACAAACAAGTGGGGAGAGATGGGTCTAAGTGGCTGAGAAAAACTTCCTCATAGAGCCCTGTTTTCGTACCTGAGTGACTTCTTTCCCAAGCAAAAGGGATGAGCACAAGGGTGTGCAGGCTGAAGGAGCAGAAGAGACTCAGAAGAGGGCAGCACCCCACAGGGCTCCTGGCACGGTGGAAAATAGGCAAAAGGAGGGAGCATGGGAAGAAAGGAGGAACTGTAAGCTTTCCTGGTGGGATGGAAATGAGGAATGCCAAGCCACTGGTGTGCTGGAGCAAGTAGGGCTGGGTGTCTGACTGGGGAAGACAAAGCTCTTGACAGGTTAACATGATGGGAACAAAGCTTGCAAATAGCTGGTTGAATTGGATGTTAAATAAGTCATGTGAAGTTACTAGTTTCAGCGATGTTTCTGAATATGGCCTTCGGTACTGATAGTGAAGCTAGTGATGGGGAGCTCTTAAAGATACTTTTAAATCTCCTTTTTCTACTCCTGGCATTTATACCTCTATGAGGATAACTGTGGAGAACATTTATCTTGTTTTTAAAATGGGTTGGGCTGCAGGGACACAATACAAACAAATACATTCTGGGGAAAGATGTTCCTAGGTCTCCTTTTAGTAAGCTTTTTTCCTCCTGCTCCCCAAATTATTCCCTCTTCAGACACTAGTGACATCAAAATCAATATAAGGAAGCCTTGAAGTTCTGCAACAGGCAGTAATAGATCTTTGTATAAAGAGGAGCCAAACTTGCATGCCATTTGTGGGAGGGAGCCTTTCATACAAATTACCTTTATTATTCTGGTATTGTGTTAGAAAATCATGTTGCTAAATGTGTAAGAGAGAAATTATTATAATGGAAAGTGTCTTAAGGTAGCTTAAATATCTAAAAGCATTCCCAAACCAAGTCATTCATGCTCCCACTTGCTGCCAACTCTAACCTGCTGCCTTTCTCATGATAATATGATGTCCCTGACTGGCAAATTAAGCATTAGCCAGTAATGGCATAGGAAATCAGGAAAAAAAACCATGGAAACAAGAGTTGTGAGTTCGCATCAGTCATGTGAAGTGAGTGCCGTTCTGATGAATTGAAAAGCTCTCAATGAATTTGCCATGAAATTCCGCAGTGAAGATTTTCCTCCCGTCTGAAAATGCTGGAAAAAAAACTGAAATCCTGAAACTGGGATCCCTGAATTAATTCTTTGACATCTCTATCTAAAAGTGCAACCAAGTCTTCCCAGAGAACTAGTGGAGTAGGCAAGCATTAGTGAGTCCAGCTCAGCAGGTGCTGAAACCATTGACAACCTCAAAAAGAACCCTAAGGTGCCTGATTCCAGGTAAATCTCATACATAAACATTGTGTTGCCCCTAATATATACACAAATGTGTGTGCTGTTTTGTGCACTGAGGACTAAATAAAACTTCTGTAATAGTAACTGCATTGTGGGATTAAGATTACTGCAGAGGACAGAGGGAGGACACTAGAAAACACTGCTGGGTGAGCATACATTATATAAAATATACCAAACCACAGACAGCTGCTTGTGCTTTGCTACCTTTACATCAGTGGTTAGTATTCCTGCTTGCTGATTCATCAAATCAAACAAATCACTACCTGTTTTCTGTCCTCCTTGGTGGGAGGTGAGATATTGACAGATGGCTCTCTTGAGAGCTACTTTCTCATATGTAAAATTAGAAATGTATTCAATAATTGCCTTTTTTCAAGCATATATTGGCTAACACAGGGTGGGCTTTACCTACACACATATATTCATCAGAGCAATGAGTTTTAAATCATTTTGTCCTCATTTCTTGATGAAGGTGTTTCATGAACACCAGCTGTTTCAACAAGCATGTATTTAGAAACACTATACACCAGTAAAAGATCATCTACAGCTTCCCCTACCAGCAGAACAGAAGTTTAGAAGGGTTTGTTTTGCATGCAATCAATGAGAAAGTCTGTACATTGGCCTGTGCCTAAGTAGTGGCCATGGTAGGTCTGCACAGGCAGTGATACAGCTACATTGGCAGTGCTTAGTGTTGGGATATCAGTTCAAGGCAGAGAAGCCTGGGCAAGGAACTGGGGCTTTGGCAATGTAAAGAGTTTGGACTGAAGTGTATTCAAGGCTAGAAGTGGTCAAAACAATGAAAGCATTGCGAGGGTCTCACATTTTATGGCCTTTTATTCCCTCCAGCAAGTGAAATGGTTGCATTCCTCCATCCCATCCCTTCAACAACAGCTATTCTTTTCTCTTTTGAGAATAGTGCTTTTAAAAATTCAAAATCAAGTTCCCTGTGCTCTGTTTCCAACCTGCTGTGTAGTGTTAACTGGAGTCATTACAGCAGAAGCTGTACTTGGGGTCAGCCAGGAACTTAAAGAGGCTCTTTATCAGGTTTTGTGGGACAAAATGAATGAGCTGACTGTGTGTGTGCTCTGCATCCCCTTGACTGGAAGCTAAATATGGTAGATCAAAGCTGCCTTCAGCCTGTCAAGATCCAAATTTCTAATGAGCATTAAATATCATGGACAATGACATAGTACTGTGGTACACTACACAAAGGTGTGAACAGTAACAATGAAGTTGGTGTCAACAGGGTTGCAAGCAGGATCTGGACATGGTCATATTCACATCCTTTGGTTGCAACAGGGTGGCATATTCCTTAAACGAGTATCAGCAATACATTGGTAACAATTAGAGATTCAAATCAGCATACTCTGGTTTTAGTAATTCTGTAACAATAAGGAAGCCTGGCATATGGTAGTGTTGCTTCTCTCCTTCATATGTATATACAGCTGCAGTTGGTGCTGGTGGGAATGAAAAATCCGAAGTGAAGGCAGAGGAGTCCCATTGTTTTGATCAGTTCAGTAGTCTTATATAAAAGCTCTGTGGCCATCATCCCAGGATTGTTTGTCAGCCTCTGAACCATATTCTTCCTTAAGGAATCATGACTAAATTTGGCTTTCTGTGTTCTCTGTCACAGAGGTCTTTGTACAGCTTAAAGAATGGTTTGTAGCTGATACCACTTGCAGCATGACAGATGCATGGAGTGTTAAGTTAGGAAGTCTTTGCTTTATTTGTGTATCATCTACAGCGAAGAATAAAGAACAGGAGAAAGTGGTTATGTTCTGATTGATTGATTGATTTACTTATTTTTCTCTCAGGGAAAACATGAACCTAAGCTACTCTGTGATACTTCACTCCTACCAGTATATATTCTTATCTGTCAATTAAAGATAATGTTCACTGTCACATTTATAGTGTGCACTGAATCATAAGGAAAGTAATATTCTTCTTTGAAGTAATGAAGTGAATTAAATGCTCTCTGTGAGGTTGGAAGTATCTTTCATTTTATGATCTCTTCAAGTTCAGAAGTCTTAGCAATTCAGTTGTTTGGGCTGTTTCTAGGAAGGTTTTTTTCCTCATCTGTGATTAATAGATTGAGCTGTGGAAGCTAATTGCCTAAAAGTAGGCACCGCTCTTCAGTGTGCGTTTTGTTGCAGAATTGAGTCTGTGGATGTGATGTCTCAGTTTTGTCAAGGTAATGGAGCTGTAGGTCTGGAAATGCATTTAGCTTTTCTGGGTTGTGGTCTAGAGTTTCTCATCTGTTGTAAAAAAACAATTTAACCCTTTCACGTCCTGTGTGAATAAACTCTGGTGTGAATAAAATAAGGAATAAAAGATGCTCTTCCTTAAATCTTTAACTTCCACTTTAAAATAGCAGAGATAGCAAACCAGAATGATAAAATGCTTGGTTCTTAAGGCAGGTTTCTATGCTTAATTATACTTAAGGAAGTGAAGTATTCATGTCAAATGAACATGAAGCTAGGAAAATCAAACAAGTAAAACTTGCACGAAAACATGATGTGTGCAGCACAACTTTGTGCAACACTGAAAGAAACCCTCATGGCTTGAGGTAAAGACAGTTTAGTTAAGAAAAAGCAAAGGCCATGTGCAGGAGGAAAGAGGGGGAGAAACCAATTACAATTTTATTCCCTACTTGCCACCAGCAGGTGATGGGCAGCCGCGTTGTGGGAAGCCGGACCTCAGCTATGTATAGGAGTTGCTTTGAAAGACCAACCCCTTAATAACAAATGCCCCACCCTGCCCTCCTTTCTCTTAGCTTTTATTGCTGAGCATGACATTGTATGGTATGGAGTATCACAGACTGGTTTGGGTTGGAAGGGACCTTAAAGCTCATCCAGCTCCAGCCCCCTGCCATGGGTAGGGACACCTTCCACTAGAGCAGGTTGCTCCAAGCCACTGTGTCCAATCTGGCCTTGAACACTGCCAGGGATGGGGCAGCCACAGCTTCTCTGGGCACCCTGTGCCAGCGCCTCAGCACCCTCACAGGGAAGAACTTCTGCCTAAGAGCTCATCTCAGTCTCCCCTCTGTCAGGTTAAAGCCATTCCCCTTGTCCTGTCCCTAAATACCTGTGTAAAAAGTCCCTCTCAAGATGGGTTGTAGGCCCCCTTTAGGTATTGGAAGACTGTTATAAGGTCTTTGGTCAGTTCAGGTCAATTATCCTGGCTGTGTTCCCTCCCAGCCTCTCGTCCATCCCCAGCCTACTGGTCTTTGGCGAGTGTTGAAGGCACAGCCATGATGCTGTGTGAGCTCCACTCAGTGATAGCCAAAGCATCAGTGGGTTTATCAACACCATTCTAGCTACAGATACAAAGCACAGCAGTACATGGGCTGCCGTGGGGAAGTTAACTCCATCCCAGTCAGACCCAGTAAAGTATGAGAGGATAGTGCAAAGCTCTAGCCTAGTTTTACCTCGAAATGGTCTTTCGTAACTGTTTTGATGAAATATTATGGTGGAGTGGGGACAGATGTGGTGTTGATATCACTGTGGCTAGTTAAGGTCAGCTCTTGTTATCACCTCCGCCAAGGCTTACATGGCTTAGCTCCAGGTAAGTAAAACTGCAGAGCTTCATTCCTGTATTAAAATACTTCTTACTATTTATGCTGTATTAGCTGAGGTGATTTGGGAGCTGTCAGCTGCATAAAAAGAAGCGTGACCAGCACGTCAGGGGAGGTGACTCTCCTTCTATAGTCCACTCTCATGAGTACTCTCACCTGGAGTATGGGTTCCAGCTCTGGGGACCCCAGCACAGGTAAGAAGTGGACCTGCTAAGACAGATCCAGAGGAGGACCATGAAAATGATCAGAGGGATGGAACAGCTCTTCTGAATGAGTTGGGATGCTTCAGCCTGAGGAAGGGAAAGCGCTGGGGATATTGTATTGCAGCTCTGCAGCCCTTTCAATACTTCAAGGGAACTTCATAAGAGAGACTGATGGAGACTTTTTATCTAGGCCTGCAGTCACAAGAAAAGGGGCAATGGTTTTAAACTGACAAAGAGGAGATTTAGATTGGACCTCAGGAAAATATTCTTTAGGGAAGTGGTGAGGCGCTGGCACAGGGCGCCCAGAGAAGCTGTGGCTGCCTCATCCCTGGCAGTGCTCATGGCCAGCTTGGACGGGGCTTGGAGCAAGCTGCTCTAGAGGAAGGCGTCCCTGCCCATGGCAGGGGGTTGGAAGTGGATGAGCTTTAAGGTCCCTTCCAACCCAAACTAGTGTGGGATTTTCAGAAATGACCATTTCAACAACTTGTGAAATCAGTGTGGTCTTTATCCTTTTTGAGAGAAAAAAAGATAAAGGATGGGGAGCAGGTTTTAATTTGGCAATTGTAAAAAATGGTGACTTCTACTGTTGTTTTCTACTATTGTTTTAGGGTCATTCCTTGCAGCCCTGCTCACCCCTGTGTCAGACCAGCTCTGGACTCCATGGGCTGCCCAAACAGCCCAGCCACCTGCCCTGTTGGCCATAGCTACAAGTCTTTTTCATATTATTATTCCACAGCAAAATCCAGCATAACCATGTAGGCAGCTCCTGTAAAATTTTGAACTAAAAGTAGTATTTAGGATGGGAAAGACTAACTGAAGAGGTTATATTTGCCCATGTTATTTTTTCAATAGTTTTTAATAAGAGAGATATCTTTCAGGTTTTATCTTTTTTACTTTTTCTTTCCCTCCCTCTTTTTCCCTTCTTCAAAAACTACTTTGACGTCCTTCAGTATGATAAAAGCTGGACCACATCCATCTTTAGAGGAGTGGTGGGAGGCTGCATGGGCTGGGGTTGGGTCAATTTATTGCTCAGGCTTTTAAGTGGAACTGGAGGAAACTGTGAAATGGAGATTGCAAGGAGAGGTGAGCAATACATTATTTTCTTTCCTTTACGATTACTGTTTCAGCTGCAGGGTATAAAAACATGTTGAACAAAAAAAACCCAGTGTAACTTAGTTTTTAATGATTTCAGATAATCCTTTCTCTGCATGTGAAGGTAAAATAAAATGTCAATGACTCTTCTGTGTTTAACAAAAAATACATCTTTGAACCTTTTGTTCAACACTCCCTTATTTGTTTGTTGTGGTTTCCCAAGGCTATTGTGCATTAACAATATCTGCATTGTGCAACTGCTTGCAGATCCTGTTATTATGCCACACATCTGTGGGACTGGAAGGACAGCTCAGGTTGCAGTGAGATGCGTTTTCCCTGTGTTCAAGTGATTCTAGAGATAGGGAGTGAAGGATGGTGGGGGAATGGAGCTGTGAAGTGTTTGAACTGTGAGGATGTGCACTGAAAATGACAATGAATGTTTAGAACACCAGAACCCTGTTAGGGTCACATCCATTACAGTAATGTCAGGTATTTACTTTCAGACAACTTAGATAAGAGGTTTTGTCAAGCTCAGTTTTCAGTATTTATAATGAGAGCAGCTAATGGAGGAAAGAGGAGGTGCTGCTATGGACCCTTTAGCTTACAGACCTTGGCATGTAAACTCAAAGCTTAGAACTACTCAGATAAACAAGTTTAAGTGGTTATTCATTGTTTAGAGACTTTGGAAAAATACTGGAAGTTTTCTAGGGAGTAGAGAAACACAGACACTTACAGAAAACAATCAACCCTTAGGTATTTCTGTAGATAGTCAATGACAGGCAGAACAGGTAAGTGTCCAGATCCTGGAAAAGTTAATGGGAATTGGATGTTTCATTGCTTTTACCTCCAGAATTATTTCTTGTGAACCTATTATCTACCAAAATGAGTTGCATTTGGATGTTTCTCTTCCTTGCATGCTGCCTCCCCCTCTCCCTTATTGTTTCGGAGGACATAGACCATCACAGCCTGCAGCTGAAGTACAGTTTCTTTGCTAGCTATAAACTACTGTGCACTTCTGGTGGAAGAAACAGCAAAGTAGATGGCAGGTGAATTTGAAGCTTTGAGGCCATAGTCTTCATATTTCATGATATGTGATTCCACAGCAGCGGGGGTGGAACTAAATGATCTTAAGGTCCTTTCCAACCCTAACCATTCTATGACCACACTGTCTAGATCATTATTTGGCTGGCTGGGTTTTGAACTTCAGCAGAAGGTAGCTTTGGGTTCAAAGGAGAAAATAGAGTCTACTGTTGCTATAAATTTCTGCTCATAAGCTGAACTGTGATTTCAGTGTAGCACACTACTGCTTCCACTGGAGCTTGTAGGAGCAGGATCAAGGACAGGCAATTCATAACCTCTTGAGGTACACTCCTGTGGTCACATCTGGTGGAAGAGACCATCTTTCTGACATCCAACCAGTGGTTCCAGCTCTTGGTTTGCCTCCCTATTCTGTACACTGGTAGACTTACTGGTGAAATAGATGAGGGCCATGACCCTGACTGACTACTCTTCTCCCCCAGTCTTCTAGCAGCTGTTTTTAATATGGATCACTTCCCTGCTGTGACAAAGCACAATGTAGGAGGTGGTAAGCTCTGGCACAGAGGTGGGAAAGACGTGGGAGTGGGAATACTTTGTGGCCAGAAACCTCAGCTCTTCAGTTGATTTTTAATGGGCATCTTTAACCATGTGTAGACACTGGAAAGCAGGAGTAAACAGGTTATGACTACATGACAATGATCTTCTGTACTGCTAAGCCACAGCTGGGGGTCACACGCTGCTGGGCTAAGCATGAATGTGCTCAGTGCAGCAATGTGATGAGTCTTTGCTGGCCAGGCAGTTGTCAGTGAGGCAAGGAGGTGCTGCCCACCATTGTCTCTTGGGGTAGGTCTCTGAGGGTTTTATACCTCCTCGTTCTGTTATTTTTTGAGCCCTCGAGTGACCATTTCTAATGCCACAATTTCTTTCACATACTACTTACTTAACTCAGAGTATTGCTTCATATTATAACAATTAGAGTAACTAGAGCCAGTGTTTCTTCATCCAAAAGCATATTTTTGTGACTAAAGGTATTTTAGCATGTCCCAAAGCAGAAGGCTTTTGTGAATGCATGAGAAAAATGGAGTGAACCCAACATTCCTGCCTTAACACTGGTTAATCCATTAACAATGATTCGGAGAAAACTCCAGGAACAAACTTGCCAACAGAATTTCAAGTTGACAAGCAGGTATTCTTTATCGCGGCGCCGGGAGACGCGGGGGATAGTTCCTCCTAACGTGTGTCCCCGAATTGCTCTACAGGTCATCCTTACATGGTCACTGAGCATATTACATCATTTTCCAAAAGGTTTCCGGCATGCATACAAAATGTGGTGGTCTTTAAGGGTCGTTTACTTTTCCCAACAAGCTTAATTAACATTACAGACATGGCAATCATCCTGCCCTTCTACTTACCAGTTAGTTTAACTGCTCTCATCCTGGGCATCTGCTAGTCCGGGATACTCCCCGTGCCAGGTCCTGTCCTTCTATTCTGCTTTTCTCACACCTTTTGTACTGAGGCCCTGAGGGCCTGAAACTATGTCAACTACCTCCAAGCACCGCAGTTACTTTCCATTACAAAGCCATCAAACTTAACATTACTTAGAACTGATTACATTTTGTACTTCTGTGCCTCCTTGTCTCAACAGAAATCTCTTATATTTACCTGCACTTTTGTGTGTGCTTGGATCCAAAGAGGTTCAAAACTGATGCTGCTGGGACCTGTGGGGTTTGTGTGTTGATTACTTTTAATAGCTTGTTTACTGTTATGAAAAGGTTTCTTTATTGGTTTGTTACTGTCTCCCTAAATAGTGGACCCAGAACCTTTTTACACATGAAGGCAACAAGTTCATTCTTGGCAATTGCAAAAGTTCACTGAGCTTTACAAAGAGTGGTTTGTTCTTTATCTCCCTGTGTGCACAACCTTTTAGCCTCTTGCAAGAAGAGAGGAAAAGATCACAAGAAAAGCTGAGGTGGGTTTGACCTCTTTGCAGTCTCATGTCCTGCGCTAGCTCTAAGCCTTTTTGGCTCAGGCCCTGGCCTTTCCCTTGACACATCTGATGGCATGACAAGTGTGATAATTACTGTGAAAAGAAAGTGAAGCTGTGGCATTAGTAGGGTCATTTGGACTGGGAGGAAAGTGGATTTATGAAAAGGAGGTATGTTCCTTCCTCTTCCTTCTACCTTGAAAGAGCTCAAGCACTGTCCTTTCACATTTATTATCTTTGCAGTGTACCTGCTTGCTGCCGGCTGGCTGGCTGCTCCCTCAGAGCAGCCAAAGCAGGAGCTGTGCGTGACCCTGGCACATGGCTCACCCATGGGTGCTGTCCTGCACCTGCCTGAACCAAGTGGGAAAACCAGAGGCTGGTAATGAGTGAGGAGCCTGGTCCAAGCTCTGGCTGGAGGCAGCAGATGATGCAGCTGGAGAGAAGGCTGCAGCAGGGGTCCCAGGTCCATCTGGGAAGCAGGGCTGGAGATGACCTGGAGTATCCACACATGAGCTACTTATAGTGGAGGGCTGAGGCTCATCCAAGAGGTAGGAGCAGAGCTGGGCTACCTAAAACAAAGCTCAGGCTGGGGCCCTGGGTACAGGGTGTAGGGAAAGGTCCCAGGTGAGGCTGGTCGGAGCTGTTAAGACCTTTTAGTGCCCATGGAATCCTGGTGCTCTGTAACTTCATCAGGCCTTTGTCCTCTCATGAGCTTTGGGAGGATGCAGTCCTTTGAGTTTACTAAAGCAGCTTCAAATGATTTCCCTCCCCCCGCCCCCGAGGAAGACAAGCCTTGCTAGGTTTAACAGTGATAGATGGAAAATGCATTTATCATCTGATTACTAAATTCTGGCCTTGTTAGAGGCATTCAACTTGATTAATTATGAGGAGCAGTGTTAATTATTCTGTCTCTTAGCTGAGAGCTCCTAGAGGTAGCTCAGGTCTGATGCTCCAGCCCCAAGGTGTAATGAGATACACAGCAAGGTGTCACAGACTTTTGAGTTGAAGTTGCACACAAGGCTGTGCCATGGGCATTTCTGGGCTTTCTCTGAGAGGACAGCAGAGGTCTGAGTGGATTATCCTTCAGGAGTTTTTATGTAGCGAAGACACTCCAAAGCAGTGATGTGAATGCAAAACTGATTTAGGTAAGGATGCAGTTGGATCAGCTGATGGGATCTTCCAGCCTTCTACTACTGAAAGGAGATGGTCCTGCTTCCCTCTTGCATTATCTCACAGTCACCCTGCATCCTCCCTGCTTCATCTCAGTGCAAGGTGACTTGAATTTTACATTAGGGTGAAAGTTAAATAAATCCCTGCATTCATGTCTGAATGTTAATGATTCACAATTGAATATTTCAAGCCTTCCCTCCTTTGCTAGTCTTGGTGGCCCATTGCACATTGTTCTCTTGAAATGTCTATAGTTATGTACTGTAATTATAAATACGAAATAAATACGCCCTTTCAAACAGAGAGATTTTAAACAGCTCTTTTCTTGTCCCACATTGCCTGCTCTGCCAAAGGTGTACAAAGGCTGCATGAATCTAAAGGAAGCTAATTTCTTCCTGCATTATTTTTCATGTCTGCTGGCTCAGTGTGAGCACTTGGTATTGGCATTGTGCTATCAGGCAGGGACTATTGAAAGAGAGTGCTCCAAACTCTGTCTTGTAATCAGCAATAAAATGTGCCAAGTACTTCTATTAGCATAACAACATAAAAATCTCCCTAATCACCAAGGGTAGCTGCCTCCTGTGGCAGCTCTCTGAAATGTGTACTTGGTTACTATGAATTCCGCTTTTCTTAAGAGGTTTTTTGTGGATGTTCTTGTAAACATAGGTGCAATTAAACTAAAAGAACAGTTTCTGAAGGATAGTGGAAAAGCCTCTCTGCTGCTCTGTGTTGTGTGTTAAACCCATAGCCAGAGCTGGGGGTCAGAAAGGATTTTTCCCTTGGGTGAGATTAGTGAGGACCATCTATGTGCCTGTTTCCTTGCTTGCCTGTTCATTTCTGCATTTCTTGCAATGTTGAGGGGCATTTGCTTGCTTGGGAATTTCCACCTTTCACTATTCCTGCTGGTGCAGGACCTAAAGTAGTCTCATTTACTGTGCAATTATGTGTTCTGGGTACTTTTAGCACTGAAATTGCTTCCTTGCTTCCCTGTCCCAAACTCTACTCATACCATCATGTTTCATGTGTGTAGGTAAAATGAAGAAACACTGCTCCTGACACACTGCTACCTCTGCAACCCTAGATGTTTGTTTCTTTGCCCATCCACAAGTCTGATTCCCCTTGTCTCTCCTTCTGAAGTCATCCAGGTTATCAGGATGGGGCATGTGTGCAGGTTATCTGATGGCTTGGCTGCATGTGGCTAAATGCTTCTCTTGCATGAACAGTGTTGTAGTGACAATCTCATGGGTAGTGGTTCTATTCAGCGACGCCTTGGTATCTGCATGGTACTGCAGACAGCCAATGACCTCTTCTAGTGTTTCCACTGTTGGCATGTCCGAACTCTGAGAACAATTTGCATGGCTGGAAGTATTTGGTGGGTTTAGGTGGTTTTCAGGCAATACCTTTTCTGCTTTTGACCCTTTTGAGTGCACTGGGAACAAGACACCCATAGGAAGTAGGGTTCTGGGGGAAGCTGTCTGCTTAACTTCACATTGCCAGACTTGGATGGGCAAGATACCAAGGGGACAGTCCTTGGTATGTGGCCATGGACCACCTCACACTCCTACCAGGTCACTGGGGCAGCAATCCTGAAGGAGTCAGCAGAGCAGTGCTTAATATTTCCAACCTGCAAGTGAATAAATTACTCCTGTCTCTCCTGGTAGTTAATGATTTGGGGCAGGATTCAGCTCCTCTATGGCCAGAGATCCAATTTTTAGGCAAACACACAAGCTGGTCAGCTAGGCTCTCCCTGTATTCTAACTGAAATGGTGTGGAACAACTGCATTTCTGTAGGTGCCTATGTCTATTCCTTGATTATAGAGCATGTCTGCCTGATGAGCTTAGGCTGGAGGCCTGCTTTTCAAATGGCTGGAATTCAAATGAAAGTAATTGCAAGAAATGGGAAGTGTAGAAAGCAAAGGCAGGGTGCTTTCAGCTCAATGTCCTGGGGTGAAAGCTGCCTGTTGCAGTACAGGGATTTAGCCCAAAGTAAGTTAGTAGGAAGTAAAGGGCAGATGGCAGCCAAATAGAATATTATGTGCTGGGTCTCTCGTACTTAAAATAGTATATGACATATTAGAACTAGTTTTGGTGCTTCAGATGTTTAGGAAGATGTGGGCTTATGTATGAAAACACTTTCTAGCTGACAATTCTCAGTGCACTCACTTTAAAAAAAAAAATCAGATTAAAGCAGTAAGAGAAATGGAAAACTCAGAAGCATCATAGACTTTGACAACAATGGAATTCTAACCATGAAAAAGATGCTTGTTGGATCTCTGACTTTTGATTGACAATAAAATATTAACTTGTATATAATTCAAAGGGAGTTTCTCTTCTCTAGCTTGAGTATGCTTATGATTAAAGTATTCATCATGGGAACCTAGTTTTTAACAATTCAGCACTTTGATCAGAGCAATAGAATTGGTTAGTTTTGAGATTTAAGTAAATCTGCTATGCACATAGTGATGACAGGTCTGGTACCTGTCTCTTATTCCCTGTGGAAACCCCTTTTCCTCCTCCCCTCTCTTTCAGAGTAGTATTCCCTGATTTAATTCTTCTGGGACAGAATAGTGCTGCCCTTCTCCCAAGAGATAGGGTAGAACAATCACTGATGTATTGTATGTGGTATGAAAAGGTGTTTGTGTGCGTGCTCCTGTGGGGGTGTGTGTTCTGTGTACATTTCAAACCACCCTTCTGAGGCTTAATTTCCATTTATTCAAGTGTATCTGTATCAACAAGGAAAACATCTTGTTCTGCAAACAAGATGCAGTTTGTGTTCATGTAGCATCAAGGACGCTCTGATCCAGCCAAAAAACCTTGGGTCTAGGAACTGTGTGGCTGTAGTAGGCAGTTTGTTTCCAGATACCTGCTAAGAGGAGTTGGAGCTGTTTCTTGTTTTACTCACTCATGTTGGTACAATTGAAGCAGGAGCAGCTGGAGCATTCCCTTAGCTTGTCAGTGTTAGGTTGTCATTTATACCTGGGTGCTTTTTAGCCTTTTTTAAGGTAATTTGAAGAATTCAGCTGTCATGATAACTCCAATCCTTGACTTCAAATTGTGGTCTAGAAAGGTAAAATCCAGGCAGAAGGAACATATGGTTACAATACAAGTAAAAGCAAGTATATACACAGCCTATATAAAAATAGGGAAAAGCAATGCTCTGGACTTCTTTGGGAGGGTACATAGTTAATGTGCTGTTACCATGTGGAACCAATGGTATGTTAAAAGCCAAATACTGATAGGAGCCTGGCATGCAGGACATTGACTGATAAGAAGCTGTTCAAGCCGCCAAATTTCCCCTCCAGGCTGGAGGGGAAGGAGCAGATCTTGATCTTAAGAGCTAGGGTAGCTTTGTTGAGTCTGGTGAAGTTGCACCATCACAAGATCTACTTCCTTGCTCTGTCTACTGTAGCATGCCCTCAAGATTTTCATTCATATGGTAGATAAAGCATGTCTGTGGGTTCCTTGAGCACAATGAAATGTCTTTGTTATTTAAAACTAACTTTGTAGAAGAGGGCAGAGAGGAGGAGAGAGAAGTCCAGCAAGGGGAAACTTGTTAGTTGTATAATGAGTGACTTGCAAAGCAAAATAGTGGCTTTCATGATGTGTCTGGCCACAGCCCAAATCATCAAGGAGGACAATGCCTGCCAGGGATGCAATGATTTGGATGCATGCACTAACTGGTCACTGCTGTTCTGCTATATGGTAACTTTCCAAGAGGGATAGTGGGAAGGAATGAAGGAAAATTCACCACCAAAGTAAATTATAGTGCAAGTGCCATGAGGATCAGAAATGTCTCTGACAAGGCAGAAAGGAAAATCAGTATTCCTTTAATTGTGGGATAGTCCCAGGAATGCTATTAGAAGCAGAATTCTGTCATCATCACATGTATATAACAAAATCCTGTAGCATTAATTCTTCTGCAATCTGTTTTTTAATGCAGTAGTCCAAAGCTTTAGTTGGTTGTCTAATGGCATAATTTTTATTGGCTCTGATTTTGGTTGAATTGCTTTCAAGAACTGCTGTTGTAATACAGAGAATCACATTATACTGGAGAATCATACTCCAGTAGTGTGCGAAATGAGACCAAAAAATCAAGTTAAAATGTAAAGACAAACAAAATCTGATCAGCAGCACTGCAGAATTGCAGCATTAAAAATGATTTTTGTTGAAATTCTATTATTTGTTTAAGAACCTGCAAACAAACAAGAAAAATCTCACTTAATGTGGAACTACACCCAGAGGCAGGGATGCTTTTGGCTTTCATGGTGCTAGGAATTGCAAGTTAGTGTGTGAAGGAAATGAAGGAGGGTAGGTGTATTTACAGGGGTGTTCCAAAGCCTTCACTTTCTCCTTTCTTGCTATAGCCTCTTTCCCATCATTTAACTTTGCAAATATCCAAACCAGATGCTCCTTCACTGCTTAGTTTTGCCCAATGACAGGTTGCAGTGGAAAGCTATATGATATCTTGTTAACATGGCATGTTTCCTGGACACATCACAAAAAATGGACCTCACTGTTGAGCACAGATTGTGTCTAACTGGAAGAGGGTTGAGTCCAGAAGAGGCCATGAAGATGCTGTGAGGGCTGGAGCAGCTCTGCTCTGGAGCCAGGCTGAGAGAGCTGGGCTGGTTCACCCTGGAGAAGAGAAGGCTCCTTAAGGGGAGACCTTAGAGCAGCTCCCAGTGCCTAAAGGGGCTACAGGGAACCTGGAGAGGGGCTTTGGACAAGGGCCTGTAGGGACAGGACAAGGGGAATGGCTTTAACCTGCCAGAGGGGAGATTGAGATGAGCTCTTAGGCAGAAGTTCTTCCCTGTGAGGGTGCTGAGGCCCTGGCACAGGGTGCCCAGAGAAGCTGTGGCTGCCCCATCCCTGGCAGTGTTCAAGGCCAAGCTGGACAGGGCTTGGAGCAACCTGCTCTAGTGGAAGGTGTCCCTGCCCATGGCAGGGGTTGGAACTGGATGAGCTTTGAGGTCCCTTCCAACCCAAACTGTTCTATGATTCTATGATTTACTGTGTTCCTGTCCTCAGGCTATCTGGAGGATGTGTAAGCTATAGCCAAGGATCCTGCTGCTCAACTTTAGTCTACTCACTAAGCTACCTCTTCCAGAGTTTAGATGCCTTGGGCTCTCTTGGTCCTCCAAGGAGAGAAAGAGCTTCTCCAGTGAATGATTTGGGTTTTAGGAGCTCTGACTCATCTTTGAGGTTGCTTTAAATAACATCAAATTGAGTGTATGTTGTGAAATGCAGCATAAACCAAGACAATTCTCCAGCTTCCTTCTGTCAGCATTTGGTAAGGGAGAAAATGGTAAAGCTTGAAGCAAGCAGAAAGCATCAGAACAGCCAAACATTAAAAAGTCATACTGCCTTCTGGCTGTCACGCCTAAAAATAACTTAAATGTGGATATTCCTGACACTGACGATGGCTGATAAAAGCATCATAACATGCAGATGGAGTACTTCTAGGAAACAGCAAAACAGAGAAGCTTTCAGGGAAGAATGCCACCTCTCCAGAAACAACCTGCAGTGCAAGGCTGCATTGTTGCTTGTGGGAAATATAGCGAGCACCTTGGGGGATTTCAGGTTAATTTCTTCTCTGAAGGTGGAAGATGTTTTCTTAAGAGGCTTATTAATTCTTAGTACATCGTGCCCAGTCCTGAAAAGTGCTGAGCTCTTCTTTGGGATGTTAAATGTCTTCAAGTAACATCAATACCACTGATGAGAAGAGCCCCCTAAAACTGCTCTGAGAAATATCTGCTTATAAAATTGATTCAGTTGAAGTTTGTGGAAAATAAGGTGTTCCAAATGATGTTTTCAAAGGCAGGACCTCCCTAGTGCTTCTGTGGTCCAGGCTTACCAGAACCCACAGTTTGAGGGGATTGTGACCATTGGAAATCCTGCATGATGCAGAATCCTCTGGCAATTTAGGGTGCTGAGGCACTGGCACAGGTTGCCCAGAGAAGTGGTGAATGCTCCATCCCTGGCAGTGTTCAAGGCGAGGTTGGACAGAGCCTCAGGTGACATGGTCTAGGGTGAGGGGCCCCTGCCCATGACAAGGGGGTTGGAACTAAATGACCTTAAGGTCCTTTCCAACCTAATCCATTCTATGAATCTCATAACTGTTCCTCACCTTTGGATTCATAGCCAGAAGGCTTCAGAGTAGATATTGGTATCAAAGTGAGTATTAGCCTACAGAGCAGCCCCATAGTGAGAAGAAATGTTCAAAGCAAACAAAAGCAAGACATCTTCATGCAATGCTTAGTTAAGCTGTGGAACTCTCTGCCAGTGGATGATGAGGGTGCTAATAGTTTAAGCTGATTGAATCGAAAACTTTGCCTGTTTATGGATATACAGAACACATAGGTGTCTTGGGAAGTACTCAAGCTGGTGGTGGTTGGATACGCAGTATGACCACAGCCTGCCTTGTTCCTGATCATTTCTACCATCATATTCATTTTTTAGCATCTGGTTTTGTGCGGTGATGGGGATGTGATACACAGCTGGATACAGGACACTGGGTTCAGTGGACCTTTGGTCTGACCCTGTAGGACTACATTTTCAAAGTCAAGTTGCCAGTTGATTCAGGATAACTGAAGCATTTCTGGAAAGAGAAAAGCTGAGAGATGCTAATTCCACTTCGGTGACAGGCACTACAGAAGCATATGGATGCCTGAGGTCTAAATTCATCACTGCTCCTGTGAAACATGCTTGTGTTAGAAACTGAGTCAACAGGAATAAAAGGATAGAAAACCAGGAGGATAGAGCTCCAGCCCTGCTGAAGCCAGCTGGGGGGTTTGTCCTTGGCTTCCATGGAGCTAGGATTTTACTTAATGCTTTTATTTTCCCATTCTCACACTACAAGAGCCAGGGGATATAGGACTGGAATAACAAGTCATGTCTTTGAGCAGATACATAGAAGCATTTCTCCATTCAATTCATTTTTCAAGGTTTATGCTTGGGAAAGTATTTGGATGTAAAAATCTTTCAGCCTTCCTGAGACAAATGTACATAAATAATATGCCTTTTTATACTGCAGGGCAGAAACGGGCTGCCGAAGGACAGGAAGATGGTGCTGCATATTTGTTTGCTGTAGGTGACTGTATTTTCCCAACTTCCTTTAGCACGTGTGTTGGAGGACATAAGATTGGATGGATATTTGGTTGAATTTGGATATGCTCTTTGGTTAAAACAGACTTCCTGAAAACATGCAAACTGCTCTACACGTTGAAAAGTAAAGGGAAAATATTTAAGTAATTGCTGTTTTATATGTGGACAAATTAAATGTTGCCATGGATACCCTGGTCTGTTTACAGCAATAATAATAAATGTTTTCAATTCACACTGTGCTTTTCATCTCAAAGGATCCCCAGGTGGTTTACAAATGACGGATGTGGATTGCTCCACACAGCACTGAGCTGCAGCCGCAAGGACTGCCTCACAATCTCTACTGGTACCGCCTGGCAGTGGAAGGTAGAAAACGTACTGTACCCGGGGTGAATCTGTAGGGATTGTTTGGGAAAGCAGAATGTAAGTGGCAGACCTGAAACACGGCCAAGAGCTGAGCAGCAAAACGCAAGGAATCAGATAGGATCAGGTCTCAAGTTACTGATAGGATTTGGTAGTTCTTTGAGCAGTTGGCTTCAATTTTTACTAGAGCTGGGAGGAAATTCTTTCCTTCTCAAAAAACTTGTAGGTCAAAACCTTTCCCTTCCCACCCTGAGGTGAGTTTTGAAGGAAAAGAGCATCATGCTGCAGCCAGCCCATTTAGAGTCCTCTTCAGGGATCCGGGAGATCCAGGTTCTATCCTTCTTTGGTCCCTTCTCCCTGCTGAGTGACTGGCTTTACTCTTCCGGGGGGAGCTGCTCACTTTGACCTCAATAAGCTTATCAAATTATAACAGTTATTTGAGTTAGTATTAGGTAGAGCTTGAAAGAGATCTCATTGCAAGGTAACTCGGGTGTGCGCAGCCGCTGAATGGCCGGGTCATGTTCTCTCTGGTGGTCTGTACAAGGTAGCTGAAGCCCCAGTGAAGGAGATCAGTAGCTTGGTGGTGTGGATACTCTCCTAAGACAAGAAATGCCAGTACAGCTCTCCTGATTCCTACACAAGTATATAGTCCAATCCAGGGAGTAAGTGCGACTGTGTCTCCCTGTCTTTTTTGGGGGAAAGTCCCTCCTGGACTAAGACTTGATTGAAGCTTCATGATCATCACTGGTATCTTCCCACTATTTCAATTTGAGAATCAGTGCTCTATGGCTTAAGGAAAAAAAATGGCATCATCAAATTTAAAAATAAAACAAAACAAGCAAACCCCTGACAGATCCAATGTGTCTTCCCTTTAGATAAGGGAGACCTTGTAACAGTCTTCCAATACCTAAAGGGGCTACAAGAAACCTTTAGAGGGGCTTTTTACAAGACCATGTAGGGACAGTACAAGGGTAATGGCTTTAACCTGACAGAGGGGAGATTGAGATGAGCTCTTAGGCAGAAGTTCTTCCCTGTGAGGGTGCTGAGGCGCTGGCAAAGGGTGCCCAGAGAAGCTGTGGCTGCCCCATCCCTGGCAATGTGCAAGGCCAGGTTGGACACAGGGCTTGGAGTAACCTGCTCTAGTGGAAGGTGTCCCTGCCCATGGCAGGGATTGGAACTGGATGAGCTTTAAGGTCCCTTCCAACCCAAACCAGTCTGGGATTCTATAACATTTCACTTTGTGCTTTCTAGTTACAGTGTGAGTAACTCTCTATGCTTTCGCTTTCTTAGGCAGAGCATTAGTGCTTATGTGACCTACATAACCAGTGACAGAGAAAATGATTCCTTCAAAACACTTTATACTCGTGCTGTTTTTCTACCTCATTTAGAAGAGGCAGCTGCACGGTGGACTCCAGTAAACTGCTTGAGAACTCTTCATTGCAGTGGCTGCCTTTGTTAACAGCAACTTTTTCAATTCCCTGAGCTGTGCCCAATTTTCTGAGGTCAAAAATAATCGCAGGTGCAAGTGATGGAAATGCTGTCATTATTTCAGTCTTGAAAGGCTGAGAAAGGTGGAAAACCAGGTCCTCCTTCCTGTAACAAAGCCAGCAAACAAAGCCTCACTGCTAACAGCTTTTTCTTAATGAACTTGCCTTGTGCTATCGAGCATCCGATCATTAAGAGAATTGTTAACAAAAAAGGTCTATTTACTGAGGCTCTTTACTGGGGGAGAACCAAGCAGAGTTTAAGTTAACCACTGGAGTTCAGTGACTCTTCCATTCTTTGAAGAGAGGGGATTTAAAAAGTGCGACAGTTCTATCTAACTTCAGCTTTTGTTGAGAAACTGAGGTAGGGTTGAGGGTTGTATCTTAAACACAGGCCAGGTTTGCTGATATTTTGTCAACCTTTTGGGGTGCGTTGGGCAAGCTTTTAGCAGCCTGTCTTGGCTATTATTTTCATACCGGCCTCCCTGAAACTCGGTGTCTCCATGTGGTTTCCACCCAGAACAGTGCAAAACCTGCTGAATTTACCTGGAATTTACTTTTATGCTTGGGAACCTGAGAGCTTTTAGGGGCATGTTTCTGTAATAACACACATTACAGGGAAAAGAAAAGGATTGCACAGACTTACGTGAACTGAGATCATGAAGAGATTGACAGTGTTTTCTCAGATACCTATTTATAAACCTTGGCTTACTGTTAGCCTTCTGTGAAAACTTTCCCAGCCTGGGCTCTAAATTTTGCCTGTTCATAGGATAGGGATGATTCGCCTGCCTCTTTTCAGCAGATTGCTGCAAGCCCTCTGAATCACATTCTTTATGCATCATTGGGTAAGAAAACTGCAGAGAGGAGTTTACAAACGGTGTGGTGAACTAGCAGGAGGATGAAGAGCTCAGATGTGTGTGTCTGTACATTGTGTTTGGTTTATCATTGTTGCTGGTAAATTACTGTTGTTGTTTTCCCCCAGTCACTTATGATCCCGCTCTCACGTTCTGCTGCCAGTTTCTATAAACTGCCTGTTAGTATAAGTAGTAGATCACAGAATCCCAGGCTGGTTTGTGTTGGAAGGGACCTTAAAGCTCATCCAGCTCTACCCCCCTGCCATGGGCAGGGACACCTTCCACTAGAGCAGGTTGCTCCAAGCCCCTAGACGACTGATGGTGTGCTGTAGTCTTGGGTTTATTCGGTGTATCTCAAATGATTAAAACCACATGGATTCGAAGGGCTGAAATCTGAGCACAATTTGCTGAGTGTCAGAAATCCCCACGAGCAAGGGGAGCCACAGAAAAGGGGCTGCAGCACAGCAGGGAACACACAGAGCATCAGTGGGTAGATCACAGCCAAATCAACTCCTTCATCTTTTAATTGTGCGCTGACTCCTACCTAGAGCTCTAACAGCTACAGCTGGCTTATTGACTTGATAGTCTTGTACTGATTAACTGCTGCTTTAGCTACCGTAGCAGCCCCAGAGCAGTTGTTAAGCTGTGAGTAGGCACGTCGGTAGCATGCCAGCCAGAATGTTTGGGGGAGGAGAAAGCTGCTGGGTGCATGCCTCCTGGATTCGGCTGCCCGCGCCGGGAGATGTGTGAGGCTGGGCGTGCGTGCTGTCACAGGCACACGGGCAGGGGCAGCTGAGAGTGAGCTCCGGTGCTCCGCTTCCCCGGGGGGAGAGGAAGGCTGCTGCTGCGAGTACAAGCTGGCAGGATCATGACAGAGCCAAGCAGCAGAAAGGAGGGATTTAAAAAATGCCGGAGTGCCACTTTCAGCATCGATGGCTATAGCTTCACAATCGGTGAGCCTCATTTCATCCCTCTTCGTTACCTCGTTTGCCTCCTTTCCTCTCTTCCTTTGCAGCTCCAGTAAGTGCAGGTAAAAACCAGCTGTTGACAACCGCATTTTGTCAATGTCTGCCTTTAAAATGCACGGATGCCCTGCAACTTTTGTCTGGGTTGCTTCCTCATTCTGCCTTTCTCTGTTTTGATCTGCCCAAGTAACTTGCCTTTGATACGCAGCCGCTCCAAACCCCTGTGCTGGGTTTTGGGAGGAGTTCACCGGGAACTTTTTGTTTTGGAACCTTATCTCAGGAAAGCCTGGCTCTCAGGCTTGCAGGTTTCCAGCTCGCTGGCTGTGTTTCCTTCCAATGAGCCGGGAACATAACCCCTGGGAGCCTTGGCTTTGTTTCCAGTATTGCTTTGTTTACTTAGCCAGTGTTTCCAAATACTGTAACCTTTCGACGTTTCTCGGCTTGCGTAAAGATGTATGTAACAGTGCTTGTTGCCTCTCAAACACAGAAAGCAATATTGCTGGGGCAGGGAAAGGTGCAAAGGGAGAGTAGGTTGGCTGTAGAGGCTTGAAGGGTGCAGTTTGTGTTCAGTGGCTTAGGGAAAAGTGAGGCTTCTCAAAGCCACAGCTATCTGCCTCCGTATCTGTCCAGGGGACTTGCTGTGCAAAAGTGATTCCCTGAGCAGGCAGCTCTACTAAAACTGTGTATCTGACGAGGCTACATTATGTAAATCCCCATAGATGTTGGAAACAGACAAAGCTTACCTCCTGTTCTAATGTTTAGATGTGGTCCAAGTTAAAATACATGATAACTTGTAATAATCAATCGATACAAATTCCCCTTGGATACCTTTAAGATGGCAGAGATTCTGCTTCCTAGCAGTGTGAAATCACAGAAGTCTTCCCTGATTTATGCTAGTGTGATGGGGTCACAATTTCATCTAATAATGATGGATACAAGCTCTTTATTGATGTAGGAAGAGGTACCTATTTATTCCTCTGCTTTATGGAAAACTTATTTCGCAGTCATTCACCTCATGCAAGCATTAAACTTGCTGGAAAAAAATAGGAGGTGGAAATGAATGTTTAATTTACCTTCATGTACTCACCTGTACCTGTGCATATGGCATTGTAAAAGTGAAACTGCCAGGAAATGCAACTTTTCAAATGTCTTTCTCTAATGGGAAGGTAGTAGTTCTTCCACAGGTTAAGTTGCAACATGCTCACTTCTGAATTCCCTATTTAATCTTCCCCCTTCTAATCACCATTACTAGTAGTGTTGTTTCATCAGTTGGGGTCAGTCTGGAACATAGACATCTCCCTTTTGACACACATAATCTGAAGACAGAGATTGGTTTTGTACATAAACGAGCCAACAGGATTGCTGTATCTGTTGCTCTGATGCCTTGATTGCTATTTGTGCTCCCAAAACAACCAGAACAATTCTGGCTGAAATGACTCGGGTTTAGAATTGCAGCTTTTTCTGCTTCTCAGGGCAGTTGTTGCATTGGCGTTCCTGTGCTATTTTCTTCTATTTGGTGCACGCAGCCAGTGTATTGATTCTGTGATCTGTGCATTATATAACATTTATTTTTATATCGGGCCAATTGTGCACTGGATTGACTCACATAACCGTGGAAACTTTGTAAACATGCTATCTAGTATTACCAGCACCTTGTGGCAGACAGACCTGAGTGATTCATGTATTTAGAATCCCAGCCTGGTTTGGGTTTGAAGGAACCTTAAAGCTCATCCAGTTCCAACCCCCTGCCATGAGCAGGGACACCTGGTCCACTGGACCAGGTTACTCAGGTTAAAGCCATTCCCCTTGTCCTGTCCCCTTGGCTCTAGTCCAAAGCCCCTCTCCAGGGTTCTTGCAGCCCCTTTAGACACTGGAGCTGCTCTAAGGTCTCCCCTTAAGGAGCCTTCTCTTCTCCAGGCTGAACCAGCCCAGCTCTCAGCCTGGCTCCAGAGCAGAGCTGCTCCAGCACTTGCAGCATCTCCATGGCCTCCTCTGGACTCGCTCCAACAGCTCCACATCCCTCTTGTGCTGTTGCCCCAGAGCTGGATCAGGACTGCAGGGGGGGGTTCTCCCCAGAGCACAGTAGAGGAGGAGAATCCCCTCCCTCAACCTGCTGCTCACGCTCTGTGGATGCAGCCAGCACACAGGGGGGTTCTGGGCTGTTAAAGATTTGGTAATCTTTATACCAAAGGAAATTAATGTATCCAGGAGATCCCACAGCAATGTTAGTGTGCCAGGGATGGGCTTAAACATTCCATCAGATGATGACTTCTGTGTCAATTTCTAGTTTTGGGACACTGCAAATTTTTAAAAGTTCTTGTGAAATGCTGAGCTGCTGCATCTGCTGTTGCAGTGTCAGCTGGGAGAGAAGGCTGATACCCTTTAGAACTGGGTAATATTAATTGGAGAGAAATGAGTTTCCATCTGGGCACAAAATGAATCTTAGCTGTCAGCGTGCAACACTTGGAAATTGTTGTCCAGCTTTGCTCTAGCCAGAGCTAGCGCCAGCGTAGATGGGAACAACACGTGGAAGTTTGGGTAGGTCTGTGGTGAAATGTCTGCATTGCTAGAAGGGAAGCATGGCAAAAGTTATAACCCTCGTCTTCACTGTCATTACCTGCAGCTGCACTGTGGAGAATACCTAGAGCAGGATGTCTGGTTATCCCATTGCTTCTACAGTGGACTTGGCTGTAAGAAGTGATTTGGCAGTGTTAGGTTTGCAGTTGGACTCAATGATCTTAAAGATCTTTTCCAACCTAAATGATTCTATCGCTCTGTGAAAAAATATTTTGCATTGATTCACTTAATCAAGTGCTAAGAAAGGATGATCTTCACAGTGTTTCGACAAATCATAAAATTAACTGGGTTGGAAAACACCTTTAAGAACACCAAGCCCAACCATTCCCCAGCACTGCCAAGGCCACCACTAACCCATGCCACTGAGAGCCTCATCTACATGGTGTGTGAACACTTCCAGGGATGGTGACTCCAGCACTGCCCTGGGCAGCCTGTTCCAATGCCTGAGCACCCTTTGGGGAAGGAATTGTTTCTCATCTCCATCTGAACCTCCCCTGGTGCAGCTTGAGGCCATTTCCTCTTGAAGGCAGCTTACAATAAGACTTAATGAAAATTTTAATGGGTCTAACATCAAACATGAAATTATATGGGCATGGAAAAAGGCTGGGGCAAGAGCTCTTTGCTGATTGCATGCAGTTAGATAGCCTCCTGTCTCTGGAGATGGTCAGCATCCATTTGCACAGCAGTGCAGCCTCAAGCAGCTTCTCAACTGCTCTGATTTTCACCTTGGTTGCTTACAGCACTGGTGATGGGACAGGAGAGCTGTGGGAACCCCACACTTCCCAAGGGCTTCGCATCCCTGCAGAAGAAAGGGATATGCCATACCAGAAATACACATAAATGTATGCTGATGCTTGATAGCTTTCTGGTGTATGAAGAAACAAGGTAGCTGCAAATCCCCTTCCTCCAGATACCCTCTTGAGGACTGAGCTGTGCTGCCCTATGCCCACTGTGGATTTCTGTGTGGTTTGGGATGTTCTGTTTTTATGGACTTTTTGCACTGGTAGCACGATGTAAAGGAACTATAGCGGGGCCACAGTGTGAGCCATTTAGTTGGGACTATTTAAGACAGGAGCCATGAAATTTAGTTTGCTCAGATGAAGGCTTCATGATCTTTGTTTGCCACGGACTATGCCACCGAATTTCAGAGTCCCTGAAGGTTTGTATACACAAGTTACTGTACTTGAGCTCTTGTTTAACTTTGGCTAAATTTCCCTTCACTAAAACAGACCAGAACAGCAGCTGAGTTTAAAGGAAAAGAAATGAAGAATTAAGGCCTATTTTCTTTTCTTCCCCTATCCCGTGCGTTGTCTCATCGCTCCTGTGCCAAGGAAATGCTATTAAATCAAAATGCCAGCATGTTACTGTGTGACTTTGATGCTGTAACTGACTGACTGAAGATGCAAGACAGAAACATCCCATCGTTAAACCTGGGAAAATGGGAAACACAGACAGTAACAAAAGGATATTTTCTTTCTGCATTTTTCACCCTCCTATGACTAAGAGCTAACTTGATTAAAGCTCCCACTCTCTGCTTTTCATGTCCAGAAGCACCTGGTAGCATGTTTTGTCCTGTCCAACATATCTAATAGATTTATGTTTATAGGTTACAATGAGATGGAGTGATGGGGAGTTCTGCTGTAACTCGGCTGGTACTGGAGAGGAGGGATATGGCACTGAAACACTTAGGTTAGCTCCCAGCAGTTGTTTCTAAGCCTTTCGGGAAAGTTTCTTTAGGAGGACACTGTCTCCATTGTGCATGTCTCTCCCTCCAGTTATTTATGGATGCTCCGAGTTTTGCCTGGTGGTGCTTTTGGACCCCATTTTGAAATAATACTTTAAAAGTGTGGGTTCATTGTAGCAGTTCACTGCTTGAAGCTGATTTCAACGTCCCTTTCGATGGCACAGGTACAACAGCCAAAGTAGTTCTTGCTGGTCCCTCTGACAGATCACTTCAGAACCACCTCCTGTGCTGCGGTCAAAGAAGATGTTGCTTGAGGAGGTGCATGTGCTGTGTTGGTCTGGAAGACTGGAAGCAACTTAAATGTGAAGTCAGATTTATTTGATAAGGAAAAATACCTTTAGCTCTGTGTCATGTGCTTAACATAAAGAAAAATGCTGCTGTGGATTTTCTATTATTCTCTCTTGAAAGCTTGTCCATAGGTGTGGAATAGACAAGAATGGGATTATTCTAGAAAGAAAATAGAGAAATAAGAGCAGTTTCCTTTTTTGTATTGTGTTTGGCCAGAGAACTGTGTACATTATAACAATTCAGTTACCTGTTTTGCTCTTGTGTATTAATTTTCAGCCTTATGGGAGTTTGTTATTTATCTGAAGACAATGGTACCGTTGCAACCCACAGAAGAGGCAGTTTTCAGCAGAAGATACCCACAGGCCCATGCACAGTGCGTTATCATGGAGATTTACTTTGATTCTGCCCTTAGTTTGCTTATAATAATACTACTACAAATAAAACCTGGCTGAAAGCACACTGTAATTATCAGGTGCTGACAAATCTCTCGCTAATTCTGCTTGTGCGTCACTCGTAGCCTTCATTCAAAGGAGAGACACATCTGTCTGTGGGCTCAGTCAGCTTTCGGGGATGGGACAGCTATCCGCCTGCACATGAGCAGTGTGCAGAAAGATGAAGGGGAATGCATAGCCACCAGTCTTGCAGTGGAATGGAGGCTCTCCTTGTCTTAGTACCTAAACCCTATCATTTTCTTTGTTATAATAGAAAAGATCTAAAAACCGCAACAATGAAACCTCCAAAACTTTGCTTCTTTTCTGTTTTTTCCTCTCCCTCTCTTTCCTGATAGACGTCCCCGATATTTTCTCATTAAGAGCTGACAGGAAGCACTGATGATTTCTGTGTAACTACTGGAATGCTATCATCTGAAATCTAGCAAATAATATAATACAAATACTAAGCTTGTAATAGGACATGAGATGTTTTTAATGTTATTTAAGGAAGTCTGATGTTGTTAAAATAGACCTGAAAGAATTAAACTGTCTTCCAACATTGTCTTATCCCCAGCAAATTCACCTATAGGAAGCTGCCAGCAAATAGACTGTGAAATGATCATAGGATGGTTTGTGTTGGAAGGGACCGTAAAGCTCATCCGCTTCCAGCCCCCTGCCACAGGCAGGGACACCTTCCACTAGAGCAGGTTGCTCCAAGCGACTGTGTCCAACCTGGCCTTGAACACTGCCAGGGATGGGGCAGCCTGTGCTTCTCTGGGCACACTGTTTGACAAAGTGTTGAAGTTAAGAGATTTTTCTGCTCCCTCTATTACAAAGCCATGTTTAAGCCTCAAACCAGCCTGGTGTGTCTCTGCTCTGCCTGAAAATACACCTGCAAGGAGTCTTTGCAGTCGGCATGCCAATGGGTGAGATACCCAGCTGGCCGTTTGTGTGGTGCAGATGGTCTCTGTCACGGTGATGGGCAACAGGAATTCCTGCTGTTGATACTTAACCTGTAGCTGCTTCTGTACAGGGCTGGAGATGGTGATTTCTGTGGTATCTACAGGGTCTTGATATTGCACTGACATCTTCAATGCTGCAGGTGTGGACTGCTGTAAGCTGAGTTAAAGGAACTTTGGAAAGCCTCCAGCGGTAATTCTTATGTGACAAAAAGCCTGGCAGTGTTTTCACAGAGCTCTGCCCATTTGCCTCTGTGGATGGTCTACCTTATCATTGCTACCTGCTGCTCACAGCTGTGCTCTGCTGCCTGTATCTTGGCATCCAGAAACACAGTGAGTGTTTGGGGCTGTTATCTGTTAGTGCTGTTTAGGGTGAGAGGTTACCATGCAGGGCTGCGTACCAGGTTCTTTGCCAGCTCACAAAGGTTCAGCCTCAGATTGCACGTTCCTGTGGCAGGGTCACATCAAAAGTGTTATTTTCCTTCCTCTTCTTGATGTTTATTTCTCAGGGAAGCTGCAAACAGTAAAGGCTTCACAGCATGTTTTGATGTGAGTGGATAGGCGTCCCTCTTCTCTGCAGCTGAGTTCCACACACAGGAAAAAAACTTCCAGAGCCCTGGGTGAGGAGAGATGCTAATGGATAAAACCATTGTCGTTGATGTCAGAAAGTATTCCTTCAGTTACTTCATGTAATTATTATATTACTTTAAGGTTGGTGAATTACACATGTCCAGGTTTTGGTGCTTGATCATCTCTGAATCTAGCTTCAAGGACTAATGTCACCCAATGGCCTAAACCCTCAAAAGCCTTACTGTGCCCCTGTGAGGACCACAGTCTAGGAGTTTTCAAATCCCCAAAGGAGTTTAATTGCCTTTGGGAATTTGCGTTTCTATTGCAGATCTTCTATTTTAAACCCTTGTGCTGTACTAATCGGTCTATTTTCGTGGTGTAGTGTAAATGCAAGCTCATTTTCCCAAGTTCTGTAGCTCGGCATGAATAAGAAAGCAAAAATCTCCTGAATGTATCCTGCACTTATCTGTGTACTAGTGCACATCACGTCAAGAAGCAGGATGCTGGCTGCTGCTGAGTCTTCATCACTCCACTGCAGTTTGGAGAGCCTCAATGATTTAAATGAGCAAAGGATTTACCCTGGACAGTCTTTTCCAGTTAAAGCGAGTGCTGCTGTAGGTTAAAGTTAAATGCTGCTCTATATATAAAGAAGGCAAATCACGCAGCTTTTCCATGGCTCACTTCTAAGACTTCATCAAGATTATGTTGATGTGATTTTGCTCCCCACTTCTTCCTGCCTGTACCTAACAATCCTGCTTAAAATCACCGATTTCTAATAGCTACAGGCTTGACATTCGGAGGCCTGGGAACTCGACCCTCATGACTACATCGCTAGCTGTGCTCTGTGGCTGTGTGCGAAGCTGGAAGCGTGGCATGGGGAAAGTTGTAGTAATTACTGACAGATACATCTAATGAGGTCTCTACCGGCTTCCCAGCTAGCAAGTGGAACTGTGCGCTGGGACAGTGTGACAGCAGTTGCTTGAGTTGTGGGGTGATATCGCAACCTCTCCCTTGTTGTCATAGCAGCTGCAATCAGCCCCCTGGAAATTTCCCTTAGGAAGACAGCAAACATTATCTCTCTCCATTAAATGGCAGCGCCTGGTGTTTAGTCTCTTGCTGCTGCGTGATGCTATGTCTCATTCTGTTGATGGAGTGCCCTTTCCAACTACCTGCTCCTCTTCCCATAGTGATGCAGGGTGATGAGACCTGCCAGATTTACTGGGAAGGGGGATAGGGCAGACAACCTGCTCTCACAAGATTGCTTCATTCAGTGTCAACTCCAAGTGCCTCTTCTACATTCAGTTGATTTACACAGTTTGTACCATTCAGAGGTGAGGATGAGGAGCACTGTTTGCATTCAGGTGCGGAGCCTTTCTCTTGTGGTATTGATAATGAATGCTTATTAGGGGTGAAAGCTTTCCAAAATAATTTTTTACTAGCTTCTTCCCAACGTAAGTTCTTTCAGTTCCCCCATGTCCCTGCTAAATGCTTTTTACAGACTCACTTTTCCACATTCCTTTTTTCTTTCCATTTCTGGGTCTTGTACTGTTGAACAGTGCTAATGGATCTAGTCCCCAAAACTTGTACTGTGTTTTCCTCTTTGTGCTTTATCCTTCTTGTGTGCTTCATGAATGCCAGTGTGATCTGGTTTGAGTTGTGTCCACTGAAAACTAAGCTTCCTTGCTCTAATCGCAACGCACAGCTAAACACATACAGAAGATTTCCAGGGATTTTTTTTGTATTGCTAATTCAAGTAAAACAACTTATTAAACCTCTTCAGAAATAGATTCAAAGTAAAAACTGTAAATATGTTAACTTTCTCTGAAGCTACTTACAGCAAAATGTCCCTCTGCTTCGAGTACCGAGTTGAGCTTTGGATTTTTATAAACCTTACAGATAAAGACTACTGATTTACACACATCAGGCAGATACCCTTAGGAAACCATAGAAGTTTTACATTCAGGCCATGGTTCTGCTGTTGGATGAACCTTACTGAGGTTGCAAGATGTTTCAAACAAGTGGTCCTCAGTTGCAGGCTGGAAGCTCTGTGATAAAAGTGCGTTCCCTGATTAGATGACATCAACCATAATTTCCATCAAATACCAAGTGGGAACGACCGCAATTGTAACACTCTAAGTGAGCGAAGGGTGAAAGGGCATGGAGAAAAAGGACTCTCTGAAAGTTACAGAATCCCAGACTGATTTGGGTTGGAAGGGGCCTTAAAGCTCATCCAGTTCCAACCCCCTTCCACAAGCAGGGACACCTTCCACTAGAGCAGGTTGCTCCAAGCCTGTCCAACCTGGCCTTGGACACTGCCAGGGATGGGGCAGCCACAGCTTCTCTGGGCACCCTGTGCCAGCGCCTCAGCACCCTCACAGGGAAGAGCTTCTGCCTAACGTCTAATCTCAATCTCCCCTCTGTCAGGTTAAAGCCATTTCTCCTTGTCCTGTCCCTACAGTTCCTTGTCCAAAGCCCCTCTCCAGATTTCTTGTTGCCCCCCTTTAGGTATTGGAAGACTGTTATATGGTGCTATTGCCAGCTGTGCTCCAAATGCAACGTATTGTTTTCCTTACCCGTTAAAACCAGTGTTTTGCAGGATAGGATGTTTTATACACTACTGTGTGCAATATGAATAGCAGAATAATATACCATTTCTTTTATACTGATTTCCTCCCCCACTCCCAAAGCTGTGATTACTACCAGACACACATACTGCTAATAATCACGATTTCCCTTGAAATGTACTCTGAAAATGGGATCTTTAGGATGTTCATATTTCTTATTTTACCCTTATTTGGTGGCACTGTAGCACATTTTATTAGTCTACAGGAGTCTTTTCTTCCAGTTGCCAGCCTTTGATTTAAAGGCAATCAAATTCTTTGCACCTTGAACATTATCATAATTCAGAATTACAGCTCTTGCAGACCAAACAATGTTCTGATTCTTACGCAACCCTGGGAACACAAAACATGACCTGGCCTGCAGTGTATATTATTTTTCTTAAAACTGCCCATAAGCAAATGCAAGGAATCTGTGCAAAGCTGTGGGGCTCTTTTTCCTTGTCAAAATCTGGAATAGTAACATAGAACTTGGTAATCAAAAGTGCTTTCAATTTGAGTTATAGGAAGGGTGACCTGCATATTTTGTAGTCCATATACTGCATATATGGTGTACAGTAAAGATTGGTGTATAATAATAATACAGAGCACAAGGGACTGCGGTAAATTCTACTCCTAAGAAAGTAAATAACTTTTCAGCATTAACTTACAGAATCTCCTTTCATGGCTCAAACAATGCAAACAGGGGGATTTTCCAAGCTCCAGCATTTGGAACTCTGCTGTTACAAATACCAATGGACTCCCTTAGAAAGCCCAGAGCAGACGCCTTATGCTACTTTGGGAAGTTCCTTTGCAGATAAAGCATTAATTTCTTTCTGGTAACCTCAACACTTGAACAGAATTCCAGCAGGAAAGAGCTCAGACGTAATGACTGCTGCTAACCTTTGACTTCTGTTGGTTGTCTGCTTGTAAGAAATTATGCAGCATATACAGATCAGCTGATAATGAGCATCTTGCTTCTCTTCAACAGAGTGATTTCAGAGTTTTCGCAAGCATAATTCCAGGTAGATTTGAGCTGAAAGTGTTTAATGACATTTGGGTGCATGTGGTTTTGGGCAGAATTGATGGATTTTTCCACACTGTGAATTTCTGGTTGTGAGGGAGGTGGATATCATGGCAGTTGTTTTACCTCTCCTCCCTAGTAAACACAGACAGAAACAAGTACGTGGAGACTTCCTGCCTTAGAGTGCGAAGCCACAGCATGCTGATGCATGTTGGTACTGGAGCCTGGCATACTGATCTGATGAATTAACCCAGATATCCATATGTGAATGATGATTATCCCAGGACCTGGTTGAACGGGAGGTGTAGCAGCTCCTCAGTGACCACTTTGCTGCACAAGCAGCTGGTAACTTTAATTCATGTGGCTGTGAAGTTGAGCCCTTTCCTCTTGGCTTGGCCCAGCTGCAGGAGCAACCTTTGGGAGAGACACAGGATAAAGGCAAACAGCTGGAGGAACCCTGACCAAAGCATTGCTGTTGAAAATGGTACCTGGGAGTCATCACAGCAGCCTGGGGATTCTGGCTGTTATTAAGCATTGTGCGTGAGTTTCACCTGGACAGGCTGAAGCTGTGACTTGAATATAGACCCATCAGCTGGAGTTAGATACTGTAACTAAGCAAATGCCTCAATTATCGGTCCGGTCTGCCAACACTCCGCAACATTCCTCCATCCCCAAAGAATCAACAGGTTAAACACTGCCATGGATGGAGCATTTACCTCTTCTCTGGGCGCCCTGTGCCAGCGCCTCACCACCCTCACAGTAAAGAACTTCTTCCTTGTATCTAACTTGAGGTTTCCCTGTGTAAGTTTGACCCCATTACCCCTTGTCCTGTCGCTACAGTCCCTGATGAAGATGCTCTTGTCAGCTTGACAACATGATCAGAGTAAATTTTCCTTCATGAGAGAATATGTTTATCCTTCAGTGGTGTTTGCTGCCTTATGTTCCAGTCTAATGCTTCCTATTAGTTAGAATTCATTGTGCCATTTAAGGGAAGTGGCATTTTTGATGTGAAATCCTGCATGACAACCTGTCATTTACTGTCTGATTGTGTTTGCCTACTTGTCCTCTGAAGCAGCAACAATCACTCGAACCTTCTGTATTATTAGCTATCATTTACAGTAATGATTTGCACATGTAATTATTTTTCTCTTGCTCTGCATTAATACTTAAATGAAACCTCTGGGATGTGCTCCCAGCTGGTTGTGTGTTTACGTGTTGTATTCAGTCACCTGCGTTTGATCTCTCTTATGTTGTTTGCAGCGAGTTCTGTGTGCTTTTGGGAAGTTTTTTGCTTTGATCATTTTAGTGTTTCTTAAGCACTAATCTCTTCAGATGCTTTGGATAAGTCTTCTCGGAGAACGCCTGTATCTTTAGCTCCCTAAGCAGAGAGGCAAAGGGAATTTGGCCATTGAGCTCTTTGGGGAATTCTGCCTGTAGTGCACAGGTGCTGTTATAAATATCCTTTTGAATTGGGAAGAAGAGGATGTTTCCATGTTGGTGAAATAAGCGTTAGGTTGGAAGGAAAAGCAATTGGTGTTTAATTTCATGCAAAATAATTGCTTTTCAATTTTAAGATGAGCTTGATGTATTCGGTGCATTTACCACATCCAGTAAACTGCCCATGCAGTACAAAGCCACTGAGCAGCATTCAAAAAGCCTAGACATTTGTGACTGCTGTATGAAGTGAGATTTGTTACCTTTGGGCTTTCAAAAAGGAACAAAGAACAGAATCTTTTGAAAAGGCCTGTTATGACCACCAAACAACACCTGATAGCTAAAAAGAAATCATTTTGGTAATATTTTGAATGTTCTTTTGTCCTGCCTTGCCTTTCAGTCTATATAAGGTCTGTACTTGTATACATAATTCCCCATTTGTTAAACCGCTATAAACTGCAGGAGGGATTAGCATTGGTAAATGAAAGTATCTCTTAGTATGGCTGGTGAAGAACAACACAGCAGCAGTTCCAGAACTTGTTAAAGACCAGCAGCAGTGAGGAGCAGGAATAGTTATAAAATATAGGATTAAAGATTTAGCCTATATTTCTTATTCAGTCCAAATCCCTAACAATATCAGTGATAAGAGGAAGGATTTCAGATTTATGCTCGAGTTATTTGATGTTTGAAAATAAGGCTGCTATTTTGCATAACAATAATGGGATCTAAATGAAAGGAGCATTTGTTTGACAGTTCATTGTGTCTGGAGGGCCATGGGCCACAACACTTACAGGTGTGGTGCCTAATCTGATAACTTTTCTCCCCACTGGTATTGCTGGTATTCTCTTCTCCAGTTTGTTGCGGATGTAATTTGTGCCATTGTAAGGTATTCTTTAATCCCTGAAACTCTGGGACACAGGTGAACAAAGCAGTAAGTGGAAAATGACCCTGGGTACAGGTTGCGCAGAGAAGCTGTGACTGTCCCATCCCTGGCAGTGTTCAAGGCCAGGCTGGACGGAGTTGAAGCAACCTGCTGTAGCGGAAGGTGTCCCTGTCTGTGGCAGGGGTTGGAACTGGATGAGCTTTAAGTTCCTTCCAACCCAAACTAATCTGTGAGTCTGTAAATGAGAGGTACTTTGAGCTCAGTCATGCATTTCAATGTGATTAGTCCCATTACAGTGATTGAGAGTACTTATGACTGCAAGAGCTGCCAAATTAGACTTGTTTGCACTGATAACTTTCAGAATACAGATGATTCTTTGCTTCAGGAGCTCAGTCATACAGCTCTTCAGTGCTGCACACCATGCATTTATGAAGCAGTGTTTTTGTGGGGTTTGAGAGTGCTCTGTTCCCAGGACCTTTCAGTAATATGAGGAGATGCTTCCATTGGGGTATCCACATGTTTGTCATGCCTTCTGCCTCTTCCTGGGATATACCTGAGTAAATAAGACAGCAGTCATCTCAGAACAACTCAGTAAAACACAGTCAAAGTCAAACTCTGTCCTCTGCAGAGAAGTACTGCTGTAAGAACTTATAAAGGAGCATGGTCTGCATCCACAGCATCAAGTGTATTGACAGAAGGCCTCACACTGTTCTCATATAGCTCCTCAGTGGTACTCGTACCTTGTGCTGTGCACTTGCAGGGCCAGCAGGTAGCTCCTGCAGCACAGAGAGACCACAGCTGCTCTGCCCTGATAAGCACATGACCACCTCCTGATTTCTGAGCACAAACCCCTAAATTATATCCTATTTTCAGCAAGAAAACCGAGTGTTCGGTGTGTTGCACAGACGAGGTGTTCGCTGTGGCCTGCCTTGCCCTCGGTTGGAGCTGATGAAGTAGCGCTGTTTCTAGAAAGAGCCAAGGGATATTTTTTGTTATACAGAATCAGGGATGTGCCTTAAAAACCAAGGTGTCTGTTGGGAGATGTAGCATTTATTATTGCCTGGTTCAGTCTGCATGGCACCAGCAATGAAGTCACAGTATGACTGAGGAAAAGAATGAATCACTTTTCGTAGGCATTTCTTTTAGTGGCTTTCAGAAGAACAAAAAAACCCCACAAGTATTTCTCCCTGGCTAGTTTAAATGTCAATCTTTTCATTTAAAGAGCCATATATAACTTTTAACCTGAGGCTGACATTATATATTAGCAAGTGTCAGTGTTTTTGCTTGGAGTCTTCAGCAAGGGCATATATTCAAGTGCAGTGTGATGAATGCTCTGACTCAGGGCTTGGATCTTTCCTCTTTTCCTTTTATCACAGGTAGACAGCAACTGGATGTGAAGCTTGTGGAATCTTTTAAAGATATTAATTTTAAATTTATATAGTATTATAGCATATAGTATATATTATAGTCCTCTTCATCAGGGACTGCAGAGGTAGGACAAAGGGTAATTGGTTTAAACTTAAACAGGGGAAGTTCAGGTTAGATACAAGGAAGAAGTTCTTTACTGTAAGGGTGGTAAGGCACTAGAACAGGCTGCCCAAAGAAGTGGTAAATGCTCCATCCCTGGCAGTGTTCAAGGCCAGGATGGACAGAGCCTTGGGTGACATGGTTTAGTGTGAGGTGTCCCTGCCAGTGGCAGGGGGTTTAAACTGGATGATCTTAAGGTCTTTTCCAACCCAAACCATTCTATGATTGTATGATTAAGACAAACCTGTCCTCTTTAAAGTAGGAAGGCAGCACTGGGGGAAGTGTATATGTTATACAGGTAGCTACTTTTACAGCTACTGGTAGTTTATGTGAAGTAACAATGGTAACATTGGCAAATACTCTGGGTGGCATTTTTCACGTCAGAAGTGCTTGATGTCTTGGCTGTACTTGCTTCAAAGTGGAGATTTTATAAGAGGAGTTAGAGAAGAGTCTTTGTTCTAAAATGCATTTTGGGTGAGTGAATTCTTTTGCATCGTGACCGGAGACCGGTTTCTGCAAAAGCAGCTGTGAGAAGACCTGTCTACAAGTACTCACCAGCAGGCTCCCAGCAACGGGGAACTGGGAAGCAGCACTTTGTTTCTACATGCACCAGAAGCTTTAGTTATTGACCTGAATTTCAGCTGCTTGAAACAATTAGATTGGATGGGATCACATCACCTGTCCACCTCTGCTGTGAGCTGGTAGAAAGCAGACAAGCTGGAAAGGATAGAGACACATGATGGTGTTCCCTGACATCTGCACTGGTGGCTTAGGAAGCGGTGTAGTGTTACTGTATGCTTGACTTACTGTGTCACCTATTGATGAGCAGTTTATTTACCAGGATTATCTTCCTTAGCTTTTTGCACATGCTGTTCTCTCTCTGTGAGATACCCTTCCTGTCTGTACCACCTGGCAGGGAGGCCAGAGGGGTGTGAGGGCTAATTAAACATCGGGCTTGATTTCATGAGTTCCTGCCCTGCTCTTGGCCTGCTCCCTGAAGTGCAGGCACATAGGCACAGGGTCTTATCATATCTGAATTTGAGGATGCTTTATCGCTGCAAGGCAGTGTTTACTACCCAGCCACCCAGAATGGAGTCCTGACATAGGTCAGAAAGTCCTTTATATCTGACCACATGCTGCTTGTAAAGCAAATACATAAAGGGTGCATGCACCAATGCCAAAGTGTACATGAAGGGATCCTGTGGCACATCACCAATGCCTGCAAAGTGACGAGGAATGAAGGAAGCCAGAAACTCAGTGCACAACCAGTAGTGAACCACTTCTGCAATATTCCTAGAGCCATTCTGCACAGGGTTGTAACTGACACAAAGCTTTAAACATTTGTTTTCATCCTGTAGCTCACAGGCAGTGTGCTTTCAGTTAGCCTTACTCTAAGTGAGGATTAGACCTCATGACCTCATGAAGGTTGTTCCCAATCTAAGTTGTTAGTGAGTCTGTATGTGAATGAAAAGTTTCTCCAGGTTAAGGTAAGACAAAAAGGAAAATCATACATTTAAAAATATTTTTTTCTTTCATTTTTTACTTCCTTGCTTATTTTTTTGTGTTTTATGAAGGATGTTATTCTCCCATTGGAAAGACACAGGGACACCTTCCACTAGAGAAGGTTGCTCCAACCCCATCCAGCCTGGCCTTGGACACTGCCAGGGATGGGGCAGCCACAACTTGATCCAAGTACATCCATGTACTTGAGCTGTGAATCCACTGTGCTGTGTGGCACATGCAATGGTCATCTGTCCAGGATTCCTGTGATTAAAAGAGCTAGCAGCTCTGTCTGCCTCTGCTTGCCTTTCTGTCAGCGTGCAGCTCAAGTGCTGATGTTTTGGGGCAAGAAAGGAATTCCCAAGGCCTCATTTGATATATGCCCGTGTGTATTTGTCTGGATTTATGGATTCAGGGAGAGGTAAAGAAACTACACAGCAATCGTACACAGATATAGTGGCGATATAAATGACCAAAGATATAAGGCAGTTAGGACCTGGGATTTGATAAAGCTGCAAACAGAAGAGAGGGTTTTGAAAAGGCATTGATTACACTTAGTTGCCTTCCTCGCTATTCTCTTTTGGCCTCTTGGCTTTTTTGCTTTCATAGGAAACATTAGAAGTGACTCGTAGGGAAAGACAAAATGGGGAAAACTGCATCTTAGTAACCAGATGTAAGTCTCCTCCAAGGGAAAGGTGGAACAAGGTGTGGGCTTCCTGGCATGTGCTTCCTCTAGTGCTGTCTAGGTGTGCTCTGGGTCATCTCTGGGCTTGGATGATGCCTGAGGTCCCAGCCTGGCAGGGGAGGGAAGGACAGCAGGCGTCAGAGGAACTTCCTCAGGAGTCCCACTCACAGCCAAAGGGCTAAACCTGGATCCCCCTGGGACTGCAGACTGAAATAGAAGGGCGAAGGAAATGGTGTGTAATTGGTCCCTGTTGAAAACAATGGGATTGTTGCCTTGCAAACCCAAATATTTTGTGAATGAAGCTTCCAGAGACCGCATGTTTTGGAGTTCCTTTAAAGTGAACTCTCCTAGGAGCTGGTAACCAAGCCAGAGCACACACAATGTTTCTATTCTCTGCCGAATATGACCTGTCCACTCAAAGAAAGATACCGGATGGAAACCTGAGTGGGCATCGATGATCCCAGGGGTGCATACAGCTTAATGATTAAAATGGGATGCTGGAAAGGAAAAGATGCAAAACACAAAATAGTGAGTTCATCTCTTCATAAAAATCAGAAATGCCTATTCCCTCTCCCAGTCATCTCTTGCTCTGTCTGATATAAACTCAACTGAAATTGGAGGCAATGTGTCATCTTTTCTATTTGGCTTTTGGAATAGACCTGGTGAGAGAAAATGGGTGCAGAGCATGCTGCTGGAGATGCTGGTTTGCCCTACAGCTGGCTATCGCAGCCATGCTTCCCAAGTCCCAAGTGTCTTTTACATGTGGTCCAAGCTAATGATTATCACTTTTTAAACAGGAAGTATGGCACTAACTAATAGGAGCAGTAGCTCAGCATTTGTTGAAGAAATCAATCTAATACTGCATGACCTCTTATGTTCTGTCTTGTGGTACATATTGGGCACTATCAGTACAGAGGTTTACTGCAGGGCAGTTGAAAGCACTCTGGGACAATGAGAAGGGAAAAGCAAATGCTATGTACTGTGGTCCGTTTTTTCCCCTTTGAATGTTCCTGTTGCTACCACAGTAGCCTGACACCTTTGCTATGGATACAAAGGCTCCAGCTCTCTTACTTCTTCAGGAACAGCTTCTTTACAGCCTGACTGCACTAAGATCATAGAGGTGTGCTGTTGTTGATGGCTACCAGAAGAGTACCTCTTTGTCTTCATAATGGATGACGTTTGGAAAAGCTCCTCATGATGGAGGAGCTGAGGAGCTGAGGCTCTGCTTTCAGGTATGATACAAGTACTTATGAACCGACCTTTAAAAACAGGACTTGTGCTTCCAAAGCATTACCTGCTTTTGTATGTTAGAACTGATGTAGAGTAATGGCTGCATCAGTCTTGTATTTCCAGTACACCAGGTAACAGAAGTGCCTGATGGGCTGAGCAGGGATGCTTTTGTATCATGGTCAATTGAAGTACCTGTTGACAAAGAGCTCTGGAGGTACTGCATTTCGCCCATGCTAGACAATCAGTTGGTTTGCTGCATCACAGTTTTATGGCCAAGCTGTTAGAGCTGGCAGGCACATGAGGCTGAGATGGTTTGTTGCTCTGTGATGGATTCACTTATTCTTAAAGTCAGTTCCTTTGGTGAGAAGGAAAACCTCATCTGTATCAGAAGCTGAACTTCTGGTCTGGCATTCCTTTAGCTGTGCACAGCTCAATGATTTTCTTTTTTTTCATGTATACATATACATATATGTATATATTGCTCTATTTGAGCCCTGTGTGGAACAGCACCATACACTCTTATCCTTTTGTTTTGGTGTTCAGCAAGGGAATAAAGGTGCCTGTGAGAAATTCACAGGAGGCCTCATTTACTGGTATTACAAAATTCAACCCCAAAGGGTCACACCCACAGGAGCTAATTGCCAACTGGGCTCTACCAATGGGAAAGAAATGTTTCCATGGTAACTTTCTAATGAGCCTGCTTGGAAACCTGTCCAAGAAGAACTTTCTTCCAGCAAAGCAGGCGTTTGTGAGGTCAAGCAGCTCTGGTGCTGTAGGTATAACCCCATGTGATATTACTGGTGGTTTTTACACAGCTCAGTTATTGTCAAGGAGAGAGTCTCCAACACAGTGTGTACAAGCAGCACATGAAACCAGGTCAGGGCAGGATTGCACCCCATTTAAAGCATCCTCACCTGAGGTAACCATGTTGGCTTCCTTTATAATCACTGTAGAGAAACAGATCCTTGTAGGATGTTGTGTATCTGACCTGTTTTAGATACCAGTCTCAGTGGGAGCTGAATCATGGCCTAGAAGTGACATTTGCTTTGTATCGACTATAAAGGGAGCCTGGATGACTCTATCACACTTGTTGATACCCAGCTCTGAAGAGATGCTCCCTTCACTCCCCAGATGCTTTTGCAATCTAGAGGTCTAGAAAATTAAAATGCCTTTAAGAAAAAAAAGGTAACATGAGTAATTGTGTAGTCTGGAAAAGATGAAATGAGGGACACGCATGCAACAGTTTTCAAATACATGTAGAAGTGATTGAACTGGGCGAAAGGAGTGGGTAAAGACACTGAGAAGTACTGATTATCTGCTTTTTTGTGGAAGCATTCCACAAGTTGCTTAAGGTCCCAGCACTCCAGCAGTTCCAGCCTCCTACTTAACACAAAGGTACTTAATGATACACTTCTTTCCTGCTGTCAAGACAACACATGCTTGGTTTTCCTCCTTTTGTTTCTCAAGGATGTATTTAAAAAACCAAACAACCAAGCCCAAGCAAACATGTTGGTTTTTTTTCTTTTCCTTTTCTCTTTATTTTCCCCCCTTTCTTGTAAAGGGATTTTCTTGAGCGAAGTTTTTTGTGGTGTTGGGTTTGTTTTTTTTTTTGGGGGGGGGGAATTGCCAAAGAATTTTGGCTGCCCAACATGAAGTGTTGTAGAGTATTTGAATGGAAATAAAATCTGAGTAAGATAGTTAAAATATCAGAAAAGCAATAAAAATGGCATACTTAATATCTACAAACTAAGTGCTTCATGGGACATCTGAGGAGATTTCACATGGTTCAAAACAATCAGCAATGGTGCTTTAAAAGAATAAAGGTTTACTATTTCTCTCTCATTCCCCTAGTTTACCTGTTGTAGTAACAGGAATGTTTGGCAGCGAGAGAATTTGAAATGTGATAGTGGATGTGCTTACTGTGTGTATTGCTTCCTTACCCCCTCTCTAATGGTAGAAGTCAGACAGTCAGATCAATGTTTCCTGGGCAGTTCAAGGTGTTTCAAGCCACTGGTACCACTGAAAGCAGTAGCTCTGCCACCTCCCTCCAACCAGCTAGGTGTCACTGCGTCCTCTTCACCTCCAGCCACTGCAGAGGGTGCTGCATCTGGGCAGAGCACTAGAGCTAGGATCTAACCCTGGATAAAATCAGTATTGTCTTTTCTCCCAGTGTCAGGAAGAGCTTGGTGTAGATTCAGGCATAAGCGGAAGATGAAAAGATAGGACTGCTTCTTTTAGCCACCATGCTAACCTAAAGTGTTGGTGAAAGCAGGAATCCAGTTGTGTGATGCTTGTTGATCAGTAGTTGGCATCTTTTAGTAACTTTGCAAAGGGTGAAGTTTAAATGTCAGTCTTCCAATTACAAAGTATAATTTAGGGAGCAAATGGTGCTCTAAGAAGAAAGTGCATTTTCATCTTGCTTTGCTCTCATTAGGCATCATCTAGAAACCAAGGACATTTGTCGTGCTTTCAACGTTTTTGGAGTGTGTTGGGGAGTCTGGATCTGCTTCCTGTGCAATCATTAAATATAATTCAACTAATCTGTGTGGGCCTGATGTCTCTTCTTCCATGCACTCACAGATGAAGTGGTTAGTATTTAGATTCATTGCAATGACCACCTGCTATTTGCAGATTGAGCCATTTGCTAGTGGACTTAACTGAAGGGAAATTTAGCAATCGGGATGACAAACATGGATGCTATTACTCTGTTGTGTATGGAACGACTTCAACCTGTAGTTTTTAGCCTTGCAAATACAGCTGGTTTTCTTCTAGGAAGCAGATATATTTGAAACTGTGAAAATGTTATTTCAGGTTTGGGCATTTTCCTTTATTATTTGTCTGTCTGACCCAGAGTTCAATTGCACAACCTGGTGGCAATGCTTTAACAAATTTCTGCCCATTTCTGCAATGCTTAAGTTTGCTCAGAGGTTAACGTCTCTGACTGCTGGATTGCTAGCTCAAAACATATTGTAAATCTGTGAAAGTTTAAGTGTGACATAGTTATTTTTCTTCGTGTGTTTAAACCCTTAATCTCCTTTTTCTATTCAGAAGTGTTCAGAGCCTGAGTCTGAGAGCAGAAGGGGGTGAGAGCAAAATCCAGTCGTGTGTGTTGTGAAATACTCTGAAATTTAAACTATGCCATTTGAGACATCCTGGATGCTGTCCTTTCTGGGTACTTTTCCTGCCTCATGAGTTTTAAGTTCTCTGAAACTTCACAGCTATTATACATCAACATTAAGAACATCATATGGAGCAGAGCTTTACAGTCTGGATCCTCCTTGCAGAGGGAACAAAGTGTGAAGGAGGGAAACTACTGAAATGACTACTTTAAAACCTCAGAAAGGTGAATACATGGGAAGTTTGAAATTGCTTCCATAAACCAGGGCCCAGAAACTTCTCATTCTTCACCAGTGAGCAATGGAATTTGAAGAAAAAGGGATTTGTGCAGAAGATTTGCTCCTGGGACCACAGGACAGCTTGGTACATGGCAAACAGAAATGCTTTATGTGCCAAAGGCTATTAAATGTGGTATGTGCTGGAATGCTGACTATGGATGCTGCTGATCAGCTGTAGGCTAGGAGCTTGGAGAGGACTAGTGCAGTTTTACAGGCACCTTCTGTGTGGGGCTGGTGACTTACCTCATATAAAATTGCATGCACACTTACTGAAGCTGGTTCTGAAGTGGATGGATGCCAGCTGGCTTCAGGCTGTAAGGTATCTTCTAGTTATGTTATCACCCTGTTGTACCCAAATTAATAAAGCCTACTGAAAGCTTGATAGTTTTATAAATGTATTCCTTACAGTAGGTTTAACTTCTATTAAATATAAGGGACATAAGCATTCTACAGACTGATACTGTGGAGTTTTTAGCTATTTTGGTTCTAAGCTAAACATGTTCAATGTGTACATTAGTGTTCATACACATGCACAGACCAGCCTAAACCCAGGTTACATACAGTGTGCTTCGCTGAGGTTCATGATTTCTAATGACTTTGCTTGTACAAATGTCACCATCTGGAATGAGCTCATGTGACTTTTTATACTGAAGGAACAGACTGATTGCATTCAGAAATTGGAGACTCCTGGTTTTCTTGTGGTATTATATTACGCTGTCATGTCAGGTTTCAGTAAGGGGGATTTGTGTGGTTTCCATCTAAAAACAGCTACAAAACACACAATGATTACCCAAGGAGGTTGTATCACTTGATTCTTTCACAAGAAATCAAAAGAAAGGAAACATGATCTGCTTCTATTGTGCAGATTATGAGTTTTCAGTTTTTCTTAATCAGCTCTGCTGAAACTTCTGCATCTTAAGGCACATTTCAGAATGTACTTATTAAAGCTGAGTCCATTAGAAGCTTCTTACTGGAGACTGAAAGGACACTGAAAGTTCATGCGTCCAGATTAATAATCAGTTAGATCAGCAGCCCTAGTATGTGAGACTGGATCCTTCTGTGGCTGATTATGTCTGCAGGCAAAACTGGTGATAGCTCAAGAAGCCTGCACATGGACAGTTTGGAACTGCTCTTTGGAAATTTGTAAGGGACTGGCTATTCCCTCCAGATGCACAGACAGCCCGAGGGTGCCAGGAGGCCAGAGCTCCCCCTAAGGCAATTTCCTCATGTCAAGGCCAAATCTTCCCTGACTGATGCAGCTTTGAGCCATTCCCACACATCCTTGCACTGGGCACCACAGAGGAGAACTCAACACCTCTGTCTCCACTTCTGCTCCTCAGGAGGCTGTAGGGAGCAATGAGGCTGCCCCTCAGCCTTTTCCTCTCCAAACAAGACACACCCCATGTCCTCAGCAGCTCCTCACAGCATATGCAGGTGCATTCCAGCCTGTCCAAGCTTTGCTGCCCTCCTTGGGATGCATTTAAGGACCTTCACATCCTTTTTAAATAGAGAAGCTCAATTTCCAGGACAGCATCCCCCACACTACAGGAATGCAATTAGTACAGCTACAGCTAATTGTTTCAGGATGTGCCACGTCAGCCTGCATTTGCCTTGTGTGGCCCTTTAGCAGGGAGAAGGTTTGTTTTTAAAATGCACTGGCTACCAGTCCGTTGTCAAGTGTAACTCAAAGCATACGTTTTAGCTCACAAGTCTCATGCTGTGCGAAGCTCTTGCTTCTTATAGTCTGCTTTTTTCCTTAAAACCTCCTGACTCTCAGACCCACATTTGGACACATGCAGGGTCTGTTGCACTGAACTTGCACCCCAGTGTTGAGATTCTCTAAGTGAGCAGACATGCGCTGCCTTCCCCTGGAGGATGCTGGACAGAGGGGCAGCAGGCAGGGCTGGGCATGGGGAGCCCCAGCACCTCCATGTCACAGTGCCACTGCCCAGCAACGTGGCAGTCACAATGCCCCGGGGCAGTATAAAAGGGAGCGGCCTCTCTCTGTCCCCTGGCAGAGATGGCCCGCAGCAGCTGGAACGCATCCCAGAGGAAGCGCTGGAGTAGCCGGTGGTATTGCCTGGAGGGGGACTGGAGGATGGGTGAGGCTGCAGGAGAGGAGAAGCAGCACCAAGCCCTGGAGGTGCTGAGACAGTCAGGCTTTTTCAGCTGGATAGCAGTGGCCCGAGCAAGGGAATGCCTTCTTGAGGAGCACTGGAGAGCTCACCATCTTCATTCCCTGTGGAGCCAGGGCCAGCAGCCGTAACAAATAGGATGCAGAAATGTTGCCAGGAGTCCTGGTTCTTGGAGCACCATTGGTGCCCTGCCAGCTGTAGGAAGGGTTTTTTTTTGCAAAGGTTGACCAGGCTGGGGGCCTTTGGCCAATCTCAGAAGCCTCTCAGGTGGCTCTAGGTTGAGGGAGAATAGGGCTTGGGTATCTCCTGGTAGGTGTGCGCAGCCTGTGGCCAGGGGGCAGGTCTTGCTCACATGCTCAGGGAACAGCCCATCGCCACATTGGGGTCAGGAAGGAATTTCCCCCCCCAGGCACATTGGCACTGTTCCGGGGTTTTTTTGCCTTCCTCTGAGCATCGAGCAGGACCACTTGTCAGGGCTCCTCTGGTCCATTCTGGCTGCTCCTGCTCCATGCAGGTGGCCCCTTGTGAACGCATCCAGGGGGAGGAAGCTTTTTAGACTCCCAGGGTGGCCCTGGGAGTAGATGCTTGTTCTCTGTACCACTGAGCACAGCCCCTTGTCAGGGCTCCCCTTTGGGCTTGGTTCTTGTTGGTGATCTCGCACCTTGAAGCACAACTGTGCTTTGGCTCTCCCTGGCACAACTGTCCAGTGAAAGCTTGGAGTGGGAGGGGCTCTGCTCTTCCCTTGGCTCCATTTCCCTGGGGGTTCTGGCTTGTGAAGAGAGACAGAAAAATGAGAAGAGGCACAGAGAAATGTGAAGAGGGGCAGAGGAATGAGAGGAGGAACAAAGGATTGTGAAGAGAGGCAGAGGAACATGAAGAGAGGCAGAGGAACATAAAGAGAGGCAAAAGAACGAGAAGAGTGGCAAAGGAACGAGAAGAGGGGCAGAGGAACAAGAAGAGGAGCAGACAACTGAAAAGAGTAGCAAAGGAAGGAGAAGAGGGGCAGGGGAATGAGAAGAGGGTTAGAAGAAGAGGAGCAGACAACTAAGAAGAGTGCAGAGGAACAAGAAGAGGGGAAGAGGAATGAGAAGAGGGACAGAGGAATGAGAAGATTGGCAAAGAAATGTGAAGGGGGCAGAGGATTGTGAAGAGAGGCAGAGGAACGAGAAGAGGGGCAGAGGAATGAGAGAAGAGATGGAATAATGTAAAGAGAGGCAGAGGAATTTGAAGAGTGGCAGAGGATTAAGATGGGCAAAGGAATGTGAAATGTGGCAGAGGATTGTGCAGAATGTGAAGAGGGGCAGAGGATAATGAAGAGGGGCAGAAGATTGTGAAAAGGGTAAAAGGATTATGAGGATGGGCAAGGGATTGTGGTGGCAGAAAACTGTGAAAACTAGCAGAAGAATGAGAAGAGGGGAAGAAGAATATGAAGAGGGTCAGAGGAATGTGAAAAGTGGCAGGGGAATGAGAAGATTGGCAAAGAAATGTGAAGAGAGGCACAGGAATGTGAAGGGGGCAGAGGAAGGAGAAGAGTGGCAGAGGAATGAGAAGAGGGCCAGAGGAATGTGAAGTGTGGCATAAGATTGTGTAGCGTGTCAGAGGAATGTGAAGAGGAGGAGAGAATCATGAAGAGGGGCAGAGGATTGTGAAATGGGTAAGAGGATTATGAGGATGGGTGAGTGATTGTGGAGTGGCAGAAAATATTGAAGAATGGCAGAAGAATGAGAAGAGGGGTAGAGGATTGTGAAGAGGGGCAGAGGAATGAGAAGAGGGTCAGAGGAATGTGAAAAGGGGTATAAGAATATGAGAAGTGGCAGAGGAATGAGAAGTTTGGCAAAGAAATGTGAAGAGGGGCACAGGAATGTGAAGGGGGCAGAGGACTGTCAAGTGGGGCAGAGAAAAAAGAAGAGGGGCAGAAGAATGTGAAGAGGGACAGAGGAAAAAGAAGAGGGGCAGGCGAATGAGAAGACTGGCAGAAGAACGAAAAGAGGGGAAGACGACTGAGAAGAGGGGCAGAGGAACGAGAAGAGGGGCAGAAGAATGAAGAGGGACAGAGGAAAAAGAAGAGGGGCAGATGACTAAGAAGAGTGGCAGAGGACTGAGAACAGGGGCAGAGGAATGAGAAGAGGGGCACAGGAATTTGAAGAGGGGCAGAAAAATGAGAAGAGGAGTAGACAAGTTAGAAGAGGGGCAGACAAGTGAGAAGAGGGGCAGAGGAATAAGAGAACGGATAGAATAACGTGAAGAAGGGCAGAGAAATTTGAAGAGGGGCAGAGGATTGTGGAGAGGGGCAGAGGAGCATTGTGAAGACGAGTAAAAGATTGTGATGGGGTCCGAGAAAGGAGAAGATTGGCAGAGGATTAAGATGGGCAAAGGAATGTGAAGGGGGCAAAGGACTGTGAAGAGGGACAGGGGAACGAGAAGAGTGCAGAAGAATGTGAAGAGGGACAGAGGAAAAAGAAGAGGGGCAGACAACTGAGTGGCAGAGGACCGAGAACAGGGGCAGAGGAATGAGAAGAGGGGCAGAGGAATAAGAAGAGAGGCAGATGAATGAGAAGAGTGGTAGAAGAAGGAGAAGACGGGAAGATGACTGAGAAGAGGGGCAGAGGAATGAGAATAGGGGCAGAAGAATGTGAAGAGGGACAGAGGAAAAAGAAGAGGGGCAGACGAATGAGAAGAGTGGTAGAAGAATGAGACTATGGGAAGATGACTGGGAAGAGAGGCAGAGGAATGAGAATAAGGGCAGAAGAATGTGAAGAGGGACAGAGGAAAAAGAAGAGGGGCAGACAACTGAGAAGAGTGGCAGAGGAACGAGAAGAAGGGCAGAGGAACGAGAAGAGGGGCAGGTGACTGAGAAGAAGGGGAGAAGAATGTGAAGAGGAACAGAGGAAAAAGACAAGGGGCAGACGACTGAGAAGAGGGGCAGAGGGACGAGAAGACGGGCAGAGGAATAAGAAGAAGGACAGAAGAATGAGAAGAGGAGCAGACGAGTGAGAAGAGGGGCAGAGGAATAACAACGGATGGAATACTGTGAAGAAGGGCAGAGGAATTTGAAGAGTGGCAGAGGATCGTGAAGAGGGGCAGAGGATTGTGAAGAGGGGCAGAGGATTGTGATGGGGTCCAAGAAAGGAGAAGATTGGCAGAGGATTAAGATGGGCAAAGGAATGTGAAGGGGGCAAAGGATTGTGAAGAGGGACAGGGGAACGAGAAGAGTGCAGAAGAATGTGAAGAGGGACAGAGGAAAAAGAAGAGGGGCAGACAACTGAGTGGCAGAGGACCGAGAACAGGGGCAGAGGAATGAGAAGAGGGGCAGAGGAATAAGAAGAGAGGCAGATGAATGAGAAGAGTGGTAGAAGAAGGAGAAGACGGGAAGACGACTGAGAAGAGGGGCAGAGGAATGAGAATAGGGGCAGAAGAACGTGAAGAGGGACAGAGGAAAAAGAAGAGGGGCAGACGAATGAGAAGAGTGGTAGAAGAATGAGATGATGGGAAGATGACTGGGAAGAGAGGCAGAGGAATGAGAATAAGGGCAGAAGAATGTGAAGAGGGACAGAGGAAAAAGAAGAGGGGCAGACAACTGAGAAGAGTGGCAGAGGAACGAGAAGAGGGGCAGAGGAACGAGAAGAGGGGCAGATGACTGAGAAGAAGGGGAGAAGAATGTGAAGAGGAACAGAGGAAAAAGACAAGGGGCAGACAACTGAGAAGAGGGGCAGAGGAACGAGAAGAGAGGCAGAGGAACGAGAAGAGGGGCAGATGACTGAGAAGATGGAGAGAAGAATGTGAAGAAGAACAGAGGAAAAAGACAAGGGGCAGACGACTGAGAAGAGGGGCAGAGGAACGAGAAGACGGGCAGAGGAATAAGAAGAAGGACAGAAGAATGAGAAGAGGGGCAGACGAGTGAGAAGAGGGGCAGAGGAATAACAACGGATGGAATAATGTGAAGAAGGGCAGAGGAATTTGAAGAGTGGCAGAGGATCGTGAAGAGGGGCAGAGGATTGTGAAGAGGGGCAGAGGATTGTGATGGGGTCCGAGAAAGGAGAAGATTGGCAGAGGATTAAGATGGGCAAAGGAATGTGAAGGGGGCAAAGGATTGTGAAGAGGGACAGGGGAACGAGAAGAGTGCAGAAGAATGTGAAGTGGGACAGAGGAAAAAGAAGAGGGGCAGACAACTGAGTGGCAGAGGACCGAGAACAGGGGCAGAGGAATGAGAAGAGGGGCAGAGGAATAAGAAGAGAGGCAGATGAATGAGAAGAGTGGTAGAAGAAAGAGAAGACAGGAAGACGACTGAGAAGAGGGGCAGAGGAATGAGAATAGGGGCAGAAGAATGTGAAGAGGGACAGAGGAAAAAGAAGAGGGGCAGACAAATGAGAAGAGTGGCAGAGGAACAGAGGAAAAAGACAAGGGGCAGATGACTGAGAAGAAGGGGAGAAGAATGTGAAGAGGAACAGAGGAAAAAGACAAGGGGCAGACGACTGAGAAGAGGGGCAGAGGAACGAGAAGAGGGGCAGATGACTGAGAAGAAGGGGAGAAGAATGTGAAGAGGAACAGAGGAAAAAGGGGCAGACGACCGAGAAGAGGGGCAGAGGAACGAGAAGACAGGCAGAGGAATAAGAAGAAGGACAGAAGAATGAGAAGAGGGGCAGACGAGTGAGAAGAGGGGCAGAGGAATAACAACGGATGGAATAATGTGAAGAAGGGCAGAGGAATTTGAAGAGTGGCAGAGGATTGTGAAGATGAGTAAAAGATTGTGATGGGGTCTGAGAAAGGAGAAGAGTGGCAGAGGATTAAGATGGGCAAAGGAATGTGAAGGGGGCAAAGAACTGTGAAGAGGGACAGAGGAAGGAGAAGATGGGCAGAAGAATGTGAAGAGGGACAGAGGAAAAAAGAGGGGCAGAAGACTGAGAAGAGTGGCAGAAGAACGAGAAGAGGGGAAGATGACTGAGATGAGGGGCAGAGGAACGAGAAGAGGGGCAGAAGAATGTGAAGAGGGACAAAGGAAAAAAAGAGGGGCAGATGACTGAGAAGAGTGGCAGAAGAATGAGAAGAGGGGCAGAGGAACAAGAAGAGGGGCAGATGACTGAGAAGATTGGCAGAGGAACAAGAAGAGTGGAAGAGGTACGAGAACAGGGGAAGACGACTGAGAAGAAGAGGAGAAGAATGTGAAGAGGGACAGAGGAAAAAGACAAGGGGCAGACGACTGAGAGGAGGGGCAGAGGAGTGAGAAGAGGGGCAGAGGAACAAGAAGAGGGGCAGAAGAATGTGAAGAGGGGCAGAGGAACAAGAAGAGGGGCAGAAGAATGTGAAGAGGGACAGAGGAAAAAGAAGAGTGGCAGAGGACTGAGAACAGGGACAGAGGAATGAGAGAAGGGATGGAATAATGTGAAGAGTGGCAGAGGAATTTGAAGAGTGGCAGAGGAATGAGAAGAGGGGTAGAGGACTGTGAAGAGAGTCAGACGAATGAGAAGAGGGCCAGAGGAATTTGAAGAGGGTCAGAGGAATGAGGGGCAGCGGAACATGAAGGTGGGGAGAGAATTGAGAAGAGGGTCACAGTTATGAGAAGAGGGGAAAGGGAATGAGAGGAGGGACAGAATAATGTGAAGAGGGGCAGAGGACTGGGGAGAGTTGCAGAGGAATGCGAAGAGTAGCACAGTAATGTGAAGAGTGATAAAGTATTGAGAAGGTTGGCAGAGAAATTTGAAGAGGGGCAGAGGAACGAGAAGAGTGAAGAGGAATGTGAAGAGGGGCAGAAAAAGGTGAAGAGTGGCAGAGGAATGCGAAGAATGGCAGAGGAATGCGAAGAATGGCAGAGGAATGCCAAGAGGGGCAGAGGCAAGTGAAGAGGGGCAGAGGAAGGTGAAGAGGGTCAAGGAATATGAAAATGGGCAGAGTATTGCAAAGAGGGGCAGAGGAATTCGAGGAAAGGCAGAGGAACGTGAAGAGTGATAGAGGAATGAGGAGATTGGCAAAGGAATTAGAAGAGTGGCCAAGGAATGAGAAGAGGGGCAGAGGAAAGAGAAGAGTGACAGAAGAATGTAAATCCTTATGTTTGAACTGTCAGTCGGAGCGTGACAGCTGCAGTAAATTCTCTTTTGCAGTAACGTCACCTTGACTGTTGTCTTCTCTCAAGTTGTCTTCCTGAAGACACAGGTTATTAAATACTCCACCAGTGTCATGATGTTGCTCTATGGAGAACATTCATTCAGTCAAATGCATCAAAACCATGTCTCAGAATTGATTGCTTATTTGTTGGTTTTTTTGTTTTTGTTATGCGAACTCGTGCATGTTTCAGTTTTGGGGCATTATTGCAGTTCACATCCAGCTATTACAGACAGTAGAAATTCCCTATTCTTTGAAATCCACTTGGCTATCACATAGCTGCTGGGATAAAAGACCTGTGTGTGTGTATATATGTTTTTAATAGCTCTAGGTTTCTTTTTGGAGCTGGTGGCATTATGGATCCTGATTGGCATGTATCAGACACAGTTATAGTCTGAGAGGCTATAATGAGACCTTGTAGGTACTAGGAAATACCTGGTATACTTACTTACTTGGAGCACCTGAAGCTATGGGGTTTGTTATGTGAACCAAAGTTTCTCTTCTAGGAGAAACGTGGTTTCTCTGAATTCTAGAATAATGGATTTGCTCACTTGGAAAACCGTGGCTGGCTTCCACTCACTTTGATAAAGGTGACCCATTAGGCATTGTCTTAGAAGGTTGTGTCAACCAGACAGCCAAATACTGCCGCACAGTGTCAGTGTTTAAGCAAGTTGGCAGTTGCATCTTACCATTAGCACAGATTTAGTGCCCGTTTGGAAACCCAAATGTAATCTTGATGTAATTCTCGATGTAAATCACAGAATCAACGACTTTGGAAAAGTCCTTTAAGCTCATCCAATCCAATCATTGCCCAGCACTGCCAAGGCCACCACTAACCCATGGCACTGAGAGCCTCATCTACACAGTGTGTGAACACTTCCAGGGACGGTGACTCCAGCACTGCCCTGGGCAGCTTATTCCAATGCCTGAGCACCCTCTGGGGAAGGAATTGTTCCTCATCTCCATCTAAACCTCCCCTGGTGCAGCTTGAGGCCATTTCCTCTTGTCCCATCCCTTCTTCCTTGGGAGCAGAGACCAGCCCCCTCCTGGCTCCATCCTCCCATCAGGCAGCCCCAGAGCACTCCTTGCAGCCCCGCTCCATCTCTGGAGGCCCCGGCCAGCCTCGCACTGCATGAGCCTCCATGGACGGCGGTCGGGCCGCAGCCCGCAGCGGCGATTGCAGCGGGCCCGGCTCTGGCCGGGGCGCGGCCCTTCCCGCGGCCCAAGTGCCGTTGTTGGCCGCTTCTCGCCCCATGGCGCGGCACCCTCCCGCCGAGCGACCGGTCCCTGCACGTCAACGGACGGCCCGAGGGTGCCGGGAGGCCGGAGCCCCCCTCAGGAAGCCGGCGGGGACCTCGCCGCCCTCCCGCAGGCAGCCGCCGTTCCCAGAGGCGGGGAACCCGCAGCCCCTGGGCTGCAAGCGTGAGCGGGGCCTCCTGCAGCTGGGGACAAAGGCTGTGGCAGTGTGGAACCCCTCCGGTTTGGAGAAGGGGCGTTACAAGACAGCGTTCGAGGGGTTGTGAATGTTTCTGCGATGTCTCTGGTGGCCTTTCCTGGCATCTGCTGTGCTGTTACCAACCCTGAACTGCAGGAAATACACAAACGTTTTGAAATCTGTGATGGAAATGTAGGAGTCAGGGCATGAAATGCCCAGAAACTTTAGAGGAGTTAAGGTCTGGGTGCCTCCAGTGCAATGTAATCTGTATCCTAAATGAGCTGACAAAGCAGGTAGTAGAATCCCAGACTGGTTTGGGTTGGAAGGGACCTCAAAGCTCATCCAGCTCCACCCCCCTGCCACAGGCAGGGACACCTTACACTAGAGCAGGTTGCTCCAAGCCCCATCCAACTTGGCCTTGAACACTGCCAGGGATGGGGCAGCCACAGCTTCTCTGGGCACCCTGTGCCAGGGCCTCAGCACCCTCACAAGGAAGAGCTTCTGCCTAAGAGCTCATCTCAATCTCCCCTTTGGCAGGTTAAAGCCATTCCCCTTGTCCTGTCCCTATAGGCCCTTGTCCAAAGCCCCTCTCCTGGTTTCCTGTAGCCCCTTTAGGCACTGGAACTGCTCTAAGCTCTCTCTCGCCTTAAGGAGCCTTCTCTTCTCCAGGCTGAACCAGCCCAGCTCTCTCAGCCTCTCTGACACTGTCAGGGTCAGAAGCCTGTCAAGGTCAGAACACCCGTGGTACCTGTCAAGCTGAGGGTGTTTTAAGCGGGGGATTGCCATGGGTTTGTGGTATTGCGGGAGGTACTTCTGAATCAGGATACACCTGGAATGTATTATTGATTGTATCTTCAAACAAGCAAACAGATGAAAGCTGATGGGGTGGTGGTGGAGTGATGAAATGGAACAGCTTCTCTGTCTTTTGTTTGGGTTTTTTAGTTCTGTGTGAGGTAATAGAGATGGGCTCAAGCCCTGACCTGAGCTCTCAGCAGCAGCACCGCTCTTATCTCTGAATAGAACTGGCTCACTGATACGCAGAAAAGTGCAAATTAGTAGGACTGCAGTTAAAAAGCTGCAGTGCTGAAGGTGGCTGAGAGTTGTAGTAGGAAAGATGCTCCTTGTATAGGTGATGGAGAGCAAATTCTGTTTCCCTGACTCCCAGGCAGCACCTTTGTTTTCAGCAGCCTTCCCACCAGTGCCTCTGCAAGCCTTTTCTTAGGTATAACCGAAAGCAGAGTTTTCTCTTTATCATTCCTGCACCTCAGAGGCAATTCTGCTTTCACTGAACTGGATGGAAGTTCATGACTAAGGGTGATGTACATCTCCTTCAGTCTCCTAAGAGGGCTTATTCCTCTCATAACTTGAGTAGTGTGGACATCTTTTCTGGGGTGAATTCGATATTAACTTCACTTTTCATTGTGTTGTGAAAAACAATGACCACAATCTTCTCATTTATGTCCCATCGTGTTCCCTAATGGTCCAAAACATCTGAGGCTTTCACATCTATTCCACACCTCTACTAACACCTTGCCAATCTTCATCTGGTTGAGTGGAAGTCACTGCTGTAAATACTGTTACGGCCTTCCCCACGTCCTCACTCCAGTTTTCCTGTTTCTCGGGCATGTTTTCTAAGATAGGATATAAGGGAGAGAGATCACTGGAGTCCTGAAAATTCTGTTAGGAGTCACTTCCTGTAAAATTATCTCCTGAAGTCATGTTTAAGACGCTGTAGAAACTCTGTGGAGGTTCAGGAAGACACAGGCCTTTTTTCATGCTTGGGTGAATAAATGTCTCTGTAGCCTTGGTCTCATCTTTAGTACTACATTTGGGGATTAGTGGTTTTCCCAAGCAGAGTGCCCTGTTGTTAAATTAGCCAGACACAGCAGAGGGCCCTTGGCCTAGCCCTGGTGAATATGTTTCTGGATAGACTTGGACCAACATGATGTTTGTGTTAATTCAGGGATTTGCTGTAATATTTGTGGCACTTTTGACCCAATACACAACCTTTTAAAGCCATCTAAGTTTATTTTTTGTCCAGTGAACCAGTCTGAGACTGTGTAGAGCACAGGATTATTGCAGTGTAAGTTATTAATATAGCAGCAAAGCAGTTTTCCTTGCTGGCTTCCTCCTACCACAGGGAAGTTGTTTCATAATGTGTGTACTGCAATGCAAGTGCTAATAAATACAACATGAATATTTGCTCACTGCAAGTATTTTTTATAGCGTTGATCCCTGTAATATCAGGGCAGATGTAATGATAGGCATGTGTGTACTGCTGTGAGTCTGTTTAGTTTGTTAATGGACCGGAGAGTGATTTCTGATGATGATTCATGCATTATTTGCAAGGGGAAAAGTGGGTGTGGAAATGACAGGAGAGATTGGGAGCTGAAGTTTTTAGATAATGGCAACATCTGATGCTTGACCCAGTCTCAGTAGAAGCTCCGGGAACAAGCTAGGCACATTTCAAAGAATGGTCAGAATAAGGTGGGAGAAGGAACTACAGCTTTATTCAGATCTCCAGCTGGCTTAAGTAAGAGGGGACAAAACCCTCTTGTACAAAAGCAGCTCTGAATCTTCCTCCAGACTTTGAGGGGTTTTGCCTTTTATTTGCACTAAGGTACAGTTTAAAATATTTTTCCCTGCAAAAGTATATCGATTTATGTGTTTCTTACATATTGCAGCGTGTTAGTATTTGCTGTTCCATGAAGCAGCTCTGTTGTATCAGAACCACTAGACCAATATTGTTACAGAGCTGTATGCGAGTGGTGTATAATTTGACTGATTGCTCAGACATCACAGAAGGTTATTTTTATCGAAAGAATTGGTTGACTTGGGGTTGGGAGCACATTCATCTGGGATTATCTTAGGGACTAATGGCATTGCACAGTGTGGCCTGATTGTACATGTTTAAAATAGGAAGCTGAGTTTTCACAAACTTTATTTGTACAAGTCTCTATTTCCACTGAGAAATCTAAGTTTTCATTGTAAAGCGAAAAGGTGCCCAAGCTGAAAGAGCTTCAGCTTTGAAACAGAAATCAGTACTTTCCCTGGGAAACATCCATAAAATCTTTAAAAATATGCTCCTCTGCAGCAGTGAGCCAGCTCCTTGACAGGGCTCCTTTGGGCTGCTGTGGCCCAAAGGCTGCTGCTCCTGCTCCACTCAGGTGGCCCCTCGTGCTCACATTTGGAGGAGGCTTTGTAGACACCTGGGGTGGCCCAGGGGTTGCTGCTTGTCCTCTGTACCGTTGAGCACAGCCCCTTGTCAGGGCTTCCCTTTGGGTTCGGTTCTTGCTGGTGCTCTCGCACCTCCAGGGCACCACTCCTGCCTTGGCTCTTTCTGGCTCCACTGTCCAGTGCAAGCTTGGAGTGGGAGCGAGCACTACTCTTCCTTTGGCTCCATTTCCCCAGGGGTTCTGGCTTGTGCAGAGCAGCCTGTGCTTGGAATGGCTCCATCCTTGTTGCCCAGGAGCAGCTGCCACTTTCCAGCAATCCTTGGGTGCAACACCAGCTCTGGGCAGGCATGAGAGCACTTTTCATGTGAATGTGAAGAGGGGCAGAGGAAGGAGAACAGGGGCAAAGGATTGTGAAGAGGGGCAAAGGATTGTGAAGAGGGGTGAAGGAATGTTAAGGGGGCAGAGGAGTAAGAGTGGCAGAGGATTGTGAATAGGAGCAGAGGATTGTGAAAAGGGGCAGAGGAATGAGAAAAGGAGCAGAGGAATGCAAAGAGGGGCAAAGGATTGCAAAGAGGGGCAAAGGATTGTGAAGGCAGCAGAGGAATGTGAAGAGGGCAAAGGATTGTGAATAGGGGCAGAGGAATGTGAAGAGGGGCAGAGGAACGTGAATAGTGGGAGAGGAATGTGAAGAGTGACAGGAGAATCTGAGCTGTCAGTTGCAGCATGAGAGCTGCAGAAACTTCTCTTTTGCAGTAACCTCACCTTGTCTGTTGTCTCCTTACATAGGTTGTTCAGTACTACACCAGGATCTTCATGCTGCTCTATAGAGAACATTCAGTCAATTAAATGCATCAGAACCAAGTCTCATTGTTGGTTGGTTGTTGGTTGGTTTGTTTTTTTCATTTTTGTTATGAAAACTCATGCATGTTTCAGTTTTGGGGCATTATTGCAGTTCACATCCAGCTATTACAGACAGTAGAAATTCCCTATTCTTTGAAATCCACTTGGCTATCACTTAGCTGCTGGGATAAAAGACCTGTGTGTGTGTATATATGTTTTTAATAGCTTTCTAATCATTAGCTCTTGCAGAGCTCCATGTTTCTTTTTGGAGCTGGTGGCATTATGGATCCCGATTGGCATGTAACAGACACAGTTACAGTCTGGGAGGCTATAATGAGACTTTATAGGCACTAGGAAATACCAGGTACTTATTTTATTTGCTATTTGAGCCATGGAAAGACACATAAACTTCCACTTTTTAAAATATTTGTGCAGTGTGAGTTGTGTTCCTGATAAACTTTGCTATAGCTGATACCACTTTGCAAGTAGTTAAACCCAAGTACTCCAGAAGCCTTTTTCATGTGTGTGAGCAAAATTGTAGATCATAGCAAATTAGTCTGATAAAAAGACACTTTGTGCAGGTTTACCTTTTAGCCAAAGCTCATTTATACCTACTTGCTGTAACAAAGAATATCAGAAAACTGGCAAACTGAGGTAAGCTTGTTCCAGAAGTTATTTTTCCATACCAGTGGAAAGTGTGATTTAAAACCAAATCAAAAGCAAACAAAAATCAACATACTTAAGTTTTAATAATTAAAAAAAACATCATTTTAAGTCATTTTCTTTTAGCACATTCGAGGAGAACATGTGGGCTTCCCCAGCCTGCAGGCTTTGAACTGTGTACCTATGATTTGGGTACATCTTAAGTCAGCCAAACTGAGTGACCCATGTGCATCACAGAGGAGTGTTTGGTTTAGCTTCCTTCTGTGTTTGGATCCCTACGTCTATCTGCTCAGCGTGCGCCTGTGCCTGAGAGCACTTTTCTTCCCATTTCTCCTCCAAGAAGCTGAAGATACATTCTTATGTTGGCAGGATCAAATCCTTCCATGATGGTCCCCCCCAGTTTGGCCTAACACTGGCAGGAATGTTGCTGCCTTCTGTGAAATACAATGCACTATAAATGAGATGCTTTAATGTGTAACAAGCCATAAAGTTTAGTTTTCCATTACTTATGGAACTAATATGAAATTCTTGTGATAACTCCATTCTTTTCCTGTAGCTTTTTATAGCTTTAAAACCTCAGTTGACTTTTGAAAATGCTGGCTAAGAAATCTGTGGTCTCTTTGGTAGTTTCTGTGGCCTCCTGATGAGCACATAGTAGCTGAACAACAGCAGTGTCCAGCAGCTTTCTTTGGATGAACATCCATCACGGTGTGCAGGAAGTGCTTTCCCATTCATAGGGACCCTGTTAACATCAGAGAATGACCCCTCTGGCAATCGTCATAAAATAAAACACACTCCATAACTCAGCTTTGTGCTTGCTATATTCATCCACAGGAGCCAAATGTTTGTATTTGTATGTGAAAGGGCTTACTGAAAAATCTTGGCTTCGGTTCTGGAAGACCAAGCTTTGTAATGCTTCTCTGGTTCCAGAGTCTGGTGGGTAGATGTTCTGTACAGGGTGACAGTCCAAAGCAAAATGCAGAGCAGCAGCACGGTGGCTGGTGTGAGAGGAGTGCATACGGTGCATTTAGCTGTGCCAGACCTGGATCAGAAGGTAAGACTGAGCCTACAGAACTGAGAATTGAGCATGGGAAAAGCTAATGGTGCACCTAAATGTCTAAACTTTATCTCATTACCGTGAGACACATCGGCTCTTCCAGCCACATGGATGTATACTCAGTCATGTGCTTAAACAGTCAGTCACGTCTGTTTCTTTCCAGACTTGCTCTTGCCAAATTTTGACTGTGATTTCAACTTAAATAAGTGACTGGGTATGTGAAGTAAATCTCTCCTTGCATATTTTGGTGGGAGCTTCAGCTTGTTAGTAAAACTAAATGGTAGGGAAGGCTCTAGTGTTGCTGTTGCTGATGTGTAAACTAATCTTTGGTCTAAATACATTGACCAGACTGAAATAGTTTTGGTTGAAGCTTCATTGTCAAGGAAATGCTGAAACACACCCCCCGTTGAGATCTGCCCAGGAGCAGAGACATGCCAAGGTTCTGCTCATGTTCAAAGAGATCCTGGCTGGATCTAATGAGCCATCTCACTGGTACGGTCCATTTGGGGAGAATATTCAGAAGTGTAATTTGGTTTCTGTGTGCTGAGGTCTGGTTGGTTTTGTTTTTTCTCCATCTCTTTCTCTTCTGTGCAGAATGGAAAAATACCCAAGTTTAAGTTGTTGGGAAAATCAGTTTGCTTCCACCCTCCTCTTGATTAATCTTGCACTTGGTAATATTTACACATGCAAGTGGGTGGCTGTGTTACACTGGATCTGAGGCCATGATCCTGCATGTAAACCAAAGATCATTTCTGGAACAATTTACACCTGGGAGGGATTGTAGAAAGCCCCTGGAAGGTGAATAATGTAACACAAACCTGAGAAGAAGGAAAGAAGCAGAAGTGGTGTTGGTGGCATCTCAAACCCGTAATGGTGAACTGTAGTTCTGCAGGAATGGGGGAGTTACAGTTTCCAACCTAAAAGTGTGTGCTAAATGTAAGCAGCCTCCAGAACGCTCTTAAGTGTCAAAACAGTGGGAAACATCATGCCATTGTTTCCTTTGCTCTTAGCTAAACAGAGGCGAGGAGGAGGATCCCTGTTTAATAACATTCCCATCAAGTTCTTTCTGTGAGAACCGCTTTAGAAACTTCCCTGGTAAAATGCAAGCCTGTAGCAGGTAATCTGTTAGGATTATAGTTTCGGGCATTTTTGTATCCCTCCTCATGAAAATCGTGGTTTCAGAAATCTCAGTTCCTAAGTGCTTTGTCTTTAACTGCAGGCTTATTTTTCCTTAATACCTGACATTTTAAAAGAAGTTTGGTCATTTCTTGTGAAAACCTGACAAGACAGCACTCATTTCAAAGCACAGTCAGAGGGGAGCCACTCATCTCAGCATTTAGAGATGGAGGTAGGTGAGCCAGGGGAACAGCAAGGGCCTTGCCAGAGCTGGGAACAAACTGTCGTTTGCTAATAAAGGGAGGTGGCGAGGCTGCCTCTGCTGTGTCAGGTCTGTTAGGAATGTGGCTGCAGCTGCATCAGGGTAGGCAGAACTATATCCGCCTGCTGAGGTGAATAGCATGGCCTGGGTACCTGTCGGTCCATGATTTCAAGCAGCATTTGGATATGTGACTTCAAACAGCTTTTGGAGGTTAATTACAGATTCTTTAGGAACCCCTTATGCTGGAAATGGTGGGGAGAGGGGGGAAATAGTATCCTCTTATTGAGCTTGGGCTAGCAATCATGCATTTTCTCCTTGTCCATTTCTATTTGGATTTGACTGTGTTTATGGCAGGAGAGCAATCTGAGAAGGGAGACTGCACCGCCTGATGGGAAGCAGCCATCATCCATGGGCAGGATGTGGTGGGCAAAGGGAGAAATCAGGAAGTGGCCAGAACCCAGGGGAAAGCGCAGGGGGTCTGCAATGCTCTGGGAGCTGAAACAAGGAGCAGGAAACTGCATGCACCAGGGGTAGGACCAAAGCACTGGCATGCTCCTGCTGCCAGAAGCAAGGTGGAAAAAACAGCCAGTGAGGCCCTCGAAGCTGACAGTGCCAAGCTGCAAACCAGATACACTCCTTCCCTTTGTTTCCCCTTCCTAGGAACATCAGTACTGATTTTCAGGTACTTCCTTATAGTATGAGTTACAGTTGAGAGAGCACCTGGGGTAGCATTGCAGCTACGTTTTCTCCACTCCTCTGCCTTCCTCTTTACAGAGCTCACTCTCATTCCTCCCTGTAAAGGTGTGGGCAATAAATGATTACAGCCTGTGAGGCACTGATGCTGCCTCCTGTGCTTGTACTGTGGGCATGGATGTCCTGGGTTCAGTAGTAGCAGTCATTTTTCTCCTTCTTGGTAGCTGGTGCAGTGCAGTGTTTTGACTTTTGGCCTGGAAACAGAGCTGATGTTTTGGTTTGGCCAAGGGCCTTGTGAGCCTCATGCTCTGCCAGGGAGGAGGGGAACCCGTGAGGAAGCAGAGACAGGACACCTGACCCAAACTGACCAAAGAGGTATTCCACACCACAGCACGTCATGCCCAGGAGGTAACTGAGAGTTACCCAGAAGGGCTAGGGACTGGGGGGTTGGAGGAGGTATGGGTTGGTGCTTGGTCAGGCTGGGGGGGCGAGTTATCAGTTGGCTGGTGCTGAGGTGTTGTGTTCTCTTCCCTTGTTATTTCCTTTATCATTATTATTATTGGTGGTAGCAGTAGTGATTTGTGTTATACCTTAGTTACTAAACTGTTCTTATCTCAATCCATGGGAGTTGCATTCTTTTGATTCTCCTCTCCGTCCCTCCAGGAGTAAGGGGAGGGCAAGAAGGGGGGGAGTGAGTGAATGAGTTGCCTGACTGGGTACAAACCAGGACAATGGATTAAAAAAGAGGTTGGAGGCAGGTTGGAAGGAGCTTCATCCACAGAAGCTGTGGGAGCTGCCCTGCATTCTCTTTCTGTTGAAGCTCTGGAGGAGGATCTGGGATTCAAGGTAGTGCAGAGTTATTCTTCTTCCCGTGTTTCTTATGAGTGGAGAAGGCTGCAAGTTGTCCATTTTCCACCTTCTTGTGCTTGATTGATGCTATTTGTAGCACTGTTTAAATCTGCAATGCAACACAGATATTTTTCACTGACTTTCAAAGAACTCTGTAAGTGATGGATATCCACATCCATAGATAAGGTGCCTGGAGTGTGGGTGCTCATGAGTGAGCCCACACAGAGGGCAGCAGTACATAAAGACCACTGCAGAGCTGTTCTTCTGATACTGGTTCCCTCAGTTGCATCCACCAAAGTTGAGGGCATCTTGCATCCTGCTGTAAGAATGGCTGTGGCTGTCACTAGGACAATGTGCAAGTCTAAATGAGACAGTGCAGATGGTCCATTAATTGCTTCTGTTTGCTGCAGTACCGGCAGGTAGAAGAAGCTTAGAGAAATGTTCTTGATAGAAGGTTTGTCTTATAATTTAGAATGCCCTAGTCACTTGAGTACTCTCATGGCTCTGGAGCACAGAAGAAAATGTTGGAATGTTCCTTGTTTGCATTATATTTCATTTTGATGTTAAGATCTTGACCCATGTGGAAAAGGGGAATTAAACAACAAGTATTTAAACCTTTCATTATGCAACCAGATGGTCCCTATTGCACTCAGAAATGTTTGTCACAGTCGGTCATTATTATTATTTTGTAAGCAAAGTGAGAAGAAATCACGAGGATGGTTGTTTCTGCCAGTTGCCTTTGTTACTGGTTTCTTTGAACATCTGCACAAGTTTGGAAAAAAGCAAGTGAGAAGCGTGGATTTTGGAATTCCTTTGGGTTCATCCAGTTTTGCTATGTTTCCTGTGGCAAAATCCTATGCAAGGCTCAAAGATCAAGCCATCAGTCTGAAGCAACTTTGCCATCACAGATGCAAACAGCCTACAGTGTAAGGATCCTTTTATAAGGAAAATGAGTCATCTGTTGTGTGCGGTGCTCCTCTCCAGTTAATGAAGAAGGACAATGTTTGGTGTGCAGTGCTGTTGCCAGGCAAACAGCAGCAACAAAAATCCATTAGGAGTTATTTCAGGAAATGCTGGGTGGCGTATGCTTCTTGGTTGTTACTTGGAAGTGAAGATTGCAGTTTCCTGCCTTCCAGAAGTATTTTGAAACAGCTCTTGTTTTGAATGTGTTTTTTGATCTTCAGAGTACATCCAAGAGACACATATTGTGCTTTTTCCGTCTGTGTCATTGATTTCTTAATTGTAGTAACTAATTAGAATCTTGAGAGAGACAGTCAAATCATCCAGTATTTTTTATCAGGAAAGGCTGCTGTGTATTCTTGTAACTTTGTGATCCTACTGATTTGTTTTATAGGGTATGTTTATCCTGCCTGTGCTGTTGATGTTTACAGCATGAGCATTTCAAATCATATGAAGTTCTGGCATTTCCTGCATGGTACTGGGATACAACACTAGAAAACTCTAGATAACTGACTCTGGAAGGGCTTGAATAACCCCTCTCCTATGAAAACAGGCTGAGAGAGCTGGGCTTGTTCAGCCTGGAGAAGAGAAGGCTCCTTAAGGGGAGACCTTACAATAGTCTTCCAGTATGTAAAGGGGCTACAAGAAACCTGGAGAGGGGCTTTGGACAAGGGCCTGCAGGGACAGGACAAGGGGAAATGGGTTTAACCTGCCAGAGGGGATCGAGATGAGCTGTTAGCCAGATGCTCTTCCCTGTGAGGGTGCTGAGGCGCTGGCACAGGGTGCCCAGAGGAGCTGTGGCTGCCCCATCCCTGGCAGTGTTCAAGGCCAGGTTGGATGGGGCTTGGAGCATCCTGCTCTAGTGGAAGGTGTTCCTGCCCATAGCAGGGGGTTGGAACTGGATGAACTCTAAGCGCTCATTAAACCATTAATCTACTTAAGTGCACATCAGTAATGTGCACACTGGCTTGCAATTTATGTAGTGCTGGATAAAATCTCTCAGAAGCAGAATTTTCCTCATTATGAGGCATTATTTGTTTGGTCTGAGAGTTTTCTGATCTCTTTATTGGGCTCATAATACCACAAGAATAGGTGTTCTTATGAGCAACCTTAGCTTCTCTGTGGGTCAGGAAGCCACCAGGAAAGCCTGCCTTCAGTACTGTTGTGCTTCAGATCCTTGTGTGGGATTGATCTTGTATAAGAATTTTGTTAATGACTGCAACACAGAAAAAAGGAAAGCTCTGGTAACTGCTGCTGAGACAAAACAGTACAGGGGAGATCTGAATTATCTCATAATGAGATCAATGTGACCTAGCGGATTAGGTTAACAACAAAGGCTGAAATTAGGGAGTATGGACTGAAAGATCATACAGATGAGGACTTAATAACAAAAACTTCTACTAGGATCTAAGAGCCTGTTAATTGTATGAGGGGGTGTCAAAGCTCACAACTGATGAGAGACCAGGCAAGAATAAAGCATCTTAACATTTGTGTGTGGTACCCGTGGGAAAATGAATCAACCCCGAAGAGGCTCAATAAGGATGGGGAGGGGTATGAACATACCTGTTTTCTAAGGCAAAACCAGATAATCATGATGTGTTTAGCCCACAGAATGATGGTGGAAAGGGGAAATTCAGTCCTCCTGTGCCCAAGTCACAGAAGGATTAAACACCAGGAAAAAATAAATACTTCAGCTTAGAGGGATTGCTGGCACAAGAACAAATTGATATAAACTGATACAAATTAAATGTTAGGTCATGACTGATCCTGCAATCAGGTTCTGGCAAAGTCTCGAAAGCTAGGTAAGCGTAAAACCAAGCTACTTTAAAGATGGAGCTTGATAAGTTTATAAGGCATCTAATGGCTTTAGAGTCTTTGAGAGCAAAACTCTAGACTTTACAGAAAGGCTCTCGCTTTGATTTGCCTGTGTAAGCTAGACAGGCACAGTTGGCTTAGTACTGTCTTTTATTCTCCTGAGTTTTAAAGGAAATGATTACCAGATGATTGTATGTTCGGGCAAGCAGGTATACTGTTCAAAATATGTGGCATTGGAAAGGAAAAGAAAGAAAAGAAAAAGAAGAAGAGTTTATTCAGAGCACAGGTCTGAGAAGGAGTGGCTGAGGGATCTGGGGAGTTTAGTCTGGAGAAGATAAGACTCTGGGGCACCTTATCACTCTCTACAGCTGCCTGACAGAAGGATGGAGCCAGGAGGGGGCTGCTCTCTGCTCCCAGGGAACAAGGAATGGGACAAGAGGAAATGGCCTCAAGCTGCACCAGGGGAGGTTTAGATGGAGATGAGGAACAATTTCTTCCCCAAAGGGTGCTCAGGCATTGGAACAGGCTGCCCAGGGCAGTGCTGGACATACCGTGTAGAGGAGGCCCTCAGTGACATGGGTTAGTGGTGGCCTTGGCAGTGCTGGGCAATGGTTGGACTTAATGATCTTAAAGGCCTTTTCCAACCTTTTCTATGATCCTGTGATTTTATAATTCCATGCAAATTTATCTACATATCTGTGTTCACCTTATCTAATGTCCTTTTTTGAATGTTGACAAATGTACTAGCAGTGTGCAATACATAGTTGAGCTCATCTGCACTTTTTTTTTTTTTTTAAAAGGCAGAAAAAGTCTTCTTGAAATAATGTATTTAATGGTGGGTAAAAAATACCTGGCTTTCTTTTTTCACTGTCATGGCAAAATATAGATGATGTGCTAATGTCTGTCAGTGTTGATGAGTCAATACTAAGAAGTGCTATGTTTTTCTTTGCGTTGTGCTAGAAGTTTGACAAAGGATCTTTGAAAGCTAAATTGGCTGAGGGGGTGACTGGTGAAATCAATACCTTCTGTTAGGAAGAAGTGGCAAGCTGGAGGAAATGGTTGAACAGGGCAGACACTAAAATATGAAGCAGTGAACTTGCATGTGAGTGATCCATGTTAATCAAAGTACTCATCATGTCTTTGAAGATATAATTGCAGCAAGAGGCTTTTGAGAGTTCCAGGTTACGATACATAGTTCCATAGTTATGATACAACATAATACTATTGGAATGGAGAAATTGTTGTCTATGTGGTCAGTGCATGAGTGTTTTGGTCTAACATGATGATTACAGGACGGAGCCTCCTGCTTGTTGTGACTGTCTTTCTGAAGGAACAGGAGTTGCAAGCTGCCTGCATTTTGCTATACCCTTCACCAAGGTTAGAATACAAAGTAACTTCACATGTGTGTGGTTTAGTATACAAAAAAAAGATAATTAGAAAATGGTGGATGGAAGCTGAAGAGAGGGAAGTGAATACCTGCAGTTTGCATGCTGACAGTCTCATCTAATGAGGAAAACAGCTGAGACTTCAGCATACAAGGGTAGAGTTTACCTGGAGAATAAGCATAATGAATACACAGTGGTACAGGAAATCTTTGGAAGTACCAGAACTCATCTTTGGTGTGGATTGTGACTTGTGTCCTCAGAGGTCTGGCTTTTTTTTCCAGCTTCATTAGTTCATAGAGTAGTTAGGGTTGGAAAAGACCTTAAGATCATCCAGTTCCACCCCCCTGCCATACCTCCTTTCTGCCAAAAGTTTATTACTTTTTGAGTAAACTTGAGTAAACAGAGGGTTGAGAAGGTTTTGGGCCATCTGGAGAAAAAGCCTTCTCATTTACATGTGTCATGTACGTAGGTCTGTTAGTTCTGTGTCTTTCCAAAGACTCCATTAAGATGGCTGTGTGCGTCTGTATATACATATATATATATATGCAGATTTTCCACAGTAAAAACTGCATCAAGTAAAACCTTCCGAGATTTTCACGCAGACCAAACACAGACATGCTCTTTGCCTCTGAATCTTTCTGCTTTTGATTGCAGGGCCAAACAAACCTGCGATCTCACCTCTTTGGTCCCAGGCAGTTCCCAGAGAGCAGTTGGCTCGCTGGTACCAGGATTATTGCTAGGCATGCAGGTTTAGCATCCCCAGTACTCTCTGTCCTGCTCATTGCTTCACTGTTCTGCCTGCACCTTTGCTTTGTATGGCTGTGTAGCAGATGGATGGGTGTTGCTCTGTATGTGACACCATCTGATGTTTGGAAAGCGCTGACAACCGACAACAAACCTGTGCAAAGCCTGGAGGTGGGAAAGGCGTATTTCCGAGTGGGTTAAAAACATCTGTTTTGTTGGATGCTGCCAGTCGGGGAGCTGAGCTGCCCAAACACAGATGCTGGGTGCAGTGCTCTTGTTGCAGCATCCTGCTGGAGGGTGGCACAAAGGGGAAACCTCGTGTGTACCTGAAGCCCCTGGTGACCAGGGAGTGCCTTCTGCCACCGGAGTGGAGGATATACTTAATAGTGCAGTTAAAAGGCCCTTAGCAGGCTCTTTCCTCTTTGATCTAATAGTTCACTTGATACCCCAATTTGAATATCAGTACATACTATGAATTTGCCCAGGCTCTGCTGCGATACAGAGAGCTACATAAGACCACAAAAGGGACCAGTCCTGTAGGTGATCTCTGCTTACCCTCTTCAAGCTGTCATCACTGAGTTAAAGACAAAGCCTGGCTGCTTGACCTTTGCAGATTGGCTGTAGCAGTGTTTTCTGGCATGGTTCTTGATTTCACTGGGTCCAGCTGTTTAGATCCCTGCCCCATGAAGAATGCTGCTGCCTCTCCACCATGCCATCACCTCATGTAGAGCCAGATTTGACTCTCAAACTATGCACTGCTCAGGACCTGCGTAACCGTGCAGTCACTCCGATGTCTCTGCACATGATATCCCGGGAGAGCTTATTTGGCTGCGGTTTGTGCTGCAGGTGCCTGGGGTGGACTCAAGGGAGGGTGTCTTGTAGGACCAGGGGGACCTCAAGGCTCGCGCTCTAGCTAGTTCCCCAGGCTGATAGAGAGGCACCAGTGTTTTAACGGCACCATCTACTGGCTAATGGGAGCAAAATGAGGCAGTGATTTGTTAGATACGTCTCTCTGTTCGCTAAAGCGAGTGCCAGAGCCACCTTAATCACCGGGTAAAGATTGGAGAGCAAGGGGGGAAAGCTGGAGTGACACTGGATATGGCTCTTAAATGAAGTCAAACTTAAACCTACAACCTTAAGACTTGTCAGAAGAATTGAATTTCATAAAAAATCTTTTTCGGCTTCAAAAGTCAGGGTTTTTTTTAGTTATTTTGATAGGAATCTGTGAGTCTTGGTTCTGGTCATATTTTGCATCCTTTGGAATTCCTTAGCTTGGTTGGTTTTGTCTCTGGAAAACAGCATTTTGAAAGAAAGCAAAGAATTGCACTTAGAATCAGACAATGGTTTGGGTTGGAAGGGACCTTAAAGCTCATCCATCCAGTTCCACCCCCCAGCCACTGGCAGGGCCACCTTCCACTAGACCCATGCCTTGTCCAACCTGGCTTCCTCCCTGTGTGCCCATCAATGCTGTTCCTCATCATTATTCTAGCTACAAAAAAGAAAGTCATGGATGGTAATTCCTCTTTCTGATAACGCTCTTTTTACAGCTGAGTTTAATATTGTGAAAACCCCAAAGAGTTGTTTATGCTCTTGACTGAATGCATGCTGCTGAGTCACAGAACTGTTGAGCTATACCAGTATGAATCTGAGGCAGAAAAAAAGCAGGTTTTGTATGGGGTTGGTTTTGTCCTTGGTGATATCTGTATGCAGTTCCAAATGTCAGAAGATTCCTTTGCACAGATTCTTGAATTTCATTTAATTTGCTATTAAATTATTCTCTGGGCTTCCAAAATTACTAGTGCATTTCTCTATTTAGGTGGAATAATCTTACTTTTTTTTCTTGCTGTAATCACTAATGCAAATGGGAAAAATTACATTTTATTTAGGACTTGGGAAAAAGTCCAACGTAAAATAGGATTTGTAAGGATATGACTGCAATCATATATTGCTACGTACCATTAAGGGCTAGTGCTTGAATGTTGGGCAATTACATGATTCAGTTTTTATGTGGGCAGGGCAAGGTTTGCAGGTGCCCTACTGACTCTGAAAGCCAAACTGAACCAACAGACGGACAAACATGCAAAGTAATATATTTGGTGGGATTAAACCAAGTATTATCTATATGTGTATACACCTGTACATATATATTCAACTGCTGTTACTCTTTAAATGCATGGGAGTTGGTATTATCATTAATCTTAATGTAACATTTAAATGTAATGCTTTTTGTTTCTCTGTATTTTCTGCTTTCAGTTGCGAACGAAACAGGTGACAAAAATGCACGACCACTCTCCCGATTCGCCCGTAAGTAGCTTTTCTTATTTAAACTGGTTGATTTCTGTAGCTACTGTAGAAAACACATTTACTAAGTCTTCTAATCTTATATTCTGGCTGCCCTGTTATTGCAGTTCATTGTACTTAGTTGGAAAAGTCAATTACAGAAGTTGTCTTGTTGAACAGAGGTGATGCAAATGCAAAGGATGAAAGGCTTTGTGGCCTTACTGTTGTTTCAAGAATAAGAAGCTATAACAATTAAGTGTCAGAAAGTCAAATGAACTTGACTGTAGTGGCTATAAAGAGGTTTGAGTCAAGCCTTTGAAGTAGCCTATGAAAAATGGAATGAAACCTTACTGATGGCTCCTCCATCACTTTTTGCTTCACACAGTAAGGTTAGGAACTAAAGGTATGGCTTGGGATTTGAAATAAGCGACCCAGGTTTGAAGCAAATGAAGGGATGCAGCTGGTAATGTAGCACCAACTGGCCGTGACTTTTGACCATATGAATTATTAAAGATGCATGTAACTAAGTATGTAGGACTGAGGGCGAAGATAGGAAATCCTGTTCTTAATGCACGCACAGTTTCATGATGATTTGTGACCACTTAGTGGGGAAAAATCCCTTTCTCCATGATGGCAGTTGCCATCATCATGGGCGCTGCAGATCAAAACAGCAGTTTCCGTCTATGGTGCAGTATTTCACACAGTCACAGGATGGCACTCTGAGCATGCCATACCTCACATAGGTAGCTAAGGTGCGTGATGTAGAAGGAACTTCTGTGGCTACGAAATCTGTTGCATGTAGTGAATTACAGTGGGATGGAGCAGAATGGAAACAACTGAAAGAAAATTGTACTGTCATTCCTTATTTAGGGTTTCTTTTCCTTCATGTTGTAGACACTAAAGCTTAAAAAGGGGCTGGTCCTGCCTGGTTCAGCCCTCAAAATTCATATGGCAAAGGAAATCACAGAGGATAAAAATGTAATTGTAACTGCAAACACTTTCAAGTTTGTTATCACCAGCTTTTTGTCCATTGGCTCCTGAGTAGTAGGTACACAGAAGATTCAGCCCAAGTACTGTTTACTCCTGGACATTTGGGTTACAAGGCCTTCATGCTGCAATACTGCCTGACAAGTGGGCCAAGTGTAATGTCATGACATTTGAAACTGAGCTGGCTTTCCAATTCTGATTCTGACATCCATAAGATCTTGACTTTTGGTGAATGTGTGTTGGGTGCAGCTCTGAGACCCAGCAACAACCAGGGTCTGTTCCTGCTTGATAATCTTGACTCTCAACCATGCAGCCAAGCCTTGTTTGCAGAGTTAGGGGTGCCTGGCATTACATGGAAGAGAACAGACCAGCGCATGGCTATCAGCTGAATGAAAGCGCAGGAAACCCCCTTGTAAGGCCTTGTCGTAGGACCCAGTGCTGCATGGGATTAAGTGTGGAGGTGAGATCAAGGCCATTTGAGAGTAACAGAAGTGCAATGCAGAGAGGACCACTTAGGTAAGCCTGTTTGGGAAATAGTCACGGAGGCATAACATAGGGATGAAGGGAGATAATTCAAAGTGTAAACCACACCTTCACTGTTAGGAGTTAAATTTAGGGATCTAGGAGTCAGGTTAAGGGTTTAATGATCCAGCTAGTTTCTCATAGGGTGTCATTAATGATGACTATGCAGTCATGAGCAGTATAAGGTGACAACTCTGTGGCAATGGGAAGGAAAATTAGAATGAGAACTGTGTTATGGAAAGGAGAGAAATGTCTGAGGCATGTGCTGTGCTAACGTGATGCCCAAATCTGTGCTGAGAGTACTATAACCTACTCTACCACACCATGTTTCATTGATCAAACAGTAGAGTGCAGATCGAGCATTCAGAAACATCCTGACTGAACGTCAGGAAAAGCTGCAGCATTTGAGGACAAGGATCCAAGCAGTAACTGAAGTTGCAGAGGATAATTGTTGTTAGCCTTGTGTCTGAGTCACAGACCAGAGACTGGGTATCTTCCTGGATTGTGCCTTTTGCATTCACTCGAATGATTAATTCAGAGGCAATTATTAACTTCATCTTCACAACATAGAGCAGGATTTCCATTGCTCTGCAATGGCTGTGCTTTACTATTACACTCAATAGTAGAACCTTCAGAGATTTCAGTGGGATCCCAGCTGGGGTGTCCTTGAACACTTAACAAACCATACCCATTTTGGCTGACCTTATTTACCTGTGCAGGCAACTGGACATCACCTACTGAAAGCCACATGAGTCTTGTCCATCCTGACTGTTGTTTGCAGCTTTCTGGAGCATGTAGTTGTTTCCCCTTTAGTTCATGCACAAGGAGGGAAAGGCTGCTGGTGTTAAGTGAGGCAATGGGAATGGTAGCTGTATAGTTATCGGTGGCTTGCAGCTAAAGAATATATTCAGGCTGTATGATGAAGGTATTTGAATACCTACTCACAGATTCTTTAAGCAGAGTTCTGCTTTCTAAATTGTAGCACCTAGACCTATTTTGCTTTTGCCTCTAGCTCAGCTTTAATCATCTTTGACAGTAAAATCAGGGAGAAGCATTTTTGCAAATGTTTACACCTATTCACAAGGATTTGAAATGAAAATTAAGTGTTATTGATTCCAATGTTAGGGTAACCCAATCTCCTGTACTCCTAAATGGCAAATTCCAGTCCATTTAAGAGACTTTGAATTTAAGAGGGTACTCCTGCCTTTAGCAGCAGTTAATGTGCCTGGTATCTTGCTATGTCATCTTGCTATGAGTACCAAGGTGCCATCAGTGTTTGTGGAGGTGTAAATTCATCAGGCTTTCAGCTTTTCATGCAGCTGGAAGCTCCTGGCTTGTGTCAGCTCAGGCAGACCTGGTAAGTAAATCAATTATTTGCCTAATTCCCCTCAGCTGAGCATAGCTGAGGGCAGGCTGAACACTGATTAGGTGGGCATGGCACACACCATGGCTGCTATTGATCTTTGTAAAAGCCAAGTAGATCTGTGCCTACAGCTTAGATGGATGGATACCCAGTTGAGAGGAAAAGGTACGGGTGTAGGTGCAGAGACCATAGGAAAACAACTGTATGTGCTGACACAAGTGTTTGATTTTCTTCCATTTTTTTTCTTAAGAAAAAAGAAAGGAAGAAAAGGTTCCATGTGAGTGATTGTATGGTTTTCTCAGTGGCAATTAGTTAACCTGCCACTATTGGTTTTCAGTGGAAGTGCAAACAGTGAGCTGCTTGTATCTAGTAAGTGTAGAGAAAGGCTAATGTGTCTTTTTCCTGCACCATGGAGTTGGCCTGTGCATGACAAGCTGGAGGGCTTCTGGAATAAAAGAAAGGGTACAGCTGAGGAAACAGGGAGGAGGTGCTTGTTTAGGAAGCTCAGCAGATTCCTTGCGGTGATTTCAGGGGAAAATCTCACCAGTTGAAATGGCTTCAGAGAGCCTCTTTTCAACACAATATGATTTTGATAGCCCTCAGCAGCTTGTTCCTGTAAGTGTTGCTATCCTGCTCTCCTGCTTTAGTGTACAGCGTACATGGCTGGTTGACAACTGAATTTTCATTCTTGATGGGTAAACTTCTGTTTCCAACTGTGCTGAGCACTCTTCAAAAGAAATGGTCCCCTCAACGTATTATAGGGAATTACAATCTTTTTGGCTCTATCACAAGTGGCTGGTATGGTCAGATAACTTAAAACTCTTACACCTTCTATATTTCCCAATATAGAATTGGAAAACAATTGCTTACCTTCTCAAGTAAAAGTAAGGAACTTGGGAAATTTGGGTGGTGGTTTAAAGAACAAAGTTCACCGTGATCTGGCAGTGTGTGGTTACAGTCCAACTGTCTGCTTGGCTGCATCAAAAGGAGCATGACCAGCAGGTTGAAGGAGGGTATTCTGTCTCCCCCCTACTCTGCTCTGGTGAGACCTCCCCCCCGCAGTCCTGTGTCCAGCTCTGGGGCACGAGCACAAGAGGGATGTGGAGCTGATGGAGTGAGTCCAGAGGAAGCCATGGAGATGCCGTGAGGGTTAGAGCAGGTCTGCTCTGAAGGCAGGCTGAGAGAGCTGGGCTGGTTCATCCTGGAGAAGAGAAGGCTCTTTAAGAGGAGACCTTAGAGCAGCTCCAGTGCCTAAAGGAGCTGCAAGAAACCTGGAGGGGGGAAGTTTTACAAGGACATGTAGTGACAGCATGTGTAGTTACCCAGAGAAACTTTGGCTGCCCCATCCCTGTCTGCGTTTAAGGCCAGGCTGGACGGGGCTTGGAGCAACTTGCTGTAGTGGAAAGTGTCCCTGCCTGTGGCAGGGGGTTAGAACTAGATGATGTTTGAGGTCCCTTCCAACCCAAACCAGTCTGTGAGTCTGTTGCCGTAACATCTCAAGCCCTTGAATGATAAATATGTATTGATGTTGCATGGTTTTCTGGAGAAGCCTATGAGTATGGAGATTTCCTGATTAGCTGAGAAATAGTCTGAAAATTATTTTGGAATGGAGGAGATAGGTAGCATCTTCCAGGTCTTCTGTCTTTGCATTATTTAGGCAATGTGAAAACAAGGCATTTAGGACAACCAGAAAATAAGGCTGCCTTTACCTGTCTGGAGCATCAGCATCAACAGGATCAGAAGCATCAGCTTCTCACAGAGTAGTTCCTCATGACATATTCTCAGGATGTATTGCATAACACTTCTTCTATTTGTCTTCCTCTTATGTACTTGGTGTGTGCTGCAACAGAAGTCAGCCTTATTAATCCATGTGTGTGGTCTACTACTTGCTTCTTAGTTGTCTCTGTTGGATAATTAAATCTGAATGCTGGGAAAATATTTGAAAATCTTATCTGTGCAGTGTCTTATAAAATTCAGTTACTGGCTACAGAAATATCCCATTTACCAGATTTATCCCTCCTCTCCTTTTGTATATTGATAAAAAGCCCATGGAGAATGCCTACTAACAGAGCTAGTATGTCTTCGTACTTTGGAATCCAGTAAGATTAATGCTTGCTGCACCTCTATTGTGGGAAGTCTGTTAGTTGAAATGATCAGTATTTCAGTACTGAGCTGCTCATCTCGGGATTTGTTGACTCACCCTTGTATATTCTATAATGTAATGCTCTAAAGTGAGAATGTGCCACAGCTGTTCAGTGTGGTAGTGTCAGTGTGATTTTCAGAACTTCCTCATTTATTCAGAAGCTATTGGAAATTGTTGAAAATATGAAACAAATACATCAGTTTTAAGAAGTAAGTCACATATTCTCTTCCCCAAAGGTGGGGAGGAGATGTGACTGAAGGATGCGAATTGTACTCTGTCAGTGGAATTAGACTTAGAGGTGAGGATGGGTTCTCTGAATGATGTGCAAGAGGCACTTGCTGATCCTTGTAAATAAATGTAGAAAAGATAATCTGTAGAAAGATTTTGGCATGTGAATGTCTACTGAGAACAGTTGATGTTTCAACAGAAGTATGTTTTCAGTCCTTCAGCAATAGCTTTATAATTTAACCACTATTAACTCTAGTCTAAGAAAATCAATGATTAATAAATATTGTGTAGATTTGGTACTTTAGTTTTTGATCAGCTCTTCATCTTACAGTGCAGCCATATCAATACATGCTAAACTATAATATAAATGTAATGTGGAGAGGATTTTTTTTCTTGAGATGTGACAACTCCATGTTCTGTAATCAAATATTTTTATGGGAAGCAATACAGTCTTGGATTTGGAGTGACCTGAATGTTGGTGCTGGCTTCCACTTTCAGCTTTATTTCAGGCTTTCGGGCTTAATCCCAAACTGTAGTGATGCAAAAGCAAAAAGACTAGATCATCTCTCTTTTCCAGACTGCTGAGAGACTGATGATAGGCTTATGAATTTATTTTCCTTCTCACTCTGTTTTTGCAGGTTCTAAATCACAAAACTGCTTGTGGAACACCATTATCGATGGGCTGACCGGCAACCTCAAGGAAAGGCCAAAGCCGACCATCATCAACGACCCTAGACCTCCTGAAGAAATTCTAGCAGATGAACTACCACCAGTGGACAGTCCTGAAGCGTTGGTGAAAACATCTTTCAGGTCTGACTGACATGAGTTTACTTTGTCCTCTAGAGGTTATTGTTTTAAGATGGAGTCTGCAGTGTGGGTTTGGTGGGAGATATAGATACAAAAGGATTCTGCCATACTGCATATCTTTATACTGAACAAGAGTGAAAGAAAGAGGTCTGTAAGCAATACTGGCTGGACTCATCTTTGATTAGCCTTCCTAAATGATTATGGGCTAGACAGATATGAAGTCTGTAGCTAGCCAAAACTGTAGCTAGCCAAAACTGTCAAGAAAGACTTCATAGACAGATATGAAGTCTGTAGCTAGCCAAAACTGTCAAGAAAGACAGCTTGTTATATGAAGATGTCTTTGAAGGTTGGTATTGTTTCATTTGAAAGTGTTTTAGTGATGAAGACTTGCACTTTAGATCTGATGATTAGTTTTATTGATGCAAGGGAAAGCTGAAACTTCTGCTGGTGTAATGTCTTGAGAATGATCTAGCATTAATTTATTCTGTCAGGGAGAAGGGTTCTGGCCAGGGGCTTGCAAGCAAGTGATTGCTGGTGTTGTAAAGTGTGTGATGTATCTCTTGCTGGGTTTTTTTCTTGTTTATTAATCATGTGGATGTACAGTTGTCAAATGTTTCTTGGAGGCATGTTTTCTGAAAACAGTTTTCTCAGAATGAGGTGGAAAAAGAAGCTGTGTGCATGCAGGGGATCCTTGACCATAATGTGGAAGCTGGTGTCGTAGCAAAAGCAGAGTGGCAGAATTGATTTCTTTTCCAAGTGGTTTTGAGCTTTGTTGTTCTCTTTGAAAAACCATGCTCTGTGTTCTTTTATACTAAGTGCACATGTGTGCAAGTGTAAAATGGGGTTTGCTTTGGATAAATCTCTCTGACTACAGTATTTTTTACTTGTACCCCAGTCTGTCATTCTTATTTCAGTCTTCATATAATCATTATTTTGAAGGTACTTATTTAAGTCATTATATTAGGTAGTAATTTAAGCTACTTTGTTTATACTGCTTGCCATTTAAAAACACATTGACCAGAAAGTGAGTTTATGTCAGTCTGTGTAAATAAATCTTGTAATTCCATAGTGCATTTTCATTTTTTAATGCTTCCATTGAAATGATTCAGCAGAAGTGTTTCAGAACCTGGATCCTCCTTTTATGATGACCTGACCTGTGGTATTTGATGGCTTTTCAACGCTTTGTGTCTCTGCTATTTCAAATCTACCACTTCAAGACGTCTAACTTTTCTTCAGCTTTCATTTCTCATAACATTACATTGCTATAGTCAAGATAATTTCAACCATTTTATATGACAACATAATGCCACAGTGTTCCAAATGGCATGATTTGATTATGTGAGTAGGGGTGACTGTTGGAAGAAGTGCTCTTGTATGTGGCATGAAGACTGATGAGTTGGAAAATGTAATGTAGCAAAATAGTTTTGTTAATGCAGTTTAAAAGGGTTTACAAACATGACCGAACCTTTGTATTTCATCAGTATTTGCATTACTGTATGATGTGACATTTTGTGGGGACTTTTATATCTGGAAATCCAAACAAATTGTCATTACAGAGTAAATTGAAACTGCCTAGATTTATAAAGAAAGGAAGTCCCTTGTGTGTTTGAGCTATGCAGAGGAGCGGAAGATAGGAGAGTACATTGCAATTACTGTCTGAAGGTGTCAGAAAATGAAAACACTGCAGTGTTTTTATTCAGTTTGGGGTCTTGTTGATGTCATGGTGCTAACTAGGGCTTAGGAGGCTGTACCATCTTTTATACCATGGGTTGCATGATTGATTCATCAGGGTCTTTTGTGGGTCATGACCTTCAACTGCTTCTTTGACAGAGTGAGACTGGCGTGTCTGAGTGCCAGAGGTTCCCTGGTTGTGCTTTCCTTGTTTACCAGACACCAATGGAAGATCTCGCTACTCTGCTGCCTTTTGGGAAATGAAACAAGCTTTAGAAGTTGCCCAGTCAAGAATGTCTTCATTGGTAATCTGGTGGCTGAATCTCAGAGGGTTTGAGGGCCAGTGTTGGCCTTGTTTGAACTGATTTTACAGGGAGAAGAACCAGGCCTTGTTTTCGAACATGACTGCTATGAACTGTAAAATGCAGCATGTCCCTTACTGCTTGTGATTCACTGCTGTTAGAGCAGTGTGTGGCACTATGATCCCTTTCATGCATAGTTAAAAAGATGTCTCTCCAGTGTCAAATGAGTCACACTTCCTTCTAATTGTGTATCCTTTTATGTGAATACACATAAGCAGCATGAAATCCCAGTTGCCACCTCTCCTATTAGCTCTCGTTTTCTACTGTGCAGTACTTGCTGTTCTGCAGCTTGGAAAATTGAGAAGAGATCAATGTTCAATTTTGTTCAGCATTGAGATAGGAGCTTGAAACACATTTAAACATAAAAGGAGGAATGTGGTTATTTCAGTCATTTCAGACATACTTTCCCTGCAATAGTAATTTATCTTTAAGTTGTGAAGCAACAGCCAAATGACACCAACCTCTTCTCTGCACCCCAAATAAGTGTAGTGCATGATCTCTTCATAATTAAAAAGTGTTCTGATACACTTATTATATTTTTCTTATACAATTATTTTTCTCATACAATTTTTGTACTGTATATATACAATGTATATAAAAGGCGTGCCAGTGCTGGGGTAATGGTTGGACTTGATGATCTTGAAGGTCTTTTCCAAATTCGCTGATTTTATGATTTCTTCTAGACTCATTTGTTTTTGATGTACGGGAGAGATGGAGTGTTATTCTGAAGACCTGGGACACTGCATTGGTTTATATGACTGTGGTGGTGCTTATGCGATGTAGTGGCTGCACTGGGTCTTGTGTCAAGTGGGATTCCATGGTACAAAGTGACTGAGATGTTCAGGGAAGAATGGAGATGCTCATCTGAGACCTTCCATGCTGGTCCAGGGCCAGGGCACCAGAAAGGCAGTTCCTTCAAAGTCACAGTGGTTTTGAGCTCAAGATTTGCATGGCGGCTTATTCTGAAACCTTTTGAAGTATTTCCAGCTTTTAGCTTGAGGCTGGTAACACCCCTGCTTACCTTAACAGCTACTTTTCCTATGCCAGCTGCAAAGTTTCTTTATTTTCACAAGGACAGTTTGCTTTGCTTTCCTTTTCTGCTTTGGGAGCTTTAAATCATGCTGGCAGCTAATCTTCTGTGTTTCTGGTTTGCTTGTGTGTGATGTAAACTCTTGCCAATGACTGGCCACTTGGGCTACAACATAGAGGTGAAACTACATTGCTCCAAATGCAAAATCTTCAGTCACAGCAGCATGTGCTGGGGGTCAGCTCATGAGCCTCAACCATGTGTGGGTCAGGGTGGCATCAGTGGGAATAAGGAGTATGAGCCGCCTTTTCTCCTGCTTTACTTGAGTCATTGCAAGAGCCCCAAGCGCCCATCTCCAGTCACATGGCAGATATGCGGGACCTGCAGGACTCCTCCTTTACTCCCTCCCTGTTGATGCTCTCTGGGCAGCACCAAAGCTCAGCTGTAGCTACATAAGCTAATATGTGATGTCTGAAAGTCAGAGGGGGAGGTAAGCAGTCTCTGAAAACCACCCTTCTCAACATCTTTCTCAATCCAGACTTATTATAAGACACTTTACTTGCATTAAACTTAAATTCATCCATGTTTTATTCAAGTCTGTTGCTTATTCCTGTTATTTATTGATACTCAATGAGATGAATAAGTAGTGAAATGTGTTCTGTTCATTAAGGAAATGGGCTCCCACATAATTTGTCTCTCTCTTTTAATTTTGCCTCCCTTCTAGGTGCATGCTATACTTTGTGAGAGCTGTGTGCTCATTTCTTGTAGATGGAGATTTATGAGTCAGAGGGGGATGATGAGAGGAGAAAGATTTATGCCAGTTACAGTTCAAAGGCTGCATATACCCACATGGGTCCAAGGGGAAGGTGTTTTTTCAGGCAGTTGAAATAGAAGTGGACTTCTCTCTTGCTTTTCTTTTTTTTGGCTATCACAGTGTTCTTGTTCTTCACAGGATAGATGTATTATTAATGACAGGCAAACCCAGCGATTCTGTCCCTGTAAAATACCAGCCGCATCAAAAGACCCAAGCTGAGAAATTCACATGGACTGTGGGTGTCCTTAACAGAGCCATGCCTCTGAAAGGCAGGGAACAAACCCACTTCCCAAATGGGAATGAGCTTGAGCTGAAGATTCATGCATAAGCAAACTCCAGGTAGTAACGAAGTCCTGCTTTGAGGGCTGACCAGTGCCTGTCCTTGCCCATGCTTCTCTGCTTGATGTAGGTCATCTGAATCTTGTGTCGTAATAACCTTTGAACACCTGCTTAGCAGCTGTGCAAGGCTTCCAGTACTGTCTTTATAAGCATACAGATCAGCCCAGTTCTTGGCACAGACTGTGTTAGCCCCCACCACATGCAGTGGGTGGATATGGCTTTTAATCCAGACATGGTATACCTGTACAACCATGTGAGTCTCAGATGTCTGTGCAGCACTCGTGTGTGGACAAGGCTGTTCCAGGGGCTGTGATCAGTTGCTTGGCTTACTGAAGGTGCCAGCCCAGTCTTCCCTGCAGGTTTACAGAAGAAACTGGATGTGGGCAGAGGGTTGTATATAGCAAAATAGATGTATTTAAAGACAGTCTGCCTGGTAAAGAAGTGTTTAATAATGCACTGTTTAGTTATCTCCACATGAGAGATTAATAGCCTCTGCATGTTAGTACCAAACTGGAATGCCTTGCAATTCCCGTTGGCATAATTTCCTAAGGAAACCTGGCTATCCTTTTCCTAAGGAAATTGCTGTTTGCCTCTCAGTCAGCCTTCCTATTAACTTCTTAAACACAGCTGAACTTGATCTGTAGCTTAAAGGATGATAGATGTATCAAAGGTAATTACTTCCTACATAATGAAAACTGATGGTAGGATAAGAAATGGTCCCACAGAAGGAATGGACAGGAGAGAGAAAATCTGTTAAAGCCATCGTGGTTTTTTCTATGTGCATGCAGAGATTTCCTGATGTGAAATGACTCACATGGAGTGCCACGAAATGGGGAGGAGCAGCTCGGTTTTCAGGCAAAATAGCACCGGAAAGGGGCTAGTGGCTGCGTGGCCGGCTCCTCCAGCCTGTGGTCTGTACTTGAAGGGCACTTGGGAGAAGGGCGTGCAGGTTCTGGAACAGATCTATTGTCCTGACAGTTTGTGCATGTCCCTTGGGCTGCAAGTTGCTCATCCTGTTATTAAGACTTGTCATAGTATATATTTCATTACCAATAATAAAATGAGATAGTGGCTTTCTTACTCTTGGCAGTCAGAGACTGTGATGAGTGAAAGAATTCTTTGAGTAATCAGTTGCTGAAGCTTTATCTTGAGTTCTTTGATTTGCATAAGCAAGGCACATTAAAAAGGAACTTAAAGGAAATTCTTGTACAGTTCCATCTACTTTTAAATGGCTGGTTGAAGGCAAAGTGGTATGTTGTACTGGTTTCCTAAAGGATGTGGTAAAATATCCTCTATATCCAGCCCAATCAGGGACAGTTTTGGTTTGGTTTTGGGACCACAAAACCTGCAAGTAAGATCATGAATATTTTGAAGTGAGTAACAACAACAGCAGTTATGAAATTATCACAAGTAATTTCAAGATTGATGGATAAAAGCTTAAGCTTCACTAATGTCCTGCATTTCTTCTTAATGTGAAGAGCTTTGAAGGAGGAAGAGAAAGGGATGCTTAGCTCCAATTAATTGAGTACAACAGTCAGAGAACTGTATTCTGTCTTGGGAAAATACTGGCCACTTATGCATTGAAATAGAAATTTCAGAATGATTTATTTATTTATTTAATGAAACCCAGGAAAGAATCTATGCTAACCATTTACTTGGGATACATTGGAATTCCCCATACCTGTTACAGTTGTCACCCACCCAAGGGATCAAATTGTCGATGCCCATGGGCATGGTGTTACCACCAGGCTCTAGGTTCTTGGTGTCCCCATTTGGCACCCCCTGCTTTCTGTATCTGTCTGTTGACTCTGGTCTCCAATGAAGGTTCTGGCCAGTTTTCCTTCCTATGCAAAATGATTTTTTGATGATTGTATTTTTCCGGTAATGCTTTTGCCAAAAACTCCCAGCCTGGCCTACCAGTGACCTGGGAGGTATACAGCAACATCTAGGTGAGTAAAGCTGCTGCCAGCTGTCAACACCCCTTGCCCACAGAACTTGCTAATGGCTGATGTTTCTCTGGTTTATGCATGTTAAGCTGCCTGCTGGCAATTTCTAAAAGCTCCTTTATGTAATAGAAAGGTCTCATTTGGAAGTTCACGCACCATCCGAGTAGTAGGCACTCACTGATGTCAGAGTCACGGTGTCTGTGGTTTGCAGATTGGGACATTTATTTTTAGTTCCAATAATTTTTGGATCTGAATCTACCGAAGCGTTCACAGCAAGACTGCTAAAACTATCATGTGTTCCTTGGGTTCCAGCTGAACTTTAGAAATTGATCTAAACTTTATAAATTGATTCAGGCTATTTTGAAACCAGGCCTATAGTCTAAATTTGCTGCCAGTGCTGTTCTTACTGGCAAAAGCAATCTCCTGTCTTCTTTTGGTGGAAAGGTCTTCATGTTGAGGTGTGGAAATTGATGCAGAAGTATGGGCTTTGGGACCCTGCTTGTGCCCTGTGGTTCCTTCTATTATAGATGTACTTCTGATCTGTCTTCTCTTCCACGTGAGCTCTTAAGTTCCTTGTCAGAGCAAATTTTCTCTCAGCTCAGCTGAAAAAAAGACCAGACCTGAAGTTCTTCTTTTTCTTTTTATTTAAATAACAGCTGTTGAAGAGTGTTTATTGTAAGAAGGAAAACTATCAGAAGCTTCTTTTCCTTTCTCCTAAATAATGTGGGCAAGCCATGTTTAAATCAGTGTGAGCATCTGTACTTGCAGTTTCTAAGATGTTTCTGTTCCCAGTATAGAGCCTCAAGATTGATTTTTGTTAGATAATTGTCACCATTAGTATCTACTCCTGAATCAAAGAGATGTTTGTTGCACTACTGCTTCTTGTAGCAGTTATAATTAAGTCTGCCCTAATTCCAAAGAGTGTTGTTCATTCTGAAGATGAGATGTTGAGAAAATTGGATTCCTCTTATGGCACAGTACCTCCTTTTGAGGTTTGTTTCACTTCCTAAATTGTTTTAAAGTTACTCATAACATAATTATCAGCAATGTCAGCCTTACTTGAGTAAAAGAATTGGAGTTTAGTAGTGTAAGTGGGCTGAGTTGTTAATTGTTAATTGGCATAAACCTCAGTTGACTTCTGTGGCATTATATTGGTTTACTGCAGTTGAGTATCACAGTTGAGGATCCCAGACTGGTTTGGGTTGGAAGGAACCTTAAAGCTCATTGAGTTCCAACCCCCTACCACAGGCAGGGACACCGTCCACTAGAGCAGGTTGCTCCAAGCCCTGTCCAAACTGGCCTTGAACACTGCTAGGGATGGGGCAGCCACAGCTTCTCTGTGCCAGTGTCTCACCACCTTCATACTAAGTATGTGGCTTGATATTTCAAAACAGTGGTTGTACAACAAAATGTGTTTATTTCTTGATTAATGTTATTAATCTGGTAAACATGGCAGAGTGTTTTTGCTGAATCATGAGTGAATCATGTGTAATGCTGGTAAATCATACGTTTAAAGTGGCCTGGGCTAGATCCAGCAAATTCCCAGCTGAGGAATGCCCACTGGCTTTAACAAAAACTCAGTACAGTCTGCAGACTTTGAATCCATACAGCTTACATTTATTCTCCACTGCTTTGTGCTGATTCTAACGTAGCCAAGGCACTTTATGAGCATCTGAGGATGGTGTTGGTAAGGCATGACCTGAAATAGCTTGGATGGCTGCCTCTTCCCTGGAGTGTTCAAGTGCAGGTTGGATGGGACTTGGAGCAACCTGCTCTAGCGGAAGGTGTCCCTGCCCATGGCAGGGGGTTGGAACTGGATGAGCTTTAAGGTCCCTTCCAACACAAACCAGTCTGGGATTCTATTATTTTTGTAACTGTGAAGATGGTCAGACACTGGCACATGCTGTCCGGGGAACATGTGGAGTCTCCATCCTTGAAGATGCTCAAAACGTGACTGAACACAGTTCTGGGCAGCCTGCTGTAGCTGACACAGCTTCGAGCAAGGGGATTGGAGTAGATGATCTCCAGAGGTCCCCTCCAGTCTCAGTATTCCTGTGATTCTGTGGTGGGAACTGTGAAGCTGATTTATCAACCTGTGAGTAAAGTCCTTGTCTCTGGTATGCATTGCAGATCTGTTATCTGCATTGCAGATGGTTGTTGCATCATCTGCTGCATGGAACTCCCTCTGACGTCAATATGAAGTAGAAGTTTGCAGTGCAGATTTACAACTGGGGTTTTTCCTTGGAGTTTCCCCATCTGTGCTGGAGACAAACTGGAATAACATGTTTTAACTCTTTTCCCCTCTGTAAACTGAGCCTTCTGTGAATTGAGTCTTCCATAGAGAAGTTTATTAAAATGGAAGCTTCGTCTCCCAGCCACCAGAATAAAATGGCACTGAGTTCACAGCTCATGTAGATGATGGGAAAGAAGAAACTCATGTAATGAGATACTAATACAGCTCCTCAAATGCAGTTTAAATTTGTCTGAAAAAGTTTCCTCTGAAAGGGAGGGAAAGTGCACATGACTTCCATAAAGAACTGGTGAAAACTTTCTCATCAGTTCATCATGAGTTCAGTCTTAGTAAGATTTGTAGCCATAGAAATCCTGAGTTCATTTCCAGGGTCAGCTTAACACTTTGATCTGTCTTGGGTTGAAGCCTGGTAACAGAGGTTACTGCTTATTGCTTCTGCAGGAACATTTCTGGGGGTCTTGCAGAACTTTCCTCTAGGTCATAGGAAATATTGCTTAAATATTTATCTTCACAGAGATAAGAGACTAAGGTGTCATCTATTTTTAACCAGTGCTCTCTACTAAAGTTGGTTTCTTGAGAACTTGGCCTAGCATACTACATAGGAAACTTTCTAATGTATTTCCTCTGGCATGATACAAGACAAAGTGACAGAAAAGCAAATAATTCTCTTATTAACCTTTTAATTACTGAATTTGTGTCTATTGATGTGCAAAAAGTGATTATAACTCTTGTCAGGATAAAGTCATCTTAACAACACTCATCTCTCCCCAGACACTGTATTGGGATCTACCTGTTAAATATTTTCTATTGCATCTAAATTTCTCTGGTTTGGTTTGGTTTGTTGGCCAAGGCTTTGCCTCAGGCATGAGACCAGATTCTCTGCCAGTTTTATCCATGCAGATTTACTGGAGTACCTGACTTGAGCAGAGCTGTACCAATATATGCCTAAGGCAACTGAGATGTCCCAAACTGAATGACATTAGCTAATTAAATGCAGTTCAGAGAGGGAGAAAGGTAATCAGTCACCCAATTCTCTGATCTCTTCTGAGTGTCTTCATACTTCTGGGGGAACTTCAGGGAATCTGGTGGTAGAAACAAAAGCTAGCTTCACTCCAAACTTTAGAGGTAGCACAAACAAGGGATGGGACAAGAGGAAATGGCCTTGAGCTGCACCAGGGGAGGTTTAGACTGGAGATCAGGAGCAATGTCTTCCCCAAAAGGGCTGCCCAGGGCAGTGGTGGAATGACTGTCCTTGGGGGTGTTCACAAACTGTGTAAACAAGGCCCTTAGTGACATGGTTTAATAGTGGCCTTGGCAGTACTGGGGAAACTTGTAGAATCATACAATCAACTACATTGGAAAAAACCTTTAAGATCATCAAGTTCATCTTGGTCAAAAGTTTATCCTTAGTTAAAAGACCAAATGATCTTTTCCAACCCAGTTGATTCTATGATTCTACCAACAACACTTTCTGTCTTTTTTTGGAATAAGAGATACTTTTTTGCGGGAGGGTGGAAGAAACAGGCTTGCGATGTGACCACTGGCTTTGTTGAACTCTTGAGATAAAATGCCAGCTATGTGCAATATATGCCTTTTAAGGGCCAGCTATGTGCAGTTTTCAGAGTATGCCCCCATGGCTGCTACTCTGGCTACAGAACTGCATCCATGTTCACACTGCTTGGCATTCCCAGTGCAGAAGGGCTGAGTGCCATGAGGGATACTTGCTATGTCCCAGCACCTGATGACCTGATGTCTGCCTGGTGGTCTTTATGAGCACTTGTGCCATCCCTGACTTCTCTGTAGCCATGCGGATCCCAGGACCACCTCACTGTCACCTTTATAAGTCACACTGCCCGGTGTTCTCCTTGGCTGTTCTCTAGTGACCACGAGAGGATTATTTACGCTGTGATGTTACTAGCAAGACAGGAAAGGCAGAAGGGGTTCAGCTGTAGGACAGCCAGAGTTGCAGGTGAGAAGAGTTGAGGTGACCTCCTCATGGCTGTGGATAGCTGGCTCACGTGCAGGAGTCTAGCTCCCATGCCAGTTTTGGCGTGTGTGAGTTTTTGGCTGTTTCCAGAGGAGTGGCACCAGCATCCTTTGGTAGGATTGGATTTACAGGACTGAGCTATGGGCTAAATGAGCTGGCAGAAAGTTTGGAATAGCACCAGGTCTGGGATGGGCTGCCCAGGCCAGGAGGAGAGGGTGGTCATCCTCTTCTGTCTGCACCAAACTCACACTACCGTGTGGCCTTCCTATCTTGGCAGCAGCCTCCAGTTGCTGCCACCACCATCAATGTCAGAGTTGTTGGAATCATGGTATCATAGGATCAACTAGGTTGTTGAAGCATGTAGGTGTGTGAAACCACAGCCATCTGGCTTGGTCATCTTAAAGAAAGCCAGCCTTGGCTGGGCTGGGAAAGTCATGGAATCCCTGTTGTGTAGCATCTGCTGGAGGATAGTGTCCATCTGTGGGGCACTTAACCATTTTGCTGGGATGCCTGCTGTAAACAATTCATTTATGCTAGTGTTGCTCATCAAGTCCAAGATCTCTGTGTGTTTTAGGGCTTTTATCTGCCCCAGACTTGCTAGCATTCAAGTCCCAGGTGTTAGTTTAGTCTTGTGAAGCCCAGTGACAGCTATCTGATCATAAACATCCTTGTTTGGTGTCTGTGTTGAGATGACATCATGACTGGTTGCTGTGTGGCATTGTTGGATCTAGATTTCTGGGTCACACTGGCTATAGCACTGTGCTGACCTGGCCATATGAATACAATGTTTGCAGTGAATACAAGGTGCTATACCCGTTCTCCAGGGGTACATTGACTAGCTATGCTTCAGGTGGCTTGAATCCAGAAGATGCATCCAAACTACATATGAGTACAGAATGGGAAGTTGTATCAAAACCCTAATATTTTCAAAGCCTTACTGCTTGTTGAGGCAAGGCTGGGGCCCTGCTGCAGCCTAGGCAGCGTGGACATATGGCCAAGTTAGCCTGTGAAGTGGCTTTGACAAGAGTCTCAATATAACCAGTGGAGAGATTAGAGAGGGTTGCTAAATTGGATTTATATACATTTCCTGAAATTCCTTCTTCTCAGCTTTACTCGTCTTGGTCATATATCCTTAAAATAAAGCTTTAAGAAAAAGTAAGAAGTTCTGGCTCTAGAGTTTCCAGACAGCACCGACTCTAAAATTAACCCAACTGTGTATTTGGAAGGGTGCATGTAAACGTCTCATAGCTAAACTTAATAGAATGGTACAGCTAATTGAAAGTCGTATGTTAACACTGAGGGTAATGCTATGCTTGTTTCCCATTTCATGAGGTAGAAAATATACTTCAGTTAAATGAAATTGTAATGAAAATCATTATTATTTTGTTGTATTTCTGAGGAAGGAAGTAAATATTGGGAATTTCTGAGATTTCTTTGGCACTTTTTCCTGCAGCGGATGTTCTTTCCACTTTAAAATGCTTTCATCAGGATTTATGGATGCACTGTGAACATGCACACTGCCAAGCAGCATGAAAAAATGCATAGAAAAATAGCACTGCATGGTTTCCAGAATATGCTTTGTGGTTTTTGAACCTCTGTTTGGTGGTTTGTCATAATCTTACTTCACCAGCTTTGCAAAGGACCTCCCTTACGACACTCTCCTTGGGATACCTAGTTTGTGGCAGCAAAAAATGGGAATGCAATGGAAAGGAAAATGAGGAGTGAGAGCTGATGGGTGGTATTCTATGTGTGTTCATGTGCAGGCAGGGAGAGCCATGGGCCACTTCCTGAATGTCAGACTAGGGTCTTGCTCAGAGATGCTGGTGGTCCTCCAGGATAACTCGTCCTTGGATTGTCTTCCCTCTTCAAGAGCTTTCTCTGTGAGAAGCCTGACAAAGGTGGCACATCTTGGAAAAATAGGGTGTGTGGTACCAAGTACCTGCTTTTTTCACTCTGTCAGGAGAAGAGGAATTGTGGCCTGTCATAGCCTTAAGTCTGTTTCCTCTCTATCATCAGCAAGTGGAAATCTTGCTGCTTTCAGGGCAGTATCATAGGTTGACACCTATGAACACACTGCATCAACTGAGCCAGGTGGGAAGCCTGAAAATGTATTGAGGGACAAAACTTAGCTGCTAGAAGAAGCTTTATAAACTGGCAGTGAAATTTGTCGTGAGGTACCAGACATGTGCTCAACTCTGAGCAGATGCAAAGAAACCAGCTGAATATGAAGTTAAAATGGGGAGAAGCAGCAGAGTTTGGAGGGAAGCACATACTTTTCCCTCTCATGTAGAATACAGGAAGTTGGTTTCAGATATTTTGTTGTTGTTGTTACCATTTTGATGCGCCACCCCTGAAGACATTCAAGGCCCGGCTGGGTACGGTTCTGGGCAACCTGATAGAGTTGAAGATGTCCTTGCTTATTGTGGGGGTGGAGTGGTTGGGGTTGGACTAGATGACCTTTGAAAGGTCCCTTCCAACCCAGAATGTTCTATGATTCTGTGCTGCTACAGCAAAGTGATGACAGTGTCAGGGTAGCATCCGTGGTAGGAGGCAGTGTGTTCCCATATCTCTGTTGGCTTGCAGAGCCTCGCTCCTCACCAAGGGACACAGGCTTCCCCGCTGCTCTGAGCATGGAGATGGGTGATCTTGATGCTGAAGGTCATGCCCAGCTCCACTTTCATATGACTATTTTGCTGTGGCTCTACAAAAGCTGTGGATAAGAGAACCCAGTGACAGAGGAGTGATAGGTCTGAGAAGCCAGACCTATGCAGTGCCTAATTTTAGTGTTTATCTGACCAGTGAGTAACTGGAAATGTCAAATGGCAGATAAAACCCTAAAAGCATGCGCTGTGACCATCCTTTTATCATTAGTTGCAAGTAAGCATGGGGATAGGGATCTCTTTGTTTTCCAGTTGTTTGCTTCAGGAGTGAAATCAGGAATAACCTTAAGTGAAAGACTAAGGGACTGCAATCCTGTAGATTAAAATAAGTTCAGTCACAGAGGCTCTGACCTTGTCTATAGATGAAAATAGCAGTGAGTAGAGATCAGTTCATTAACCTAGTACTTGCACCTCTTTAACTAAGTTCAGTACCCGAGGTGGGCTGTGGATAGATTTTTAGCAAAGAATGGCCATGTTCCCAGGTCAGCAAGTGCCTACGTGGAGCTCGTCATGACCCGAGGATAAAGGAGGATGTGGGTAAAGAAGCAAAAGTAACAGTGCAAGCAAGATAAGAAGAAACTGGACTGTGCTAAGATACAAAATAGTGGACTGTTAGCAAATTTTAAAGGTTAAGTTCTCATACGCTTATTTGATCAATTGTTACTAGTTGCTGTGTGCTGCAAGAATATGTATCAAAGTATAATATACTTAGCTGTTGTATATGTATCCAATCATAATACAAGCTATTGCATATGTATCTAATTATACTACAGTGAGCTATTGTAAATGTATCCAAATATTATACAGTGAGCTATTGTAAATGTAACCGTAGTTGCTGTGTGTTACAAGAAAATGTATCCGATTATAATACAGCAAGCTATTGTAAGCAGATGCAGAGAAACAGTATAAAAAGGATTGGTGCTCTGTAATGAATGGCTTTTGTCTGATCACATTGATCGCTGACTGAGTCCGTATTTTTTCTGCTGCAGTTGGCAGGTTCCCTTTCTAGCACACCTGTGTGGAGGAAGATGCTATTGTGCCAGTTCAGGCACTCATCAGGAAATCCCAAATACAACACCTGTCATTTTTTTCCTTCACTTCCTATAGATGAATATCTGAAGTAACACAGAGGGGCATCTTTCCGCACCCATTCTCTGTATTTCCCTTTCTTCAGCCTGTTTCCATTGTACTTCAATTTTGTGCAGAAGTGATGGCTTGTTATGGCATCCGACCGATGTTTGTCCTCTCATTTGCCCCTTCTCACTGCAGGAGCAGGCTCACTGTGATTGCTTTGCTCACCACATTAGGATATCAAACAGGGATTGTTTGTCATTTAAGTGCTTGCAGATTTGCAGTTGTGATTCTTTCCATTTGACCCAGTTCTCTGTTCTTTTAAGCTTCTGGCACAGGACACAGTCCTCACACTACACTTCAAGTAATCCACACCGAACCCTTCCTAAAATTCATCATGGGTATTATTAAAGAAAGCAAAGGAAAGGTCAGTGAGCAACACTGAGACAGAAAGAATTAGGTCCTGTCAGTTTATATTTAACGGATGGCATTTTTTTTATTATTATTCAGAATTAAATACCCAAACCTTTTCTTATTCTAGTGCTTGGAAATCGTATTGCTGTAGCCTAAACAATATGAGTTTACTGCTCTTGGGTGAGAGAGGGGCCTTGTTGGGGAGAATTGTATGACTGGTGTAACACAGCCAGCCTCCAGCTCACCGTCCAGTTATTCAGATGTCAGGATCTGAGTTATGAAATACAAATACAGGCAACTTGCTCTATATGTTTTTGTGGCACTTGCACAGGGTGCCCAGAGAAGCTGTGGCTGCCCCATCCTTGGCAGTGTTCAAGGCCAGGCTGGACAGGGCTTGGCACAAGCTGCTCTAGTGGAAGGTGTCCCTGCCTGTGGTAGGGGGTTGGAACCAGATGAGCTTTAAGCTCCCTTCCAGCTCAAACCATGCTCTGATTCTACGGTCTGGACCAGTTAGCACTTTTTTCTGTAACAAACTTTAGAAAATCTCGTTGGCCTCGTGAAAGTGTCGTTCAGGGTTTTCAGTTCCTGCAACAGAAAGCCTCCATAGCCATCCTGAGACCTTGCAGTCATGGGATGCTTGGCTGGGCAGTATTAATGGAGAAGTGGGGAGTTTTCAGACTCTGCTATTAACAGACGTGCACTAATAAGGTGATCCAGGAGAATTTAATATTCTATGAGGTGGAGGAGAGAAAAATATTCCTGCGATGAATAATTCTGATTTAGGTGAATGGTTCTTATTCCACCTACCAAAATGCATAGTATGCAGGTTAAATATTCAGAACAAGTAAGTACAAAGTAATGGACAAAACCTGACAAATCCACCTGCTCTGGCATTTCTACCTCTGAATGAACAGTAAATGATGTAGCGGATTTGCCATGCTGTCTGTATTTAGCTCCAGCAATGGGGAGATGGCAGTAGACAGCTGTGATGAGGCTGTGGTAGTTTCTAACAAAGGCTGCCAAATGCCAGTGTGTAATTTGTGATCGTTTCAATAAATGCTGCTTTTAGATTAAATACAGAGAGGAAACAGGTATGTCAGGAGTGACAGAAATCCTCTACTTCTAAGTGAAGTTTGAGAACATATCATGCCTAAACCATATTTACTCTGTCCACTTTGAGTTAGGAATGAATAGATGTGTATCAGGCTTGATAAAAGAGAAATCAGATCCTGTTATCTGACTTTAGTGAATAACAGGATCTGATGCTAAAATAAACTTAACTTATAGCATCTATCTTAGTTCCCCTAGAGACAACAGAGGTCTCTCTTAGCTGCATCAAGGTTATGCTTTTGTGTTGTTTTTTTACTTGATGGCAATTTTGCTGCTGAATTGATAGCCGAACAAAACTTGTCCTCTAAGTAAATAACCTGCAGTTGTTCAGAAGCAGGATTGAGGTTTGTTTTGTGTGGGAAATCATCTTCATTGTTGTTCATTGCTGATTTTGTTCAGGGTTGGAGATCTTTGCTGTGCTGGAGGTCTCAGTTTCAGGGCAGAGTGACACTTAGAGCAGCCCAAAATGCCCTCCTCATTTTGAGGTTCCTTACATGTTGATCCAACTCCTCAAGCCTTTTCCAGAGGCAACCACTCACATTGCTTATTGGAAAAGCAGGAAGGTAAACTTCAAGGTGCTTTCTACATTGCTTGTCTTCTTATATCTCTGAAAAGGGATTTGATCATGGGGAAAGTGGGCTAAAAGTAGAGTGTGTGTAATTTTTGTGCAGCTTATTTCAACGCCACAGTTCTGTAACAGGACAGGATGGTGTGTCAAAGGCAGGGCTGATAAAATGTTAGTACCCAAACTCCCTCATTTGTCTTTACTTCCTGTAGAAATAAGCCAGTAGTTTATAATGCACTAATGCACAGCTAATGTTGATGAATGATAAAACCTCGCAGCACAGAGGCAGCAGTGTTTTGGGATTACCGTCTTCCCCAGTGGATATTTCCAAGTGCGGCTCAAGAAAAAACCGGCATGGAGAAAATGTAGGATGTAACTGACGGGTGGGTATCCCAATGTGCTGCAGAGCAGGGGCAGGCTGGGAATTCTGGGTCCAGAGGGAGTTTATCAAGGAGAAAATGTACCATTTTTTGGTGGGTCTCCTTCTTGTGCCATGGCTTTGTGGAATTCCTCTGCTGTGGGAATGTCCACCCGAGGAGAACTGATGTGGATGTGCAGACCTCTGAGGTGGCCTGGATATTGCAGAATGGTGGGGCTGAAAGGCAGCAGGAGAATTTCTGTCTTCTAGCATGATGCAGAAACTGCATGCAGTCATTTCAGACACATAATACCAATTTATAGATCTTCATGAGTAGGGAGGCATTTGTCCCGAGCAGTGTGAAAATCTGCCCCTTGTCCTTTGAGGCAATGGTGGGGCAGATCTCCATAACATACCTGCTTTGGGTTTTCCATGCAGGCAATGAAAAGATGTGCCTTGACATCCTTTAAATCAACATTTTCTACTTGTGTGCTTTTCTATCCAACCTGAATTCTCAGGCACACTAAAGCCTCTTTTGAACTTCCCTGGCCATGTAAAGGAGTTTACATGGGCACATTCTGCATCATACCTGCCTCAGGAACATTGTGCTTTGTGAAAGAGTGAAGAATCTGTGATGTAAAACAACATCAGACTGGTAGATTTACAGGTGAGGGATGTTTTGGAGTTGCTCATACAACTGGGCTGCTCTCAAACTTGGAGATGTTTTAAAACTGAAATCAGTTGTTTGATTGGAGTAGGTCCATGTTTAAAGATGAAAATACTGAGTGCAGGGTAAACCAGTTGGAAGTCCAGAGCTGAAGGATCTCAGCCAAATGGCTTACCATTGCTAGAGATGTAAGGATAAAAGTCAGTTGCAAATTAACCTATTAGCACTTTCTTGTATGTGTGAAGTAGAAAACTCCCTGATCTACCCGTGCTGATTCACCCTTCTCTTATTCGTGTACAAAGCCTCACACTCTGCAGTGTGTGAGAAACGGTCAGCCTTTCAAGCCATAGCACAGTATAATCTTTGTATTAATCACAGAGCAATAACTTGAAATAGCATTCTGGGTAGGTGAAAGCAGCCTTGGTATCTAATATTCCTGTTATCTATCATCCCCTCTGGAAATAAACTAAAAATACAAGGTGTGTTGCAGTGAAGCTTACACCCAGTTGAGCAAGCAGGGGTATATTTGTTTTCTCACATTGAGATATGTTTCAGTTAGGAAATAAATAACCAATCGTTTTCTATAAACACATGCACATGTATTTTATAATCTGAGATACATAGTTATTAGAGGACAGCAAGTTCTGTGCTGGTGGATGGCAGCATAACCGTAACATACAGCAGGCTTTTCCAATAGCTCAGCTAACTTTACGACCAGAAAACTTCCTTCCAACAATTATAATCTGAGTCTCGGAAGGAGAAAAGCCATCAGTACGGTCTGAAGTAGTTTCAACACTAGATTGTGTGCATGTGTGTTTCTTTTGGAGACAGGGCTACAAACGGTACAAACCCATGCAAGAGTACTTGAAGAGCTGTTGGCATTTACTGCTTTCTGATAATTTCTTCTGGAAACGACCAACCAACCAAAACCCCAATCAAGCCAAAACACACCCTAAGGGACAATACACTTGTATTTGTCAAGTACCTATGAGTGGAGAAGGACTGTTAAGTACTCAGCTCAAAAGAAGAGTCCTCTTAGCTGTAGATTCTGGAAACAGTAAGTGTCAGTTCTTGCTCTTGGAAAGAGTACTGTCCCGTTTCAGAAGGCAAATCCTCTTCCATTTTCTCCCTTCTCACACAGTAAATTCACTGGATCACTGAAGTTGTAGTCCTGTGTTTGTCTGTGCTGTGGCTAGAGGATGCAGCATCTGTCTTGAATGCACCAAGTGAGTCTGATGTGCAGGTACCTGTGGGAATCCTGTGCATATCCAGGGGCTGACCAGCTGATGTGGACAATGAGATGGAAAGCTGTAATGAAAATAGCTCTAATGAAGTAAGTTGCTTCGAATGAGCATGGTATGTGAACAAGGGAATGAATATTGATAAGCAATGCAGGTGACTAAGAAAGTGTATAATGAGGTGTTATGTATAGAATTTCTTGCTCATGATGCAAGTTAGGCACCTTTACCTCAGGTAATTTTAGCAGAGCTTGAGCTAAAGCAGACTATTTTTAAGTGGTGGTGTGGTGTTTTGTTTTTGTTTTTAAACTAAGATTAATTTTTGTTGATACATCAGCCAAGATTTTGATTAATTTTAGAAGTTATGATCCCTAAATGGCATAGTTTTTTGAGCTAAGGAGAACAGATTTCATCTATGAATATTTACCTTCAGCAACCTGGTAGTACTTTCTCCATCATATTTTCTGGTTTCCAATTTAATTAGGGAGCAGCTGTGATGTAGGCTGCGTAACATCTTGACTTAAAATCAGTTTTGCATAAGCAGGACAACTTTAGGAATACAGATGATACAGATGCTGATATGTGGAGCATATCAATGATGTTTTGCTAACTGAAGGGGACATGCAAGAGCATGTTGTGAAATATCATTCATAAAGATACTTCGAAGTGTACAAAGATGAAGCAGCACTGTACTCTAAGCAACCTCAGGTAGTATCTGTGGGTCTAGTCAGAGGCAGAGGGCCCTGTTTAGAGCAGAGGGGATTATATATATGGAGATATATATATGGTCTGTATGAAATACATTTGAATGTTCAATTTGTTAAAAGAATTTGACTCATGGAGAGCAAAGCTTGGGTCAGTTAATGGGTTCTTGGGTCAGACAATGTCTGTCTGGCATTTGATAACATGATTTGAAAACAAAATGGATGGTTTGTCCACTTCAGTGAAAGAGACACATAGGAACATAGGAAGGTGCAGAATTACATGGACTGTGAAGGCGTTTCAAAAGACTGATAAGATGCAAGGACTCAAAAGTCATCCACGGCATAAGTGAACTAGACTGAGCGGAATTACACCAAAGATGCCTTCTGTGGTGACTCTAGCAATATGAGGTAGTTGTATCCATTTAGTAGTGCACAAAGAAAGTGCAGGCTGGATTTAAACTGGAGCTGCTGTTTTCTCCTGGAGATGGGTGGAACTCTCCTTGAATAGGGAGCAAAAAGAATTTGTTGCAGCTTTTGCAATAGCAGTGATGTGTCAAGAGCACCACAAAGTGCAGCCATTCACCGGTCTCCAGGGTCTGACAGGAAAGGAGGAAAAAGTTTGCCTCAAAATCCAAAGCTTCCTCTCTGCACTGTTGGAATCCATTTTCCTTTTTACTGTAGTGGGATATGCACAGCCAGGAACTGCCCCAGCAATAGACTGATGTGGGGCTCGATTTCTTCACCCTTACACTCTGCACCTTGTTTCACAGCGCCTGTTGGTGAAAGCAGCAGTGCTGCTTGCAGGGGATGCTGCTGCTCTCTTCACTAGAGGGGGCAGGACCCCTTCTGAGGCTCCTTGGGCTATTGCTTTGCTTTTAAAGCAGCACAGCAACCTTCATTCCCATCTGCTGTTTTCTTTGTGGGATTTATTTATTATAAGTGAACGAAAGGATGCGCCGTGAAAACCAGATTAACATGGATATGCAAATGGTGGCCCCTGGTATTTGGTTATTTACTGAGCGTAATTGCCTGGTCACCAGCTGTTAGAGTGAATCCTGGCTCAGAACAGGCAAAGGGGAAAGTCATCACTAGATTAAATAAGTAAAAAGCAAATAAACCCATCAATAACTCCCTAACAAAGTATTTAGCTTCCTGCTATCCTCAGGACTCCATTTCTTGTAGTACTACAGCTCATCATTTTCTCTGGCTGGAGAAATGGTATCATTATATTTTCTAAACGATGTTGAAAGGAAATAGCCATTAAATGAAATTTACATAGAATATCTTCATAGATAATGTTTGTTTTTTTTTTTCCCAGGCATATCTAATGTGAGCCTTCTTAAAACAGCATGATTATAAATGACTTCATTTATTCCTAAATACAGCTTTCAACTTAAAGATTTGTCTAAGTTAGTAGCATTTCTCTTAAATACAGCCTTATAATGTTGGCATAACTAAACAGAATGAGATAAAGAACACTGAGCCCAATTGAAATTACAGGGTTGGTTTTCAGATAGGCAGACCGGATTTGGTAAAATTAGAAGTACTCCTGTATACCTGAGTTAGTATTTTCCCTTTTACTTCTGCATCACTTGCTACACTAGCAGTAGAGCGGTAATGATAGGAGTGTTCTGCCTTTGGGACATGAACGCTGGAAAAATGGCTGGAGGGATCCAAAGGCTTTGGGATCCATCCCTGAGATCAGTGTACAAAACCCCCCATTTGCCTAAATTCATCCTTTTAAACCCAACAAATATGAGTTTTGACGAAACCTTGCTGTATGATCTTGTAAATGTAATAGTGATTAAAATGGCAGGAAGGAAAACTTTACTTCTTTAGTCACTTTTTAATGATATTTAATTACTTTATGACAAGTGAATTCATGTCTTAATTCTGGTATAGGTGTTCAGAGCTATCCCAGCAGTCACACACACCCCCTTTTCTGTGCCTTTCCGTGAGTTCCTGGTGGTACAGCGCAGATCTGTTCTATCTCAGCAGCCTCTTCCCTAGCCAGCTTGCCCAAATAACTCAACACACACGTGGGCTGAGGCATCACGTGTTTGCTTGAGATTCCTCCAGGATTTAACGCAAGCCAGGAGGACATTTGAAAGACAAGCTGATGTTTCCAGCTCTGAGTTTTTGGCTTGGCATAGTTTTCAATTCAATATTAAGGGGAAAAAAATGTTTTTAGGTTGCCATGAATAAAGAAATGTTTGTATTGTTCCAAAATACAGGTGCTGACCAGAGGGCAAAGTAGAAACTTCAATTCATGGGTATGGCTTCCTTAATGACTTCCTGTAATCGGAGTTCAAAGCAGCTGCAGGACTGGGATAAATGATCTGCTGAACCTCTCTGCCTGTGTGTTTTAAAGGTCTGAGGACACTGTAGGAGATGCAAGCTACTCACTAGCTCTTGTCCTCAGTTGCCTTCCACTGAAGGAACTTCTAGCAAGGCTGTAGGAGACTGTAGCACTAGCAATGTCAGAACTGCTGTGGGGGATGCGGGAAGCCATCAGAAACATCTGCAGGGTGAAGGGGGAGTTCTGCCTCACCCTCAGTGGTAGGGGGTGCATAAGCAAGTCCAGCTTTCTCCCATCCCTTCTGTGTCACATGCTCATCATAGGCACCTGCATGGGGTCTCCCACTAGGCACGTACCTCAGAGACTGGTCATTCTTTCCATTTTCACAAGGTACATTGTCTCTTACCTTTTTCTGTCTTTTGTAATGAAACTGTAGCCGGCCTTACTGCTTCCAGTGCCGGTGCTTTGGCAGCAGAGGGGCTGTTGTGAAAAGGGCACCCAGATACCAGGATAGCCAGCCTCATGGAAACACCTCAGGAGATTAGACAGGAATGCTGCCGTGGCCCTGCTGTTTGCTCCACCTGATCAGAGCCTCAGGCAGGCTGGTTCATCTGTGCAAGGCTGGCAGGCTGTGCTGGGACACTGCGTCCCTTCCCAGTGGATAAACACTACAGGGCCCATATTTCTGGAACATGAATGAACTTCATCTTCTTGAATTGTGTCTGTCTGGCATCAGTAGTTACCAATGGGAAAATGCTGTGAGGCGATCTTAGAGTAGAGATGCTTACAGTCAGTGTGCCGATATTAGTCCCTCACCTGGTAACAGATATGTATAAGCTTGTGAAAAGTCCAACTGCAAAATGCCATGCTTTAGAAAAGAGTCCACATTAAGTTTAAGGAATAGGAAGATAGCAGGAGAGTCTTATACTGAGGAAAGGTGGAACATCCTCCCTTTCTGTAGGAAAGAGGATGAAAACCAAAGGCAGAGCCTGCTTTATGTTTCCTTTGTACCTGAAGCAATGGCAGATGTTCTTGGTTAGCATGGTCTGGCTGTATTATACCAGTTTGCTTTGCCTCTTTATTGGAAGCAGCTATTCAGGGATGCTGTAGGATTGCTGCTGTCCAAAGGAAACAGGCTTATTTTCACAATCTTAATGCCTTTACCAGCCACTGTGGTTACTGGGGGGAAGGGGCTGGTGCAGCACTAACACCCAGGCTCTCATGGCAAATCAACTGCTACCCCATCTGTCTGCCCAAGATTTAGGGACATGTTACTGTCCTGGGGCCTTGTGGCTGCCTTTCAAGTTGCAAAGCTTATTCACTTGGCAATTAATGGAAAATGGTTTGGTAACTGGCAGCAAGTGCCCAGTATATTCTGGGCTGGAATTTGGGGTTTGTTTTCAAAGGAGCCTACCTGAGGGTTATTCTGCACTTGGATACCTAGATGAACAGATGAACCAGCTGCTTTCTCGACTGAGATCAGTTGCATAATCTACTTGAAATTTGTAGTACTGCTGACAATATCATCTCTCACTTAAAAGAGTGGCACCAAACTTGCAAAGAGGGATTTCTGGGAGTGGGAATTGGCAGGGGGAGGAAGGGGGATTAAAATATGCTCAGGCTGAAGACACTGGTAAACAGGACATTGAGGTGAGCAGTTCAGTTTCAAGCTCCTGTTCTATCTGCCTTTTGCATTAAATGTAAGCATCAGGCTACCCTGATTGAAGGTTCTGTTACAGAAAAAATATGAGGTCATCTTCCGAGTCATCTCTGAAGTTCATTTCCCCTCTCACTTCCAGGAGAGACCAGCAGCCTGCAAATCCTTGCATGCTGCAGTGGCTTTGTCCTATGTCCTTTTGTGTCGCTGCTTACAGTCGGCATGTAAGAGGTTGGGGTTTTTCCCCCTGAACGTTCTGCTATGTAATATCTACTATATTACGCGAAGCATACTAACTTCATGGCTTTACAAATGAAACCCCTCCCTCCTTCTCTCTCCTGAGCGTGTTAACAGATTAGAAGACATTTAGGACTGCTGAATCATATCTCATACAACTATAAAGTAACACGGAACTGAAAGCATCTCAGAATATGGGAAAATGATTGTTTCGAGAAGTGTATCAAATTCAAGTTTACTGGTACAACACGTCTGTGGGAAAGCTGCTTCTTTTGATAAAGAAGAAATCCTTTAAGTTCATTTAAGTTCATTTAAGTTCAGGATGAAGACTGAACAGGCTTTTTTGGGGTGAACAACCTGCCCTTAGATACAGACTTTGTCAGTCTTGAGCTATTTGCAAATCTGGTTTTGACTCTCATCAAACTGGGCAAATACACATGAGGTAAAGCCAAAAAGGAAGTAAGCATTTAATAAAGTCAGTATCATCTGGTTCTCTCCCATTTCCCTGCCCAGCTCTATTCTCTCAGCTCCTGAATTTCCTTCTCTATGCCCAGATTTGCCAAACCAGGCAGGCAGATGTAAGAGTCTGCAGTAAGATGAGGGAGAGTGAGTCTTTGTTCTGGTGGTCAGGGCACATCCATAGGATGGAACCATCAGTGTCTGGATCCTGCTCCAAGAATTACTCAAGTATTTCTCACAAAGCAGAATAACCACAATGGGAGAGGCCGAAGGAGGAAATACTTGCAGTATCAACTGCAACGCTGGTCACTGAAGGCATGAGAGCTCTCTTGAGATGCTTTCTTCAAATCCCTCTGTGGAGTGAGGAAGGACAAACAGAAAACACATCTACTACATCGCACAAAGTAAGCAGCCACTTCGTCCTCTCCCAGCAGCAAGGTTGAAAGGCAAGGAGAAAGCACAGATAACAGCACCCTTTCCTTCCTTTTTACCTAATGTCCACATTCATTTCCACTTCAAATTCCTCCAATTGTTTTTCCAGCTGAGCAAGGCTTTTATAACCTCAGACAAGTGATATTCTGTGGGAAAACAATTAAAATCCACCAAAATGGCAAGACCATCTGCTCCATGTGCTGATAATGCTTTCTTCTCCAAAGTCACCTTCTTCCTCTAAGTCTTTGCATTTATGTCTTCCTGAGAGTAGATGCAGAAAAATACAGGTGCTACCCACTTCCTTCTTTATTATTGCAGTTAGAGGCTATCTGCTTCTCATTCTTTTCCAAATTTAAATGCTCCAACATAGCAAAGGGATGAAATATGAGTGCTGCTTATGGTTTGAACTTGGAAAGGAACAAACAAAATCCCCTCCATGATCACAGTGGTCCTTTTGCTGGCCCTGGTTTACATGAGGCAGAGGTAACTTGCAGCAATGTCTAATTACTGCAGGAAATACAGGTCATCTTATTTAATGATCTGGAGCTGGAGAAGTATTGCAGCTTCCACTTGTCACTTACAATTAGCACAGAGCTGGACTGGAAATGAAGTTAAAGAGCGATAGGAGGATCGTGGCAGCTATGCTGGGGGGAAGGACGTCTGGGGTGAGGGAGGCTTCAGGAGCTGCTATTGCCCACTATGGTTGCTGCGAATGCAGCAGGATGCCTTTGGCATCAATTCTTCAGTGGGCTGGTTGGAGTTACACTGAAGTATGGCACTAAACCAGCCTTCTCCTTCAATTACTGCAAGCAAAATGGGGTGTAAATGGAATGCAGACCCTCATGTGCTGTACCTCACATGGGTACCCTGGCCTCAGGACCCCAGCAGGCTGTTGTCAAGTGTTCAGTTTTATTTCTTAAGACTGGTTAAGCAATTCTGATGTACCATTCATGCTGTTCTCCACCATTCTGTTTTCTGAAGCAGCCTATTTATACTGTGAGTTTACACTCCCACCTAGTTTTCTATGGGAAAGATTAGACTCCGCAGGCTACCTCCTTGGGAAATGGAAATTGTGATCCAGGAAATCTAGTAGGAGCTGTGCTGTTCCTTGAAGCTCTTACTGCCCACTGAGGTCTGAATACTTAGTGATATTTGGGTTACTGTTTGCACCTTGAATCATGTAGATCTTCTGCTTCTCTGCTTGAGACCACTTTTTAGCAGTTGTGCAGTCACTGAGGGAGCTGAATAGTGGCAGGAGAGTGTCAGAGGTCATTTCATTCCAGGAGCCTTGATGTACTGGAACAGGGATTGGAAATTTGAGGCACTGCAAAGAAAGCTCCCTGTACCTGTCATCAGTGAAAGTCAGCATTTGCCCACTGTGCCATACTAGGTTAGGTGTATTTCCACTGGTTTTGGCTTAGCTATGTTTTTCTTGTCTGTCCAGAACTTGTACCATAAAGGCCTGATGCCAAGGAGCAGTGTTTTTTCATAGTGATGCTGCATCTTAGTAGGAATTAAAAAAGATGCTCCACAGGCAGTGATGGCATTTACTTTAGCTTGATTCTTACAGAGTTCTGGCAACTCCTGTGTCTCTTCAGACCTTAGAAGTGCTGAGCAGGTGTCAGCAGAAAGAGCCTTTCCTTGTCATGCTGAGTAGCAAAAGCAACTGAAAAGAAGCAGACGATTTCTAATGTCTAGATTAGACACTATGGGCTGTCTCAAAGGTGAAATCTTCACGTGCAGCCCCTTTTTTTTCCCAACAAGAAAATGTATCTCAGTGCATCTTGCCTAACAGAATTTTCATGCATAAGGGCTAAATAGAACCGGCTCGAAAATCGTACCAAAGGGAAAAGATAAGTCTGGGCTCTGCTCTGAGACACTCTAAATCCTTTTGTGAGGGAAGTTTGGCTGGAAGTAAAATATTTATCTATGTCTGATTTGTAGCAAGCTGCAACCCATTTTTCATAGGTACATGAACTCTCTTTTATGGTTTCCCATAGATTTCTGCTGGTTCTGTAAGAGCATCTTTCATCATGTTCCATTCCCTGAGTGCTTACTGATGTGCTATCCCAGCTAATCATTTTAGTAAATGGGATACACTGTTTTTCTTTTAAAAATTTGGGGGTTTATAGTATTGATTCCTAAGTGTCTTTAGAGTGATTTTTAAGGGGTTTTAAATGTGTTTAGCATTGATTTTCCAAGTTCCCAACAAAAGCTTTAAAAAGATGTTTTCATGTAGACAGGGTTTCAATACTGTCACTTAGTAAATAACAGGTCAAACTGCGGTACTGCAGTCATGATCATGGACCCAACAGTGTGATCACCAACCCCACATCTAACGTGGGGTTAGTCACAGATGCTTGTATAATCAGATGGCCTTTTGGATACAAGCAGCCCTGGAAAGGTGAAGAGTAAGATAGTAGCAGGCTACTTAGGCTCCATTCATGTCTTGGTATTGGGTTATGGTTGTGACGCTTAAGTTTGTGACATAAGAAGCTAACATCACTATGACTCCTGTAAGACCTGTTCATAAAGGGCTGTTTGTTACACTGTCCTTTGGCTTTCTTCCCCTTTTCACGTGGTGGTCCTCAAACAGCCCCACTAAATCCACCACAAGGGGCTTTTCTCTTGTAAGCTCCTTGAAGTCAGGACTTACCTTAGCTCAGCAGAGCACACAGAGGACTATCTGAGGGAGCAACCTGATGACGGCAAGAGCTCTGTATCTCCTGAGTTAGTGAACAGATTGCTTAACATTAATAACAGGAGATCAAGTTAAATCAAGCTATGCAATATGAAAAAGACAGCTGCAATGCCCCTGATATTAGATACTTGCAGAAACACTGTCTTCCTTCTTGCTTCTTCCATCTTGGAGAATAACCGTCAAAGCAGCCGGACTCAAGTCTTTCTGACTGCTGTCTGGTTATTAGTGGTATAATTCTGTGGAGCATGGAGGAGGGAAGTCAACTACTATAAGCAAATCTGGCAGAGCAATGCTAGAAGCAGGAGATGAAAAAGCTCTTGGGAAGCTGCTAGCCTTGCTGAGCTGTGACGCTGGTGTAGCACAAGAGACAAAAGAAGTGTTGTGGCAGGCAAACGAAGGCAAAATTAATGGCAATCTGCATTTCTGTTGTGAATATGAACCCAGTTAATTAATTCTGTGTATATCTCAAGGTGGTGGACAGGACATTTTACAGGCATCCTGCCGCAGGTAGGTTCAGGATGCTCTCCAGCTCAGTCTAGTAAGTGATTTACTGGGCCATCCTGAAGCAGCTCTTAGATTAGTCTTGGAGATGCAGCATCACACAACTCTCTATTAACCATGACCTGTAGACTCTTCAAATCCTCCTGCTGTTTTTTTAAAGAAACAGTTCCAAGCCTGCAGCAAAACAGGTTGAACTTCAGTTTGTACAGTGCTTGGTGCACAACACATTGCAGTGCCTTTACTAATTTGCAACAAATAGTAACTGCCTTTCAGCAGTCGGTTTTCTTATTTCTTCCTCTTACCATGGCAATTAAGAAGCATGGATTACAGTTTCACCTACTGCCATTGGCATCAAAATTTGGGAAGGAATAAAACCCCCAATATCCTCCTGAAGTTCACATAAAGCAGGTACCATCACACAGTATTCATCAAGACAGTAAGGTATTGCTCCCTGTACAAATCATGGGAGAAAGTGTTCAGCCGCTTCTTGCTATGGATGCTTGAGGTCCATTTGACTTGATGTGTGATAAAAAAACCTGACAGGCTTTTAGTGGAGTGAAAAGGTATGTGGAGTTACAGTGTCAATAGGAGGTGCTGCCAGTATCAAGTGTGGCAGCATCAAGTACTTAGATGGTGAGGCATGGGGGTGGGTGCTGCCTGTGAGCAAGCATGGTTATGTTGGAGGAATATAGCTTAGGTGGTTGAAAGTGTGGGGTCTGCTCTTGTCTGTACCATGCACAAAAAGGAATACCCCATTTTGTAGGCCATGTTATCTTAAAGTGTCTAAGGCTCCTTCCATAAGGAAAGGCTGCGATAAGATCTCCCGGAGCCTTCTCTTCTCCAGGCTGATCAACCCCAGCTCTCGCAGCCTGTATCCAGAGCAGAGGTGCTCCAGGCTGTTCATTCTTGTGGCCCTCCTCTGGACCTGCTCCAGCAGGCCCATGTCTCTCCCGTGCTGAGGTGTACAGAGCTGAACATAGGAATGTAGGTGGGGTCTCACAAGAGTAGAGTAGAGGGGCAGGATCGCCTCCTTTGACCTGCTGGTCACGCTCCTTTTGATGCAGCCCAGGACATGGTTGGCTTTCTGGGCTGCTGCTGCCAGCTTTTCATCCACCAGCACCCCAGGCCCTTCTCTGCAGGGCTGCTCGCAATGTTTTCATCCCACAGCCTGTACTGATATGAGGGGTTGTCCTGACCCAAGTGCAGGACCTTGCACTTGGCCTTGTTGTACCTCAGAAGGCTCGTGTGAGCCCACTTCTCGAGCTTGTCCAGGTCCCGCTGGATGGCATCCTGTGCCTTGGGCATGTCAACCGCACCACACAGCTTGATGCTGTCTGCAACTTGCTGAGGGTGCACTCAGTCCCACTGTGTTGTTGATGAAGACACTAAACAGCACTGGTCCCAGTACAGACTCTGAGATACACTGTCACTGATCTCCATCTGCACGTTGAGCCGTTGACCACTACGCTCTGGATCTCACCGTCCAACCAATCCCTCACCCACTGAACAGCCCATCCATCAAGTTCTTATCTCTCCAATTTAGGGATAAGAATGCTTGGGGGGGACGGTGTCATAGGCCTTACAGATAGATGACATTTTCACTGCAGTTCTGTTTTGTAAAAGCATCTATATACCCCAAAACAACATGAGTGCAGGTGCTAAAGGGATATACGTCAAGGGCATTTACATTTTAACACGTTTTGGTTTACAGGCTTCCTTAGGTGACTGAGGCTTATCTATCAGTTGTTGGAATGTATTTTTTTTCTGCTTTACATACTCTGAACTGCTCTCTTATTTTGCCTCACTTAAACTTTTGAGAACTTACCCGGTTTTGCCATGGTGTCAGGAGAAATTAAGTATCTTTTCACTATGAAAGATAATTTTGCTTGATTTTCTGACTTTTCTGCTAAGAAAATGGATGTATAGTAACAGAATACTCAATTAAAATGAAAGTCATATTCAAGATCACAGAACTTGTGCTCCTAACTTCTGAAATAACATTTGCCCTCGGAATTGAAGGTGGTGTTGATTCCCTTTCCATCTCTTGCGTTCTTATGGCTTTACTTTCCTCTTCTATGGCAAAAATAATGTTATGCCAGCATATTGTTTGACAGAATGATTAACTGAAACCAGAAAGAAACCCTGCCTCAAACTGCATCGTGGAAGTAGTCATTTGTAGTCAGCTGAAACCCTGGACTTGCTGCTAGCTTAAAACACTCAGCTTTTATTCTGCTTCTCCTGGATTTTCTTCTTTTTTCTTTTCATTTTTCTTTTTTTTTTTCTCACAGGAAAATTCCAATTTTTCACATTTTTATCAGTTTCTTTTGTCATTGCTAAATAATAGATGAAAATATCCAGGACAGCTTCTCTGTCTGCTAAGTGAAAACACCTGATAGGCCTGACATTTCAAATACAATATTAATACCTTATACTGTTATCTGTGTCTCTAAACATACATACATGTATACATGCAGTGCCACACAGTTCAATGGTGGAATGAAGAGGTGAGAAGGGAATGGGATGGTGAAGTACTCTTAAAACACCAGAGAAGAAGCCTTGCGTGTAAACACTTGCCAAGAGGGTGCAGAAAGCTTTTTTCTCTGACACCACTTAAGTCTTGTCTAGATACAGAGTAAAAGGGGAGACATTTTGTGTGTGTTCCCAGCTTGCTGATAAAAGCCCTTGGAAAACAATTTTGCTTTATAGATAAAACGGTCCAAAATTACGGATGACCTAACTCTGGAAGCAAATAGGACAAGTTACAGCAGTGTTCTGGTTCTTGGAGCTCTGCAGAAAGGACAGGCTTATGCAGGGAAGAGTTTGGACAGGTCTCTTTAATGTGAAACTGTGGGAAGGGGAGACTTTTGACTGCATGGGATTGTTGATCCACATGGCTGTGTTCCTGTCTAGCTAGTTACTGTTAGTAGTGTTATGGAGCTTGTAGTGCCCTCTGCTCTGAGCATGCTTCAGTCATAAAACCTCATGTGCCCTGTGAAGGGCAGGAGAAGGCTGATAATTACGTATCTTTGTCCAAAAAGAGAGGAAAAACTGCGAGGGCCTGGAGACAAGGCACACAGTGATGTGGAATCTGACTGCTGAGGCCAGCGCAGTCCTCCAACACATTCACTACGAGAGACAGTATTTGTGTTTCAAGATCAATTCTATTTTTGCGTATAAGATAAATGAAGGTTTTAGCTGCATAATAGGCAGCATATTTCCTTCAGTTTAATTACAGAATGCGGACCAGATTCTCAACTGCTCGAAATTGGCATCATTGCACTTGAGTGTGTGGCCAGATTTTCAGCTTGATTTCTTCCAGTGGCCTTTCTAGTACACAATTAATTTATTTTGCTTTGAGAAAACTGTCTTTTCTTAAAAGGACATAAATGTGAGAGCCTGCAACTTTAATTCATGTTCAGGTTATAAACATATGGATTCATCTTATTAGAAAAAACCACCATGGGAGTGATGAGGAATAAAATGACATCAGTTAGTTCAGAAGTACTGCAAGGGGGGGGATGATCTCTAGTGGTTACCTGAGACAAACAACTCGGCCTCAAAGAACATTATCCGTCAGCAGGCAGATCCAGATGAAGATGAGACTGTGCGGAGGTCTAAAGGTACTTGCAGTGTTGCAGTGACAGCATCTTAACAGAATGAAAACGTCAATCCATTTGTCTAACCAGAGTATTGGTGCTTGGCAAGACTGGATGTGCATCGGTTTAAGCTGAGGAGTACCCTTTGTTCCTTTTTCTTCAATGCTCCTCTGATTTTTCTCAGCCCAGCACTTTGCAGGCCAGCAACCATTTAGAACATTTAGAAATATACCTGTCAAACTCTGCTTTGGAGGAGGCAGGTATCTGTTCAAGACTGAATACCAGCATGGAGACACATTGTTGGATTGAATATTACAGTAAACTGAATCATTGTGGACAGGATAAGCAAAAGAAAGCTTCTCTATTTACTCTTTGTTCTACTGTGACTCTGTAAAGAAATCTGAGGCCACCTAACCCAAATGAATACAAGTTTCCCTGGCGAATTTAATGGGAACTCGATCCTGCTCTATTTTTGTGTCATTCTACATCCATCACTTGACTCACCCACAGTTTGTGCAGTTTTGTTAGTATATTGACTTACAGCTCCACACAGGAATTACATTTGTTTGTTCTTCCACCAAAATCCATCTCACTTTCTCAGCTAACTTCACTGAAATCAGAAACAGAGCTGAGTTTGCGCTGAGATGCGGCATGAGGGAGAACAGGAGTGCACTTTACACTGTTGCGTTGGTGAGAGAAGAAATGGCTGGATGGGAACCCGAGAGGTTCCTACCCAGGAGGCGAAGGAGAGGGGCTACAAACAGAAACCAGTTCAGCCTAGAAAAACAGTTTGGAGGAGCCTGACACATGTTTAAACAGAAAACTTATGAAGAATAAGTCAGCATACAAACTGAGGTGCTTTCTTTTTCCCTCCTAACTTTCTGAAAGAGAGCATAATTGTTTAAACAGACCAGGGCCACATCCGTTTAGTAATGTTACACAAGTGCCTGTTGCTTGCAAAGAATTATACTGGTAACTCAGTGACCCATCATAAGTTAAAACAACTAATCCTTTAAAAAGAGTATTAAGTCAATTACCTGAACTCATCATGGAAATACCAGATCTGTGTGCTGTCCCTAAATTCCATCTTTTGTTGCTGCTGGTAAGCATCTCTATTTGTTAGTGATGGAGCATGTGTCTGACCCAGAATGGCATTTCTGATGTTCCCAACACGTCTTCCATTTCTTAAAGAAACTCTCAGTATTTTCATGTTAGGTTAAAACAATTTCCTAAACACCTATTTTTTTTCTGTAAATAAGTATCATCTAAAACTAAGGAGAAGCCTGAAAATAGAAATGAAAGAAGATTTAGATGCCTCATCTTGTTTTGCTTCATAAGAGTGAATACCTGGGACACATTAGTACCGACCTCCCAAAGGTCTGTGATTCACCCAGAGTGTTGCCCACGCAGATGATGCAGGACTGGAACGCGGCTGACCCTCTGGCAAGTCATAAAGTGTCCTGAAGTTTCACACGTGAGTGGATGCTCTGACTGATGACTTGCTGGATAAAAGGCAGGGAGACATGGATGATGGTACTGCTGGCCCTCTTGGAACCCATTTTACTGCACAGAAGTGTGTGGTGAACACAGTCCATGTGTGTGCCCATGATCAGGATGATTGCAAGGGAAATTTTTGGCAAGCATATGATTCAGTCAAAACCTTTACCTTAGAGACAAGTGGAATTCTTAGTATGTATGATTCATCTCACTGGAGAAACAGGAAGGAAGCAAGACTAGTCTCCCCCCATGGTTAATGCTGTGAATAAAGCCACAGGCCCAGAGATTTGGATTCAGGTTAATCTTCAGTTATTTTTGCTCCCTCTCAAGGTAGGCAACTGCATAGGTCAAGGGGAGAACTCAGCCCACCTCAAGATCTTCCACTGCTGACTACCAGGCAGCGTAGGATGGTTAAGTCCTTTGGCACTGCAGCGCCTGGAGTCAGTTGGGATTAAGTCAGATTTTTCCCCTTTTTCCAGATTATTTTCTTTTGTTGGCAAAGATCACTGGTCCTTTTTTCCGCTGAAAGTACTTGAACTGCAGGTTTTGGATGTGATCGCTGGACATGTAAAGGGATCATTTAAGATGAGTCTTACTTCAGGCTCCTTGTTTGATGTGTGGTGGAATAAGGAACTGTGTTCTCTAGCATTTATTTATTTTGCCAGAAATACCCCAATTTATGGTGCCTGTTGATTTGTTGGTGAGACAACCTGGCACACACCGGTAGCTGCAACATCCCGGGGGGTGCACATTCTCCCTTCAATACATACATGCAACTCGCCTTTGCAATATAAAATTTTAGAGAGCGATAAAAGTTGTTCTCATTCCTCATCTCTATTTTTGAGACCTGATACACACTATTACTTACACTGTACATATAAAAGGCTCCCTAGTTGAAATGCTGGGTTGAAAGCACTTCTGTTAGCTGGGTTCCCTGTAAATGAGCTGGCAAGAGTGTTCAGGAAGAAGAAATACATTTTCAACAGCTAGGACTTTTAATGGAAGCACACGCAGATAGGAGCTCTCTCCTCTTTTCAGTTTGTATTTTAAGAATGCAAACAGTGATAGCATCCTGAGAGTAGCAAAAAAATGATGATGGGAACTTCTAGATCATCTTAGTTCTGCTGGGCCTCCAGGGTTGCAGAGGACCCTGGAATTCTTCAAGGGTCTGTGAACCTTATATTAAGAGAATTCTTTACTTGGTGTTAAATATTAATCTCCTATATGGAGGCAATAACAGACTGTTGTATATCTTATTTCAGTATCTGTGTGCAGTGACCATTAGTATGTCTTCTAACACAGAAGAGCTTTTCCTTTCACATCACGTTCATAGGTAACTTCCCAGGCAATGATTCTTCACCTTCATTAAGGTTCATTATTTGTCTGTATATCATCCTCTGTGGTCACTGTACATGATATGATCCTTTGGTTGATGAGGACCATGTGACACCTGCATGTACCAAAGCCCTGGAGGTGTCTGGACAGAGCTGTGCTCTGTTGTTCCAGGATGAGCAGCTCCTTTCTAAATACTGTGCTTCTGCCACCCCATCAACAATGCTGGTCAGTCATGCAAAGCATAAGGTGCTAATTTTTCTTGTAATGTGCATCTCTTCCAGAAAAATTAAGCTTCTTCTCACTAAGCTGTAGTGAGACGTAGGAAGGCAGCAACAAAATGCAGGCATCTGGGTAGAGATGTTATTTCCTATGAGCAAGATTTGCCCAAGCTTATGCCTGTTGCTTGCAAAGCACAGTAACATGTGAGTGCAGCAGATGATGGTAGTGGAGTAAATACTTGTGAGATAGCAAGTATGGTTTGGGATGTTCTTGGGAGATGGTGCTAGCCAGAATGATGCTGAGTGGTGTTCTTAGCTCTTAACATGAAAGCATAAAAGATGTGTTCTTTATTGTCTTTATGTTTGGATACTATTGAGCATACTACCAGTAAAACTGGTTCTTCCTGAATATCATTTGCCTATGAAGACCCATTTTCTGTCTATAGAGCACATCTCCATCTGCCTCCACTGCTCTGCCTCCAAATATTGCGTGAAGTTAAAATCATTATCTAGATTATTCCTTTAACTGTTTAATTTTATGTAAGCGACATTATGCAGTGGGAATCCGTTCCAGGAGACAGCTGATCTGTAAAACCTATTGCCACCACAAAGAAAAGAAATCCACATACATCTGAGCAAAAACCTGTGGTGTTCCTCGGTGTATCAATGCATACAGGTGTCGCACTCTTTCATAGCTCTCTGTCATTTTGCTTTGGTAATGGCAGTGTGTTTTCACCTGAAACTGTAGCCAGTGTCTGAGGTTTTGCAACTTTCTTGCTTGAAGCAAAGGTCAGAAGCTCTTTGAGGACACCTCTGAATTTCAACTGCCGCGTCTGGCTACATTTTCCCTTAGAATTAAATTGACATAGGGAAATCTCTGCTGGGTGTCTGCTCACTGAACGTAGGGAGTCCTCACATTTAGCCCGTCTATTAGACCATGTGATAACAAAAAATTTGTGGAATAGGGGCCTGCTGGTGTGGTTACCCATGTGAATGCCAGCCTTCAGCTTGCCAGAGATTTCAGATTGCTCTTTGTGGATTTTGACTTCACTCCTGTAGCAGCCTTTGAAGGTTGGTACAGTTGCCTTAGGAGCGGAGTAGGTTTTCAAATGAAAAAGGTATCCTCTAGGAACACCTATCTGATATGACCTTGAAAGCTGGAGACCTGCAGATTGCTTTCATATCCCATTACCTTTGACAATGTGCTGTTTCAAATGACTGATTTTTGACCAAAAGCCCATAAGAACCCTCTTGAAAGTCCTGTGGTCAGATGGGGCAGCAGTGAATTACTTGTGGTAACTGAAGAGGAATGCTTAAAACCCACCTGTTTCTATCTCTGTATTCTGTGCAAGACAGTAAATGACAACCAGCAGCAGACGTGATCGTTTTTCTCTAAAGGAACTACCGATACTTGTGACACATTTCTGATATCTTAGAAGATAAATTAATCTCCTTACTGCCATTTTTCTTGCTTTAGCAAATTTTGAGTGTGTCACCTGTCCTAAACTCTAAAGGCATCCAGTTTATCAAATCTGGAGCAGATTTGCTTCTTGCTGAGCTGAGCTTTCAGTTGCGTGATTTTAATTCCCTGTATTAAAGCTTGCGTGCAACTGCTGGTTTTTCTGTAACCTGTTTAAAGTATGTACCTATTATAGATGCTTTACTGAAGGGCATGCAAATGTAAGGTTCGAGTGCTTCATCCTATCTAATGTAGAAGTGTACAAGTATCTTGACTCACTTGACTACTACAGGTACGTAAATGAGTATTATATGAGTGTTGTATACCTTGGGTATGGATCAGATTCTGCTTACAGTCTGCACACCTCCGTGATTCACAAGTGTAATCTTCCTGGATAGGAAGATTACCAGAGTCAGGGGGCCTTAAGTATTATTTTAGTGCTGTGGTGACATGGGTGACTTTTTAAAAATGTCCAGTTTTATTTGGTTCAGAATAAGAGTAATAGTTTGGGGTTTTTCTGTGCCTTTTTAGGTTCCTGGGCAAATTGGTGCTTTATAATTTAATACTGAAGGGCTCCATATTGTACTGCTGGGGAGAAAATACCCCAGAGAAGCCGGCGCCGAGACAGCAGCGCAGGCTAGGCAGCCTGCTAGAGATGTAAGCATGGCACTTCTTCCAACTGAATTCCGGAGCCTGTTTTTCCTGCCACAATGGGGATTCATTTCTTTTTTGGAAGAGAAATACCTCATGCCTCTGAGGAGACATTCCCCATCCGTAAACACTGGGCTCAAACAGCCAACTCTTCAGTTAAAACAGTCAGTACTTCCACCAGTTTTATTCAACACTGCTGCTGCTGAGAGCAACTCTGAATGAAGTTCCTGCTGGGTACTGCAAGTATCTTTGGAGTGAGAAGTTTAGATTGTTTCTAAGCAGATTTGTCTGTTTGGACAATGTATGGGTCTCCAGTGTGTGCTTAGTTGTCTGACATCAGGAGGGACCTTTCTATGGACGGAGCCAACTGTGTCACCTACTGGTGTTTGGAAATGAAGCGCACACAGTGGACACTTATCTAGGTTTCAGCTTGAAAGCCAGTTCCAGGGGACTCAATGAGCAAGTGTTGCCAGAGAAAAGCTTTTTGATAAAGTTGGTAGCTGCTGCTGTGTACCTGTACGTGAGACCACTAACTTGCTGTCCTAGCTCCTATACAGTAAACAGTTTTGCATATTCTACTTCAAGCTTAAGGGAGACGAAAACTTCTTTACATGCAGGCAGGCTTGCTTTTCAGTTGAGTTTCTAAGTAGTAGCGTCAGGAGGTAGCTGGTCTCTTCTCCCAAGGAACAAGTGATAGGACAAGGGATAGTCCTCAATCTGCACAGGGGAGGCTTAGACTGGAGATTAGGAACAATTCCTTCCCCAGAGGGTGCTCAGGCATTGGAACAGGCTGCCCAGGCAGTGCTGGAGTCACCGTCCCTGGAAGTGTTCACACACCATGTAGATGAGGCCCTCAGTGCCATGGGTTAGTGGTGGCCTTGTCAGTGCTTGGGAATGGCTGGACTGGATGATCTTAAAGGTCTTTTCCAACCTGGTTTATTCTATGATCGTACAAAAGTCAGTAGGACTGAGTTCATGTTTATACGGGGTTGTTTCTAATGCCCTCCAATACAAATGGGAAGATTGGAACCCCTTCAGGAGCTGTCTGTGTCCTGAGATGATCAATCTTTGCTGAAAAGTGAAACTAAAACTAATATTCAAAAAAATGCAGATTAAGTTAAATAATTTTATTGCCTTCTGTATTAACGTAATTGTGTAATTAATATCAAAAGGACTTCACAGCTCACAAAGCTGGACACCTGGTTCCAATTTTGAGCCTGTTAATACACAGACAAAAGGCCTATGTGAGGTCCGCCATGAGGAAATAACCAGCCCAATCCTGCTACAGATGCCTGTTCTGGTAGCAATCTTAGGCTGGCATGTGAAAATGCAGTCAGATATATATGGGGAAATTACAGATTTGATTAAGACTTCACTGAAATGTAGTACATTAAATTTCTTGACCTGGTCACTGGGATATTTGCAAGTAAAGCAATGTAATATTCATTCTCCCATGTTTCTGCGTGGGAGGGATTTTTGGTGTGAGGTGTGGCGCGTCCTACCCCTGATTGTTTTGGGTTCACATAGTGCTTTGTGCTTCTCTTCTTTCCTTCGCTCCCTCCCTTCCTGTCTTTAAGCCATAACTTTTGATTTCTACAATTTACTCAAATACTAATCTCAGGCTATATCAAACCAGCAGATATCATCAACTCTAATAGTTATTTGCACACAATTCATTCTCTGCAAGCTTGTGTAACTTCTTTTCCAATTGAAAGCAGAAAAAGCTTTGCCCTTACTCTCTTCCTCTTAACACACTCTTAATGCAAGATGAGATGTTGCAGCAAAATGTTGTTTCTGAGCTCTGATTAGAAGCATGAGTCACAATTTGTCAGGTCGTGTAGGTTAGAATTGCTCAGACTCTTTCGCTGCATCCGTTTCAGGACACGTTATAATGGAGTGTGGCCCTGCTAGCATGAAGTCAGAGCTGGTGAAAAGAGGGAAGTTCTTTTTCTCCCTGTCCATACATACAGACGGGAGATGACTTCCGGGAGCCTTTGGATTATTAATATTTTGTATTTCTACAGACAGCCAAATCCAAGCACTGTATGTTTTATAAGCACAACAGGCCCCAAGTCACACTTACATGCTCAGGGGTGGCAGCATATTTATCAGTTATCATTAAAATGTATTCACAGAATCTGTGCATAATATGCTCCTAATGCCCTGTTCAGAACACACATTTAGCTATAAAATAAACACAAAGACCATTTGAGGAAAATACAGGAGAATGATGCTGCTTCATTCCAATGCTGGAGACACAAGTGCCTCACAGTGGAGGAACAATGATGAAAATGCAGTGTTGATAAAGAAGAGCTGCTATTTCCAGCTTCGTCCTTCCTAATATCAGTGTCCAATGCGTCTGAGTGAAAATGTGGAAATTGAACCAAATCACTGTTGCAAGACTATTTCCAGGCATCGTAGCACTATAGACTTTATCTGGTCCGGTTGCTACGCTGAGCAGCCTAATACAAGAAGAGATGGATAACCCTGAAATGGCCATAGAGAAAGACCTCACTGTGAGGTGCAGTATGGGAACAGGTATAATCACATAGCTAAAAGGTTTCTCGGATTGTTGGCATGTAACAGAATTTCTTAGGGCTGTCTGAGCACTCTTCGTACTGGCTGTTTCTAAACTTTTAGTGCTTGCCTTTTTCACCTGAACATCCTTGTGCTTGGTCTCACCGTTGTATTCAAACACACACAGAGATGCGTGCACACAGATTTCAGGTTCTGTGCAGGTGGTCACAACTGACATAGAAAAGTGATCATTCAAGACTCAATAAACATTTAAAGCCATGGGAATCCAAAAGCAATAATAATCGTTTTAGGAAGTGATCGGGACTGAGTTATTATGGTGGCAGATGCTTCAAACATATAATTCAGATATTTGTATGAGTGAACTGATTGATGCTGAGCATATCTTTTAAAAATGAAGATAGCAGGTGAGAAGGAAACAGTGAGGCATGGACGAAGCTAGTAGATACTTCTTTGGTCTGCACAGCTTGTATTAAGATGCAGCTTGGTGGATTTATGACACCACACCGTATTTATCCGAAGGAAGGGCAAAGATAGATCTGTTCCTAAAGGACCGTAGTGTAATAGCATCTTGATTCCAAAGAGATTTAATTGTAGTTGTCTTTATAATTAAAATGCCTCTCCTGGGTAACTTTTCTGGGGGGTGCTATGGTGTGTAGATGCACTGTTGAAATTTCTCTTAGGTGTGACCCATATAAGTAATTTCACAAGGCACTTGTGGAAAGTTCCAAACTCATTTCATCTCAGAGATGCAGTGATTGTACTCAGGAACCTTTCAAAACATGGCCTGTGTCTTTTAATCTTTATACAAGTTAACCCCTTCCTGCTACGTTGCAGACGTAACTCTTAATCAGATTGTGAAACTACACTGATTTTCATGTGATGGAGCTGAAGCTGAGATGTCTGGAGAGGATATTCATAGTTATATTCTGGAGGTTCTTGCATAGGATTTGGCTGAGAGGTTTCTATGTATTTTCTATTGCTTTGAATGTGCAGGTGAAGAGTGACACACACCAAAAGTGAGAAAAAGTGACCTGTAAGGACCAAAGTACCCTTTGCCAAATGAAACCTTTACCAACAAGTCATGAGAGGGAGATTAGTGATGGTGGTTCCCTTGGGGATGGTTTGCTGCCTCGCCCTTCCCAGGCACCAGTTGATTGCCATATGTGGGAGCTATCATGTCAATGATTTCACTCACCTCCATCTTCAATACTTCAGTTTCTTCTGAAGTCCACCCACTGGTGGCTGAGGTTTTGGTAACGTGCAGTGGAAATGGGGAAACAGGTTATTTGGGAAGTGTCTGGAGTCTGCACAGCTATATAGGTTTTCTTGCTATCCCATTTTTCTGTAACTTTTGTCTTTATTATAAACATGACTGGCTTTAAGCATGGTAAGAATCAATTACAGAAAGGCTAATTGCAGCTACAGGGGATGGGGAGCACGTCATTGCAGTGAAGTGTCTAAACCTACCTGCAGGTTCACAGACCTCTTATTTTTGTCACAGGGCAAAGGTACGTAGGTTTCAAGGGCAGGCCTTTCCTCTTCTTAGCAGCAGACAACTTATGAGAAGGGAGGAAGCCCCAAAGCCCTTAAGCTGTTCAAGGGAGCTCGGCCATTGGAGCTGAGGAAAGAGCGGTCGTTGAGGAACGCCTCTTAAACCTCTGGAGCAGCCTCCCCTGTGAAGTAAAGAGCCATTTGTACTGAATAACGGTGTAATAATTTCTTGCCTCTCTTCCTCCCAGAGGAAACCCCTTTTACCTTCTGGTGTTCTTCCTCTCTGACAAGCGGGTTGCCATGGGCTGCTTGTCCTCCCCTGTGGGTGTTAGCCCAAGGCCTCTCTGTGCAGGAGCAGGAACACCTGCAGGGCGCAGGACCCAGCATAGGTTGCTGGGTCTAGCCTGCTGCATTGTGTGTAATCCCAGCTTTCAGCTCCAAATAAGTGAGGTAGGAGTTTTCGCTCATACTGCACCAGTTGGGAGGCTTTTCCAGAGGCTCTGTGCTCAGGTGCTCAGAAGTCTTCCAGCTTCCAAGTTGTATTTAAGGCCATTTTATTTCCATTTGCTCTTGCAGCAAGATTGTTCATTTAAAGGTTTGTTGGGTTTTCTTTTTCCCCTGCTGTTTACCTCTGATAAGGACAGGGCACAATTGCAATTGGTTTTAGCCTTCCTTTTACTCTCTTGAAGCAGCTGATCCTTTTGGGTTTGCATAAGCAAGGACAAGTAGGGAAGACGAGCCAGGTGTGGCAGTGCTACTCCACATTGTCATCTTGCTTTTAGTCATGTCCCTGCTCACATTGCAGTTCTCTGTTCGTTCTTTTCCAGACACTGAAACTGGGGCCTTTGTAAACTCTAAATAGGTTAGATCTAGCAGCTTTATGTGATCACAGGGCATGGATTCAGGAAGAAAGAGAGCAGGTTAATCAGCCATGATCCAGTGTGATAAATAGACATTGCTTTTTATTCCGCTTTGCTTTAATGATTCTTTCCTCTGAGCTCTGATGCCTGGCACGCTGCTGAGATCAGACTAAAGAGCTTCTACTTTGTGACTCACTTCAGCCAAAGGTCCCTGCATGTTATAGATCCTTGCTACCAGGCAGGCATGTCTTTGATGATGCTGTTATGGGCTTCCTGGTTTCAGAACAGTGTATGGTCTTGCATTCTGCAGCATGTTTTTGCATTTTGCTTCCACTTCCACCCATGTCTGGTGCATGTTGTCCATGGAAAAATAGGGGAAATGCTAGTTTAATTGGAGGTTTTGGGGTGGAAAGAGACCTACATAAGGTCCCACAGCTAACGTTTGACACCTGGACTGTGGTCTGTCAGTCTTGGTGAGTTAAATAGCCCTGACTTGGCTGTGTCTGCTGGCAAAGGCAAGTGGAGCAGTTAGAGGTGGATACCTATCCCTGCAGGAGACAGTGGATGAGAAGGAACAACACTTGGGCTCCCTGGCATCAAAAAGCAGTGGTAGCCCAAAAAAAGCAATTGGACAATCTTCCTCTGTACAGCATCAGGGCAGATTTTAACCCCCAAAAAGGAAAAAAAAAAAGGGGGGGGGGAAGTAGAGGTCTGGTTTATAAATGACTTCCAGATTTTAAGTTGCTAAAATTCAATGGTATATACACAGATATTCCATGATAGTCATGGATTTGTTTCCTGGCTCCACAAGGGATAATATATGATGAATATATATATTATCCAACAAGGGATATTATATGATGGATTTCCATCTTCACTCTCTGTAGTTTGAATGTATCGAATGTAGGATCAAATGCAGCACTTTGATGATACAGGGGGCAGCACTGGCGTGTGTAATAAAATGTACTTTGTGTGTGAGACATAGAGAAGGGAAAAATCTCACATTTCTTTCCAGACATTTAGGTAGTGACTCAAAACCCCTTCGAGTCAATTTTGCTCTTGTTTTAAATACACTTCAGTATTTATTGCATCTGAAGATGTAAACCTGGAGCAGGAAGCTGTGAGAATGTTGTAGAGAGGCTTCATGTCCTCAAAATGGTCAATTTTAACGTCACTGGATGTTTCCTGGTGAAAAAGGCAAAGACCAGAAAGCCAGCTCTTGTTTAATCCTCTACGTTTTGATTTTCACTAACTAGTTGCGTGGACTGCTACTCACACCTCACCTCTTTCATACTGGAGTTTTCAAGTTCTCTACGTTCTTTTTTGGCGAAACAATTTATATAGCTCCTGTTTTCTTAACCATCACTCCTTTCTCATGCCTCCTTCCTAAACTGTCACGTACAGTCATAGGAATTTTTACAGAGCTATTGCAGTGCCATGGTTTAAGTAATTACAAGTGGCATCAGGATGGAAATGTTCCCATTTTGGTAAGCTCCCAAGTTGAAGGTTTCTGCCTTCTAAGTCTGCCTTCACAAAAAACTGAGTAACTTGCAGTCTAAAAGGACACGCTGCTAAAGAGAGGTAATCACTTGTGTTGGTGGTGATATTAGTTGATAGTATTTGACAGAACACTTCTTGCCAGTCACCAGAGCTTTTAATTGAAACTGTCAGCTCGATTGACTTAAAGTTTAAATGCACAGCACCTTTTCCACCAACTTCATCAGCTGCATCTTTTTTGTGCTGATGATTTTACTGTCACTTTTGTAATTTGTTTAAAGTTATCTGAGACAAAAAGCTATAACTGCTTTCTCCTAAAACTCCTGCTTGGAATTCTCCATAGCATGCCTAGTCCTGGCGGCAGTCTGAAACTGAATACATTGTTAGGATGCAGGAAATGCAGCAGTAGTCTCAATATATTAATCTTCATATATATCTTTGCATGTATATATATACCTATACACCAGACTGAAGAAGCCCAACAATCTCACCCTGTCTTCAGAGGGCTGGAGCAGCTCTGCTCTGGAGCCAGGCTGAAAGAGCTGAGCTGGTTCAGCTTGGAGAAGGGAAGGCTTCTTAAGGGGAGAGCTTAGAGCAGCTCCAATGCCTAAAGGGGCTACAAGAAACCTGGAGAGGGGCTTTGGGCAAGGGCCTGTAGGGACAGGACAAGGGGAATGGCTTTAACCTGCCAGAGGGGAGATTGAGATGAGCTCTTAGGCAGAAGTTCTTCCCTGTGAGGGTGCTGAGGCCCTGGCACAGGGTGCCCAGAGAAGCTGTGGCTGCCCCATCCCTGGCAGTGCTCAGGGCCAGGTTGGACACAGGGGCTTGGAGCAACCTGCTCTAGTGGAAGGTGTCCCTGCCTGTGGCAGAGGGCTGGAACCGTATGTGCTCTGGGGTCCCTTCCAACCCAAACCAGTCTGGGGTTCTATGACTTTATCTCTATACATATCTATTCAGTTCACTGTCTTTGAAGCTTTCTGGAAGTGCAGCATACCCCGGGGTCAGCTGCATCCCTGCTGCTTCCAGGGAGAGAAGCTGAAACTATCTGTAATTACTGGATGCAACAGAATTCACAATTCCCCAGCCCTGAGGAAACTGGGTGATTGCTTGTAATTAAAGGCAGTTAGCAGTCCGTTAGATTGCTATTCCTTGGCTAGCTTTAACCCTTGCAGCCCTGTCTTCCAGCCCTCACTTAGGGTGGTATTGATGGATCTGCAGCTATGGCGTGAATCAGTTACCATCAATCCCTAAAATCTTACTTTAGGCAGAAAAAAGAGATTAAGTTTCACTTGCAAACTACAGTTTGAGAAGCCCTAGATCTAGTATGATAAAACTAAAAAGTGGGATTGCAACAAAAATCTGAAACCAACGTACCTCATTCATAGGAGTGTAACTCCAGATGCTAACCGGAACATTGCTGCCTCACACTGGAATAATGTATGATTGAATTGTGACTCTTCAGAGCACATTTATTAGGCTCAGGGCCGTATAATGTTCCTGACTAAATGAGACAGAGGCATCTATGCTTTGACAGTCTCTTTCTATCAAAAATGCTTAACATTGAGGTGAATATTAATGCTTTTTCAGCAGCTAAAAGCTGAATCAGGTGCAAGTAATTCTGTTCACTACCATCAATTTTGTAGAGAAGTGTGACAATTAATTATGCTATTAGATGAATTGTCTGATTTATTTGCTTTTTTGAGCCTCATGATTTTTCGATTAACCCTTCATACACATAGCACAGCGGTTACCTTCCTCAGGGTTCAAATTTCTGAAGTTAGGTTTTGCTCAGGACGGAGGGCTGCAATTCTGATTTTCATCAAAACCACATCCAAGTTGGGTGTGATGTCTGAATACTTCCCTGTCACTGTCTTATATTTCATCATGAAGAATGACTAGAACAAATGCAGTTCAGTGATGCAGCTGATCCCCTCTCCCTCCTCCTAAGCCCCTTCCAAACAAAACACAACAGATTTGTTCTTAACTGAAAACAAGCAAGAAACTTTCTTCCTGATAGGATAAAGACTGAGCAAAATCTGCCCAGCTTATTTTGGCATTATCAGAAATGTCAGTGTTTTACAAACTGTTTGAATCTAGTATTAGCATAATATTTTGGAATATGGTACTGGCAGGCTCATCACACTGCTTGCCACAACTGAAGTTCAGAGATCCAGACTCAGCCCTGCAATAATGAAGGCAAAGACAAATACTCTGCAGCAACTTTGGTTGGAGGCATTAGTGGGAAGAGAATGAAATATATTCTAGATTATTTATGCATGAACAGACATACTAATACATTGTACTCGTGCTAAGTATAGTACTTGTTACAACGCTGGAAGCTTTCGTTCTGTCAAATCAGATTAATTGATGGGAGAAAACGTATGTTCACACAGGCGGTAGGTAGGAAAAGGCAATGTTTCATCAGGCTTCCAGTGTCTTGTTCTACCCCTTTGGCACGGGGTACCTTAGCTGGTTTTGATGCAGCCCAGCAAAGCCTTCAGGAATCTTGCTGTTTGAAGTTACTGCTCTGATTTGCTGTTTCTGTCGGCTGCTGCCTTGGAAGCATTTTGGGATGCATTTCAGTGGGCCTTTTAAATGTTATTGTTGTACCTACTTAGCTCTGGTGAAGTCTGCAAGGACTCTGAACTTCCCACTCTTAAAACATAAAAGAAAGGAACTGTAGGTGCCTTTAAGGAAGGGAAGGTAAAGTGGGCAAAGCCCCCTTTGCCCCCAGTGTATGTGCTGTGATAAGGGAGGAAGCTGGTGTAGGGCTTGCTTGCCCTGCCTGGGAGCCTCGCATTGCTCTTCATCCTGTGCTCTTGCTGTGGGAGCTGACACAGTACCATAGGAAGGGAGCGTGCAGAAAGCTGTCCAGGGCACATGTCCTGGCTCCTCTCCCACAAGCAAGTGGAGGGGGCAAGAAAAGCTGTTTCCAGAGCTCAGGAGGGTGTCCTGCCCTATGTGTTATGCTGGGAACACAGCAGCAGAGGGAAATCCAGGCTCAACCTTTGAGCTTTGAAGGTCTCATAACTTGTCTCTGTTTCTTGAATGTGTCCCAACTTGAGTCAGCTGCTTGCTGTTTATATTTGAGCATCTCACTGGGCTGTAGAGAGCTGAAGATGGTTAACAGTGGCAGCAGTGCTGTACCTGGGCAACTTCTGGGGAAGGATTTAAACTTCTTGGAGTGATGGCTGATATAATTTAGTACCTTGCAACAGGAAGGCTAACATTTATTAAACAACCAGCTTTCTGAAAATCATAGAACCACAGACTGGTTTGGGGTGGAACAGAACCTTAAAGCTCATCCAGTTCCAGCCCCCTGCCAGAAGTTAAGATCCTTATGCTGCTTCAGCTGCTGGGAATTCCTCATTGCCTCTAATTAATTATTGGAGTTTCTGTTATCATGGGAAGATAAAAAGAGTTACTGTACTGTCACATTTTGTTAAAGAAGGAAGGAAAGGTTATTTTTAGGAAGTCCCAAGTGACTTTTTTTCTAGTCATCTTCTATAAAAAGCCATATGGAGAGGTAATGGAGACTGAGGGGGAGAGACTCTTGCTAATAGCTTCTTTTAATTTGTTACCACAGTGGTGCTGCTGTGTGGGATCTCATTAGGGACCTCTCTCCTATCCCGGCCCCAAATTGTTCCAAAACAGTAAATCAAATGGGGCAGGAAGCCACCTCGTGTCAGTGCCATCTCTGCTGGAACTGAGCAGATAAACTGGTATCTTTGTCTCAACTTCCTTCAGCTGAGTGTCACAACTGTAGAAGTGTTTGCCTTTGGCAGAAGCAGCATGCTCAGACACGTTCCTGATTCCTCTTAGACTTTCCATTTGCTTCCACAAGCTCCAACACTGGTGTCGCTCTTGCCAGTGTTCTTTCCTCTCCCAGTTCATGTTTTGCATGTCACCTCATTTCTTGCAAACATTGAATTCCTATAAATATCATTGCTGTGGCATCATATCAGTCCAGCCCTCAGATTCCTCAGCAGTTGAGTGCAGTGGCATTTTTGTCTGTATCATCCTGATTTAGGCCCTTTAAACAGGGGCTTGCCTGATGAGGCTAATTGATGTATTCGTCACATTTCCACAAGCCATGCAGTGTTGCTGTGTGGACTTGCACATCTGGAGCTGAAAGTCATCACTAGTGAGCACACTTTCCCTGGGACCTGTCTTCCCTCACACGGTGAACTCCTCCATTGCAAGCTCTGCTTCTCAAGAGGCAACTTTTGCAATCTGTGACAAAATGTGTTAAAGCTAGGATGATACAGAGGGGAGATTGAGATGAGCTCTTAGGCAGAAGCTCTTCCCTGTGAGGGTGCTGAGGCACTGGCACAGGGTGCCCAGAGAAGCTGTGGCTGCCCCATCCCTGGCAGTGCTCAAGGCCAGGTTGGACACAGGGGCTTGGAGCAACCTGCTCTAGTGGAAGGTGTCCCTGCCCGTGGCAGGGGGTTGGAACTTGGTGAGCTTTGAGGTCCCTTTCAACCCAAACCAGCCTGGGATTCCATGTTTTGACTGTTACTTTCCCTCTGCGCTAGTGGCTTTGGCTGGAAACATCACATCAATAACTGCAGTTAAAGGGGGGCATGAAGGGTTTCTTGGCAGAGTTTGAGAGGTGACTGATGGGGTTGGTGCCATGAAGGAAATCCCTGCCCTGTCTTCTGCCCAGAGCCCGAATCCCAAAGGTGTACAGAGGCACGCTCCATATCGTGGTCCCTGCTGTGCCTGGGGTCAGTACAGGGAGGTCCCAAAAGCAGGTATCCTGTTGTAGAATTGGGGTTTAACCTGCTGGATGCAATCCTCTTGAGTTTGTTCCATAGCTCTTGTCTCAAGTTTCATGTGTTACAAATACTGTATTCTCCTTTAATGTATTGTTTGTGGTTCTTATTGAAAAGCAGTGATATATCCGTGACTAATATGCGGGGCTTGAATTCTCCTCAGTGTACAGACTGTCCCTGACGCGTCTGGGGGGACTTTAGGCAACTGTGCTTTGATGATTTATTGATTTATTTAAAACGATTTATTGATTTGATGTATTGATTTTCAAGCGGGGCTTGCCCCAGTTGAAGCCTTGCAGCCCGTGCTGGCGTCGCTCTCCCAGCAGAGCAGGCTGCCTGCAATGAAGCAGATGGCTGTTTGCCAGGAGCGAGTCGCTCACTTTCTGTAATTTACCCTTTTTCTGTTCAAATGGTTTGGCTTGGTTGGGTTTTTAATCAGCGCCAGCCCCTCTCCAATAGCCTGTTCTCCCTCGCGTGCCCGCATCCGTGTGTGTGCGGGAGCGAGGGAGGCAGAGAGAGAAGCCGTGCCTGGGCTATGCTGACAGACGACTTTTCCCTCAGTTGTCAGGTTTCCAGCCTGTCGGCAGCGCTGCTGGTAAGCGGGACCAGAACAACGCCAGGGCAGGGAGAGCCGGGCTGACCGATCTGCTGGGGAGCTGCCGCTCGCACCGTGGTGGGCAGCCCTTGGGACCCATGCAGGCAGCTCGCTTGTCAGCGAGGGCTTTTCCTGCCCATCTCCCTTGATAAATATCCCTCAGCTGGCATCATCGATGGTATCCTTATTGTAAAGGGGGGGGAAAGACACAAACCCCGTGTGGCTTTGCCATCTGGAGATGAGCTTCTAATCCCCCGGGTCAGCCCACGGATGGCGGTGGCATTGCTGGAGCGGCTGCCCCCCGTGGCCACCTGAGCGCCACCGCGGTTCCCACGCAGGCAGAAGGGGGACAAGTGGCTGCCAACAATGTTGGCTGCTCCCGGGCAGTGTTAAAGGGGGAGCGTGTCTGTGTGTGCGTGGGGCAGCCGCCGTCCTCGCAGAGCTTTAACCGAAGCGGTCCCCCGCAGCTATGGAGTCACCCACCAAAGAGATCGAAGAATTTGAGAGCAACTCTCTGAAATACCTGCAGCCAGAGCAGATAGAGAAAATCTGGCTCCGTCTCCGAGGCTTGTAAGTAGTACTTTCCTTTCCCTCCCTTATCCTTCTCCCGTTTCCTCCCATTGTCAAAATGATGGTGGCACTTTTTCCTTTCTTGCCGGTACCAGGAGTTTCCACACCTGTTCTCATCAATACAGTGGTTTAATCCTAGCAAAAGATCCATTTGCTTCTTTAAACTGAACTGCTTGTTACATTGAGCAAACATTTTCTGGGTGGAATGTAGAAATGTCATTAACGAGGCATTGTGAGGTCTGAGCAGCTACCGAGGTGCTAATTACTTTAGCTGCTAGACTAGAAAAGTTTTGTTATGTAGCCTGAATGGGGCTTAATTGGATTCCGTGTTTTCAATAATGTCACCCGTAGATACAACATACAAAAGACTCCCCCCCCCCCCCCCCGTGAATGTACACCATTCGTGGCACTGACATGGTTAATAAGGGCAAAATAGGCAGAGAAGGCACAATCGGGAAACATTTCTACCAGCATTTGTAATGGCAGCAAATTCATGTCCCATGCCTTAGTTTTACTTACTAATTTACACATTAAGCGTGGCTTGCCGCGAAATGATGGGACACTGCATAAAGTACCGGTACTTAAAGAGGAACTTAACACTTCAGGAAAGTTAAAGTCTCTAGGCTGTAGAGTTTGTGCAGTTTATTTAGAGTCAATGTCTGGTGTCTTTTTCAGATTCTCAGTATGTAAAATACTGTCTACCAGCAATAAAATCCATTACTGGCAGCAAAGCATTTATTTGCCCATCAGTTTTTGGCCAAGGCAATGCAGAGCATTACCACGTTAAGCTGCATCCCTCCCTGTGTTCAGAATGGTTTGTTGTTGTTTTTTCTCTTCAGCCTCACATGTTAGAGTTATTAAGATTTCAGCCCTCCAGGGAAAGGGGGGAGGGAAACAGCAGAAGCAAGAAAACGTAGAAAGAGTAGGCTAATAACTGAAAACAAATGGGTCCGAGTTAAACTTGAGTTGCTCTTTGAGCGTTATTTCATGTGAGCAGGCGTGGCACATTTTGTAAAGCATGTCTAAAACTTCTGTAGGACTCCCAGGAGTCTAAGGTGTGCATGAATATGTATTCCTTTCAAAGCATCACTCCAGGAAACCTGTTTTGTGAAGGAACTTAATCAAAGCAGAGGACAGCTGTCTTGTAAGCCTTCCAAATAGAACAGTCACACAAAAGAAACCCTCTTATTTTCAAGTCTGTGTCATGCTGTAGTATTAGGAGTCCTCGCATTCCTGTTTAATGAGGAGTTTAGGAGCGTGCTGATTCGGATTCCACCTGAAGTTCATAGAGAATTCTTCGGCAGCATTGTAGTTGAAAATGCTGTTAGTACAGGGCAGTCAGTGGCTGTGTGTTATGCATCAAGCTCTGATCTCTTCCCTCTTTTGGAAATTTGGCAAAACTCTTAAGACTTATTCTGGATCCGTAATAACTAAACCTCAGGCTGTTTTTCAGTATAGCCCTCTTTGTTGGCAGTGTGTGTGAGTGTAACAAACGCATCCTTTCTCCTCCTGAGTTGCGGGATTTCTTTGCCTAAAGAGGAGATAGATTTTCTGTAGCATTCTTGATCACAAGATGAAAACTGAAATGTGCTTAGCTCCAACTAAAGGCTGCAGAAGATTTTCCATTCCCAGTCCTTTTAATGAGGCTTTTAGCACATGCATACTCACACACACAAACTGAGGTTCGGCATCATGTTCCATGGTTTTTCTTGTCCATCTTTATGCATGCCTGTATGTGTAAGAAGAACGATTGGATGTGCACAGCCATCTTAATTAACTCTTAAATAAGATGCTTCATCCTGGAGAGATCAAATACTACTTGTGCAGATGCCTCTCTCCCCTGCTCTGGTACCCCGACAGCCATATCACACAGGGATTAGTTAGGAGGCACAACAGAGTTATACAGGTTGAGAGCGAGCACCCTGCTTGCCGAAGCTGCCTGGGGGAGTTGTAGTCTGCAGCAGGCAGATATTCAGCAAGTAGTGAGATCCTGACACAGCTTCTTCACTGAGAAGGGCTGTCGTGATTTAAACGGTCTCAGGTGCTCAGTGTTGGCTTGGACATCTCCTTGCAGAACTTCACCCATGTCAACTCTGGCACCTTCCTCTTCGTCTTCCCACCCTCAGTGCCAGCTGGTGTGATTATTCACCGTGACTCAGTGGACAAACCAATATTCATCACCTCTTGCAATACCTGCCTTTTCCAGGGAACAGGGAAAGAGCCTTTTCTAATTTTCACCCCATCAGCTTGCTTGATTCAAAGGGAATGGAAACCCAAAGGCTGCAAAGGGGTGTTGTTTTTCTCAGATTCCCTTATGTAGTGTGTTTTCTGCTTAAGGAGCTCTGGTGAAGGCTTTTTTGCCGTATGCCTGATACAGTTCTGTCCTACAGGATGGTTGGCCTTTGGAGATTTGAGCGTGGGCTGTGTATTTCCAAGGAATAGGGAGGAATATTTTGGACAGTGTGCAAAGGGCAGGTTTTTGTGAGGCTGAAGCCAGGTGTCTGTTGCAACATGAGTCATACGTTGCTGTAAGAATCAGACAAGATACTGAATTTGCCTCTGGAGTGGAAGGATTTCCTTCTCCTTTCCCTTATGTATCATTCCAAGACTTGTTTTCTTAGTCAGGAGAGCCTGGTTGCAGTATGAGGTGATGGTGCTTAGGCCACATCCAGATTCCTTTCACTTTTACTGTTTAAGAATGAGGTAAAATGCTAATGTAATAACAATAGTGAAATGCTTTTACTTAACATAGAAATCCATAGTTTAATGATTCTGTGCAGCAATTTATAAGAGAATCAAGTCAGTAGACCTGTAGTGTTTTCTCAAGTTTAAGGGAGTGTGATAAATTGCCTTACTGAGCAATAAGATGTCTGTGACAAAACATTGGGGTGTCTCGAGCCAGGGGTCTGTGAAAGAAATGTCTTTTACGTAGAATCCTAGAATGGTTTGAGATGGAAGGGACCTTAAAGCTCATCCAGGTTTGCTTATGGCTCTCAGTAGCTGCTGCTGCCAGAAAAAGGTTCTTGAGTCTCTTGCTTTCTTCTGTCTTCTTTGCCCCATGGATCCTGTCCAGAAGGCAGTCTTTTGTTCAGACTTGCCTCATTCAGCTCTGGGATTGGACACTGTATACATAGGAGTTGCATATGAATCTGTCCTTCACTCTCCTATGATTACTAAGAACTCTGTTAAGCTTGGAACCTTCTGCTCTGAAAAACATACCAGTTAAGATTAGGTGGGACCCATTACAGGACACTGCTAGCAGCAGAAGTTAATTTCAAAATATGGCTTCATGGTTGCTTTTCAATCTGAGGGTTTCTCTAGGGAGGTATGAGTGGAGATGGCTGTGTTGGGGTGTTCTTGTTTTAGCCCTTGGGAGCCTAGTTTGTAGGACTGTGAATTCCCATTTGCTAGTTTGGACTCTTAAAGCTGCATGAAGTGGTTTCAGTTGCTTCCCAGTTTCTCAAGAACAGAGGAAGCACTGGAGCCTTTTTCAACACTAGGATTAGGCATTGTGCCTGACAGGACTGAAGAATGCAGAGGCATATACCCAAAGAGCTTTCCTAATTTCAGTAAAGATGTGATAGTTTACGGCATGTGAAAACCCAGCTTGGAGATATTTTTGGTTTGATTTTGGTTGCTTTTATATAAACAAACCCGTGGTTTCTAGCTATTACAATAGTACCAGCATCACTGGCATCTGCTGGTGCCCTTGCAATGCCTGAAACATTGCAGAAGGAGAGGAGAGAAAATGGACTTTAACCTTCTTTCCAGTAGCTGGGATTACAATGTTAAATTGATAAATACATAATAAATTCTTTTGCTCTCATGCTACTGAAGACGGCAACAGTCTCTGAACTGTGCCTTGAATGGGATGCTTGACTCATGTTTTGGACTCTCCTGCTCAGATCTGTCAGTGTTGAAATTGGTCTCAGAAATCTGATGGCAGGAGAAGATAGAAACACATGAAAACCACTGTCTTGGAAAGCTTCATGGTTTTGCTGCAGAACTGGAACATTGTTTCAGCACTTAGGGCATATCCTCAGCTTCCACTACAAAGCACTGTGCTGTCCTACCGACAATGAAGAGGTCCCAGTGCAAACATTTGTGTAAGATCCAGATTTGTTCTTGAAATGCTGAAGCAGCAGCTGATTTCAATGGGAAAACATGGAGCCTTGGCGATTGAAGACAATCTGGCAAGCGTTAGAGTGGCACTGCTCAGTTATCTGTTTTTCTGTCTTATCTGTACATGCTCTATGATATTTTTAGGTTTCCTTAGTTGAAATACGTCACATAGAGAACAGCTGGTTCTGCCAGTGAAAGTATCCTGATCTGCTTCATTTTCATATATGGAACCATCATAAACAGGAAAACAGAGATCTCCCTTCAGTTCCAGAGGCACACTGTACAAAAAGAGGTCTTTGTCCCCAAATATTTTAGCGGGTAGCAGATAGCAGAGGTTAGAAAAGCCCCTCAGAAGTCACCACTTGATTAGGAAATGTGTAAATTACTCAGTTTTCAAGTGGAATATATGCTCATTTGTTTCTGGAGGCAAGAGGGGCTTTTGGGCTGTCTTTGGTCTTGGATTCAGACCTCCTGAACCTCCTGAGGGTATAGGTTCAAACTGAAGCCCTGGGTGCAGAACTGAGCTACCTTCACCAGTATTTAAATAGAGCTGCTACCACCCTTTTTCTCATTTAGCTTTCCTAATGAGCACAGACAGGGATTAATTGTCAGAAAGCCACATCAGGAAACCTCTCTGTAGGTCTCTGAGCTCTGAATTTCACTTTCCCTGTGGCTGTCACGATTCCTAGAAGGATTAAGAAGGTCTCAGTGGTTAAGTGAGGGGGTGCTGGGTATGCGCTGCTCCAGCGTGACTTAGTGATTCTTCGTTTGGGTGAGCTGCTCTGTGGGTAGGAATGACTCAACTGGTTTTAAGGACTGTCAGGGTCTGCTTGATCCGTAATATTGTTCTCCCTGTAGTGTGAAGGAGGGCTGAATTGCACCATTACGCTAACCTGTAACAGCTTGTTTTGTGCTGTCTGTAGCCCTTGAAGGAGCAAGGGGAACAGGAGAAGTGCTGCCAGCTGCTAATCTCAAGCCTGAACAAATGGACAGGGGAGAGAATATGTTATAATAAATAGCAGAACAGCCACTTCAGACAAAGTTAATTACAGAGTGCAGTGTTTTGAGGTGTAGTAATTCAGTACATAATCCATTTTTTCTGCAGCCCTTCTATTACTTTGTTCCTCCCAGTGACTTTTATTTGAATCTTAAATCAATAGATGAGTCCTGCAGGTAACAAAAGAGGGACTACTTCATGTTTAATTCTAAAATGTTGACTAAGAAATAATATACACCCTCTAGTTTTTGCCATAATCATAAAAAAGAGATTTTATTCTTCTGGGGGTAGTACAAGTGAATCATCCCTGCAGCTCAAAAAGCAATTATTGATTCCAGCAGTCATAAAAAGACCACCACAGTCTGTCATAGGAAAAAGGGGCTCCCTTTGTAATATTAAATTCAGTGCTTTTCAAATATTGCTGCTATAAAGCTTGCAAACCTGCATAGGAAACAAGGATATAAAAAAGGTTATTTTGGGAAAGATGAATTCAGACCTTGGGTAAAAGGGAAATGAAGAGTCCTTTCTGGCATTCTTTTTTAAAGCTGTCTTGGTGGGATAGGAGTCAGTAAAGAAAGGAATAAAACCCGATGGAAGACAGCACTGGGAAATCCTCTCTGTGTGTATGTTTGTGTGTGTGTTTTAAAGCCTGCGAGACCAGCTCATCTCCTAATCTGCCAGCTTTTGGTGGATTCAAACACTAAATTGAACCCAACTCAGCCCTTGAAAGGATTTTTATTTAGTGTGTTTCTTTCTCTTCCTGGAATTCATGTGAGGTTTTCCTCTTCCAGTCTCTCTTATCCCATCAAAAAATTACTTCAGCCCCTTCAGAACACTAGGAATGGTCGGACTCTGATCCTGACTGGTAGACGGGAGAAGACTGATGTTCATGTATGAGGGTTGACCCATTCAAACACTACAGAAACTGTAAAACACCTCTACAGATTCAAAATGCTCTCAGAACACTGGGGATTTGGATAAGGCCAGGTTTTCTAGAAGAGCTTGTTTGCTGATTTTGATCTCCTGAACTGTGCTGTAAACACTGGAAAGAACAACCTCATTGATACCAATGCATTTGCAGGGGTGAAATTTGAATCCAGTTCCTGGTCTTTGGAGCTGTTTTTTTTTGTTTGTTTTCTTTGAAAATCTAAGTTTTCCAGGTAACTGATGCTTGAGACCACTTGTTTAGCCCTGTGACAATGCAAAGCATTCACCCACAGTGTTAAGGCCAACTTTGCTCTTAAATGTGAATTGTATGTGAACAATAATCCTTCTGGCAGTCAGTACCACTCCAGGCCTCTGCCAAGATTTGTCAGCTGTTGTCTTGCATATTTGAAAAGCAGATTCCTTTTGAAGGTGTGAATATAAATACAAAGAAACCAGAATGAGAATTTGTCAATAGATGAAGAGTGCAACTCAGATTCTGGTGAAAATGGATGTAATCAACTCAATTGGTAAGGTCCATGTTGGGGATTGTTGAACTTTCCTGGCCAAGAAGTAGGGTGCAGAGCTCTCCAGGAGGCATTGCTCTACATGGGTGTCAAGAAGAGCTTTGGAAGGAAGTGTCTCTGCCAAGGAGTCCAATTCATGTTGTAACAGTCTGCCTTACCTTCTTTGGGGAGGACTTCCACACCTTGCAATTGGTGATGTTGGATGCAGAAGTCCATGTGAGCTCAGGCGTGCAGTGGGAGAGGATTTTCATAATCATAGAATCCCAGACTGGTTTGGGTGGGAAGTGACCTTAAAGCTCATGCAGTTCCAACCCCTGCCACAGGCAGGGACACCTTCCACTAGAGCAGGTTGCTCCAAGCCCCATCCAACCTGGCCTTTCTTGGAGAATAATCTTTCTAGGAGAGGGAGATGTAGGAGCCAGTTCAGTTATTAACATGCGTACAGACATGTATGATAAGCTCTGTGCTTTTCTTCCATAGCTGTCAAGTTGTAGAGTCATTTTGTTATTAATGTGACACTTCGAATGGCTATTAGTAGGTCTGTGTCATCACTTCAGGAGTGATTTCTTACACTCCCAGGGACAGATATTATTTGTGCACAAAGCTCCCAGCCAAGACAGAAAGTTGCACTATATCCATCTGTAGTATGAATCCTGGCTTGGTGCAAATCTCATTTCAACACCAAGATAAGCACAAATTAAACATCAGATCTGTGCAATTTTTAACAGCTGAGACTGCTCAGAGCCCCTGAGCTACACTGTGGCATGCAGGGAGTCCCTGAAGAGCATGTGGCACAAGCTGCAGCAAGCATCCAGGGGCAAAGGAACAGAAGTAGAGCACAAACCCCCTTGCAAGGCTGAACAGTTCAGATGGTTGCTGTAAATGATGCTCAGATCACACTTCCTCCCATGCCTCCTGTGGAGCAGCTGGTTTTCTGGGATTCACTAGCAGTAAGCAGTTACTGGTGTCTGCTAAGCAAGGAGTCTGAATACACAATTTAAATATGCGCCTCTACACACACACACTGATGCAGCAGGGACAGCTACAGTCAGATGGGAGAACTCTCTTCTTTCACTTCTCAAGCAAGTCTGAAAAGAGAGGAAGCTGTGGGGGTTGAGGCTGGGAGGGGAGAACTGTGGAGATCATCTACAAAAGAGCATACTGGCTCATAAACAGGCGGAGAGGAGAACCAAAGAGAGCTTAAAAAAAAGGAGGTGGTGGATAAAAAAGTAGCCCTGTGAGTTCTTCAGGTCCCTGCACATAAATAAGTGTTAGATTTGTTTCCTTCCAAATTAAAATAGCTCATAGCACAACATATATGCAAGTCATACTCAACTTAGGAGTTTGGGTGTTGCTGAAAATCACAGGGACAAGAGCTGCCCTTAAGGATATTTGAAGATGCTGCCCAATCTGTAGTGCAGTATTTTTTGCCTCAGATTCTAATAGGAGACCTAGAAGGAAAGCCTGGATGCTGCAAGAACACCTCTGGTTATAAATGCAGTACAAACCACTGTTTCTGTGTCACTGTCTCATTCAGGCAAATCGTAGAATCCCGGACTGGTTTGGGCTGGAAGAAACCCTAAAGCTTATCCAGTTCCAACCCCCTGCCATAGGCAGGGACACCTTCCACTAAAGCAGGCTGCTCCAAGCCCCGTCCAACCTGGCCTTGAACGCTGCCAGGGATGGGGCAGCCCCAGCTTCTCTGGGCACCCTGTGCCAGCGCCTCAGCACCCTCATAGGGAAGAACTTCTGCCTAAGAGCTCATCTCAATCTCCCCTCTGTCAGGTTAAAGCCATTCCCCTTGTCCTGTCCCTACAGGCCCTTGTAAAAAGTCCTTCTCCAGATTTCTCGTAGGCCACTGTAGGTATTGGAAGACTGATAAAAGGTCTCCCTGGATCCTTCTCTTCTCCAGGCTGAACAAGCCCAACTCTTTCAGCCTATCTTCATGGGAGAGGTGCTCCAGCTGTGTTGTCTGGGCACTCATCTTTCCACCTTTGCACTAGGGTTCCATGTGCAGATTGTACATGTTTGGATGCAGTTTAACTGGATGTGCAGATTAAGTCAGTTGTGTCATACAGGGAATGTCCTTAAAGTGCTTTGCAGAGGAGAAAGGCTTGTGTGTAGATGCTCAGTGACCTTTAGACCTGTTTCTAGTTAGTGTGATTGTAGTTAACAAATCTGCTTGCAAATGGAGAAGGAAATTCCCAAGTTGTGCAAATTAGCTGAATAACCTGGAGTGAATTATCATGGTGGTCCGACCTAGCCTCACTACCTATGAAACGTCAGGCTCTGAAGCTTGTATTCCCTATTTACCTTAAGGAGGCAGATCTGCTCCTCTTCTGGGCCAGAGGCAGGGAACTCAGCTCCTCCTTAACAGCAGCCAGACTTTTAAGAGCTGGTTGCGGTTGGAACCATGGCACTTGGTATGTGGAAAGGACAGGTCTTGCTTATTTAAACTCATCTTTATATCTGAGGTTTCTGAAGACACCACCACCCCTCACTCTCCTCCATCATGGTTGCTGTGGCATCTAGATGTTCGTGAGACAGCCGCCGACAGCATGGAGTAGGGACTTAAGGAATAGAAGCCTCGCACAGCCTCCTCTAGTCCCTGTTCCCATCCACTCACCTGCCCATCCTAGTTCCCTTCCCCTGAGTGTTCCCCTGTGTTGTGAACAGTTTCTACATTGGGAGCACAGGGCAGCACTGCTGCCTCCCTCCCTCTTCTTCCTCTCTTCCTTCCCTCTGCCCTTATGGCCAGTTTGGTGGAGCCAGTTGTGTGCCATCCCACCGATGTCACTCATGCCTGGGCAGCACCTTTTTTTACTCTCTATAGAGAATAATGTTGCAGTGATACAGAAACAGTGTTGGCAGAGTAGCAGGGACCCTGCTGAAGGTGCTGAGCCCTGCTGCAGCCAGCAGTTTTGAGCATAGGAGCCCCTGTGAATCCGCTTTTCCTGAGCAAACAGGCTTGCTTTGGCTATCTCAGAGGTCCATTGTTGTTCAGGTGACTCTGCTCTCTAGCAACCATGCTCCTGGAGAAACATGGAGGGCTGGGAAGTCCTGAGAAGAGCATTGGCTCTTTATGAGGAGTTTAAATTGTAGAATCATTAAATGGTTTGGGTTGGAAGGGACCTTAAAGCTCATACGGTTCCAGCCCCCTGCCATAGGCAGAGACACCTTCCACTAGAGCAGGTTGCTCCAAGCCCCATCCAACCTGGCCTTGAGCACTGCCAGGGATGGGGCAGCCACAGCTTCTCTGGGCACCCTGTGCCAGCGCCTCAGCACCCTCATAGGGAAGAACTTCTGCCTAAGAGCTCATCTCAGTCTGCCCTCTGTCAGGTTAAAGCCATTCCCCTTGTCCTGTCCCTACAGGCCCTTGTCCAAAGCCCCTCTCCAAGTTTCTTGTAGCCCCTTTAGGCACTGGAGCTGCTCTAAGGTCTCCCCTTAAGGAGCCTTCTCTTCTCCAGGCTGAACCAGCCCAGGTCTCTCAGCCTGTCCAATGTTGCCTTTTCCTAAGAGTGGCATTTAATAAGTGGCCTATGAATGAGCAGGCCCTGCCAGGGCTGTAGCAGTTCTGCCTCGCTACACAAAGTAGTGCTGTAAAAAGGCTGAGGAACTTTAAAAAGCTTCCAGCACGCTGAAGGAGGGGGGTTCGGGAGGTGGCAATGGCAAAGTGAAGTTCCCTTCTTTTGGAAAGGGAACACTGCATCTTTGTGCAGTAATTTTTTCTCCCCTTGCTTAGGCTTGTCCAACAGTAATCTGAGTGTTCCAGCCTCTAACCCGGAGTCAGAAGAGGGCCTGGCACAGAACCATGAGATTTAAAGTTCTGCGTCACACCAGCTGTCTACTAGCAGAGGGGGTGGGTTGTGTTGAAGGGGAGGGGGGGTATAACAATAACAAGCAACATTTAGATTTACAAATAGCACCAAATAGATTTACTAGAGCTTAGGGCAAGATGCAGATTTGTTTAGTGAGTTCACACACGCGGCTGGTCTGCTCTGATGTAATTCCAGTCCGTGTTTCCTGTCTTGATATTTAATCCAGGGTATGAAGAGTGGTTCTCTCCCTCCCCATTGTGGTGCGTGCTGTAACTAATCACAGAGCCACCCTGCATGAAATAGCTGTCTGTTTGGCTCCTGCAGAATTTGGTATGTTCATTTTACATAGCAGCAGTGATTAGAGTACATTTTTAATCTGTACATGGTTGTTTCTTCCAGAACCTAACAGCTTTTTGCCACTGGGGGAATGGAATTCCCACTAAACAGTATTACGTGTTTCCAGCGTACACAATGCATCAATATTGCCCCTATATGTGCTCTGCAACATTATGCTTTACCTTATTCCAAGAGGAACTGTTCCACTCTACACTCCTTGTCGATATGACTCATTTTCACAAGCTGTTTTCTTAGGGAAACAAACAGGATACAACTAAAGACCGCACAGGAAAGGTTGTGTTTTCACTCCCTTTTTTGAGACATTGTACTAGCAAGGAAGCTACATCTCGCTTGCGGATGTCAGTGTTGCAGTGCGAGCACGATGTGAAGCACATCTTTGCTCAGAGCAGCAGGGAGGTATTTGTCCCTCTCCGATTCTATTGTGCACTAAGTGCCACAATCTCTTCCAGTGGGAGAGGCTACAGAATAGGCATGTTGAGGTACCACCCATCCTGTACTTTGCAGGTCATCACCTTTACTGGTTTCAGAGCCAAATGTTCCATAAGGCATGTGGAGTGACCAGCTAGAAAGTAACAGTCTCTCTAAGCCTGTATCTATTTTTCAAATAGTAAATATGTGAAGGTCGTACACTATGGTGAATGCTCTGCAGTGATTTGACAATCCGTATCTTTTGTATTATTTTCTTTTTAGGCATGGATAGTGAGAACTTCTCTATATCCTTTTCAGACGTCAGGTCTTTATTTTCCTGAAACATACTTTCCTGTACACCCACTTTTCTAGGAATGTGGTGTGTGTGAAGCACAAGAGAATTTGCTTCTTCTATACTAAGAAAAAGCAGAATGAGCGGTAGATCATATTCTTCCTGAAGGGTTTGATGTTCAGGACCTCTGTTTCCTTTTTATTTCATATAAAAAATCTAAATCCACACCAACTGCAAATGGGAAACTGAGTAAATACAGAGATCTCAGTAACTAGACTGGAGAAATCCGGTGGTCAGCCAGACTGGCAATTCATCAAAGTAGCATTTTCCTTGGGCAAAATCAGTGAGGATTTTTTTGACCTTAAATTATTTCCATGCATTTTTTTTTACCAATTGTGAGTTGAGTGCAAGCTTCATTTCTACTTCATAGCAGTACTTCCTGTTTTCAAGATATGAATGTGTCTCCCTCCATTTTTACTGTAAATCTCTTGTGCCTCTCAGCTGTCTTCTCTCTATTTCTACTGAAATCTTCGTGCCTGTTTCAGGTTGTGAACAGCTCGTCCTTGTATGCCTGCACTGCACATGCCCATGCTTCAGAGCACGCAGAACCTTCTAATCTACTTAGAATGAGACAAGTGCCTGCTTCATCCTCTTATGATTTCACTATGTCCCCGTGTGGTTCAGAGTCCAATTTAAAATGACTTCTCTTGTGTTTTTTAAAATCCCACATAAATCCTCCATCAAATCTCAAGTGCCAGCCGAAATCTTCCCTTTCTGCACCCATTTCTTCTCTTCTGCTGGCACTGTATGCTCATATTGTCTTTAACTCAGCACAGTATTCTGGTAAATGTAGAAGGAAGAGTAAATGAGTTGTTTTGGGTCGTGCTTTATTGACTAGGGAGTGAATAAAGAAAGAAACTGGTCTTTCAGTTTCAATTCGGGAATTAAAACCCCAGCAGGAGGTGATGGCATCATACCCTTTGAAGTCTGATCTCAGTATATTCCTGAGTTCTGGTCAGGTCTCCCATGGGATCCTGAGCTTTGGCAGATGCCGTTCTGTAGTCTGTGCTGTGTGATTGGGGTTTTGTGGATTGATTTATACATGGTTATTAGTGCAGGCTTTGGTAATGTAACGTAAGTGCATCACAAATCCTGTGATGATGACGATTAATTGGTAATGCACCGCATGATGCAGAGCATCGAGCTGCTGGGAAGGAAGGCTTTCAATTTATTTAAGTGATCCCATCAGTCAGAGAATGTGGCTGGATGTGAGCCCCCAGCTGCCTCTCCCTGGGAGCCATGCACAGGTTGATGGCATCTACCTGCAGTGAGAACTGCTACACCACTGGTGTACAGCCACAGAGGTCTTGGGAGATGGAAATGCTCTTGACCCTAGGCATGGCCACGGGAGGGAAACCTTGGGGATTCTGGACCAACGAGCTGGAAGGATTTGGAGACAAAAGCAGTAAATAAATTGTGGTCATTTCTCACATTAAAAAAAATAAGTGGAGGGATAATGTTCCTTCCCCATAGATTCACTGATGGGTAACAAAACAGCAGGAAGAGTCTTCCAGATTTGACCTGTAGACAGACTTGTTTCTCTTTTGCCAAATTTCATTGCTTATCTTGCTGTTGGTCTGCTAAACTACAAACCAGGCCTTTTAGTAATGTTGAACTTCACGCCCTGACACCTTATCCTACTGTCAGAAGGTCAACTGTGTCAGGAAAGGAAAGAGCTGTGGGAATGTGCTTGTTATGAGGTGGATTCACCACATTTCATTGTGGTAGGGTGGCTTCTTCTCTCTGTGCTTCCAAAGGAGCTGGTGGGGGAGCCCTGCAAGGAAACAGATGATGAACAGCCTTGGGTGAGCTATGGAGGTGGTGAGACTCCAGGACTGAAGGACAGACATTGTTGGGTGCTTTTGTTAATGGATGATTAAGCTCCCACTCACACCTTAAACATGCTAATTATAAAGCTTCTAAATATAGAAGAGGAAAAGTCCCGTTTCCTATTCCAGCCTATGAATAACTAAATATTTGCTTGTGGTAACTGCTTTCTTTAATGACTGTGGTTCTTCTGAAGAAGTAGCTTATGTAAAATGTTCCACTTGAGGCAGTTTCCCTTTTCTGCAGGCAGCTCTGATCCTGTTTACCAATGTCAGCACAAAATCAGGGGTATGGCAGGCAAGCTCTGGTGAGGCTCTCTGCATCAGCTGGAGGAGTTAATGTGCTGGTAGCTTCTCCTCTGCCTCCACCACAGAGTGGGAAGTACAGAGTGTACCTTGGCTGCAGCAGTAGCAAACCTGGCACCTTTGCTTAAAACCACCGTTGCGGGCAGTTTAAGCCAAAAGGCTGAACTTTGCACCAAAGCAGGTGATGTGCAGGAATGCACCCATGTCTGCCAGGCTCTGAGGGTGCTGGGGACAATGGTTTTTGAACCACTGTGGCAGATTCACTTTAGCTATTCTCTGAAGAGTTGTTGCCCTCTTTTTCACTAAGCACATACTGTGTTAGATTCAGGCTTGTGAATTATAAGGTGGTGGTATGAAGGGGAGAGCATGGGCCACCAGGTTTAAGGACTTTAGATCTTCAGAAGTATAGCTGGCTTGCTAAACTGACCTAACCAGCTGTGTGTGCCCTATGAACCTGTTGCAATGGTCAGGCAAAACAAAACACATTAGAGTAAGCTGCTGTCAGTGCTGATTCTGAGCTTTAGCTGGAAAGCTGAGTCACTTCACCATCTCAGCAGGCTAAGGATGTGCTTGTGGCACTTGGCATTCCTGAGCCACAAAGCATTAACTCAGTTAGAAGTGTCACCTCAGGTTGCTAACTGCATGGTAACCCCTGGTGGCCTGATTGCTGCCTGCAGAGACCTTACCAAGGGCAGATATAACCCTTAGTCTCTAGCAGCAGTGTGAGCAGAGCGTGATGCTCATCAACTTTCAGATTTTAGTATAAATTTCCAGGGATGAAGCTAGGCAAAGATCTTCCTATTACTTCTGCAGGACCCACAGTTTTACTCCATATACTGAAAAGATTCCATTAATAGCAAACCCTGTGGAATGAATGTGTTACTTAATGCCCCCAATCCCTCCACCCTCACTCCTCTCCATACCTACTTAGACACATTAACCCCATTGCGCCTCTCAGAAGAATAAGGCCTGAGAATGTCATTACCAAATTCAGACACAGTTTTTGTGTGTTTCTATTAAATTCTCTTCATCTTTGTAATTTCTGGATGCACAGGTAGGGTGGAAGCTTTTTGCAGCAACTCAAAAGTAGTGTTATTTGGGCTCCAGTTATGCCTTACTGCCATAAACTGATGTGCAAAACCTCTAAAGGTGCAACCCGAAGAGCTGAAAATACAATGGAAAAGGGTCTAAAGGAGAAATAGAGGGAAAAAATCAGTTTGCCTGAGGGTGCACTGGAATTAAAGGGCAGAAACACAACCCTGGGAACAGATACTTATCCTTGAAGAAATTGATGGGTATCAAAGCACAGAGAGAAATTTTGCATGTCTATTTATTTCAATGGGAATTGGGTGCCCATATAGCTGTAGCTAGTTAAATCGTATTGATGCTTAAATACCTTCAAAAGTCTGTCCTTATTCTATACTGGGCCAGTATATTTTGCTTTTGCTCTGGGCACATGAAGGATTCCTTCATTCCCAGAAGAGCTGATACTGAAATGGGCTCAACTGTCTTGTTGGTTTCATCTCATTTGAGACAAAAATGTCGTCCCATCCACCACTTTGGTTAGTTTTGGTAGTTAACAAAATACCTATTTTTAGACATCTGACTGGGTTTATTTTCATTAGGTTCCAGCAGACTACTTGTATGAGGACTGACTCACTTCATACTACACTCATGCAGGTGTAATTGCATTTTCAGTGAAGTTATTTCTAGTTTACACTGGTAATACAGGGCCTACCTGGTGTGAGTCACCTGCTAATTCTCTTCAACATGAAAAAAATACCAACTACTTTTTCTAACTTATTTTTTTAATGTAAGCTAAATGTAGGCCTATGAGTAATACATTCCACAGCAGGTACCAGGCAATGAATGGATGTGGCAGTTCTAGCGCGGCTTGTGTGCTGTAGGAAAAGAGCCTGAACTTACACAGATCTGGTGCTACCAACAAGCCTCTTGCAGGCATGAGCCTGCATGTGGGAGGCTGGAACACCACCTCCTGCAGGTCTAATTCCTTCCCTTCTGGGAAAGAGGAATAGCTGGGGTTTGTTCAGAAAATCACGTGTCCCTTGAGCTTGACTGGGAGATGTGTCTGTTTCCAGGTTTATCCCAGAACTAAAGGTAGTTGAGCAGCTAGTTCCTGTCTGTGTAGGCTCCTCCTGGGGAGATGAACCAGGATGGTCTGTCCCACATCTTTTAGAAAATAAACAACTGAACAAAACCCCACAAAAACAAGGCTAGATCCTCTCTCCCTGCTTTCCCCTTGTTAATTCACACATGGCTGCTGATTGCAACCAACCTCTGGTGCTGGCTGAGGTATTAAAAGAGGCACCTTCTAATTTCTTGGTTGCAATGATCTCATTTAAAGAAAGCAGGTGTCAGTGGTGGGTTGTAAGCATAAAGGAGGTGGATGTTGACTGAAGGCTATACTATCATAGAATCGTAGAGTGGTGTGGGCTGGAAGGGACCTTAAAGGCTGGCAGTTCCAACCCCTGCCATGGGCAGGGACACCTTCCACTAGAGCAGGTTGCTCCAAGCACCTGTGTCCAACCTGGCCTTGAACACTGCCAGGGATGGGGCAGCCCCAGCTTCTCTGGGCACCCTGTGCCAGGGCCTCAGCACCCTCACAGGAAGAACTTCTGCCTAAGAGCTCATCTCAATCTCCTGTCTGGCAGTTTAAAGCTGTTGCCCTTGTCCTGTCCTTACCTGCCCTTGTAAAAAGTCCCTTTCTGCCTTTCTTGTAGGCCCTTTTAGTTATTGGCAGACTATGTTATCAGCTCCTTCTTTTTGTAACATTGGTGAGTAGCATTGTTAGACCTTGGTTTTGAAGTGCTGGAAGTTCAGGTGTGCAGGGATTTTTGCTGCTGGATATCAGAATCTGCTAGTGGTGTTCTTTCTGAAGCAAGTGCATGCATTAGTGATACTGAATTTACAAACAAGGGTAGCTTTAGTTATATACTCTTCAACTGTAACATGCAAATTCAGTGCTTATAAATGCAGTCACTTGGTACATGTAAACCTCAACTGTAATTGAAGGGCAGGTGTGGAAACAATAAACTACAGCAATAAAGAATGTATATATGGATTTAAAAACAACTGTGACCAGGCAAACGCTTTTTTTGCTGGTAGTCATCTGTGATAGTATACAGTTTTCTAATGCAGTAAAAATATTGTTGAGTAAAAAGAGGGGTAACAGATCAGAAAAGTGTCATTATTACTGCAATGCAAAAGGTACCCTAAGGCTTAGCCACCTCTTTAAGATATACAAGGAAATTCGGGTGATGGGGAGTTAATGAATGGTATCTTTGCTCAAATGTGAAGTTTGTCTGAAAGAAAAGCACTGCATAAGATTACATGAAAGTCACTAACCAATATAGGGAAAATAGTTCTGGCAGTGCTGGAATACACCAGCTGAGTCTTTCAAGGGAAAGAATTAACTTGTTAATAATAATAATAATAGTAATAATAATAATCTTGATACTGCTGTGAACATTCACTCTTTTACTCCTTTGCGTCTATTCAAGCTTAAGTAATTCTTCCCACAGTAAAGTGTAAATGAAATATTTCTAAATCATTTTAAAGTAAATATTTAGGACTTTTATGATTCTGGGTCTGCCTTAGCCACAGTTTTCCATATTCAGTAGTATGAGAGCAGCACTTGATGCTATAAAGCAGCACACCCATTCTAACAGTATTACCTACACATTAAAAAGGTGAGGAATGTCTCTATGGCTAAACAACAGGGTGTTGGTCTTGCACCCTTCATCACAGTTGACACTGAGACTTGTTCCCATTACTGCTTGGGAAGCTTAGAGATCATTAGTGTTATTTTAAAACATAAAAAGCAGAGCTGAGTTCAAATGCAATCAATGCCCTGTTTTGCCAGGCACTGTGTGAAGCTGCTGGAAAAGGCTGTTGTAGGATGAGGAGCTCATAGAGAACATACAGTGCTGATACACCTCTGTATAGCCACGGAGGTAGCCATGCAGAAGGGCTCATGGTTATTGCTTTACTCTTAGCATTGGCAGCTTGTGCCACTGCCTGCTGTAGAAGACAGTCCACTGTGCTAAGCGCATTAAGAGGTTGAGGAGAAGAGGTGCTGTCAGTGTGCTTGTCCACTCTTGCCATTCCTGTTCCTGGGCTCAGGTCAGTTAGGTCCCAGGGTATGTGCAATTAAGTGAACCTCTGTGGTGTGGTATCTGGGATTTGGTGGAGTAAAGGACTTGCTAAGATCTAGGCTTCCTTCTTAGAGCAAGGCTGCTGTGAAACTGCTGGGGCTTTCCACTAAGTGACCACAGCCAAGGTGGAGGGGTGGTACTGTGATGCACCCAACCATCATAGGGGGCTCTCCACAGGTAAGGCCACACTTATCGGCTGGATGGAGACATAGAAACTACTTTACTACTAGTAAGTACAAGTAAGTTTCTGTCACTTGGGCTTCCTGTTAAGTCATTTAGAGTAGTAACTCATTCTTTCCTAGCTGCAGCAACCCTCTCTTACAAGAAAAGGCAAGATGCACATGCAGGCAGGCAAACACCTTTTTCTATTGAAGTTAGTGGCAACCACCACTGAGGTTAGCAGAAGGGTTCGGCTGCATCACATTTGGGGCATTCTCATGGCAGAAGTGACTTCATGTAATAGCTCTTGATTTCTGATCCTCTCCTTTTCCCCTCCTCACCAGTAGAGTGTTCTTATCTCAGTTGTATTTTGTTCTTTTCCTGCAGGAGAAAATACAAGAAAACATCACAGAGGTAAGAGTAAATCGCAGAGGACTGGAAGCTGTTTGTGAGTCATCTGTCTCTTTTTGTTAGGGGGTTTGAAGGAGGATTTTCCTATTACCAGATTGGTTTTGTTCCCAGGGAAATGCCCTTGTACTGATTGTTGCCCCCTCTGAAGGTCCATGTTACACTGCTCTTCCTTCAGACCCCCTCTGCTGCTAGCATTATTTGTTCCTTCAGATCCCCACTGCCATTAGCAGTATTTTTCCCTGAGTAAGGACAGAAATATTTATCCTTGAAGGTATCAAGCCCTAAGAAACGTCACTCTGTTCCTTCTACAAGTTCTGCTGGTTCTAACTCCTATCGCTTACTCATGCTGTAATAACAAAATGGATTGTGGGCTTGTAGTGTTGCTAATGATCTGTGCCTTTGCAGGAGACTGAAGGAAAACACGGACCCTGTTGATAAACAGGCCCTATTACAGCTACCCGATCTAGTTATCGTACTGTCTCCTTGCAGGAGAGAGGACCAATGGGGGGCTTTGACAGATTCATTTCTCTTTCTTTGGGGCCCTTGTATTTGGTTGCTTCAGAGCCCACACTTTGCAAGACAAAGTTTTTTGGTGCTGAGCTGACTCCTTCTTCCCTGCATGGGGAGTATTAATTGGTGACTTAATCTCGTGACGTGCTGAGCATCTTTAGTTCATGTTGACTTTAACTGGATTTGAGACTCCTACAGAGTGCTTCCTAAAGACTAAACCCTGCAGCTCTGCTGAGTATGCCCTTTAATGTTATGTGATGATGGAGAGAGCTGGCAGATAAGCCCGCGTGGTGATGTGATGGGCTAAGACATCACAGCCACCCCTCCTGTTTGCTATCATGCTACGCTGAAGATGATCACTCCACTGCAGCACTGGCTGGATGGGCTGCGTGTGTGCTTGTGTGTCACAGCTGCTAGACACTGAAGTGCAGTGGCTTGAATCATGTTGAGGTATGACAATTTAGTGGGAAATACTGATTTGGAGGTTTCTGTGCTGAGCTGCATGGTGGGCATTGTGCAGTGTGAGCACAAGAACAGGGAGAAGGTAAATATGCTCCCAATTGTTTTCCTGAATGTGGGGCTGACACTAGTCCTGTTTGCAGCTTTACTTTTCTCCCTGTTTCCCTTTCTGCTGCCATGATTGCTAATTAATTATGAGCATGTATCTGAGCAGAGGTCTTGAGTTGCTGTGAGAGGATTTGTTCTGGGGTTAAGATAATTTCCAGGAGCAGTGACTGCGCTTTGTGTGTATCCCCTCAGCACTGTTTGCAATGTCCTCGGTAGTGTGTCTTATTTTTGGGTGTGTTTTCTATGTACATAACCATGGCATCAAAGAGGTTTGTGTTCAGCATCTCTACAGGAGACTTTCTGTAAGCCTTGGAAGAGAGATGAAGTATGTTTAAAGCTCCTACAAGCTCAGTACACAGTTCTATTAATGACATACAGAGAATTGAGTATGCCAGACTGTTTAAACATACCATTACAGGGTTATGTTTTTTGCCTTGCTAACCTTGCTTTGTTCTTGATAACCATGCTTAGCGGGCACCTGCTGCTGGCTGGAGTGCTGTGCAGCTCAGCGGGGTAGCTGCTGTGGTTGGGAATCATAATTTCCCAGCACCTAGGGCAAATTAGCTGAGTAGTGCGCTTCTGACTTGAATTTACCACCTGCTGTGTCATTAAGGTATGGTACTAAAACGGAAATTGCACATGCTGCCATCCGATGCTGAAGTGTAACATCCGGGAAAAGGAAGCAATAGGATGGTTGTTCATTTAAAGGTTGGTTTTAAGTAGAATCTCTGTTGAGTTGGTAGTTCCAGCAATGAACATAAACTGATGACTTGTCTCAGGTCTTCACTTTCTTTTCCCATATTCATTTGCTGTGGACTTTTCTTTCCTTCATTATGTTTTTTTAAAACGATTTTGGTGGTTCTGATGTCGCTGGGCTCTGGAGGGTGGCTGACAGCTGAACTGGAGCATTCTTAATAGAACTATAGAACGGTTTGGGTTGGAAAGGACCTCAGAGCTCATCTAGTTCCAACCCCCTGCCATGGGCAGGGACACCTTCCACTAGAGCAGGTTGCTCCAAGCCCCGTCCAACCTGGCCTTGAACGCTGCCAGGGGTGGGGCAGCCACAGCTTCTCTGGGCACCCTGTGCCAGGGCCTCAGCACCCTCATAGGGAAGAACTTCTGCCTAAGAGCTCATCTCAATCTCCCCTCTGTCAGGTTAAAGCCATTCCCCTTGTCCTGTCCCTACAGGCCCTTGTCCAAAGCCTCTCTCCAAGTTTCTTGTAGCCCCTTTAGGCACTGGAGCTGCTCTAAGGTCTCCCCTTAAAGAGCCTTCTTTTCTCCAGACTGAACCAGCCCAGCTCTCTCAGCCTGGCTCCAGAGCAAAGCTGCTCCAGCCGTTGGGGCATCTTTGTCTTCCACTTGCTTTTTCATCTTCTTCCTTTTGTTTCTCTTTGGGGAGTGTTACCACATAGGAATGCTGAGGTGATAGTAAGCAGCACTTAGCTATGAAGAAGGAGACACTGCTGTCCTCTGTACTTTGCAGTGTAAAGAAACAGGTTCCCCTGTGTGCAGACCTGTTGGGAATGAAGATGAGCTACGTGCAAGAAAATGTGGGGTGATAGAGTCTGAGCAAAATTTGAGCCATTCTAAAATTGCAAATAGAAGTGATAGACGCTGACTTTTGCCTTGATCATCCTGTTAACTGAGTTGACTTAAATGCTTTTGTAACAATAATATATTGATATGATTTTTCTCATAAACTTGGAAGTTTCACAGCTGTCTAGACAACCCTAATTTCATTAGACCCAACCTAGTAATTGCATCTGAACCGCTGAACTGTGATGTAGATTAATCACAGCAATACCAGAGAAGCAGGATATTTAATCAGAAGTCGGGTCATCTATCATTCTCCCATCTAGTTCCCTTTGGGTAAGTGAGTAGTAGGTATAAGCTTATTAAATAGTGACTGGAGGGGTAGTCAGCAAGGGGGAGAACTAGACAGGAAGCCAAAGCTCTCTTGAACTGTCAGGTCCTGGGTTGGGTTTGCTTTTTCTGGAGCACCTGAGACCTCGGTCATGTTTGATTTGTCTGCCGAGAGTCCCAGTTATCCTGAAGGCAGCCAGCTGTTGGCTGCCCGTGGTTTCCTTCAGCTCCCTGGGATATTGAAAGGGAAATGAGCTTTTCAAGTAGCTCATGGCAATCCTCTCCTAGATTAGATTTGTGCTTGGGTGACATTCATATAGTGCAGGTAGTTCTGCACTTCTAAGGACTCAATGAAGGCCTGTTTATCTTCTCAAAATCTGTCAGATATATAATCTGTGTTAGTTTACATGGCTATGAACCATAGCCTTGCATTTTTACTCTGCCAGTAACAGAATTGCATGTGTTGCTGATTTGGTTTAGCTATTTGTTGGTTGATTGTATTGTTTAATTTTCTACTAAGGTGCGAATTCTTTTACAGTGAGCTCATTTTAGATAAAAGTCAAGTAAAAAGAGTCCTGATATTTTATCCATCCATCATGGATGGGTGGATGTTTTTCCCTGAGTACCTGCTACTGCTTTCCTGAAGGACAAAGTAGAAAAGGAAATATAACTGATGTGCCCTTGGAATATGGCTGTGACCCTAAAGGAAGCATCCTAAAGGGCCCTGCAAAATACTAATGTCATTTCTTTAAAAAGGATTGTACTCAAATTAAAAAAGGTTGATATACAAATCACATGGCTGGAACATCAAGCCTTCCCTCATCTTCATAAGGTTTTGTTGTTTCTCCTTCTGATGATCAGGCAGGAATGTCATGAGCAGAGATCTTCTTTTCCATCCCTCTCCCATGCTTTCCTGTACTTTCTCGTCTATATCTGTGTTTCTTAATTCCAGTTGCTCCAGCATTTAGTTAACATACTCTTGGAGGAAAATGTGAACATGTTCTTCCATTAAGAAATGAATAAAAGGATTATGTATTTATGCTCATGTATAGTACAAGAGGTGAAACCATAAGTGCACAGTGTTGCATGCAAAATAAGTGGGAAAATGATTCCCCCCCCCCGCTTTAGTTGATAGTCATCCTCAGTGTTACTCATGTTTATACCTCTTTATATTACAATAATCGACTGCATCTTTTGCATTATTTCAAAATACAGGCAAGTGTATCACTTCAAAAGTCTCATTCTAGGTAATCTTTAAGTTAGGCATTTACTCAGGACCAGATCCTGTGAGGAAAACTGTGCTGGGATTATTCTTGTCCTTTAGTGCTATTAGGATACACTAAAGAGATCATCGCTGGAATGAAGCATCAGTGCTCTCTCAAAGCTGATTCTCTGTGTAAAGGCATTAGATACAGTGGAAGTTATCCCTCCCAGTGATAGAGTAACACAGATTGAAGGGGACCTCTGGAGGTCAAATCATCTCTTCCAGCTCTTGGTGCTTGAGGACATCACTGTGGCCCTGATTGACTCTTGGCATTCCTCAACTTACTTCATTTGACAATATGCTTAGTCCTTAGTTCTGATACCATTTTATTTCCACAGCTTATCTATTGACCTTGCAAGGTTATCTTAATTACAAATGATAAAAATACCCCTAATTCCTTAAGCTGTGCAAGTAATTATAATATTGCTTAGCTCAAGGTTTTATATAGATATATACATACATATAGTATCAGTGATGTGCACACACAATGCAGGACTTCATGTGTCCAAATTCTTTGTAAATTCTTTTGGGTGCTGAGACTTCCCTGGCTCCCTGTTACTTCAGTAGGACTTCTTAAAACTCTCCATTTCAGGGAAACTGGTGTTAAATTTTCAATTCAAGGCTGCTGGTCATTATGCAAAAAGAGATATGACTTATTTCTATAATATTACAAGTGAAGCTGGTTCTGTTAAATTTAATAAACACTTAATTTCAGTAGAAAGGTATTAATTTGTTGAGTGCTCTATATTCATTGCACTGCAGAGTCATAGGTGCTTTGGGAAAAAATGGAACGTGGTCATGTAAGTAAAGCTTATAATTAATCTGCATGTGAAGGGGGCGAATCAAAATGACACTGGTAACCTTAATTTGGTATTTCCTGGCTTTCTGGGTGCAACTTGAGTGATCTTCTAATGCAGGTTAAGTGCAGTCAGATACTGGCAGCATTACACAGCTCTGCAAAGGGGGGTGTAGGTCAAGTGGACAAATTTGAGTGGAGTTTGTGCTTTAACTCATGGAGGGAGTTTATATTACTTGGCTGTGTGTAGGGAACCTTCATGCTGAGAGGAGAGGAGGTAGCCTACCTCTAGAAGATCCCAGCTTTTGTTCTCCTGACACTTTCTGTAAGTGGAAAAAACACTGAAACACTGAAAGTAATGTACGCTTTTACATACCCTCCTGCTTTCCGTCCTTCTCCTTTCCTCTGTTTTAGACAGCTGGAAGATGCAATGAGATTGGGCTCCAGACAGATACACACATTTTTGTATTGTTTTTTCCCTGCTTTGAAATCTTTCTTAGTTTTTCTACTCTAACCGGAGGCAACCATTCCTTAAGGTGATGGCTCTGGAAGAGGAGGCTATGAATTTTGAATCCCTGTCATGAGTAATGGGACTTCTTTATCCAGAGCAGGAGCAACTACAAAATAATTATGAAGCATGATTAAATAGTGACCAAATCTTTCTTATATATTCCATTATTATGTATTTTATAGATATATATATGATATCAAATCTTTCAGTATATTCCTGTTATTTTACTAAAATTAATTTTTTTCCATATCTTATATAATGCTGAATAATTATCTGTAAATACAAGTCTTTAATTATTAATGACTAATATTGACTATATTGAGCATAATTTTGCAGCTGATTTACAATATCTAAAATATTACTGGTTGTGCAAAATTTGTTGTAACAGTAACACATCTTGCTTGATAAGGAATGGACTCTGCCAGATTTGGAAATGAAACAAGAAGCTTCTGCTACTCATACTGTGATGGCAAGTGTTCTTATCTATTAAAAGAAAGTTATGTTCAAGTTTTTCCTAAAACTGTTAATGTTTAGGTGAAATTCAGCCATAAACTTCAGTATCTTTTCAGCAGAACTGGTAACGCATTCCTTCTTTTGATTTGGTCCTCTCTCTACATGACGCTGGTGTTCAAAGTGGAATTGTGGTGTCTTCTAGATTCAGATTTTCTGGATAGTGTTTGTGTCTATTTGTTGCAAGATATTTGTAGTCCCTCGATTTGCAGGCTTTGCTCCCTTTTTGCTAGGATAGGATCAGTGTAAGATGAAAATGATGTTGAAAAGTCATAGTCTTTAATGATGATAAACTGCTATCAAATGTTTGGTATCAGATGTTCAAACCAAAATGACTTTGCACAGTACAGATGTTTTCTATTTTAAATTTCTAGGTGCCTGGTTCAAGTCTTGGGGAGAGGCAGAGCAGAAGCAGTCTTGTGCCTTCTGCTACTTTTCTAGGCTTTGTTATGCAAAGTTGTGTGCAAGAGAGATGCTGGAAAACAGGTTTGCACTGACTGTACACCTGGGTGATTAACACTCCTAAAATAGGTGATATAGATTAGATACACTAGGGCCTTATGATAGTTTGGCACTTCTGTTTGCACCGACTGGAAGCAAGCAAAATAATGCATATATGAATCTGGAAAGCTGCATGGGGAAGAATAAATCCAGTCTCCAGACACCTTCCCATTGGGTCACTTTAGCTTCTTTCAGGGGTGTCCAATCTTCTCAGTGACTTATTTTTAGCTAAATTGAAGTGACTTGCTTTTTTGCTTATAATTCTGCTTGTGGGTGCACAGGTACCAACCAGTAAGTGTTCATTTCCATTTGAGTTAACCTGAGATCCTTTACTGAAGCATGTTTAGAGAATTAGATTAGGATTTGGTGAGGGGATGTAGCAGGGAGTTCTTCTCCCCTGATGTACACATAATTTGTATATGAAGGATAATAAAAATTAATGAAGAATTTAGTTAAGCCCTATATTATTGCCTATGAGACATGTTCTTCCTGTAAAATATTATTGATTTTCTGGTTTTGTTTCACCCTTGAGAAGCAAATTACTTGGGTCTGATGCATGCAACACAGTGAAACTTCCTTAGTGACAATCACATTAACTTTGATGGTCATGTTGGTAACATAAGAGCAACTCACGCAGTCTTCTATAGATAATCAAACTGTTCATTTCCCAAGTCTGCATGAAAATGCTTTATGCTGCTAGTAAGGGGCCTTCTTTTGTTGGAGCTCTATAGAACTTCTTTTTTTTTGTCCTTTTCTTCTTATTTGCGCTGCAGTTTCTTGATAATCTCTCAATGTTCATGGAAGAACTGCATAAGTATCTGGGAAAAAATCATGTTCTATTTCTTGAAAATAACTGCTAACACAAATGCTAAGACATCTGTCTCCAGTCCTGCTTTCCCCAGCTGCCATTTCCTGTTCCTCTGTTCATTTCATCCCTCTTTCCTAGCTGTATGTGATTTTTGTCTAATCTACAACATAAGGATTTAGTCTTGAGACTCTGTATCGCACTGGTCTTCCACTAACACACACTACACTCAAAATCACAGAATCTTATCTGTTTCCTCCTTATCTGTTTTCTGAATCTTATTCCTCCAAGGGAAACCTCAAGAAACAAGTGGGAAACTCAGATTTGGGATCCCACTGCCACTTGCTGCTCTTAGGCTGTATCACTCTACTCTTCAGTTGCGTATCCAAAAGTTCCTGGGGAGTAAAACATCATGAGAAGGAAGAAAGCAAAATAATCTAAATGGATTGTTCTTCTTTAACTGAATAATGCTAAATTGCATCTGGTCAAACCAATAATCCCAACAGCTGCTAATGACTTGACCCCTTGGAGCCAGCACTTCAAGTAGTGGATAGGTATTCCATTGATTTTTCCCATCAAGCATTTATAATGTATGAGCTGGAACAACTTCCAGGCAATTTTCAGCAAGCTGGGTAATTACAAAAACCTGGTCATTTGAATTACCCTAAGATGCAGCATTTCCATGACTAATTCAGAACTCCTATGTCTTAGCTGCGACTCAAATTCAATTTGAATTGATAATGAGTTGTTTTAATCCCTCTCTTTGATTTGGTGGTCAGACCAAAGGGCAATGTTTGAGGAGAGTGTGAGGAGGACAGAGGGGGAAAGACAAAAATGGTTAGTGACTGCCATGATTTTGGCAGTTAATGTGGGAATGAGCTTTTATTTGGGGACCTCCTCTGGGGGAGGGCGATATAAGTGAAGTCCTGTATAAGTTTCTAGCCTTCAGAATCTCTCATTTCCTAAATGTGTGTCTCCCTTGCAAATGATGAAGAGGGAATCCTGAGGCATTTTGTTAAACATCTATCAAATGCAACAGATGAGGCATCCTTGCTGAGATAATGTGCCCCAGAGAGAGTCAGCTATCTACTGGCAATGTGACTTGTTCTCAGGAGAGATTTCTCACTTTCAGTGTGGATTACACCAGAGCCACTGACAAGTCTTACTGATGCTAGAAACCCTTTTTCTTCATTGCCACATCTCTCTGATTTCTGCTGATTAAGCTCTGTGTTTCCTTTAGCACATCCTCAGCAGACTCTCCAAGTATTATGACTAGTTCTCCCTCACCCCCAACAAATGTATTTTGTTTGCGGTGTTGTCCTGCCTATTTTGGGATGGCATTTAACTTTTAATTCAGTGACAGGTGAAGAAGTCCTCCAGATCTTTATGCCATATCTACATGGATGTTGCACTCTCTCTGGGCCAAGGGATTCATCACACATTAAGGTGAAAATATCCGCAAGAGTCTGTTGTGAAAACCTTGGCAGATCTTTGCTAAGGGCCATGCCATCTCCCCAGGCACAGTGCGGCAGGGCTAGTAATGTATTTTGGCAGGCAGGCTTCTGAGTGTTAACATCAAAAATGGAAATTAAGCCTTAAGTAGAAGGAAAGGACTTGGGCTTCCTTTGTGCATGCATTAGTTTAAAAAGGAACCACACATTAATACCCTTTATACACGTTTCAATGAGCACCACCACAGAGAAGATTAAGAAGCAATTTACTCTAGTTTTTTGGCTGGTGCATCTCCTTCCCTCAATCCCGTGCATCTCCTT